>NC_053491.1:119447297-120107297 GCF_905171775.1 Rana temporaria | reverse complement strand
TCTGCTCCTTGCTCCCCCCTGAAAGGTACCAAATGTGACACCGGAGGGGGGATTCCGAAAAGCGGAAGTTCCATTTTTGGGTGGAACTACGCTTTAACCCCCCTGACGGTAAACCCGAGAGCGACTCGGGGTTGGTTTTACATGTTAGGATCGGCAAACCCGAGTCACGCTCGGGCTGGACGGGCTTACCTTTCGCTGGATCCACAGGCTTGGTTTACTCACCTTGTCCCTGGATCCAGCGATGCCACCCGCTGTGTGAGCGAGCGGGACCTCCTCGCTCGATTCACAGTCCCCGTGTGACGCCGATCTCCGTTCCCTGCGACGTTACGACGCACGGGGACGGAGAACGGCGCCAAATTCAAAAAAATAAACAAACACATTACATACAGTATACTGTAATCTTATAGATTACAGTACTGTATGTAAAAAATACACACACCCCTTGTCCCTAGTGGTCTGCCCAGTGCCCTACATGTACTTTTATATAATAAAAAATGTCATTTCTGCCTGCAAACTGTAGATTGTCCAAAAGTGTCCCTTTATGTCAAAAATGGTTTTAGATCAGCTAGAAAACAGCGATAATAAATTATAATCACTTGCAGAATTGTGCGATAGCGATTTGCGGGGAAATTCGTCATAAAAAAAATAAAATAATGACAGCGACAATTCTGCAACTGCAAATTTCAGTGATTTTGAGTTGATTACATTATTGAATAATTTTTATTATAATTATATTATTATTTGTTATAATTATTTATAATTATTTATTATATTATAATTTATAATTTTGTTTTAAAAAAAAAAATCATACCCGGGATGCCTACAAGACTCTTGCTTGGTCAGATTTAAGTGAGTTATTTCTAAAAATTACAGGCCTACAGTATAAAACGCCAATTTCCTTGCAAAATAAATGTACCGCTTTTGGTACGTAATTCCAGACAGAATCATACCGCCAGGGAGGTTAATGTCACTTTAATTGTGTGCAAATGTACCAGAAAGAACTGATTCTGTTTTAAAGGGAAAGGTTGAACACCAAATATTTTTCTGATTTAATTTTATTTTCTGTTCATGCCCATTGTAGGTTGTTAATCGATAAATAAAAGCTATTTATTTATTTATTTATTGTGAAAGTATCCTCATTTTGCAGCATTTTTTCACAAGTGACTAAATCGTTTGCACAGTACTTACAGTATTTTTTTTTTTTTTTTTTTAACAGAATTATTCTTCAAAATCCAGGTTAAAGGGAATGGACATTACATTCAGTAGTGAGGCTGTTATCTTAGAGGGTTATTTAAGGTTCATCCTGTATAAATAGACGTTCATTCATGTCATTTTTCCAAGCATATGAAATTTCCAGTAAGGCTCTTCTTGTATAGATAGGCTAAACGATTGCCCTGTGCTTATGACTTCTATGCTACTTATATAAGAATTACATAATAACCTTTTTCACGCTACGTATGATGGAAAACTAGCAAAATAGACAAAAAAATTAAATAAAACATATGCTGCACCAACACATTTCAATACTCTAAGAAATCTCACTGATGTAACAACCTGAGCTGACCAAAATCATGTTTTTAAAGAGTGTTAATTATAGATGCTGACATAATAGTTTTTTTCTGATCGGGAATAGTAAAGTGTTTGTAAACCCTAACAATGAACTTATTTTATTTGTACCCTTTTGGTTTGCTAAATATACAATTGAAAGAGTTTTGTTATATCTAGGCCATTCCAACACATTTACATGTTTTCCCTTAACCACTTAAGCCCCGGACCAATATGCTGCTAAATGCCCAAAGGCGTTTTTACAATTCGGCACTGCGTCGCTTTAACAGACAATTGCGCGCTCGTGCGACGTGGCTCCCAAACAAAATTGACGTCCTTTTTTCCCCACAAATAGAGCTTTCTTTTGGTGGTATTTGATCACCTCTGCGGTTTTTATTTTTTGCGCTATAAACAAAAATAGAGCGACAATTTTGAAAAAAATGCAATATTTTTTACTTTTTGCTACAATAAATATCCCCCAAAAACATATATAAAAAAAAAAAATTCTTCAGTTTAGGCCGATACGTATTCTTCTACCTATTTTTGGTAAAAAAAATCGCAATAAGCGTTTATCGATTGGTTTGCGCAAAATTTATAGCGTTTACAAAATAGGGGATATTTTTATTGCATTTTTATTAATTATTTTTTTTTTTTTACTACTAATGGCGGCGATCAGCGATTTTTTTCGTGACTGCGACATTATGGCGGACACTTCGGACAATTTTGACACATTTTTGGGACCATTGTCATTTTCACAGCAAAAAATGCATTTAAATTGCATTCTTTATTGTGAAAATGACAGTTGCCGTTTGGGAGTTAACCACAGGGGGCGCTGAACGTGTTAGGCTTCACCTAGTGTGTGTTTACAACAGTAGGGGGGTGTGGCTGTAGGTCTGACGTCATCGATTGTGTCTTCCCTATAAAGGGGATGACACGATCGATGCGCCGCCACAGTGAAACACGGGGAAGCCGTGTTTACACACGGCTCTCCCCGTTCTTCAGCTCCGGGGAGCGATCGCGACGGAGCGGCTATAAACGAATAGCCGTGCCGTCGTCCCGGATCGCTCCCTGAGGGAATCCGCCCGCCGCACGCAACGGGGGGGGGGTACCGATCGGACCCCCCACCCGCTAGAAGGCAAGGACGTATATATACGTCCTTCTGCCTGTCCGTGCCATTGTGCGGACGTAAATAGTCAAGCGGCGGGCGTTAAGGGGTTAAACCACTCAAGTGTTGCTTTAGCAGTGTGTTTGGGGGTCATTGTCCTGCTGGAAGGTGAACCTCTGTCAAATCACACACAGAGAAATACAGGTTTTGCTCAAGAATATCCCTGTATTTAGCACCATCCATCTTTCCCCCAACTCTGACCAGTTTTCCAGTCTTAACTGCTGAAAAACATGCCCTTAATATTGAACCCTCCTATCCTTTACAGCCAAGGAAGTTGCTTCTGTTTGATCTGCAACTGCCATGATGCTACACATGTGATTAGTTATGACAGTTTGGTTGTAAACACAAGCAAATGTGATAGCTTGTTGAAACTGTTTATTTCTGCTTTATGATTTACTGCTGTTCAGGGGCTCTGGGTTTCAGCAAAATGGCAGACACTGACAAGAATAAACAGGAGCAATGCTGGAGGCAATTTACAGCACACATTAATGTTGGTTGCATAATTATTAATGTGTAATGTATGTTCTTTGCTAAAGGACATTATTTTTCAACAAGTTGTTATGAACAAAGTTCCACTTTAACATGCATGCACCAAACACGCAAAATATACCTGTGACTAAATCCATTTATTTAACTTACATCTGCACTTTAGAAGTGTGGTGTAAACTGGCATGCACTGATTGTCTAATATCAACTACAAAAACCCCATGACTAAGTCCACGTGACGAAACATGTCGGGGCGTGGTCACTAGGTCACTTCCATTACCTATACTGAACTATTTGGACATGGGATGGTTTGAGCTGAAGCAAACACCTATTACAGCAATCGCTCCAGTACACTACTAAGGGTTGTGAGTACGCTTGGGCTGTTCGCTGGTCCGCCGTGACCACTGGTTCATCTGGAGAAGCTTTTTTCTTGTGCAACACTATAGAGTTATTCACTGCTTGATTCAAAGGGATTGTTTGTGAGTGCATCTTTTGGAGGATTTTGCATGGTGTTTTATTAAAGTTGCTTTGCAGTATTACACTATTGTGCATTTTTTTCTTCATTATTTATGTGGCAACCCTCTTTGCCAAAACACGAGAGTGTGAGGCCCATTGTTGCGGTGAGTGCGCATTTCTGAGGGGTGGTGGGATCACTTAAACACTTTGGTGTGGTGGAAGAACATCTGAAGACCTTGAAAGGAATTATCACTTATGAACTTTAGTTTCAATACACACTCATCAAGTTCACGGATTATAGATATCACTGCCATATTTTTTGGGCCAGATTCACGAAGCAGATACGACGGTGTATCTCAGATACACCATCGTATCTCAGCTTTTTTCAGGTCCTATCTATGCGCCTGATTCATAGAACCAGTTACGCATAGATAGGGCTGAGATCCGACAGTGTCACACTGTGTTACACTGTCGGATCTTTTTTTTGAATTAAAAATGGCGCCGGGGGCGTTCCCGCTGATTTACACTGAATAATATGTAAATCAGCGAGATACGCGAAATTCACGACCGTACGCGGACCCGACGCAGTGTTCTTACGTCGTTTCCGTAGCGCGGTACCCGTCGTATACTTACCCCTGCTAAAAGCAGGGGTAAGTATTGTTAAGTATAGCCGTCGTTCCCGCGTCGAGTTTGAAATTTCCTACGTCGTTTGCGTACGCCGATTCACGAACACGCGCGTCGCAAGTCTAGCTCCCGTCGCAACCACTGACGTCCTATTGACGTCAGTGGGAGCAATGCACGCCGGGAAATTCCCCGGACGACGCATGCGTATTTAAATCGGCGCGGGAGCGCGCCTGATTTAAATATGACACTCCCCTAGCCGCGGAATTTGAATTCCGCTGGGGGATTTAGGATCCGCCGTCGCAAGTTTGGAGGTAAGTGGTTTGTGAATTAGCCACTTGCCTCCTAAACTTGCGGGAGCGGATCTTAATTCACGTAGAACGAGCGGATCTATTAGATCCGCTGCGCTACGTGAATCTGGCCCTTTGTGTATTTATTTGCACTGTTTATTCAAATTCACATATAGGGTGTTAATTCACTTATTTATTCATTTATTTATTTATTCATTTAAATTATATGTTGATTTATTTATTTATTTATTTACTTATATATTTATGTGAGCGCTGCTTCATACAACCATTGACACATTGTTCACAGTTAGGTGTCACTGCACTTATTCTTTCACTTTACTCTATTTAATAGCAGCAGCTACAGATCACTTTAATTTAATTTATTTTTCCAGCTGAGCGCAGTGGGGGTGGTTCAAACAGACGGCCCCTTTTTTACTACCAACTTGTTCATTAATATCAACTACCGTATATACTCGAGTATAAGCCGAGTTTTTCAGCACTTTTTTTGTGCTGAAAATGCCCCACTCGGCTTATATGCGAGTCACCATTTTGTGCCTGATCTCCCAGACTTTGGGGACCCGGTAAAGGCCGAACTTGGTACACATGTATCCCCACTCTTCGGGCCAGATTCACGAAGCAGATACGACGGTGTATCTCGAGATACGCGGCGTAAGTGTAGATGTGCGCCGTCGTATCGATGCGCGGTACCCACAGAAGCACATACACGTGAACTTAGGCTTCACCCGTCCAACGCAACTGTCCTCCGCCGGCGAAACTTAGGCGCATATTTAGGCTAGGCGTATTCTTCGTTCCCATTGATTAGCTATTCAATTATGCAAATGAGGGAGAAATGCCGATTCACATGCGTACGATTGTCCGTCGTAGGCTACGCGCGGTGCGCGTAAGCTGCTAGCCCGATCTAAAGTTACCCATCATAAAAGCAGGGGTAACTTTGCAACGGACTTGCACAGGTCAGCTGGAGAGCAGCAACAGCAGCAGCGTGACAGAGGAGCTGAGCAACAACACTTGCAGGACAACACATCTGTGTGCCAACATGTCAGGGGCAGCCGTGGTCATAGTACTACGGCGTCTACGAGCACGCAGGAGGAGGAGGGCACAGGAGAGGGTACCCCGAGATCGCATGGACCTCTTTGGCATGGTGGAATCGGAGGTGTTTCGCTTGTTGAGATTTGACACTGAAGCCATCATGGAAATAGTACGATCCCTGCAGGATGACCTCACCAATCCAATACATCGATCACAAGCAGTGCCGCCACTGCTCAAGGTCATGGCAACCCTGCATTTTTTGGCCAGTGGATCATTTCAAAGAACCAGTGGAAATTTGGCAGGGATGTCCCAATCCACAATGAGTAGGTGCGTGCACCAAGTTGTACCCGCCATCCTGAGACGGATGTCCCACCACATTGTGAGACCCACCCAGGAGGTCCAGCAGATGAAGGCAAGAACCGATTTCTATAAAATAGCCAGATTTCCACGCACTGTGGGGGCCATTGATTGTTCTCACGTGGCACTCCAGCCCCCCCGTGACGCTGAGCATATGTACCGTAACAGGAAGAATTGGCATTCCATTAATGTACAAGTAATAACCGATGCTCAAGGCCTCATATGGCACGTATGTGCTAAACACCCTGGAGCCACCCATGACAGCTTTATCTACCGGCAAAGCGACATCCCAAGACAATTTGAAGAGAACGTGTATGGGGACAGCTGGCTGGTTGGTGAGTGACATGGGTGTCAGGCATTACTGTCCCCCCCCCATGATGCTGACATCACGAGGGGCACATGCATGACTAACATCCTCCTGTCTTTTCCCTTCCAGGTGACTCTGGATATGCCCTGGGACCCCATCTCATGACTCCATTCCGGAACCCACAAACACCAGGAGAAAGAAGCTACAACGAGGCTCATATACGTACCCGGGGAGTGGTGGAGCGCACGTTTGGCCTCCTGAAGTCACGGTTCCGATGCCTAGATAGGTCTGGGGGTACACTGTTGTATGCCCCAGACTTTGTGTGCCAGATAATCGGGGCATGTTGCATTTTGCACAATTTCGCAATGAGAAGGGGCCTGCAGATTGAAGTCCGTCATGACCTGACCCCCGAACCAGACATTCCCCCCCCACCCGAGGGTCCCCCGTCTGCAGAGGGAAGAGCAGTCAGGAGATGCCTCGTGGTAGGCTTATTTTCACGTGCAACACGCACATGAAACATGTCACAATGCTAATGCACGCATGCACCCCACTGTGGTCCCTAACACACCCCCCCCCCAAACACCAATAAATTGGATTAGACCGAAGTACACCGTGCGGTACTTGGGAGCAGCAACGCCACGTCAAGGCTCCAATTATGTTGCTGTATGTTTTTCAGAAAATATTTGTCAATATATATATCCCAAATAAAAATAAAATAAATACAACTCCAATCGAGTATCATAATTAAAAAATAACACTCATATCATGAGTATCAATTAATAACCAAAAATCAAATAGAATATAAAAATAAAATAATATAAATGGCACTCATCTGGCCCGACGTGTACTACGCCTAGTGCCAAGGCTCCGTGCCCTCTGTTGCCTGGGGGCAGCCGCGGGTGGGGGGGGTGGGTCATTGGGAGGAGGAACATCCCCCGGTCTCTCCCTGGCTGCCTGGATACCCTCTAAAGCCATGGCTATGCGGGTGAGGACCGCAGTGGTCTGATTCCCCACCGCCTCAATGGCTGCTGTATTGGCCTGTATGGCCACTCCCAGGCTCCTGACCTCTGCCACAAGGCCTGAATTAGTGTCATCCAGGTCCCTAACGCAGGTCACCAACGCAGTGCTGTTGGCACTGACCTCCTGCACATTTTCACTAATGGTGGCAGTGAAAGCAGCCTGGGTCTGCTGCATGGAGGCCAGGCTGGCTGCCACCCGGCGCATATCACATGCAACAGAACCCACATGTTGGGTCTGCCTGGCCAGGTCCATTGCCAAAGTGGCTTCTAAGGCATCAGGATCACCCCTCGTCTTCCTAATTGCCTTCCTGGGTGCAGGTGAGGCTTGGGGACGAATGTATGGGGAGGACCCTGAGGGAACTTCCCTTAGGGAGGATGGGCTTCCCAAAAGGTCGGAGGCCCTTGGGGGGGTTACAATAAAGTTGGAGTCCCTTGGGGGGGTATCCCCTATGGAGGTATGGGAGGGTCCAGCGACGGTGGTCTCATCCCCCAGATATATGCCATCATCCAGGTGCCCGTGCTCCTCCTCCACTTCCTCTAATGGAGAGGTGTGGACACTGGTATCCTGGGATTGGCTTGGTTGGCCAGCAGCCGAGGATGGGCCCGCTTCATCCTGCATATCTGTGGATGACACAAAACAGTAACATGTTGGTGGACCCACACACTTGTCACATATTCACTCCCCCCCCCCCCCCACATGCTATACACCAGATAAAAGAAAAAACACACTCACCTGTCCTCAAGGGCTGATCAACTGACTCGAAGCCCTCCAGGCCCTCCACCTGCTCCTTCTCCAGGCACCTGGCAATGGCCTCCTCATCAGGTGTCAGTCTTAGTTTCAGGGCTGGTCCACCTCCGGTGCCCCTACTGTGTTTTTTGATCTTGGCCACCTTCTCCTTCACAAGACGCCGCAGGTCGTTGATCTTCTTGGCGATCTTGTCTGGGGTCCGGTTGGCATAGCCAAGGGCACTCACCTCCGCTGCAATCTGTGCCAAGATTTGATCCTTACGGACCTTGCTGGTCGAGCCACTTTCCTTGCCGTGGAGGAACTTGTTATACTTCCTCATGGCATCTATAATCACCGCCTTCTCCTCAATAACAAAGTTTTTTTCCCTCCTATCTTTCGTGCCAGCCTCAGACATCTTTTTTGATCTGAACAAAGCAAAAGTAGCCACACCAAACGACCAAAACCAGCAGGTGTACTTTTGCACTTGACTGGCGCATGTCCGGGCGGATTTATGCCCTGGGCGTAAACGGTGGGCTGGGTTATCGTGGGGGGGACTACGATCGGCGAATTGGGGCGCATGCGCAGTGGGACGCGGGGGATGCGATCACGTGACGGCGCATGCGCCGTTCGTTCGGACCTTAATTTGCATGGGGTCACGATTCATTTAAATGGATCACGCCCACCTCCTTCACAATTTGAATTACGTCGGGTTACGCCATCAAAATTACATTACGATGGCGCATCGCAGCGCGCATTTGCTTGCTGAATAGGCTGCTTGCCTCTCTAAGTTTCGACGGTCTAGTGTATCTGCATTGCGATACGCCCGCCTATTGATGCGCTGAGCTTCGTGAATCTGGGCCGTCCTCTACAAGTGTGCAAAGTTTGTTGTTCGGGGGATCTATGGCGGGGGAGCACCGATTTTTTTAAAGTTGGCACCCCTTCCATAGACTCCCATGTTAAACGGTCATTTCAGCTGTAAATTTGGAGACCCGGTACCGTCCGACCGTAGGTCCCCTGGACCCGAAACTTGGCACAAATGTAGCCCAAGTTCTCCTCTATAAGTGTACAACATTTGTTGTCTGGGGGACCTAAGGCCGGGGGAACACCGATTTTTCAAAGCAGGGCACCCCTTCTATATACTCCCATAGTCATGGGCACAGTGAGGCATGGGCACAGTGAGGCATGGGCACAGTGAGGCTCAGTGAGGCATGCAGATGAACACCCTAGGCTTATACTCGAGTCAATACGTTTTCCCATTTTTTGGTGGTAAAATTAGGTGCCTTGCTTTATATTCGGGTTGGCTTATACTCAAGTATATACGGTAATTAGATGCCACTCATAACTGTTCTGACATCATTACACTAAATTCTAATTGGTTGTTATGGATTACAGCACATTTCTATGGGCTACCTTTTAAAATGTACCTGAAAATTTTTAATATGTCTTTCTAGAAAACGAACAAAAAAAAACATATCTGCATCCTTATATGGGCAGCTGTGTGACCCACTTTCACAAAAGTTCTGACCTTTTCCAACTCACAAGTCACAATAACCTTTCCTAATAACACATGCAACCGAATGAGCCAGCTTTTGCAGTATCCTAGTGCTTGCTTGTTAACTCGACTGACCCAGCACACATATATTCAGCAATGTGACAGGTCCTGTAACCCTGCGATGGCACACGGTTCGCAAATCAAAGAACAATGTTGGCACAGAGTAATAAAAAAATACGAAGGTTCTGCAATAGCTAAGTATTTGATTTACTCTTTACTCGCCTATACTCTATTCTCTGTCTAATCTGCTGAAAAATAAACTCTAGAGAAGATCTGACATTTCTTTTTTGCTCACATTTAAGAAAAGTGTGAAGTTTTTGTATTATATTTCATTTGTTAAAAAAAAGTTTTAATTATAACTTGCTGTTTCCATAGAAACAGTTGGTTCGACTCAACTAGGGGGTCTGAACTATGATGGGCACTTTAGGATACTCTTCTTATATGACATTTCCCACAGATAGTGTCGTGAATAAGTGATGTGATTCAGACAGGAAAAGGGTGAAGAGGCTGAGCTGTAGCTTGCACCTTTGAGAAGGAAGGGGGGGGGGGGGTTGTTAAAGGGGTTGTAAAGGTTCGTTTTTATTTTCTAAATAGGTCCCTTTAAGCTAGTGCATTGTTGGTTCACTTACTTTCTCCTTCGATTTCCCTTTTTTTTTTGGTTTTCTTTGTCTAAATTTCTCACTTCCTGTTCCTCCTCAGTAATCTGTTCAGTAAGCTGTTCTAAATGACTTTCCACTGCTCGGATGATGGTGGAAAGCTGACTGAGGAGAAACAGGAAGTGAGAAATTCAAACAAAGAAAAAAAACATTTAGAAGGGAAATTGAAGGAAAAAGTAAGTGAACCAACAATGCACCAGGTTAAAGGAACCGATTTAGAAAATAAAAGACAAACCTTTACAACCCCTTTAAGTAAAAGGGAGATTAGAGGAAAGACATATAGAAAAGAGGCTCACTAACACACAGATACCAACAATCGGCACCATAGAACAGACTCTTGATCATGAGTCAACTATTTCAATGGAAAGTTATTTTAAGGAAAATTTTTATGAAAGTTATTTTCAGCAAATGTTATAATTTTTTTATTTAAAATATGACAGCTTGTTTAATAGGATTGCAAACTCTATGCTTGGGAACAGGTCCAATTCGACACATACAATCCAGATTGTATGCAGGGCTGTCTTAATGCCTGGGCACACTTGGGCACTGCCCAGGGGCCCCAGGTGCATGGGGGCCCCATGATAGTCTTGCATTACATCATATGTGCCAACTGTTCCATATCTGGGCCAGTTGGGACCTCATCTGGAATATGCAGTTCAGTTTTGGGCACCAGTTCTCAAAAAGGATATTGGGGAACTGGAGGAAGTGCAGAGAAGGGCAACCAAACTGATAAGAGGCATGGAGGAGCTCAGCTATGCGGGAATGATTAGAGGAACTGAATTTATTCATTCGAGAAGAGGAGAATAAGGGGGGATATAATCAACATGTACAAATATATAAGGGGTCCATATAGTGAACTTGGTGTTGAGTTATTCACGTTACGGTCAACAGAAAAGACAAGGGGGCACTTTTTATGTCTAAAAGGAGAGGAAAAAATATTTAATCTCCAAATACGGAAAGGTTTCCTTACAGTAAGAGCTGTGAAAATGTGGAACAGACTCCCTCCAGAGGTGGTTCTGGCCAGCTCAGTAGATTGCTTTAAGAAAGGCCTGGATACTTTCCTAAATGTACATAATATAACTGAGTACTAAGATTTGTAGGTAAAGTTGATCCAGGGTAAATCGGATTGCCTCTCGGGGGATGAGGAAGGAATTGTTTCCCCTGCTGTAGCAAATTGGATCATGCTCTGCTGGTTTTTGCCTTCCTCTGGATCAACTGTGGGTATAGAATTGGGTAATTGGGATTCTAAGATATTTTTTATTTTATTTATAAAAATGTTTATGGTTGAACTGGATGGACTTGTGTCTTTTTTCAACCTGACTAACTATGTAACTATGTCCCATATTCCTTAATAATAATAATAATAATAATATTAATAATAATCTGCTAGGATGGTCATGCATTTTACTAAGTTTTCCCAGGATAATGGCCTTGTCCTGAGCAGAATCCTAGAACTTGTACTTTGACCTCCTGATGCCCTTCTGCCTCCCCCTTTGCTCTTTGTGCTGAATTAGTCTTTGATTTATGGCATGTTTTCCTATTGTTTAAAATCAATTTTATATATATATATATATATTAAATTTTATCAACTATTGATACTTAAATTCTTAAATAGGTGCGTAAATTTGGGGCAGGCTGGCAGGGGCCCCAGTGCATTACTTTGCCCAGGGGCCCATGACGCTATTAAGACGTCCTTGCATACCTTGCTTTTAGAAGACCATCACACGACCCAACTATCATCTATACAACAGTAGGCATATAATCTGCATTGCATCTGTACCCCAGAGAAGGAAGACACAATTATCTACTTTTCATACTCCACATCCAGCAGCAAAAATAATTAATAAACCAATTATAAGTTAATGACGAGATGGTACAGGGTTCCCAGGCTCATGCATAATATCTCTCCTGGTATACCCTTGGTGTTCTGATGATGCAAAGAAGCCTTGGGGGCCAACCTTTAAAGATTTTAGTCATGTATACTCTTTACAGAATACTGAACAAAAGTTGTAGTGATTATGCAAAATGTATTTCAATGACCCTTGTGACCCAGTGCCACCACCATTGTAAGTACCTGAATAGGTATCTGTCTCTTCCAATCCTCTATACAGCACTTCTCAAACTTGAAAATAATGGGGAAAGGCTGGGAGCCAATGAGATGTGCTGCATACAGAGGAGTTGAAAAGGAACATGCTGATAGCTAAAAGCAAAGTAAGCAGCTGATGACTTTATTAGCCAGCTTCTGCTCTCTTACTGACCAGTCAGCAGGCTGAGGTGGAGAAAGGACATTACTGTATTCCTTAATCACTTGCGTATTAACCTGTAATACCCCTTCATTAACAGGCCATTTTAGGTTTTCTGTGCTATGACAGTTTGGCTGACAATTACTCAGTCATATAACAATGAATTAACAATGAATTAACCAAAATTAATTCTATACTATTTTTTGAGACAGACATAACTTTCTTTTGTTTGTATTTAATAACCAATGTTTTTTTTTATACTGTAATAAGGAAAAAAGACCAAACATAAAAAAATACCAGAATGCCAGGGGAGTATGACAACTACAGAAATTACCCCTTTTATAAAGTAGACACTCCAAGGTTATCTTAATTCTTGCCACACTTTTTTGTGAATAAAGAAATATGCTGGTATTGAGGGCGTTAAAACATACTACCATGGCTGTAAGTATAGGGGTCGCACGGGTTGCAATTGCGACCCAGCCTCATGCTGCACGGGGCCCATGCAGCTCCCAGTCACATATGTCTACACCTGAATAGGAGGGACAGCGGCATATAGAAGAACCGATCCTGGTCCTGTAGCCACTGAAAGCCTTGCAGGAGCCAGGAGGAAAATTGAGGAGATTGGTTTTCCTATATGCCGCCCCGCCAGCCATCCTATCCAGCCTGGTGCTAGTTTTATCTAGGACCGAAAGCTCTGCCTTCCAGCTCCACCCCCACTCTGCCCCTGACTCCGACTCCCACTTCTTGCCTCAAGGCTGTTCCTGCTGCCAGGAACAGTAAGAGAAATTCACAGTGCCCCGAAGCCTCTCCTGGTAAGGCACAAATACAATCTCTGCCACAGAGAGAGATTGTGAAAGAATTCACAGTGCACTACCCACTCAATATAGTGTGTCCAGGTGTCGTATTGACTGTCACTCTGCCCCACCAATACTGCATTCTCCTGTCTCCCTCCTGTCACACTATCCCCCCATACTGTCCTTCACTGCCCCCTCCTGTCACACTGCCTCCCTCCTGTCACACTGCCTCCTCCCATCACACTGCCCCCCTCCCGTCACACTGCCCCCCCTCCTGTCACTCTACCCCTCTCTTGTCTTACTGCCCTCCTCCTGTCACACTACCCCCTCCCATTACAAATGCCCCTCTCATCACACTGCCTCCCTCTTTTCACTCTGCCCCCTCTTGTCGTACTGCCCCTCTTCCGTCACAATGTCCCCCTCCTGTCACACTGCCCATTTACTCATCTTAGAGAGGGTGGCTGCATTTGTTTAGACTTTCTTTCTTTTATTTTCATCTGGTGACCTGGCCAGTAAGTCTTATTTGTAAACAGAACAAGGTCTCCTTCAGAGATATATTTTTGTACAGTTCATACACAGCAGAAGGCAGAGTTTAAGGGGTTCATGTACAGGTTGAATACAACGGCAGGATGGAAATTAAGGGGTTAATGTGCAGTTATGCAGGATAAGGGAGGTGAAGCATTAATATACAGATCAACAGAGAGAAAGACACAAGATCATATGTGCTAGAGAGGAGAAGGAGGGCATGAAAGGGTTAAAGAAACTAAGTCCAGGGTCAGTGAAACAGAATGAGTAGGTTTGTAGCTGCTGATATATTAATTATTTCTTAATCTCTTTTCTTTCTTTTTTGTAAGAGGAAATGGAAGGAACAGTGATGTATACAACAGCACGTGATCACTGTGATAACCAATCACAGCAATTACAAGGTACCAAGCCTTTCAGATTGGCTGAGTATAGTGTTCTGTGTACTGAGCTATCAAATTAATTTACTTTTTTTTATTGGGATAGTATAGAAAAGATGTAAAAATCCTGGTAGTTTATTTTTTCTTTCGATGTTCCATTGAAAAAACATTCCTTCACATCATGTCCCAAAGAACCAACAGAAAGTTTTAGTAAATTCCTCAAAGTGATGGGACAATCCTTCTTAGATGGTTGTTCCCCTAAGATTGGCCCCCATTGAAAGATTTCTCCTCACATCTTCTTCTGGGGAGGACTCTAAAATTTAGGATTTACCCCCATTTTCTTTTTAATGACCAATCACAGTCATCACAAGGTACCAAGCCCCTCAGATTGGCTGAGTAGAGTGTTTATATGTACTGAGCCATCAAATATATATATTTATTTTGCATAGCGTAGAAAAGGTGTAAAACTCCTGGTAGTTTATTTTTTCTTTCTGTGCTCCATTGAGAAAACATTCCTTCAATTCACGTTTCAAAGAACAGAAAGTTATGCCTCGTACACACGACCAGTTTTCCCGTCGGGAAAACTGCCGTGACAGCTTTTGGCCGGGAAAACTGGCCATGTGTATGCTCCATGGCACCGGGAATCGTGGCGGTAAAAATTTGAAAATTATTCCTTTTTTCCCACCGGGATTCCCCGTGGCTTTTAACCCGGCGGTTTTCCTATGGGGAAAGCCTGCGGGGGAGCATACACATGGCCGGGTTTCCTGGCCAAAGCTCTCATGGCAGTTTTCCTGCCAGGAAAACCGGCCGTGTGTAGGGGGAAAAGCTGCCTAGCTGACAGAGATTCTAACCTTTCTAAACACCATCCTCCCCCCAAAAATGTTTTGCCTGCAGATACACTTTAACTCTAATGCCGCGTACACACGATAATTTTTCAACATGCTGCATTTTTTAACGTCGTTTTTCGGGTTGTAAAAAATGATCATGTGTCGGCTAAAACGACGAAAAAAACCTGCGCATGCTCAGAAGCAAGTTATGAGACGGGAGCGCTCGTTCTGGAAAAACTACCGTTCATAATGGAGTAAGCACATTCATCACGCTGTAACAGACAAAAAAGCGCGAATTGTCTTTTACTAACACGGAATCTGCTAAAGCAGCCCAAAAGCGAATGTAACTTCCCCTTTAAAGTGCCGTCGTACGTGTTGTACGTCACCGCGCTTTGCTAGATCATTTTTTTAAAACGATGGTGTGTAGGCAACATCGTTTTAATGATGAAGTTGGGAAAACGTCATTTTTTAGACATGCTGAAAAACAAATTTTTTTTTCATGCTGAAAAATTATCGTGTGTACGCGGCATCAATGGAGTCATCCACCTGGCTATGCTGTCTGGCTCAGCTGTGCAAGTCAAAGGACTGGATAAACAGAAATATAAATCCTTTGGCAGTTAGAATAGCTCTCCTCGTATATGTATTTCATCTGTATGTTTAGCTGTTTTTCTGAAGTGGAGCTTTTAAAATTGTTACATACTGGAATAGTATAGATAAATTATCTGTGTTTACCTATTTTCTTTCACAGGCTGAAGTCTGATTTACCAAATGTCCACCAGTTTATTCTAAAACACTCTTGTATCGCTATATTAATGTTCTTATTTTATCAAAGAGTACATCTATAAAACATGACAACATTCAAGTGAGATTTTTAGCGGCGTGCATTGTAAACAAAAGCGCATTTACAGTGGCTAAATAGGGGACAGAAAAGCATTGCTAGACCAGAGGCTTTGCATTCAGGCTTTTCAAATGAGTATCTAATTTAAGCTCGCAATAAAAATCAATGCGAGGCAGAGGCTGAACAGAGTCCTTTTATGCTGTTTGGTAGTGGGTAAACACTGCACTCCTAATGTTTCTTGTGAAGGTACGCTGAACAACAAAGTACAGTTCCTTGCTCTTCAAAACACACATTTATGACTCTTTTTGAAAAGTTCTTTATAAGAAGCAGAAGCTGGTGTGCAAGAAAAAAAGATTTGCGTTATTATCTAAAATTAAAGACATCTTTTGTTTTAGTCTATCTTCTTCTAGGCCCCGTTTTTCTCTTATTTTTATCTATTTGGAAGCTGGCTTTGGAAATATCCGAGAATAAATAATTTTTTGCTTAAAAAAAATACAAATATTACTATAGTCAATATCATACAAATGTACAAGTGAGTTTCTTTAAACTAATTATAATAAGAAAGGTTTATAGAATTTTTCCAAACATGATACAACATTTATCAAGATTTTCCTGTTTCTATTCATATAATAAAAGTTACTAACATGGAAAAGAAAACTAAAAAGATAATTAAGGAAAAATAACTCAAGGTATTAATATCGTATTACTCTTCAATAAAATGATCCCTTCCATACACACAACGGAGAATTAAAATCAGAAAATATTTAATTAGCTTAGTATACCGAATAGTATGGACATTATAACATACTACAATATAGTTTCTTCAAGCGTACCTTCCCACAATGTACAAAGAGTTAAAGCAGAAGTTCCGCGGGTTTTTTTTTTAAATGTCCAAAGCCTGGTAACAGAGCTAGCTAGGTACTACTTACCTGCTAGCCGCTCCTACGTCCGTCCGCTCCGTTTTCGCCAAAAAGGATACCTTTTAAAAAAGAGTCCTGGCCTTTTCCATTTTGCTTGTGGGCAATTTGAATCCCGCAAGCAAACACTTCCTGGATTTATAGTCACATGACGCGCTTTGGGCGTCATGTGACCCGGTTCCCGCGTCACGTGACACTCGAGCTGGTCTCCTGTGAGTGTTGTAACGTCACTCCCAGGAGACCTTGCGCACAGCATCCAATTACACCTCATCGGGGAAAAGGAGCGACACGCCCACTTCCCGCAGGGAAGAAGACCCGGAAGTGAGGCTGAAGACAGGTAAGTGTTTAGATCGGAGAAAAAAAGACAATGATAGAGGTATGTATTAAGGCTGCAGACATGATTCGTATGAAGTTAAATTTGAGGGTGAACCTCCGCTTTAACAAGAACACCAATCAAGGAGAAAGCAGGATTTTAAATGTACCAGCGGAGAAAAAGAAGCACAAAGCTTACAAATCAATATACTAATGGTCAAATTTCGAAAAAAATGTGTGATCCAGTTGATTTCGAAATTCGACCAACCAAACCTTCAATTTCACCTCATGTTCCTGCAGAAATAATTTTCGTGTCTGGGAATTTCGAAATTTGACCCATGTATGGCCTGCCTAAAACCATAAAATGTTATTTTATTCAGTTAGTTTAAAAAGAAAGGTGGGCTCATAAGTGGTTAAAATACTCCCTGGAGATATAGTTAATAGTAAATATTCTATTAATGATCTTCCATGGAGTGTTTTAACCACGTGTAAATATTATAATATTTCTCATTGTTCTTAACACCTAATGTATATAGATTTTTTCAGTTTAGTCCCAAGATATTGGTTTACGTGTTAGTTCCGCTTGAGGAGCAAGGTCATTCTCATCAATAATAGGTGTTTCTGTAAATAGGAAGTCATTTTCATATGTCACCTCAAAATATTTTCACATGGTTTCTTGTTCATTTCATTCACTATAAACCACAATGGCTAGGAACTGATATGGTCCAGAAACAGACAAAATAAAGGTGACTAAGGCACCTTATCTAGGTGGTTTACAAATCCATTGTTTCTACATTTTGGTGATTCTTTAATGACTGGCACAGTGCCACTAGATTGGTGCAAGGCCCACATGGTGCCTATATCTAAAAAAAAAGTCTAAAATGAAAGTCTCTACAAAGTAACTACAGACCTGCAAGCTGAACTTATATATCCAGAAGGATATTAGAAAGCTTAAAAAAACACATAGAAGATTTTTTGCTAGAAAATAATATTCTAAGCGACAGTCCACATGGCTTCTCCAAAGACCGAAGTTGTCTAGCAAATCTATTTTCTTTTTATGAGGAAGTAAAAACTTAGACAAAGGAGTGGCTGTGGATATACTTGGACCAAAAAAGCATTTGCTTTCCCAACAAACAGCTAATGTGTAAGTTGAAGTTGGAAAATGGGTAGAAAACAGGCTTAACCACTTCCATACAGGGCACTTATACACCTTCCTGCCCAGACCAATTTTCAGCTTTCAGCGCTGTTGCACTTTGAATGACAATTGCGCGGTCATGCTCTACTGTACCCAAACTAAATTTGTATAATTTTGTTCCTACAAATAGAGCTTTCTTTTGGTGGTATTTGATCACTTCTGGGATTTTTATTTTCTGCAATTTTTTTTTTAAATGACCGAAAATTTTAAAAAACAAATGCTTTTTTTTTTCGTTACAAAACTTCGTAAATAAGTAAGTTTTCTCCTTCACTGATGGGCACTGATAAGGCGGCACTAATGGGCACCGATGATCTGGCACTGATGAGGTGGAATTGATGGGCACTGATGGGCATTAATATGGGGCACTGATAGGCGGCACTGATAGGTGGCACTGATAGACGGCACGGATGGGCACTGATAGGCGGCACAGATGGGCACAGATAGGTGGCACGGATGGGCACAGATACACGGCACGGATGGGCACAGATAGGTGGCAAGGATGGGCACAGATAGTCGGCAAGGATGGGCACAGATAGGCGGCAAGGATGGGCACAGATAGGCGGCACGGATGGGCACAGATAGGCGGCACGAATGGGCACAGAAAGGCGGCATGGATGGGCAGTGATAGGTGGCACGGATGGGCATGGATGGGCACTGATAGGTGGCCTGGATGGGAATTGATAGGTAACACTGATGTACTGTATTATATTGTACTTATGGATGCCAATCAGTGCCAAACAACAATGCCTGCCAATCAGTGATGCCCATTGTGGGCACTGATTGGCATTCATTGTGGGCACTGATTGGCATCCATTGTGGGCACTGATTGGCATCCCTGGTGGTCTGGTGGCATGCCTGGTGGTCTAGTGTGGGCATCCTCGGGGGGGCTGTGCTGATAATCGATCAGCACAAACCCCCCCTGTCAGAGGAGCAGCCAATCGGCTCGATAAGAAGACAACCGGCTCTTCTTGTTTACATCGTGATCAGCCGTGATTGGACACGGCTGATCACGTGGTAAAGAGTCTCCGTCAGAGACTCTTTACCTAGATCAGTGTTGCGGGGTGTCAGACTGACACCCTGCAACAACGATCGCCGTGATGTGCGCCCCCGGGGGCGCGCAGCGGCTCAATATACTGAGGACGTCATATGACGTCCAGTCAGGATATTGAAAACACTTTGCTACCGTCATTTTGTAATAGGGCGAGCGGCAAGTGGTTAAAGCAGAGGTCCATCCAAAACGGACACTTACCTGTCCAGCACGCCCACAATGTCGGCAGACGAGGCCGAGCAATCGCTCGTCTCTCGGATGCTGCCGCCGCCATCCTCGGTAAGGGAATCAGAAAGTGAAGCCTTGCGGCTTCACTGCCCGATTCCCTACTGTGCATGCGCGAGTAGCGCGGCGCACTGTTACTGGTCCCCACTCTCTCTTGGGACCAGTGTATTTCCCAGGATACAGGGGGGGGGTGCCAGATGTGGCGTAGACTCCCGCAGATAATGCGGGAGTCTATGCCCGGAAGTGGGTGCAGGTACCTGTCTTAGACAGGTATTTGCACCCCCCTGAAAGGTGTCAAATGTGACACCGGAGGGGGAGAGGGTTCCTTGTACACACGATCAGACCTTGGACCCGGCCAAAAGCACATCGGAATTCCGACAGAACTCCATCGGAGTCAAATAGAACATGTTCTATATTTAAACTCCGATGGAATTTCTCCGATGGGGCATACACACGGTCGGAATTTCCAATGGAAAAAGTCAGACGGACTATTTCCATCGGAAATTCTGATCGTGTGTACGGGGCTTAAGTCTCAGCATCAGCAGGCAGCCGCCGATCCATTCGCACATAGTGTCAGAGAACTGTGTCTGTGTCCCGACTCCCAAATGAATAAAAGCAAGCAAAGGGTGTCAAAAATCTTTTCACCAGCCCTGTTCTCCATCCAATAGAATACCGTATTTAATACCGTATTTATCGGTGTAAACCGCGCACTTTTTTGCCCTGAAAATCAGGGCAAAATTGTCGGTGTGCGATATGTGCCGAGTTTTAACCACTGCGCCGGCATATACCGAGCGCAGTACACTCGGGTATAGTCGGGCAGGCTCGGCTCCTCTCGTGGTCACGTCCTGGACGTACAGGACGCACAGGACGTGATATGCCGGCGCAGTGGTTCAAACTTAGCGCAGGAAGCGGGGATCGAGCGGGGAGGACACCATGATGGCCGCAGAAGGATGCCGGACCCGACGAGGAGGACACCACCGAAGCCGCAGACAGACGCTGGACCCGACGAGGCCGCCGATGGACGCCGCACAAGACACCAAAACTGTACTAAAATGTTTTTTTTACAGGAATGCGGGTCCACGTTAGGGGTGCGCGCTATACGCTGGAGCGTGCAATACCCCGATAAATACAATAATCTAACAAAGAGAGTGGAAACCTCTAAGACCCCGTACACACGGTCGGTTTGGTCCGATGAGTATGGACCGAAGTTCATTTTCATCGGACCAAACTGACCGTGTGTATAGGCTATCGGTCTGTTTTCCTTCGGTCCAAAATTTTAAAAAAAAGCTTCAAAACCGAACCGATGGACCGCTGCCCCATCGGACCAAACCGATGGTTAGTACAGAAAAGCATCGGTTCAAAACCCGCGCATGCTCAGAATCAAGTCGACGCATGCTTGGAAGCATTGAACTTCGTTTTATTCAGCACGTCGTGTGTTTGACGTCACCACGTTCTGACCCAATCGGATTTTGGACTGACGGTGTGTACACATATCAGGCCATACGGCCACTTCAGCGGTGAACCAATGAAAACGGTCTGTCGGACCATTCTCATCGGTTTTGTCCGACCGTGTGTACGGGGCCTAATAATGCCCACACCAGACCTGGAAATGGGCAAATGTCACCAATAGATTGCCCCAAAGATATAAGAAATGATCAGGTGGATTAATTCTCCAACATCTTCCAAAAGCTGAAACATTTTTCTGCAGAATGACCCTTTAGATAACCTAGTTTCTCTAGTAAAAGCAGTTACAGGATGTTCACCTTCAAGCCATCTTACATCTTGTGGCTTAATTCTGACATGTACTTAGTATTTCAAAGTGATATGTTATTTTGTGTCTTTGATTTTTACCAACCAAAACTCTCTATTGTCAACCGAAGGAACGCTTAGAGAAGAGGATGTCAGTAATGAATGCGTTTATTTCCTGTGTTTCATACGAGTCAAAGGACTATTGTAAAAAACATATTGTTAAAGAAAGCTGTTTCACTTCTTGTAAAACCAGATCTTTTTTTTTTTTTAGAAGCTTTGCCGTGCTGAATAACATCTGGTAAAATAGAGCTATCAGCTAGTCTTGTTCTGCCAGAGTTCATATTTGCATTCTGTAGTAAAACAAATGCCTACAAACCATAATAGTAACTGACATCTGATAATGCTCCTGGGAAGCGTCCTTTTTATTTTCGTGTGGTTAAATTGACATTTCTGTTGAAGGTTTAGATAATACATTACACTAAGGCTTTAGTGAGAATTAATATTACTACCGTTTTGTGGGATAAAGGGAGTCCTAGTTGCCCTGACCAGCTCTGCAACACAAAATATTTTATAAAGTATTTGTATTTTATCTTGTGTTACAGTAAGATTCCTTTTCATAAACACATATACAATATAATTAACCATATATACTCGCGTATAAGCCGACCCGAGTATAAGCCGACGCACCTAATTTCACCACAAAAAAAATGGGAAAACGTATTGACTCAAGTATAAGCCTAGGGTGAGAATGCAGCAGCCACTGTAAGCGGAAAAGAGGGTCAACAATGCCCATTTGCATGCCTCACTGTGCCCATTGCAACCTCACTATACCCATTAGACATGTGCATTCGTTTTCGTCAGAATGCATTTTCGTCCGAATTTCAGGTATTTTCGTTATCGTTTTAACAAACGATAACGAAAGCACAGAAAACGAAAACCGAAAGATCCGACATAAACAAATACTTTATTTTCATTTTCGTTGCGGTCGAATGTGCCTAACCTTAACTATTAGTCCAATATTATTCTACATAAAGAGAAAAGATTCGACATAGAGAGAAAAGATTCGACATAGAGAGAAAAGATTTGACAAAGAGAGACGTGAAGATTTTTTTTTTTCTTCTTAGAACATTCGACAGACACCATAAGCCTTCAATGACAGATTCGACCCTAATTGTGCCAAACCTTAACTCCATTAGTCCAATATTATTCTACATAAAGAGAAAATATTCGACATAGAGAGACATGAAGAGTAAATTTTTTTTTTTAAAGATTCTTTCTTCTTCTTCTTCTTCTTCTTCTTCTTCTTCTTCTTCTTCTTCTTCTTCTTCTTCTTCTTCTTCTTCTTCTTCTCTAATTTCGGGAGTAACTAAATTTATTTTTCGGACGAAAACGAAATTACGAAACAAAATATTTCAGTGTGCACATGTCTAATGCCCATTACAACCTCACTGTGCCCATTACAACCTCACTGTGCCCATTACAGCGTACCTGAAATTCTTGACAGGCTGCCCTGCGGGCGTCCATTTTTTAAAACTCGCAGCTTCCTCCTGGTCCCGTCCTGTGTTCAGTGTTCCGCATATCACGGACTTTCTTTCATTCTTGGACTCAGTTTCCCACCAGACACTGTGTTCAGTGTTCCGCTAATCACGGACGTTCTTTCATCCTCGGACAAGAAAAGGTCAGTGATAGGCGGAACACTGAACACAGTGGCTGCTGGGAAACTGAGTCCGAGAATGAAAGAACGTCCATGATAGGTGGAACACTAAACACAGTGTCAAACGCCTATCACGGAACGGGACGGGACCAGGAGGAAGCCATGAGTTTTGAAAATTGGACGCCCAAGGTATACTGACTCGAGAATAAGCCAAGAGGGGTATTTTCAGCCCTAAAAAGGTCTGAAAAACTTGGCATATACTCAAGTATATACGGTACCTAGACTGAAATAAAATCATTCATCCGATAAATTATCATCTTTTTTTTTATACTATTTACTTACTTTTATAATAGTCTTTATACTAGGATGGAGATCATCATGCATAGCAAGTTCCTAAAGAGGAACTGCAGTCTGCTCACATGATTTGTAATAACATCTTTGCCATTCTGAAGCTTCCCTCCAACCACTTTGCATTTAATATATACTGTGATTCTGTGCTTGCCAAATATGCTGCAGACATCTCCCTCCACTGAGTTTGGCTGCAACCATCTTAACTGTGGGCAGCTGAAGCTGCTGCCTGGTCACTTCCTGGATTTACACAGACACACAGAGGCAAACCTCTAATATGCCCTCTTATGACTCATCCCACCTCCCTTCCTGACAAACTCTCACAAGAGTGAGAGAGAGAACTGTGCATGATGTCATAAGTCTAGGCTAACGACCAGACAAGAAAGAGGAAGTGGGCTGTATAAAGTATTTACTGGCAGAAATAAAATGTTTTACTATCCAAAGTTAAAACAAGGGCAGAAGATTTAATAGATGGAAAGATGAAAAAATGACTAAGGCCTCGTACACACGACCGGGTTTCTCTGCAAAAACCAGCAAGAAAACTGATTCTTGCCGAGATTCCCGTTCGTGTGTACGAGGCATTCAGGATTCTCGTCAGGAAATCTGGCCAGAATCTCGATGAGAAAAAAGAGAACCTGCTCTCTTTTTTCTCGTCGAGATTCTTGCCGGCCTGTTTCCCGATGAGAAACCCGAGCGTTTGTATACTTACCTGTCGCTGTGGAAACCCGTGCATGCTCGAAATGACTTTGACGCATGCGCAGAAGCTTCCACGGCATAGGTAGGGTGAAGCAAGATGGCGACAATGGCATCCAATGTGACGAGCACATGCTCATCATACGCGATGACATCACCGTGTTCTTTCCTTTCAAGAGAACCGCGGTTCTTTTGAAATGACAGTCAGTACACTCCGGCGGCAAGAGTTTCTTGCCAAGAATCTCGTCAGGGAAAACGACAGGTTTTTCCTGACAAGATTCTCGGACGTGTGTACTAGGCTTGAATGTCTGCTTTAAGGCCCATACTCATGATCAGAAAATTGTAAGAAAAATACCGCTTTCGAAGCGTTCGTACGATAATCTGATCATTAGTACAGTACACAGCTATGAGAGCAGATCACGATAGGTCGTGCGCAAGTATCCCATGGGACAAGCACACATTTTTTTCTCGTATGATATCAGATCGTACTATTTTCATTTAATCAGTACAGTTTTCATCCGAAAATACAATACATTGTATCACTTCTGAATTTTTGTTCTGTCGTGTGAGAATTTTTGTAACTTTAGTAACCTCTCCATTTTTGATATGGAGACTAGCTAAAAAAAAATGAGATTCATCCGATAATCTCATAATGTTCACCTGGCTTAAAGTGATACTAAAGTCAAATTTTTTTTGTTAAAAAAAACAAACAAGTTATACTTACCCGCTCTATGCAGTGGTTTTGCACAGAGCAGTTCAGATTCTCCTCTTCTTAGGTCCCTCTTTGGCACTCCTGGCCCCTCCCTCCTGTTGAGTGACCCCACAGCAAGCAGCTTGCTATGGGGGCACCTAAGCCGAGCTGCAACTCCAACTGCACTGTCCATTCAGCCTGGCCCCGCCCCCTCTCTCCTCAGGGGAGTCCTGGACAGCCAAGTCTCTCGTGCAACATCGCTGGATCAAGAGGGAGCACAGGTACGTTTTAGGGGGGCTGAGAGGGGCTGCTGCTCACAGAAGGCTTTTTATCTTAATGCATAGAATGAATTAAGATAAAATTCTTCTGCCTTTACAACCACTTTAACCCCCCTGGCGGTATTCCTGAGTCTGACTCAGGGTTAGATTTTTGTGCTAGGATCGGTAACCCCGAGTCAGACTCGGGCTTGCCTTGCTGGATCCACAGACAGTGTTTACTTACCTTGTCCCTGGATCCAGCGATGCCACCGCGCTGTGTGAGCGAGCGGAACCTTGCTCGATTCACACAGCGTCCTCCTGTGCCGCCGATCTCTGTTCCCTGCGACGTTACAATGCACGGGAGCAGAGAACGGCGCCAAATTCGAAAACGTAAACAAACACATTACATACAGTATACTGTAATCTTATAGATTACAGTACTGTATGTAAAAAATACACACCCCCCTTGTCCCTAGTGGTCTGCCCAGTGCCCTACATGTTCTTTTATATAATAAAAACGGTTCTTTCTCCCTGCAAACTGTAGATTGTCCATAGCAACCAAAAGTGTCTTTTTATGTCAAAAATGGTTTTAGAGCAGCTAGAAAACAGCGATAATAAATTATAATCACTTGCAGAATTGTGCGATAGCGATTTGTGGGGAAATTCGTCATAAAAAAATAAAAGTAATGACAGCGACAATTCTGCAACTGAGCAAATTTCAGTGATTTTGAGTTGATTACATTATTGAATAATTTTTATTATAATTATATTATTATTTGTTATAATTATTTATAATTATTTATTATATTATAATTTATAATTTTGTTTTTAAAAAAATTTCATACCCGGGAAGCCTACAAAACTCTTGTTTGGTCAGATTTAAGTGAGTGATTCCTAAGAATTACAGGCCTACAGTACAAATCACCAAATTTCCTTGCAAATAATGGTACCGCTTTCAGCACTTTTTTCTGAAAGAATCATACCGCCAGGGAGGTTAAGAGTTCAACCAATAGAAAAAACAAAAAACAAATAGAAAACCTCCATTTACACAATCCTATACCCACAGTTGATCCAGAGGAAGGCAAACAAAATCTTCATTGAAACATGATCCAAATTGCTTCAGTGTGGGGAAAAATCCTTCCTGATCCACCAGTAGGCAATCAAATATTCCATGAATCAATTACATATTATCTTTATTACCTATAAATGTTAATATCCAGTTATATTTTGTGCATTTAGGAGAGTGTTAATTAATCTACTGTGCTAGCCAGTACTAGTTCTTGAGGGAGTCTCTTCCACAAAAAAAATAGTAGGCACTTGGATGGTTGTTTTACTTTGTAACCCTTTTCCCCATTAAAGCAGAACTAAACTGATAATTTTAACGATTTCCCAAAACAGAAGTCACCAACGATGACTGTTACAGTTGTTTGTATATGCAACAAAACTGTCAAACCATCAATTGGCTGGTGTCATAACTGATCATATGTGCACCACCATAGCAACTGAGGCTAAGAAAGCAGTTTTCCTGTCTGTGAAGGAGAAAATTACTCTTTAAAATACCATATTTATCGGCGTATATCGCGCACTTTTTCCCCCTAAAATAAGGGGGAAATCGTGGGTGCGCGATATACGCCGATCCCCGCGCTGTGTTTGAACGCCGCCGCCGACATATACCGAGCGCAGTACACTCGGGTACACTCGGCCTGGCTCGGCTCCTCTCGCGGTCACGCTAATTTATAATTATTTATTATATTATAATTTATAATTTTGTTTTTAAAAAAATTTCATACCCGGGAAGCCTACAAAACTCTTGTTTGGTCAGATTTAAGTGAGTGATTCCTAAGAATTACAGGCCTACAGTACAAATCACCAAATTTCCTTGCAAATAATGGTACCGCTTTCAGCACTTTTTTCTGAAAGAATCATACCGCCAGGGAGGTTAAGAGTTCAACCAATAGAAAAAACAAAAAACAAATAGAAAACCTCCATTTACACAATCCTATACCCACAGTTGATCCAGAGGAAGGCAAACAAAATCTTCATTGAAACATGATCCAAATTGCTTCAGTGTGGGGAAAAATCCTTCCTGATCCACCAGTAGGCAATCAAATATTCCATGAATCAATTACATATTATCTTTATTACCTATAAATGTTAATATCCAGTTATATTTTGTGCATTTAGGAGAGTGTTAATTAATCTACTGTGCTAGCCAGTACTAGTTCTTGAGGGAGTCTCTTCCACAAAAAAAATAGTAGGCACTTGGATGGTTGTTTTACTTTGTAACCCTTTTCCCCATTAAAGCAGAACTAAACTGATAATTTTAACGATTTCCCAAAACAGAAGTCACCAACGATGACTGTTACAGTTGTTTGTATATGCAACAAAACTGTCAAACCATCAATTGGCTGGTGTCATAACTGATCATATGTGCACCACCATAGCAACTGAGGCTAAGAAAGCAGTTTTCCTGTCTGTGAAGGAGAAAATTACTCTTTAAAATACCATATTTATCGGCGTATATCGCGCACTTTTTCCCCCTAAAATAAGGGGGAAATTGTGGGTGCGCGATATACGCCGATCCCCGCGCTGTGTTTGAACGCCGCCGCCGACATATACCGAGCGCAGTACACTCGGGTACACTCGGCCTGGCTCGGCTCCTCTCGCGGTCACGCCCTGTGCCGCCCCCTAGCCTTTATGCGAGAGGACCCGAGCGTGGCCGAGCATGCCCGAGTGTACTGCGCTCGGTATATGTCGGCGGCGGCATTCAAACACAGCGCGAGAAGCGGGGATCGACTCAGAAACAGCGTGGGAGAAGCGGGGAGGACACCACCAGGGCCGCAGATGGACGCCGGACCGGACAAGGCCGCCGATGGACGCCGGGCAAGACACCGACGAGGGGCATTCAAACTGTAAGTATTTTCTTTTTTTCAGGAAATTTACCTTCTAGGTTGGGGGTGCGCGCTATACGCTGGGGCGCGCTATACGAAGATAAAAACGGTAGATCAATTCAATGATTTCCCAAAACACAGGCTGGGAATAATAACTGTCAAATTTGCTTGTACACACAACCAAACTGTCAAGCCATCAAATGACTGCTGTAATAACTAACATGTGCAAAACCATTTCAACTTCAGATCAAACAGAGGTAAATATGGCAGCTTCCATAGCTGTGAGGGATCAAAAGGTTTAGGTCCGCTTTAAAATAGATCTATCCTCAATTTTTGTCTTGGGAAATCCAACATTTTACGGCTATCACTAGAACAGGGGTAGACGGGTAGTCTCCTGAAGTAAACACAGACATCCACAGCGCTTCACTTTTTCTACATTTTGTTGTTACAGCCTTATTCCAAAATAGATTAAATTCATTATTTTCTTCAGAATTCTACAACCAACGTGAAAGAAGTTTGTTTGAAATCTTTGCAAATGTATTAAAAATAAAAAACGGAAAAAAATGTATATAAGTATTCACAGCCTTTGCCATGACACTCAAAATTTAGCACAGGTGCATCCTGTTTCCACTGATCATCCATGAGAGGTTTCTACAGCTTGTTTGGAGTCCCCCTGTGGTAAATTCAGTTGATTGGACATGATTTAGAAAGTCACACACCTGTCTATAAAAGCTCCCACAGTTAGTAGTGGATGTCAGAGCACAAGCCAAGCCATGAAGTCCAAGGAATTGTCTGTAGACCTCTGAGGCCCGTACACACGACCAAACATGTATGCTGAAACTGGTCCGCGGGCCTGTTTCAGCATACATGTTTGGTCGTGTGTAGGCGCGAGCGGGCCGAATTCCAGCAAACATTTGCCCGCCGGGCCTTTTCCCAGCGGGCAAATATTCCTGGACGTGTTTTAAAACCGCCCGCTGGAATCCTGCCCGCTCGGACATGTACGGTCGTCAGTACAGACCTACCGTACATGTCCGAGCGCCCGCCGTCCCTCGCATGCGTCGAATGACTTTGACGCATGCGTGGAAGCCTTTAAATGGCAGGCCCGCCCACGTCGCCGCGTCATCGCCGCGTCATCGTCGCGGCGACGACGCGGACACGCCCCGCGTAGTGTTTACGCGCGGACTTCTGTACGATGGTTAGTACAACCATCGTACAGAAGCCCTCTGGCAGGCATGTACGGTGAAAACGGTGCGACGGACCGGTTTCACCGTACATGTTTGCTATTAAGTACCCGGCCTGAGACAGGATTGTATCATGGCACAGATCTAGGGATGGTTGCAAAAAAATGTCTGCAGCCTTGAAGGTCTCAAATGAGTACAGTGGCCTCCATCATCCGTAAATGGAAGACATTTGGAACCACCAGGACTCTTCCTAGAGCAGGCTGCCCAACCAAACCGAGCGATCGGAAGAGAAAAGTCTTTGTCAGGGAGGTGACCAAGAACCCGATATTCTCTCTGACAGAGATTCAGGCAGAAGTGGCCAGGCGGAAGACACTTCTCAGTAAAAGGCACATGACAGCCCACCTGGAATTTGCCAAAAGGCACCTAAAAAACTCTCAGACCATGAGAAACAAAATTCTCTTGTCTGCAGAAGCAAAGCTTGAACTTTTTAGCCTGAATGGCAAGTGTCATGTCTGGAGCAAACCAGGCACCGCTCATCATCTGGCCGCCAATACCATTCCTACAGTGAAGCATGGTGGCGGCATTTTTTTGCTGTGGGGATGTTTTTCAGCAGCAGGAACTGGGAGACTAGTCAGGATTAAGGAAAAGATGAATGCAGCAATGTACAGAGAAATCCTTGATGAAATCCTGCCCAAGAGCACTCCGGACCTCTGAAACCTGATTGAACATCTCTGGAGAAATCTGAAAATGGCTGTGCACCGATGCTCCCCATCCAACCTGATGGAACTTGAGAGGTCCTGCAAAGAAGAATGGGAGAAACTGCCCAAAAATAGGTGTGCCAAGCTTGTAACATCATACTCAAAAAGACTTGGGGCTGTAATTGGTGCCAAAGGTGCGTTAACAAAGTATTGACCAAAGGCTGTAAATACTTATGTACATGTGATTTTTTTTTTGTTTGTTTTGATCTTTAACCACTTAAGACCCGGACCTTTATTCAGGTAAAGGACCTGGCCAGTTTTTGCGATTCAGCACTGCGTCGCTTTAACTGACAATTGCGCGGTCGTGCGATGTGGCTCCCAAACAAAATTGGCGTCCTTTTTTTCCCACAAATAGAGATTTCTTTTGGTGATATTTAATCACCTCTGCGTTTTTTATTTTTTGCGCTATAAACAAAAATAGAGCGACAATTTTGAAAAAAAAAATCTATATTTTTTACTTTTTGCTATAATAAATACCCCCAAAAAAGATATAGTTTTTTTTCTCAGTTTAGGCCGATACGTATTCTACATATTTTTGGTAAAAAAAAAAATCGCAATAAGCGTTTATTGATTGTTTGTGCAAAATTTATAGCGTTTACAAAATAGGAGATAGATTTATTGCATTTTTATTTATATATTTTTTTTCACTACTAATGGCGGCGATCAGCGATTTTTTTCATGCCTGCGACATCATGGCGGACACATCGAACAATTTTGACACATTTTTGGGACCATTGTCATTTTCACAGCAAAAAAATCTATAAAAATGCATTGTTTACTATGAAAATGACAATTGCAGTTTGGAAGTTAACCACTAGGGGTCGCTGAAGGGGTTAAGTGTGACCTCATTTGTGTTTCCAACTGTAGGGGGATGAAGCTGGACGTGTGACGTCATTGATCGTGTTTCCCTATATCAGGGAACAGACGATCAAAGAAGCTGCCACTGTGAAGAACGGGAAAGGTGTGTTTGCACACACCTCTCCTCGTTCTTCAGCTCCGGAGGACCGATCGCGGGACACTGGCGGCGATCGGGTCCCGCGGGCGCGGTCACGGGGCTTCGGACCGGGTTACGTGCGCTCGCCACCCCACGGCTGGGCTTAAAGGGCCACGGACCTGTACATGGATGTGGTTAATAGATTTGCAAAGATTTCAAACAAACTTCTTTCACATTGTCATTATGGGGTATTATTTGTAAATTTTTGAGGAAAATAATTAATTTAATCCATTTTGGAATAAGGCTGTGACATAACAAAATGTGAAAAAGGGAAGCTCTGTGAATACTTTATGGATGAACTGTATGAATTAGGTAAGCTTCTACTGTATATAGAAAAAAGCTAATTTTGTTCCTGATGCAGAATATTTCCCATACTGTATGTGTATGACTTCCAGTACTATATAATCAGTTACAGCATTTTTTCATGCTATCATTTAGCAGAGTGGTAAAGCTGTGTTTTTGCAACTGTCAATACAGAGGAGAAGGGTGGGATTCCCTCCTTGTGGTAAGTGCGTCTCGCTGTGCAGTAGTGAGACATACTAACCACAGAGGCCCAACGGAGGACAGATTAGCAAACACACCTATTCCCACAAGTTCACCAAGATCAGCTTTCAGTAATGAGTTCTAATTCTCAAAAACTAGACTCTTCCAGATAATTACTCGATTTCACTATATTACATAAATATCTCATTACTTTCCACCGAACTTACTGACCTCTGCAAAGCAGGACTTTGCCTTGTTATTACTTTTAGATGCATTGGTATCATTCTGTTTTTTTATTTTGTTTTATATTTTGTTTTGTACATATTTTTTATTTAGTTTAGACTGCAGGCCAGACAAAAACCTCCCTTAAAGGGGTTGTAAAGGTTCGTTTTTTATTTTCTAAACAGGTTTCTTTAAAGTGGTAGTAAAGTCTTTACTACCACTTTTTCCTACAGGTAAGCCTATAATAAGGCTTACCTGTAGGTATAAAGAATATCTCCTAAACCTGTACCGTTTAGGAGATATTCCCCTCGCAAGGTGCCGCTGACTGCAGCGGCGCATGCGCAGCGGGGATCCTCGGCTATAGGCCCCGGCGGCCGCCGAACCTTGCCGGAATGAAGTCTCCCACGCGCATGCGCAGGAGTGACGACATCGCCGCTCCAGCCAATCACAGCGCTGGAGCGGCGATACCCGGAAGGCACGCCGAGGCAAGATGACATATCGCTCGACGTGGACCAGGTAAGTTCTACACACCTCGTTCCAAGGTAAGTATTTTATAATGAGCCAATATGCGGTGCATACTAGTTCATTATGCCTTTTGCCTTTCAGGTGTAAAAAAACAAATAAAAATTGTTGCGGGTATACAACTGCTTTAAGCTAGTGCATTGTTGGTTCACTTGCCTTTTCCTTCGATTTCCCTTCTAAAAATGTTTTTTCTTTGTCTGAATTTCTCACTTCCTGTTCTCCTCAGTAAACTTGCCACCATCATCCGAGCGGTGGTTAGTCAGCCAGAACAGCTTACTGAGGAGTAACAGGAAGTGAGAAATTCAGACAAAGAAAACAAAGAAAAAAAACATTTAGAAGGGAAATCGAAGGAAAAGGTAAGTGAACCAACAATGCACTAGCTTAAAGGAACCTATTTAGAAAATAGAAAACAAACCTTTACGACCCCTTTAATGTGCAGTGACTCTTCTGTATTAAACCCCCCCCCCCCCCGGACTGGAACAGTAAAGTAACTTTCTACGCAGAAATTAACCAACCCTCCAGAGAAGTGCAGCAAAATCGCAGAAATACAGAACTGCCAAAACATTAAAAAAAAGAAAGCGTCAGTCCCTTGCTGCAGTTATTAAACTGACATCATTTGATTGTGTTGTTAAAAAGACAAGAAGTCAGATCATATGTAGAAAGCCTTATAATCTTCTGACACCTTGTGGTAATGTGTTGTTATTACATGAGGATTCATGATGGATTGCTTTATTGTTTCTATAATCGGCATCAAAGGAGAATTAGAGAGAGAAGCAATTCATCAAGATAAACAGCTGGGTTATATTAACAAATGCATGCTTTGCATGTATGATGACACTTTTGCCTTTAGAGGAACTGTAGCCTTTTAATTTTCAATTCGCATTTTAAAGTGGAATTAAAGCTAAGAAGAAACGCTGGCAGGTAGGATTTTTAAGACAGAAGAGACCATATTGGTGTTTTCTGTCATAAACCCTTCTCCCTGCCGGTCAGTATTTATGTACCCTACGCTGTGCATGAGCAGCACAACGTATATTTACAATACCGTTCTGTGACTGCTACACACATGTGCGGGAGCAGGGCTTTTTCATTCTCAGAGAATACAGTGACTTGAAAAGGTATTCATACCCCTTGAAATTAAGCACATTTTGTCATGTTACCACCAAAAACGTAAATGTATTTTATTGGGATTTTATGTGATAGACCAACACAAAGTGGCACCTAATTGTGAAGTGGAAGGAAAGTGATAAGCATATAAAAATAAATATCTTAAAAGTGAGGCGTGCATTTGATTTCAGACCCCTTTACTCTGATACCCCTAACTCAAATCTAATGGAACCAATTGCCTTCAGAAGTCACCTAATTAGTAAATAGAGTCCACCTGGGTGTAATTTAATCTCAGTATAAATACATCTGTTCTGTGATGCCCTCAGAGGTTTGTAAGAGAACCTTAGTGAACAAATGGCATCATAAAGGCCAAGGAACACACCAGACAGGTCAGGGATAAAGTTGTGGAGAAGTTTAAAGCAGGGTCAAGTTAGGAAAAAATATCTCAAGCTTTGAACATCTCATTGTGCACTGTTCAATCCATCATCCAAAAATGGAAAGAGTATGGCACAACTGAAAACCTACCAAGACATGGTTGTGCATCTAAACTGACAGGCCGGGCAAGGAGAGCATTAATCAGAGAAGAACCCAAGAGGCCCATGGTAAGTCTGGAGGCACTGCAGAGACTTCAGAATAACCAGCCTGCCAGTTTTTTTCCTGCAATTACTGCCATTGGCTATAGGTGGCATAAGTAATCATTGTATTTTGATAGTGGAGAAACCTCCTGCTATCAGAATACAATAGCACAAAGGGAGGAATTCACCCATCAACACTGAATGTGTTTACAATTTAGGGTTGTCCCGATACCACTTTTTTAGGACCGAGTACAAGTATCGATACTTTTTTTCATGTACTCGCCGATACCGATTACCGATACTTTTTTTTCATGTACTCGCCGATACCGATTACAGATACTTTTTTTCAATGCCATGTGACAGTTTGACTGATGGGCACTTATAGGTGGCACTGACTGATGGGACTGATAGATGGCACTGATAGATGGCACTGACTGATGGGCACTGATAGGTGGCATCTATGGGCACTGGCACTGACAGGTGGCTGGCACTGATGGGCAGAACTGACAGGTGGCACTGAGAGCGGGACTTATGGACACTGATGGCACTGACAGGTGGCTGGCACTGATGGCACTGACAGGTGGCTGGCACTAATAGGCGGCAGTTATGGGCACTGATGGCACTGACGGGTGGCTGGCACTGATATGCGGCAGTTATGGGCACTGATAGGTGGCTGGCACTGATAGGTGGCACTTATGGGCACTGATGGCACTGACAGGTGGCTGGCACTGATAGGCGGCAGTTATGGGCACTAATAGGTGGCTGGCACTGTTAGATGGCACTGATAGGCGGCACTTATGGGCACTGATGGCACTGACAGGTGGCTGGCACTGATAGGTGGCTGGCACTTATGGGCAGGCACTGAAATTCACCAATAAATGACATGAGGAAATGCTATTCTGCAGCACCCATCTTGGTACACCCTGCACTCGGCATCAGTAGGTATCAGCAGACACCTTGTTACACCCAGTCCAAACTACATGGGCTGGGTGTAACAAGATGTCAGCTGCTGGATTACTGTGGCCAAGTGGAGGGTGTGTCAGATGCTGGCGACCGCTCCATCCACTGAGGCCGCCCGTCCACTCCGCCCGATCCGCCTATTGACGCCAGATCCGCTCTCCCGCCCACTGAATCCGTTCGCCTGCTCCACCCACTGAGGTGGCCCGATCCGCCTACTGACGCTGCCCACCGTCTCCACCCAGAGTCAGCTTGCCGCCGACCAAGTATTGGGTCAGGCATCGGGAGCATTTGTGCAAGTAAAAGTACTCACACAAATGCACGGTATCTGTCCCGATATCGATACTAGTAGGAATGATTGTGCAGTGCAAAGTGGTGTGTTGTCACAGACAGAGAACACAAGCAGACTGAAGCCCCTACTAACCTTGGCAATTCCTCAATCATCAGCACATTTTTGAACTGTGCCGAAGGTGCCAGAATGGAGTACCGGTAGATTTCAGTAAAAAAAAAAAGTCCAACATGAGAGTGACATCATCGTAGCGCAGCCAACCAAGCTGGTAGAGAGTCAGAACCTTGAAGACCAGGAGGAGATGGCAGCACCTGTGACCATCGCCAGAGGGATCACTTGCCAGGTAAGTCTGCCACAATGTGCTAATATGCTTTGCTAATTAGCAGATTATGGCTAAAAGCTCCAGAGGCCCAAATAAAATAAAATTAAAATTGGTGGGGGTTTAATTCCACTTTAAAGCGGAAATCCAGGTATGATCTCTATTGCATGCTTACATGCTGGTCTAGCTTGGCACAATGTAGGCACATACCTCCCAACTGTCCCCCACTAAGAGACAAATCCCTCTGTCCCCATTTCATTCTCAGTTGTCGCTCTTTTTAGACAGATGTATAGGCCTCTATAAAAAATGCCCTACTTAACTAGCAAATGTTTTACACTACACTAAACCATTTACACTGACCTATTTAATATCACACTATTTTTTTTAAAAGTAATTATAATGGAAACTTAGTGATGAAATAAGCATATCGTGGGTTTAGGCAATCATTTTTTGCTTATTAATTCTTAACCCAGTAACTGGAGGCGTGGCAGTGCTGTGTCCATATGCTCCTAAGGATCTAGGAAGATTGGGGGTCCCAGGTTTTCGAAAATATTACGTGGCGGCACAACTTACACAACTATGCCAACTTAATAATTGTTGTTATAGGCCAGACTGGGTGTCCCTAGAGGCCCAAGCTTGCACCCAGCTTCCCATGGATCTCATGCTATGTATCCCCCCGAGATATCGCAAAGCTATATTGTATCCTACGCTCTTCAACTCTATAAATTTGTGGGATTTGAGCTTCAAATGATGGCCCCCTGCACTTGTCATGCCCTTTTCAATAATCCCCTATTCCTACCGGGTATGCAATCTAATCATTATAGTTGGTGGTTGAACAAGGACTTTACCGAATGGGAGATTTTCTTGAACATGAAGGAGTATGCCCCTTGTATTTTTTGCACAGCTTGGAGATGCCCTCCTCTGAAAGTTTTCATTTCCAGCAAATCTATCATTTACTAAGTACCTTACAGACAAACAGTCCTGACCTAGATATACGTTCTATGCTTGAAAATTGATGTATGCAAGAAACTCAAATGCGGGAGTACATCTCCATGCTGTACAAACTTTTCACCACCCCACCAGCCAAACTCTCTTACCAGGTAGTGTGGGAGGTTGATCTGGGTATAGCTCCTGAGGCAGAAGATCGGCAGTCCTGGAATTTTCCTTTATTTACAAAGGCATTATGAATGTTGCCCCAATTGAAGCAGGGTATAAAGTTTACACCAGGTGGTACTTGGTACCAGATCGCCTTTCAAAGTTGTACCTGGGCTCGTCGGCTTCCTGCTTTAGGGGTTGTGATAGGGTGGGCACAGCTCTACGCATATGATGGACTTAAAGGGGTTGTAAAGACAAAAATATTTTCCTCTTAAATTAAAGTCTGACAGTAGCTGATAAAGTAAAAAGTAATGTTTTGCATTATAACTAGTTTGATACCTGTTGAAATCGAGCTGTTGAAATCGAGCTGTTTTATTCACCTCCAGCACTCCTGAATCGTTATTCTCACTGACTTTCTGGTTTGCGGTGCGCATTCATTCTTGCTACATCACGACCTAATGGGAACTACAGTTCCCATTAGGCTTAGCCTCCATGCCTGTGAGGGATAAGAGAGCATCTTCACGCAGGGTTGTAGTCATAGGGAGGGGGTGAGCACATTCTGCTTTCCACCATGCAAAACAGCTCAGATGCTTGTGGAAAGCAAGAAGAGGAGAGACAGGAAATGGCATTTTCAAACCTGGATTACTGTATTTTGGAGGTCAAAAGGAAAAACGAGGTAAGTGATATTTAAATGCTCTTGCCTACAGCAATCAATTGATCTAATAAAAAACAAACCTTTAGTGTTCCTTTAAGCCCTAAAGTCCAACGGTTTTGGATGGGGATTCATTCCCTTATATATTCGGTCACCATGGTCAATATTACTAAAGAAGCCTGCATTGCCCTGTTAAATAAACTAGTTGAAAATATCCCTTTTTTTTAAGTAACCTTGATCTAGCTGAGGGGTTATGTTTCGGTATGTCATAACACAAGTTATGTGCGTTAATATTTTTAATACAATCTTGTACAAGCTATGTATTGCTGGTGCTACAGGCCCTTTGGGTCCTAACTATTTTTATAGTCGGATCTGCCATATAATTTTCCCATGTGGGCCTATTGCATAATTGAGCTGGTGTAAGCTGGTCTGACCCCATTATCTGATTTTCTAAATGGAGATGTTGCATAGGTGGAGGCAGCAAATTTTGGACGGTGATTGGATGTGGGGCTGAAAGGATAGTTTAAGGTCCAGCATACTGGGGAGAAAGCACAAGCACCATACTAAGTGTAGTGTATATAGAATTTGATACCAGGATCAAGAGTATTACTCACAAGGGATAAGCATCAAAAGCATAAAGCACTGTTGATCATCCCCGTCAGGATGGCCTTCTGCAGCTTGGTGCTCAGAGGAATGCTGCTGGTGGATTCCGGCACGTACTGGAGCCGTGGAAAGCACAGACTGCTACTCGTGACGTCACTTCCGGGATGTGATGGGATGTCATAGGCAACACGTTTGCGGAGCATGCGTTCCTTCTTCTCTGTCTTCAGGCCTTTACAGTGCCATCTTGGATAAGGGCCTATATGGCTATGGAAGCGGCCGCAGGTTCCTAAGGCCTTACATCAAATTTCATATACGCTAAACCTAGTATGACGCTAGTGCTTTCTCCCCAGTTACCCCCAAACTGCTATTTGCTCGAACACTGAGCTGCCACCCAAGTGAGCCCATCTATGGACATTGTTGGACTTTATGGACTGTTCTATAGAGTTTTAACAAATTTGTTGATTGCAATGGGAACCCCTGAGATACACCAGCACCTACAATTTTGGGCCAATTACCAATGTTCAGGGTCCAGGATAACACCTTAGCATGGGGGAACAGGTTGATAGTTGTGTCATTGATCTAGACAGAGAAATCAGGGGAAGAGGCATGTGGGGAAGGAAATATTATGAGCTCAGTTTTTAGATAGATTGAGTTTGAGAAAGTGGTGCGACATCCAGGCTGATATATCTGTTAGTAATTAGTGAGGAGACTGATGTTGTGAGCTGAGGGGTAGAGGGATAGAGTTGAGTGTCATCAGCATAGAAATGGTATTGGAAGTTAACTGACCCAGGGAGGAAATGTAGATGGAGAATAACAGAGTTCAAAGAACAGAACCTTGGGGGCCCCCGATGGAGAAGGGAAGAGGGAAGGAAGATGTAAAATTGTAATTGAGATAAGAACCAGTAAAGAGTACAGTCATGGAGACCAAAGGAGTGGAGTTTTTTGAGGAGGAGGGGTGGACCACTGTACCAAAGGGACCAGAGAGGCCCAGGACTAGAAGAATAGTGTCCATTGTGTTTTAGCCTTTAGTAGATCATTTGTGAGTTTTAGAAGAACAGTTTCTGTAGAGCTTTGAGGGCAAAATGCAGTGAGATGGTCGCTCAGTTGGAAGTAGACTAGGCATTTGAAGGAAAAGGGGAGCAAGGAGATAGGGCATAGGTTGTTAAGACTGGTGGGGTCCAATGAAGGCTTTTTATTTTTTTAAGTATTTATTATGTTTCAAAAGAAAAATAAAAAAACATCGCCAATTGGGCATACCCTGGGGTTAAAGGGGTTGTAAAGGTATTTTTTTTCCCTGCACCTTTACCTTAGTGCAGTCCTCCTCCACTTACCTCATCCTTCGATTTTGCTTTTAAATGTCCTTATTACTTCTGAGAAATCCTTACTTCCTGTTCTTGTGTCTGTAACTACACACAGTAATGCAAGGCTTTCTCCCTGGTGTGGAGAAAGCCTCTTGAGGGGGGAGGAGGCGAGCAGGCAAGTCAGGACACTCTCTACTTTGCAGATAGAGAAAGGAGCTGTGTGTTAGTGGGCATCCTGAGACTCCTGCTTGCCCCCTCAAGAGGCTTTTTCCACACCAGGGAGAAAGCCTTGCATTACTGTGTGTAGTTACAGACAGAAGAACAGGAAGTGAGGATTTCTCAGAGGAAAAAAGGACATTTAAAAGCAAAATCGAAGGATGAGGTAAGTGAAGGTGAACTGCGCTAAGGTAAAGGAAGCTATTTATGGAAAACATTGTTTTACCTTTACAACCCCTTAAATGTGCATACAACGGGGCAGATGAGAACAAAGAAAGAGTTGTGTTAACATGTAACTTTTACCAAGTTACATCAGAACTTGAGGGATTAGTAATGGACAAACGGTATAAAACAGATATGCAAATAGGCATAAAATATCACTATAGTAAACAATTAGAGTACTGTATCAAGGAATCTCCAAAAGGGTAATAATAGTTGTGTCATAAACAATAAGAGATGTTTTGAGTATCACAACAAGATCTTTTACAGGTAAGTGGAGTAGGAAGAAAAGGAGGTACAGGACATGTTCCAGGAAAGGTAGGACAACTAACACAAAGGAGCACTTCTAGAGTCAGAGATCCAAAGCTCCCAGGCTTTGGTAAATTGGTTTGTGGATTTGTTGGCTTTGGCAAAAGAAAATTCCATTAGGAATTGCAGGTTGAGTAGTTGAATGGTATCCTTAAACGAGGGTGTGTTGATTTCCATATTTTTCGCAATCGCTAGTCTTGCTGCTATTAGGACATGTGTCACCAGAGTTTGTAAGTGTTTAGGCCAGGTGTGAATAGAGAGTCCCAGGACCAGATCAAGTGGGGACATGGGGAAGGATATGCCACACAAAGAAAAGATTTGTTTCTTCACTTTTTCCCAGAATCTCTTGATAGGGGGGCATTCCCACCAAATGTGTGAGAGAGATCCAATATTTTCGCAGCCTCTCCAACACTTGGGAGAGGTATTTGGGTATATCTTCTCCAGCCTTTATGGGGTGAAGTACCATTTGTGGAACAACTTCTGTAACAAATCCCAATGGGTAATGCAGTGAGATAGGCGTAAGGGTATTGTGATGGCTTTTTGCCAATGTGCCAATGAAGGCTTTTTAGGTATGGGGGTGACTAGTGTGTGTTTTAGAGAATTGAGGGTTCCACGTGTAAATGTCGAAACAAAGTGTGCTCAAATAAATAGCTGAATGTTTAATAGTGGAATTTATCCACATGGCTTTTTAAATTCAAACACGTCATACAGTATAGTTTACCAAATTAGCTGAAACATTTGTTTAACATTCACATGTTCCCTGAATGAAAGATAAGCTTCGTACAATGATGTAAAGTTGATGGTTTTCCATGACTAGAGTCTAGGTTTTACTTGTGTCTAAATAGTATTTTTAGTTTAAATATACACGTCAGATGAAGTAACACGTTTTGTATCAGTGGCCTTGAGATAAGCAAACCATCTGTAGCTTATCACACTGACGTATTGGTTTCCATTTGACTTCACATAAATACTCCTCACTGACTCTGCAGCATTCTCAACTTGCACCATGAAACTTCTTCTGCTTCTCACTGCCCTGGTGGCAGGCGTTCTATCCAAGAAAACATTCATAGGGTAAGTATGCAAAATGGCAGAGTGCATATTTCTCCTGCAAAGCTGGTATTCAAAAATGTTAGCATACTAGATTAGGTACTAGAATAGGTTTTGAAGATGTTTCCTATAACCAATCTCACAAAGTCGGTTAAACAAAACAACCAACCAGATTTTAGCTGCCACATTTGCAGATGTTATAAAGTTAAAGACAACATTTAAAAAACTATTAGTAACAGGTTTTTAGTTCCTCTTTTTAAAGTTTTACATTGCATAAGGGTCATTGTCACAGACACATTTCAGTACAAAAACCATTAAGCCTTGTACACACGATCGGATATCTGATGGAATCTAATCCGATGGATTATTTTTCCGATGAAGATGACTTTCATCAGTCTTGCCTACACACCATCAGCCAAAAATCCGACCGTGTCCAAAGTGGTGACGTAAAACACTACGACGTGCTGAGAAAAATGAAGTTCAATGCTTCCTAGCATGCGTCGTCTTGATTCTGAGCATGCATTGATTTTTGACCGATGGACTTCCACAGAGACGATAGTTTCTTTCTATCGGTTTTTTATCTATAGGAAAATTTTAAAACATGTTCTATTTTTTTTCACCGATGGAAAACAAACCTATGGGGCCCACACACGATCAGTTTGTCCGATGAAAACGGTCCATCGGTCCGTTTTCATCAGACAAACAGATCGTGTGTACAGGGCTTTAGTGGCCAACTAAAGCTAAATGAATGTGTAGACTATGGAAGTATTGAGTACTGCATTAAGGAGTGATACCATTTTAGTTAGACTAGACATACATTTCAGCATACAATTCTGAGATATCTACCCTCTTCAAGGGAAGGCAGAGATCTCAGAATATGCACAGATAGTCAACATAAATAATGGTTTACAAGATACAGCAGTGCTCCTTGTTACCTTTATATGAATGGACTACTATTTATTTTCTTATAAGTTGGTATACAGCACTTTGTGCCTTCAGTGAACATTTCTTGGCATGCAGCTTTTCATTTATTGAAGTACATTTTATCTTGCTGAAGTTTCGTGTTTGGGCAAATTTTGCTTTGCACGGGAAAGAGAATGTCCTTCTTTTTCTATGAGGCATGATGAACAAAAACATGCAAAACTTCCTGACTACTTGTTTTACATGTGACACTAGTCATCCCTATGGAAAATATTCATATTCCTGCCAGAAACCACAGCTCAAGAGAATCCAATTGCATTAATACACATTGGTGTAAACAGAACCACTGAAACTTTAACTGCATTTTAAAGTAAGCTAAGTAAAAAGATAGTAGACAATCTGAAAGTAAAGCTGTGACTGGTTCTGCCCACCCCAAGAAAGCCTGAAAGGCCTGAGGTGGCCCGTACACTGTCATATAGGGTGGTGCACTAAGCCCTATTTGAATACTTTTAGTTAGGGAATACTGTAAAGGTAGGTATGTTACAATGCCTACGGTACAGCATTACTTTGCCTGTTTTCTTCTTAGTAAAGGTAACGTTTAAGATGCAGGAAAATATGCCCAATGCACAGAACTGTAAATTGGTCCAAAATATATTTTTTGTATATTCATATATGAATGTTTCAAATTTTTCAAAATTTCAGGGGATTATTCGAACAAGAACATATTTAAAATGCTGTTGGTTGCCACAGTTTATTTCTTGTAAAAAAACACGATAAACTTGCAATTTCAATGTTTTTTAAACTTGCAATTTCGATGTTTTTTTTAAAGCTGAAGTCTAGGCATGTATAATAGACACATATTTATGCAGAACTCTAATTATTAAAACATTATTACATACATTTTTTCTTAAATCCGAGCAGTGCCTGAATCTGACCAGGTATCAGCCTCTTGTATTCCTTTTAGAGAGGTTCAAGTGTGAGAGGGAGCAGCAGAAAGAGCCAATCAGTTGTTGTGCTGAGAAGGAACATGCTGATAAATTAAAAAAAGAAAAGTGACAGGGAGGTGAACTTAACACTGGCTGTGTCTGCTTTTCAGTGGCGGCTGATAATTTTTTTGAGGGGGGGGGGTGTCAAACAACTACCAGTGGAACCCCCTGGTTGGTTATCAAGCTTTCCCCATCTAGGTTGCAGGCTGGTTGCGAGCTCTTACAGGTGGCGGGCAATAGCTCCTGTGCCCTTTCCTCCTCTTCTGCACCATGGCGGCTTCCGCTGATTGTCCCCTCCCTCCTCCTCCTACGTGTCAAATAGGACTCAAGACTCGCTTCCTGATATTCGGGGAGGATGATCAGTGTGGCGATAGAGAATATTCATTTGCTATTGTCACAGAACTGGGTAGGCTCAGAACGCAGTGCTCTGCACTCCGAGCAAACCCTTTTTTGAAGCCTAGTAGAGCCCCTGGCTCTAATCACATGCTTCAACCCCCCCCCCCATTGGAATCCATGGTCTGGCACCCTGCATGTAGATCAAGTGGCAGGACGCATGAATAGGGAGGCAGCGCCAATGCGCCCCTAATAGACAGGCCACCGTTGCTGCTTTTACTGTTGAGTCAGAGGTGGGTCTAGGACAGTCTGGGCACAGTGGAAATGGGTTGAATTGTGTTGGCCATGGAGAGACATCTAGACTGAGAGTGAACATTGCAATAAAGCTACTTTTCATTTTATGTTTTAATGGGTTTTTTGGCTGGAGTTCTACTTTAACATGACAGATAACGATGAGCAAGGAACAGAAACGTGACATAAATGTCAAATATATTATTTTGTACATATTTGACCATTTCTTTTTTTCTGCGCGGTTGGAAATTCTATCAATAGCTTTTTTCTGTAATGGCTCTTAAACTACTATACAGTACAGGAATGGAGCCGAAAAGGAAAGTTATTTAAAGAGAAACATGCTATAAAATGATTTTAAATAACTGTCTAGTGTTACCAGAGTTAGGCAGAGCATATGCTTTTTTATGACTTCCAGAGTAACCTGCCTGCCTCCTTCTGCACCCAATTAACAGGGGGGAACTCTCCACATATAAAATCTTGGATGCAGGCACATTAAAAATTGAAAGGACAGGGAAGGGTAGTCTGTTAGGCAGGCAAATTGTAGCACAACCCCTGAAGGAGCTGCTGGTTTTGTTTTGGGCAGCATGTTACCTCTATTACTTTGTCGTCTAGGGTATACGATGAGAGTTGAGAAAACTTCAATGTCCACACTTTAGGCTTCTTTTTCTTTGCTTTATTACCCAACTTGGTAAAAGAATAAAAGTAGTAGTTGAAGAGGTGGAAGGGTAATTGGTAGTAGGTTCAGGTGTCTAACTTTGTTTGGAAACACTCCTGCTTCCAGCAACGTATTTTTTGTCACCACTCTAGCCAGAGTGGGTATTGTGCACCTGGATAGGCCTCTCTTACTAGCCTAGCAGCCAGGGTGTCACATGGAAACTTTAGAAAAGTCTCTGTCACAGACCTTCCCAAAGGTGGAGGTATATTTGGTCCAGAATCCTTCTCAACACAGGATAAAGCACCCAGATCTCTCTTGAATAAACTCTTGTAAACTCAGAACTGACAGGCGCCCATCACTCAGCCTCTCAGTAATGGTGCGTCCTTCGATGAAGTTCAAAGCCTCTCCTGAGATACCAACCTCATGCTCGGTGCTCTCCAAGACAGGTTCTTCATCGAGTGGCTTCCTCCCTCAGGGCGGACAGCACAGGACCACTCTGCGAACGTAGACCCAGTCTGACTACCAGGCCTACTTAGTAGATCACAACCCCGGACCAACGTGGTCCTGGAGCCAGGAACACTTGAACGAGCACTCTCGGCCAGGAGGGCCACACATGGGGGGTGGTGGGATGACAGGCCAGGATCGGCGACGATGACTCCGGGCTAATGACGTCTGTCCATTAATTACTCCTCCCCAGCACGCACAGCGGGACGATCAGCTCCCTCTGATTGGCTGCTGAAGGGGAACACCCTAAACACCTTGACCTGAATGCTGCCACCCTTGGCCTGGAGTGATAACGACACCCCAGACAACAATAGTGGTCACTCACAGTACAGCCATGGCTGGAACAGAGGCCCAAATTTAGTGAAAAACATACAGTCTGAGTCAACTAACCCTCAGACTACACCATAAATTTAAAGCAGCGCCGGCCAGAAAGTAGCAGACCGCTACACTTGCTCACTACTTTTTGTAGAACCTTGAAAATAAATCATTTTTATGACAACATAGTTTAATGTATGTTAAGGTCCCAGAAGCTGACAATTAATGTATTACAAATGTATTAAAGTCAGAATTTATATGGGTAAAACAAGAGGTTTGATTCAGCAAAATACTTTGCTGTTAAAGTCCCAGAAGCTAATAACCTACTCCCAATCTTAGTACATGAAGAGCCCATTCATACCAGGACCTTTCATTTATCTACCTATACTCCATTCATAGATCACGTTTCATTCATAGAAGCTGTAATATTACTGGGTGGTAAGGGCAGGCATAGTCGGGCCTCTTAGTTCTATTTACCACGACCACACCAGAAGATTACAATGGTATAGATGGAAGAGGGTTTTTCCAAAAACAAGAGGCATCAGCACAATGGACACATTCTACTGATAGTAAGTTAATGTTTTTTGTGCAGATTTTTCATTTTATTTTTATTTTGGATACACTTAGGCTTTCATTTCTACATTAGACATGTTACTCTACTATATATTGTGAGTTAAAATGTGATATAACATATATAAGAATGGTTGTCATTGTCTTTATAACAGAGGGATATTCATTTTTACTTAGTGGCGCAGGTGGATGCATTGTAACATATTTAAATATTACACCCTTGAGAAAACAATGTATAGTAGCATAATGGTCACATGTAGTAAACTTTGTAAATTTCTCCTATGCAGAGAACAGGTGCTGCGGATCAAGGCAAACAGCAATGAGCAACTCAGTCTGCTGCAAGATTTACAATCTTTTACACATCTGCAGGTACAAACATTAGCACATTGTATGCAAAAAAAATATTTTCAGTATATAACTTTAAAACATTTTCCCCCCAAAAAAATTAATATTTCATTTTATTTTTAAAAAGTTCCTTTTTGTATGAAGGGGCCCAGTCTGTCAACGTTTTTCTCTATTACTTGCACTACAAGTGATATTATGGTCTAGCAGAGATGCTGCAGCCACAATAATATTATATGCTGTCCACCTTTCCTGCCTGTCAGGAAAGAATTTTAGGAAACTTGTCAACATCACTACTGCCATAGGGCTCATATAGGTGTAGGTCTATCACAGTAGACTTGCATTAGAAATGCATTTTCCTCTACTTTTTTACATTTACCCTGACTATGTAGTTTTGATTGTCATTCTAAGGTACTGTTTGACATTCCAAGCAAATAAAATAAAGTCTTTGCTTAAATTTTTGCATGTGGCTCTGGTTTCTGTTGACAATGGCCTCTGGTTACTCTTCATACTATTATTCTATTCTCTTCTATTCTATTCTACCATCTCTGCCCAGATACTGATACAGATTCTTAGCCTGTTCCTGATAACTGGTACTTTTCCATAGCTTGTTTAGCTGTCAGTCTCCACCAACTAAACTATTTTAGCTGTCACCAGGTGCTGGGCTACATAAATATGAATATGGAGAGACTGCCCATTTATTCCTCTCTACCTTTACTGAGATACTGGTGTTTTGCTGCATCATCCTCCCACCAGCAGGGGGAGAGCTAAAGCCAAGCAAGCCCTTGGACCTCTATTCAGAGTGCCAAGAGTCCTGGGAGTTGTGGTTTGAGACAGAAGCCATGTAATGGCTACACTATTAAACTGCCCAGGAAAGTTCTTCCTTTTGGCACAGAGGGAGATAGAGTGATAGAGTGAGAGAGAGCATCCCTGCCTGTATATTCACCTGCTAGCTGGAGCCCATACCAGTGGTGATCTGAGCTTGAGGCTGGGAGGAAAGACACCCGGGGGCAGTGCAGGACTGCCCAAATCACATCACAGCATGTGCCCTGCTGCCGCAGGCAGACTGGAGCATCCACTCTTTCTTTGTTTCCCACCACCGATCATTGAAGGCTTTCAAAGAGAGGCTAAGGGGGCCCCACTTCTGCAGCGAGAGTTCACCCCAGCATCCTGGGCTTAGAGAGAGGGCTATTTGCTCATAACTGATGCCACTAGGGGGGACTGGGCCCCTCAGCTCATTACAACAAGTGTACCCAAACCATGCTGCACCCCTGCTGTACCCTATATTACACTTATTCTGAAACTAGACTGCACCTATAGCAAACCTATACCGCATTATACTGATTCTTTACCGCATCTGAACCACATCTACCCTTGCACCTGTTCCAAGACTATACCATACCTATACTTTACTTATACTGTGTGCAGGTTTACTGAGACTGTCGTTAAGTGCACTAACACCCTTAAAGGGCCCCAGCGATAGTTAGCAGAGGAACATCCCAAAAGACTGCCCCATCCGGAATAATTATTCTGTAAACCCCCCCCCCCCTTTGTCCCCTTGCCACCTCCACTACCATCCTCCCTTTTTTTAGACAGGGCATTGCCAGTCACACTAGGCCTAGCATCACCACCATGAATGCACTCTGGCAGTATAGTTCCAGTTATTGGTAGATTAAACTCTACTACTACTCACTGCTGCACTTAAGGTGGCCTTGTTACTTTTCATGATGATATGAATGCCAAATGTCATCTTATGCCTAGTCCTTACTGTGTTATTACCATGGTTAATCCATTTTATGCTTGCCTAGATACCAACAAAATGGGGTAACAACATATTAAAGTGGAGTTCCACCCAGAAATGAAACTTCCACTTTTTGGAATCCTCCCCCCTCTGGTGTCACATTTGCCACCTTTCAGGGGGGGGGCAGATACCTACAGGTATTTGCTCCCACTTCCTGGCATAGATCACTGCAGTGATCGTGGTGACCTATGCCACTTCAGGTGCCTACACTGTCCTCCCCTGCTGTCTCCTGGGAAACACACAGGTCCCAGAAGACAGCAGGCACCAGTGAGGACGCACAGCGCGACTCGCGCATGCACAGTAGGGAACCTTGCGGCTTCACTTCCTGATTCCCTCACTGAGGATGGGGTGGGACAGCCGAGAGCCGAGTGATTGATCGGCTTTGGCTGCCGACATCGCGGGCACCCTGGACATGTATGTCTACATTTATTAGAAGTCAGCAGCTGCAGTATTTGTAGCTGCTGGCTTTTAATATAATTTTTTTTAGGCGGAACTCCGCTTTAAGTTTGTCTTTACTACAGTACCTGGTTTGGAGGTTGTTTTCTTTCATATAGCATTCAATTGGGTACTAAGTATTAGTAAAACTACAGCGCTATGCTGGAAGTACTGTGCCAGACCCTGCACCTTACTAAAGCTTATTTCCACTATACTATGGCTTTAGTCATCCTTGCACATTCTAGCAAGTCTGCACCTAATTTTCATTCAGGGTCTTTAAAAACAGTCCCCTTTCCCAGTCCTCAAATTTGCTGAAGATCCATATGCCTGAAACACCCTGCCTCTAAAAGATACAGCATCTAAATAAGACACTGTTGCTCCAAAAGTGATCACAGTGAAACGGTAATGTACACTACCAGCCCATAGTTTATTTTACCACCTTTAGTGATACTCACTAGCATACATGTATTATGTTCCCACATTTGATTCTTCCAGTGGCTTCCAAACATGTGCCATGCAGAGTTAGTATATGTACCACTAGTGATACATGTTACACATTACATAGCAATACTTTTAAGTGACTTAACCTTGTATTAGATACCCTGACTGGTAATATGTATAACAATTCCTTTTTACTTTTTTTTTTTTTAAAAAGTGTTTATTTATGTTTTGACAATAACAGTTACAGTATGTATAACCAATAAGCATAAGTAATCCTTTTTACTTTTTAAAGCTTGATTTCTGGACTGAACCTGCCAAATCTGATATTCCAGTTGATATCCGAGTTCCCTTCACAAGTCTTCAGTTTGTGAAGGCCTATCTAGAATACAACAACTTTGATTACTCTATCATGATAGAAAACCTGCAGGTAAGTTACTTGAACTTAACATGTGCGGAATGGTTATAAGAATATTTGAACATGATCACTGGATTTGCTTTTTCTAGTTATTGATTGTTACATATTTCTTGTAGCAAGTGATCAACACAGAGAAAGAAGAATTGGAAAGCAATGAAAGAAAAGAACGCAACTCTGGCTCTTTTGACTTTGGAGCTTATCACACCTTGGATACTGTAAGAAATCAAATATATTAAATTTTTCAAACTAGTGATTCATAACCTTCTGTGTGTGATGTCCAGCAGCATACTATCAATGCTATGCTTCTAGCAGTAAATCATTTTAAAGCGGGAGTCCACCCTAACACTTAAATTCTCCCCTGCAATCATTAATGTGAGCTGAGTTCAGCCTTATGTCTCAAAATAAAAAAAACTGTTTTTCTACCTTTATTTTGCAGTATCCAGTGGCGTCAATTCTACTTCCTTCTTTCAAATCTAAAATCAGCCAGTGGGTGTGGTTACTGAAAGCTAGTGACCTCACTTACTGTGAGGGACACTGTTCCTGTGTAGCCAGTGGGTGTATACAGGATGGGAGGAGCTAATCATAGGTTCCCACCCAGTGCTCCCTAATTGTACATCCTAATACATGACAAACTTAAGAAAAAAAAAGCCCCATCCACACAGGACATGGGGGGGAGTTGCAGGGCACATATGCAGTATTGTTGTGCACAGGAGAAAGGAGCTAGACACAGACAGCATGCAGAATTCAGATAAAGGGAAATAAGCTTGTCCCTGAAGAACAGGAAGAACATGATTGTCTAGCTTTGATTAGACTTTCTAAGCTTGGCAATCAGCTATACAAAAAATGAATAATGTCAAAAATAAAGATATTTTACATAGAATTAATAGAAACATTTTCATTTTTGACTGGACTTTCACTTTAAGGCCCATGCATGAATCAGTTACATATCACCTACCATTACTTTTATTGTAAACTTTAAACAGAATAAAAATAATTCTGTCCAAAAATGACTCACTTGAGCTGGTTCTCCATTGCTGGCAGCAGAACATTATTTAACATGCAAAAGAAAGGGAAAAGTTTTATTATTTGCCATTTCTATGTACAGGTCAGATATGTCTAACACTACAGCCGGCTTTGGCATTAAACAGAATCATGTATGCTAATATATATATATATATATATATATATATATATATGGAATACAATTTTTTTCTAATTGTATTAATCAAACTCTAATAAAAGTATATCAAATGCCAAACCCTTATTAGGTTTTTATTGCTGTTTTTGCTTTGAAGGGGGAAGGGTTCATTCCCATTACTTGTCCTGATGACCACTGTCACCAGATCTGAAAGTGAAGGAAAATCCAACATTTTGATTTGTCACTAGAACAGTAATAAAGTAGGAATCCTCAAATAGGGATATTTGTATAAAAGGGGATTTCCCTAAAAAAAATAAAAAATTGCGCTGTCTACAAGACAGTAAGTGAAGGAAAAATCTATGGAATGAGACACATAGAAAAAAATATTGACTCATGCCTTATGTTTTGGCTTGAGATATACTGGTACTTTCAGTCACGTTTCTCTCGAACATAATATGTATGAAAAAAATATGTGCAGCTGTGATGAAAATTAAATGTTATATTATGTTTGTTAAATGTATGAAGCAATGTATTTTTTCTGTAATCTCTTTTGTGTCTTCTTTATTTTAGATAAACTATGCCATTGACCTAATTATAGCAGATTACAGCTCAATTGTCAGCAAACAACAGATTGGTAACTCATATGAAGGGCGTCCCCTTAATGTTCTTAAGGTGATTATATTATTATGCTTGAGATACAGTATGAAGTGGATACTAGAGATATATTTATAAATTATATAATTATATATTTTTAAATTGACTTTCTACAGCTGTAATTGACATAAGCTGTGTGTAGTACATGTTTAATAGCAAAACACGTAACAAAGTTAGATTTTCTAGGGAAGGAAACAATATTTAAGCACCAAAAAACTGAAATTTGCATTACATGACTTTATTTATAGGTTGTAAAAATTGTTTTAAATTACATAAATTCTGCTTACAGTTCAGCACTGGAGCTAACCACCCTGGCGTTTGGATAGATGCTGGTATTCATTCACGTGAGTGGGTTACTCAAGCTACTGCCCTGTGGACCGCACGTAAGGTAACTACAATCTACACAATGGAGGGTAACAAATATCATTGTGCTTCCCATAATCCAATAATAGTGAGAACCCTTACTATGACATGTGTATGAATAATTGTATATGTTAATTTATATATCATTTGTTAAACTTTCTAATTGTTTAACCTTTGTAAACCCCCCCAGTACCTCAACCGACTGGTAAAATATGGGACAATTATTTTAAACAAATCAAAATACTTAAAAAAAACAGAATGTAAAGGCCACAGATAGTAACTCCATGCCAATACTCCCCTGTTTTAAAGGTACATTTATTTACAGCAAACTCTAATTTGTATTTTTAAAGCTTGCTTCTGACTATGGAAAGGACGCATCTATTACCTCTTTGTTGGATAATTATGATGTCTTCCTTATGGTTGTCACCAATCCTGATGGATATGTCTACACTCACACAACAGTAAGCATCTAATCCTAATGATATTTTCTGTGTGGTACCAATATCAATTCAATGTAATACCATATTTAGTCTACTTCTAAGTATTACGAAGGTGATATGAGAAGAAAGCATAAAATAATACTTTGTAAATTGCTGTGACAGTACAAACATCCATGTAGTATTCTTCAGTGAAATAAAATGAGGCTGCTTTCCTTAATTGCCTTTCTAAAGAAACTGGGGGCCAGATTCACAGAAGAGATACGACGGCGTATCTCCTGATACACCGTCGTATCTCTGAGAGTATCTATGCGGCTGATTCCTAGAATCAGTTACGCATAGATAGCCCTAAGATCCGACAGGTGTAATTGACTTACACCGTCGGATCTTAGGATGCAATACTTCGGCCACCGCTGGGTGGAGTTTGCTTCGTTTTCCAGTGTCGGGTATGCAAATGAGCTTTTACGGCGATCCACAAAGGTTTTTGCGTTCGTTACGTCGTCGTTAGTTTTTTCCCGTCGCAAAGTTAAGCCTGCTTTAACATGGCTTAACTTTAGACGAGCAATGTTAAAGTATGGCCGTCGTTCCCGGGTCGAATTTCAATTTTTTTTTTTTTTTTGCGTAAGACGTCCGGGAATACGAAAGTACGTTACGCACGTCACCGTTCAAAAAAATGACGTCACTTCGCGCAAAGCACGGCGGGAATTTCAAAACGGAGCATGCGCAGTACGTCCGGCGCGGGAGCGAGCCTAATTTAAATGGTATACGCCCCATTTGAATTAGGCGGGCTTGCGCCGGACGTCTTTACTCCGCCGCAAGTTTATACTCAAGTGCTTTTTGAATCAGGCACTTACGAGGAAAACTTGCGGCGGTGTAACTTAAAGACGATACGTTACGCCGCCGCAGTTCTTTCTGAATCTGGCCCTAGATTTATAGCAGGAATGTATGTTGGAAAATAACAAAGGGAGCATTTCTAACTATATTGGTATTACAGGTTAGGCTGGTTGGGTAGGAAGATTCATATGGAAATTCAGCCAGCAGTATTTTTCAGGGTTTATTCTATAAATTGTGCCATTACTAAGACCAAACTTACTGTTATTCCTTGTGCATTATTTTAGTCTTCTGTTGGTTGAACATGATTGATTTTTGTCCTTTTCAACCTAACTAATTATATAACCATGTAACTATTTGCTATAACTGTATTAAAAATAAACCTTTACGTTACCTTTTAAAATAATGTTGTTGTTTTTTAGTTTTATTAGTTATATGTATTTTTTCTTTACTTACACAGTATTTGTTTTATAAATAAACATTTAATGCATTACAAAAGGATTTTCTGAGCACTATGGGATAACAAAAGTGGCCATTGCAAGAGCCAGTCTTGTGACTGAGCTGTCTGATAAGAGATTAGCCACTTTAATAAGTAAGTCAGTTCCATGTGCAATTGCTGTTTCAGCTACAAAGCATTCTAAAAAGTAGGCTTTTTACAATAGCCTGATAAGAAACTTCAGACAGATACGGTAAAGGGAAATTAGAGCTCCCTCTGCTGACTAAAACGAAAACAACATATTATTTTTAAATATATTACTATTTATTATTTTTAGAACCGTATGTGGCGCAAAACTCGTTCCATCAATAAAGGCAGTGCATGTGAAGGTGCTGACCCCAACAGAAACTGGGATGCAGGCTTTGGAGGTAACTACAACTTTACATACCTTGGATTGTATCCACATTTCAGTCACTATTTCCCACTACCACCACCCCAAAATATTAAAAGGTGGTTTTGAAAAATTGTTATCATTGTTATCAGTCTGTTTTTTTCATATTTTACAGAGGATAAGGCCCCATACACACGATAGAATCCATCCGCAGATAAATCCCAGCAAATGGGTTTCTGCGGATAGATCCTATGGTGTGTACACGCCAGCGGATCTGTTTCCGCGGAGAAATCTCCTCTGGGATGGATTCCAGCAGATCGGATATTTGCTGACATGCACAACAAATCCATCTGCTGGAATCCATTCCAACGGATGGATCCGCTCGTCTGTACAGACTTACCGGATCCATCCGTCCAAAGGGATTCCCCGCACGCGTCGTAATGATTTGACGCATGCGTGGAATTCCTTATATGACAGCGTCGCGCCCGTCGCCGCGTCATAATAGCGGCGACGGCGCGACACGTCATTGCCAGAGGATTTCAGCGCGGATTTCAATGCGATGGTGTGTACACGCCATCGCATAGAAATCTTCTGAAATCCTCGAGAGGATTTATCCGCGGATACGGTCCGCTGGACCGTATCTGCGGATAAATCCTCTCGTGTGTATGGGGCCTCTGATAAACCAAAACCGTAGGGTTTGTAATATTGCCTAATATGAGATTCAGAGTCTCAAACACACTAGTCAATATGTTCAAAGAACCATCATACTAATTATATGCAACCTGCAAAATTATAATAAAAATGTATAGCTATTGGCTTCAGTCATTGTTTTTTTTATGAATGTTTCAAATGAAAAACTTGATGTTGACATATAGGCATTTTATTAGCTCTGTAATGACTGTTCTACAACCAACAAATTAGCATGTCATATCTAAAGAAGGGATAGAAAAATAAATACATAAATAAATAAATAACTGAATAAATAAATACATAGATAAATACATATTTTATTCAGTCAGTTACACTAAATTGTTTGAGAACTAAGACTAAATGGTCTGTGTGTGTGGTCTAGAAATTCAAACTTCATACATGCAGCAATAATGTAGAAATACCAAACTATTATTTTTTTTAATGTAGGGCCAGGAGCCGATTCTAACCCCTGTTCTGAAACATACCATGGATCTAGCGCAGAATCAGAGGTGGAGGTAAAGTCTATTGCCAACTTTATTAGGAGTCATGGCAAAATCAAAGGATTTATAACCATCCACAGCTACTCTCAGTTTCTGCTTTTCCCCTACGGATACAAGCGCACCCTTCCTGCCGACTACGCTGAGCTGGTAAGTCTGTCCAAGTCTAAGATTCAAAACACTCAATAACATTGCACTACATACAATATTTATTCATAGCAGTCAGTCCTATTGGCTTTTGCAATGAAATTAAATACTATACATACAGAAAGCAGTCTTTGATGACTAGAATTATAAATACTGTCAGATCAGCTCTAAAGAGATGCTAAAATTCAACTTTCCTGCTATTTCTCATGCAGTTGTTATTTTTGTAGAATTAGTAAGAAAAGGTAACTTTTTCTTACAAGCTGCACTTAAAGTGATATCATGACCTTTCTACATTGTATGAGTAGAGTTGGGATAAACTGAACATGGATTTTCAGATAAAAACATTTCATGTTGTATTGGAGTTGTATAAGAACTTCTGTTTAGTTTTTTTTATTTCTTAGTCTCCACTGGGGAGATTTGTCCTAACTTCTTGTCATGACACTGGGATAGACTGGGGAAATTTCACTAATCAGAACATAGACAGACAACGACAAGGGCCTAAGGTCGCGTACACACGGTCGGTCAAAACCGATGAAAACGGACTGAAGGACCTTTTCATCGGTCCAAACCGATCGTGTAAGGGCCCCATCGGTCAGTTAACCTTCGGTAATTTTTTTTTTAACTTGCTTTAAAATTGAACCGATGGACGCCTAACCGATAGGTCAAAACCAATGGTTAGTATGCAAAGCATTGGTTAAAAATCCACGCTTGCGCAGAATCAAGTCGACGCATGCTTGGAAGCATTGAACTTGGTTTTTTTTCAGCACGTTGTCGTGTTTTACGTCACCACATTCTGACACGGTCCGTTTTTAACCTATGGTGTGTAGGCGCATCAGACCATCTGTCAGCTTAATTGGTTAACCGATGAGAACGGTCCGAAGGTCCGTTCTCATCGGATGGACTGATCGTGTGTACGCGGCCTAATAAAGCTTTTCTACGCAGTGATAAAAAAGGACTTTGCTTGAAGTTCCACTTAACTATTTAAGCCCTAGTCTTTTAATAAGTAAGTGCATTTTACCTCTCAAAGAGTTACAGTAAGGAGTTTAGATGAGTTACATTTTGTAGATTATCTTGTTCCTGGGAAATAAAAAACATTTTTACTAACTACTAACATTCACTGTAAGATGTGAGCAAAATGACTGTGAATGTCACATGGCTAGATGTAAAATAGCAGTTAGATTATGGTCATTGGAATTATAACCCTTGAAGACACCTCACCACCTGCACAATTTGAGCCTATTCTACACTATCCATCACTCTCTTAATCACTAGGTTATGGCCTTCAGCGTAAGTCTTAAATCCTCTGGCAGATTAAAAATGTATTTTGGCCTGGTTCTGTTCCTTCTATCTAGATTTTCTCAGAAGCCTTTTTCAAGATGCTTTCTCTCTTTCTTTTTTATATGGTCAAGCGGCCTGTTAAGTCTTTCATCCTCTGCTTTTTTAAGTCCAAGTTCCTCTGCTCTATATGTAACAACAGGCTTAGCAAGAGTACTTTGAGACCAAAATTTCTGTGGCAAAATCCTTGCTTTTATAATAGTTTAGTGAATATTATCTATCCTGTGCAGTTTCACTCTTTTTATGAACGTGGCATTGGCCAAAATTAAACTGACATTTTATATCTGGCCATGTGACAAGCTTCACAATAATTATACTCATATTCAAAGCATATGTTTGTGTATGTCTATATACCATTTAAAAATGATAGGAGGTATACATCCACTGAACTGTTTCTAATTTCTAGTCTTTTCCAAAGAAATCTGTTAGTCCTAGCTAATAGGGTGATTACAGAAGTTATCTCAGCCTACGTAAATAAACGTTAAGTGAATATGTTTTACTCTTTCTAGAACAAAGTTGGTAACGCTGCTGCTAGCGCATTAACCTCTCTCTATGGCACCCAGTACAAAGTTGGAACAATCGTCTCCACTATATGTAAGTCGAATTTCTAAAATAACTTTTTACTCTTTAGCCACATCAATACTGGACACTTTCGCCTCCTTCCTTCCCAGAATAATTTTCAGTTTTCATTGCTCTTGCACTTTCAATGACAATTGCACGGTCATGCTACGCTGTACCCAAATTAAATTTTTATCATTTTGTTCGCACAAATAGAGCTTTCTTTTGGTGGTATTTATTCTCTCCTCACTCCTCACTGACAACTTCTGTGTGAGGAGAGGAGAGCCGATTGCCTAGCAACCGGCTCTCTATTTACATCACATGATGGCTGTGGTTGGACACAGCCATCATGTGATCAGGAGAGCCAATCACAGAGCCCTCTTGCCGATCGGAGATGCGCCGTGTCCTGGGTGACACAAGCGCATCAGGATTGCACCGCTGCGAGGGCACGCGCAATCCCCTTCCTTCTGAGGGAATGTCCACTCAGAAGGAGGAAGTGCCCACCCAGCCGTATATATTCAGTGGCCGGGTGGGATGTGGTTAGATCTCTTCTAGGCACAGGACTACTGTATACATTGATGCCTTCACATAGCATGTATATAACTGAATGTAATCATTTTCTCTGGATGCTAGCGTGTATTACATTTAAACTTAACCTGCCAGCATAAAGAAATGCTACTTTGGAAGAAGAAAGCAAAACAATATTGAATTGTAAAATTGAATTAGTTTTTTGATGCTCTAAACCAGAGTTTCCCAAGCAGGGTTCTATAGAAACCCAGGGTTCATCCAGATGTTGCTAGGGGTTCCTAGCAATTCCTGCCTCTCAGATAAGTTCCCACTGACACCATGATTTTTTTTAACTATCTGCAAGGGGGTAATTCTTCCAACTGTCCATAAGTGTAAGAAGTATTCTTTCCACTGACCATCATGCTTATATATCATCAGTTGTAGATATAGTAATTTTCAGCAGGGATTATCTGAGACTGTAAAGTTATTTCAAGCGTTCCTCAGTATACACATATAATAAGTGCGTATCAACACAAATCAATTTCAACAGTAATACACATACTAAAGGTAACAAATATATTCAAAGTCCAGTGATATACATTTCTTCAGCGTGCATTTTCTCAATGAGAAATTACAAATGTCCCAACAAGATGAAAAGCAACAAATGTCCCAATACAATGGAATATGTGAATAAATCTTGAAGAAACAGCCAGGTACACCTTGTGCCCTCCACCAAAAGTAAAAAATGGCCTTATAAAAAATGGTATTGATCCTTTTAAAAAGAGATCAACAAGCATGTAGATAAGAAGTAGCTTCTAGACATTCATGCATTATACAATTTTCTTATACAACGTATGTTCTATTTCCTTTAGATTTAACTTCAAACTATGTAGTGCAAGAGCCTGCCTAATTGAATCCACCACAAGTAAAAATGGCCTCTTACCAGATGGTATTGATCCCTTTAAAAGAGATCAATAAGCATGTAGATAACAAGCTTCTAGACATCCATACATTATACAATTTTCTTATGCAACTTATGTTCAATTTCCTTTAGATTTATCTTCAAACTTTGTAGTGCAAGGGCCTGCCTGATTGGATGCAAATTAAAAGTGTTGTTAGGTTTGACCTCATATTACATGTTTTTTTTTTTGGTAAATCTAAAGGAAAATTGTATAATGCATGGCCATCGTTTTTTTTTTTTTGTTTTTTTTAGGACAAGTACACAAATGATATTGCAAACAATGTTATCAGCTTTCCCAGCTATCTTCCATTAACAACAAAGCAACTCCCCTATTTTTTATTGTACTATTTTTTTTAAATATGCCCCCATGGGCCTCCTTGTTGTATGAGTATGTGTAACAAAGCCAATTTTGTTCTGTTTTCTTTTATGTTCTAATTTTTCAGATCAAGCCAGTGGAGGAAGTATTGATTGGAGCTATGATATTGGAATTAAGTATTCATTTGCCTTTGAGTTGAGAGATCAAAGACGCTATGGCTTCTTGCTTCCAGCTTCTCAGATCCTACCAACTGCACAGGAGACCTATCTGGCTCTTAAAAAGATTCTGGAGCATATTCGTGATAATCCTTATTAAACAAGGCACAGTTCTACAAGGTGCTTACACAGTATGTATAGTATGTCAATAAATTAAAATATAGACTGTAATATAAAACCCCTTTGAGTGTTCATTGAAAATTTCTGATGTTGAATAAAAATTACCAAGAAATGCAATTATGTATTTTTTAATCATTAAATACATTTTAAATTAAACTATTATAAATGATTGTGTTAGACTTTATTTTAGCTTCTTGAAATCCTTTATAGCAGAACTCAAAGTGAAACAGCGTATAACACGCACCCTAACTTTAAGAGGGAAGTTTCAGGAAAAAAACTTTTCACAGCCCCCTGCGTATAACACGCAGGCACAGTTTACCCTTTATTTTCAGAGTAAAAAAGTGAGTGTTATACGCCAATAAATACAGTATTTTGTCCCAATCCCAATTAGATGTCTTTAATGGGAATGCAGGCCACACCTACCCTCCCCGAATACCAGAACCAATATACCTATTTAAATACAACTCAAACCACTACTTTGGCAAAAAATTTGACCGCAGCAAATTCAAATCAATACATAAATAATAACCATATTCTGATAATTTTATTGCTTCATAATATTCTTATATTTCAAACAATCAACTTAAAACAGCTCAGTCTTAAAGGACTCAAGCATACAGAATATTTATAACCAAAGTCCCCCCTACATCACATAGGGTGACAGACCACATAATCGTGCTTAGCGATAGGGGAGGGAGGGTGGGGAGCTTGTTGCACCTTCACTGCCTGGCTGGGAACTGGCGGGAATACACTTGTGAGAGGGTCTTATATATAATAAAACCCTTTCCAGAACATTCCACAGTGGTCACATGACCATCTTGAAAATTCCCAATAGCCTTGGACCGTTAACCCCGCCACCAGCCTGGCTGGAAAAAGCGCCCAGAGGCGATTCAGTTCGCATGCGTTGCGCTATACAAGTCATTCATTCATTCATTCATTCAGCCTGCATTTGAAATTCTCTTAAAGGGACATTGCCCCAAATACGTTAACCTGAACATGTCCTTAACTATTTATTTAATAAATTCTATTTATTTATTATTAAGGGGAGGGGCGACCGCATGCCTTGAGCCCTCCTAGGTCATTCTAGTGGAGTTCCTAGCATAGCTGACATCTGGAGCAGATTTGTTTTAATATATAAATAAACGTGCAGCGCTGAAAATTAACCTGATATCAGGTGACTGATAGCATGAATAAATCAAATTAAATAAAAAAAGAACAAAAAACATGCACCGTAGTGAAATGTGACATAACGTTCAAGTGAAAAAATATATAAATACAATAGTCCATCAATGAAGGTTATTGTAAATACTGATGATGATATTCAAAAAAAAGTGACAGCATTCCAAATAATAAGTGAATGAACAACTATTTGTGACTATTAGAGAAAGTTGATAGAAGATCCACCACCATATGTCATAAGGCTTACCAAAGGGATTGAACCCAGATAAGCATACACTCACTAGGTCAATCGAGCTCGTAAGGTAATAGACCAAAAGAGGGATGTCTCAACAGATACCGATTCCAAGAACTCAGCGATGGAACTTCCAATGATGTTATATAGGTTATGACGCCTCAAACAAATGGATGGTATAAATATGGAAAAAGAGGAAGACAGGAGCGCACATAGCGTAATTCTGTAAGATATCTCACAGTTATTTCTTTAAAAAAGAAGAATAACACTCATATTTGAGGTGATATAAAAAGTGCTTATAAAATCAGCAATAACAGTGGCATCAGTAGTCCTCCCGTTTCATTTAATAGAACATCATCCCAGATAAGTTCTGCAGTTACCTTAAAAATTGTAGCAGCATGTATTGTCCCAGGGGCTCAGCAGCATCTGTACGCCAGAGCCGATGGCTTCTTATACCCCCCATCCAGCCCGTAGGCCGGAAGCGGACACAAATCTGTACCGCATGGGGCATTCAAGATCTAGCCCACCCATAGGATATTACCAATCCAAAGCCATGCCAAACACCTCCCCCATGTACATACAGTTATTCATAGCATTTCTCGCCTGTGAATGTTTAGAAAGTTTTTATAACAGCTTTTATAACGATACACAGGCTATCACATCACTTTGGTCAAGTCGTTAGTGGTTAACACAAACCATCTTCTCAGTAGAAACATTTCTCCTACTTCTAACTTCAGAGTAACAATATATTTAAAGGAGTAATAACCCAAAACAATAAATATATATTAGGGGGGCTCTCAACCACCTCTTTCAGCTGCTATTTGTCCCAGTGCCATTTTATAATGGCAGCAGGGATCAGTGGCTGCTGCGGGTCCCGGGAGGCATAATTGCTGGAGCTGCATCCAGCATCCAGTGCTAAGCCTAGGAACTGAAACAATCATCTCTTGGGCCTCAAATGCATTCACAGAGTAAGTGCTCCAAAGGAGTGCCTTGTGAAAGTGAAGGTAAACACAGCACATCCATATATATATATATATATATATATATATATATATATATATATATATATATATATTCCTTTCTAGAATAATTCCTAAGACTTCATCCAGACAGGTGCAGAGACCATCCTGTGTGTGTGCAGCCTCCTTCATTTGCCACAAGCTGGGTGTGGGCAGCCTACAAAGGTGGCTGCAGACACAGCAGCTGCTTGGATACAGCAATTTGACATGCGTAGGTGCATGGATCTAAAAACCGAATGTCTGCGCCTGAATCCACCTCTGTAGGCTGTCTAAAAGCAGTCCACTGCAGGTGTAAAAAAAAAGACTGCTCACAGGAGGGGTCTCCTGACCATCTAAATTAAGCTTAAGATGTAACAATGATTTTGGGTGATCTGGATGACATTTGTGTTTGCTAAAACATAAGGCCATTTAAATCTTTAATGATCGCATACCTGTAAAAAAAAAAAAAAAGTAGTGGCCAGGCTAAATTGTGCCCTCAACAACCCAACTTAATGTTATCTCAATATTATACTAACTATTTAAAACCATTTTTTTCCTCAATGCGCATTGCAATGTAGCATCAAAAGGCAAAAAAGCTCTTTTAAAGTAAGACGCATGCATTTGCTTCAAGCTTTACTATTCTGCTATGGTACATAAAAGTCACACTAATGTGATATTATTTAAATTAGCAGACTTTGCTGATTATGTTTTAGGGCAAATTTATGTTGCATTGGGAAAATGACAGAAAAAATACATTTTTTTTCCAATAAATATTAAGGAATTAAAAATATATACCGTATATATCCAAATTTGTCAAGCTGGTTTGTAAGTACATCATCAATCAATGATAGCGGCTGAGCAACATTATAAGCCTCTTTCTTTTTTTAGGGAGTGCTCAAATATGTTCTAAATCTGAGTTTTCTTGTTTACAGATTTTATACTGGTGGCATCCATTCCTGAAGAAGTGAAGATACATTCATGAAACATGTAGAGTTTTAGGATGCAATCCATGTTATTAATTTTGTTATGTGGGAGAATCTGATTGGCCCATCTATATCAATATAATATGTACCCTAAGCTGATGTATGCTGGATATAATGAACCAGCTTGTTATTTTAATTTATGAGACTTTCATGTATTGCTCAATAAACTGACGTTTTTCATATAATTTACTTACTTGTTGTGCCTCATTTAAAGTCCCATGGGCAATTGACCTGGTTTGTGTACTTACATATGTATCCAAAATTGCTACCAAATCAAAGCCCCATTTGTCCTGAAAAAAGTGATATATAATACTTTAAGGTAGACTATAAAATCGAAAAGACATAATTTGTGGTACTGAAACATCTCCGCAACAGGGTCCTGCCATTTCCGAGCCACCAGTGGCGGCTGGTGCTCAAAACTCAGGCATAATGACCGAGGACCCTCTCTGCAGGATCAAACAGGGCCTCAGCAATTTCTCAAACTGGGATTCGCTCTTTACATTGGGCACAGTTCAGTATAACTTTAAACAAACAATCCAGCAACAACAGAACATGAAGTATCTCCTCTGCAGGTTTTTAACAGCAGTAGTAGTGGATCTTCAAATAGGAAGTGTCCCCCTACTTAGATAGCGGTTCAGTTCCAAGGACAGTTTCATGCCAAACAGTAACAATCCTTCTCATAGGAAAATGCAGCAGCAGATGAAGTACTATATCCAGCTCACCTGTAGAAATGGAGGTCTGGGATCTGAATCATTTTGCCATCCAGACTCCAGATATTTGCAGATCAGACATGATCCCAAGCCCAGCTTTTTTAATCACAACTCTATCTTTGTAAATGGAATGTTCCAAGCTCTATTTATATTTAATGTCCAGGCATCTCTTCTCAAATATGGGGAATCGTGGATGCTCCGGCCTATTGACGGTGCTGAGGGCTAAGCATGCTTTGTGTCTGTGAATAACTCACTCTGTAGCTCCGCCAGCTAATAAGGGTATCTTCGAGCAGTAGTGCTCTCTGTGGTCATCATGGCCTGGTAACCGAAGAATTTCAAGTGTGCCATTATGCAGTGTATTGTTCCATGTGGAACCTCTCTCCCTAACCTTTATTGACCTTCATCTTAAATGCAGTGAAGATTTACCTGAAGCCTCCAGAGATGCATGACATCGGTATTCCATTATACTGTGTGCTGTCATTCTCACCTGAGCAAAAAAAATCTCGAAGTGCAGGGCTGAGACCTGCTGAAAAGGTACTTTATCCCCCAAAAAAGAATTAGTACCCACTTGTGTAAGAAGGAAGGGGAGGAAGAAAATTATTGAAAGTCATAGATGAGGGTGATGGTGTGCTTTAGTTTGGAGACATTAGTTTATGGGCTTAAAGCGGGGGTTCACCCTAAAAACAATTTTTTAACATTACATCCAGCATACTGCCGACATGAACAGTATGCTGGTATTTTTTTTTCTCTGTACATACCGTTATATTGTCAGATAGATGATTGACGTCTGGTGAAAAACTTCCCAAGGCGCGTCACCAGTTTTCTGTAAATAGCCGAAAAAAAAGATCCTTTATAACTAAATAACTTGGAAATCTTCAATGAGTTTATCCATATAAATATTACACTTACAAGAAACAGTACAAAAAAACACCCTCTAGAGGGTGCTTAACTGCTTCTATTTTATTTGCTTCAATGTTGTGGAACTATCTAAAAGCAAAGAGCCTCATTAGAAACTCCTAACACAACAAAAACTATGTCTACCATAGTTTTCCATAATTTTTTATATGTAATGCCTAGTTGATATTAAGTAACAGAAAGGGGAGCCAAATTGTGTTATCAGTTAAAATTAACTAAATGCTTTTACTTATATCAGAGGGTTAGAATCTTACCATTAGAGGCCCCGCAGTAAAATAGTCAGCCATGAAACATCCACAGACACAGGTAGAGTTGGGCCTAACACCCCCCGGTTCGGTTCACGCCAGAACTCTCAAACATCGCAACAGTTCAGACCTGAACCCCAAACCCTATTAAAGTCGATAGAACCCGAAGTGGCCATTTTGAATGCTTACATGCAAGTTATTGGCCATAAAAAGGGTATGGGGGCCCAGGTACTGCCCTGGGGGACATGTATTATTGCAACAAAAGTTTTTATACAAGATCATTTTTAAATTATGCTTAAAGTGAAACATTAAAAATAAAAAAAATATTTTAAATATAGTGCCAAAGGGGTCCCCTTAGTCTGCCTGTAAAGTGGCACACCTGTGCTATGTAAAGAACCTACTGCAGCAAAACTTAAATATATAAAGAAAAAAATTACATTTAAATCGATTTTCCCAACTGCAAGCTTTCAAACCATTACCGGCATTACAAAAATGTGAAAAAAAAATTACATGGGGATCCCCCCAAACCATACCATGCCCTTTGGGTCTGATATAGACTTTAAGGGGAACCCTTTGTCAAGGGTGGAGCTTTTTTCAGCTACGGCGGTGCGGCGGGCATCTTGACTGACAATAGATCTGTATCAGTGTTTTTTTTATTATTAAAGGAATTGTCAAAAACTGTGTGTGTGTGTTTTTTAACACTTTTTTTGGTGAATAAGTAGGGATACAATGTACCCTATACTCATTGACATAGAGGGTGCCAGGATCTGGGAGCCCCCTTGTTAAAGGAGGCTTCCAGATTCCGATAAGCCCCCACCCACAGACCCCCACAACCACCACCCAGGGTTGTGGAGAAGAGGCCCTTGTCCCCATCAACATGGCAACACAGTGCTTTGGGGTGGTGGGCAGGGTGTCTCTTAGCACTTGAACATATGCCCATACATGAACAATGTGGGGGTGTTGATAAAAAAGTACTTCAATGTGAAACTCTGTGGATCTATGATCTAAAAATTACCAAATACCCGGGCCTTAATGAATCAATGAGTTTTAGACCATTGTTATAATTCTCCTCTGCAATTTCCTATCGTTTCCCAAAATCAGCTATTTTTTTATTCATCCATAAAAATCTTCCCTTTGTATCAATTGTTTATTATGGTTAGAGGGTTTGTGTATATATTAAAATGTTAGAGATATATAACCAGTTTTTATGTGAACCTAATAAATTCAGTTTTGTTGTGTGAATCACCACACTGAAATGTGGCTATTTGTAAAGTTGGAAGTATAAACCTGTGACTAAACTGGAAATGCTGCCCCTGTAAATATTCATGGGATGCCTAGCTGAATTTTTGTTTTTATATGCAAATGGAGATACGCTGAGGTTGTTGACCTCTAGGTTGTGTTTGCGTGACCATACAGACACCCAGGACGTTGGCATGGGGAACAATCATGAGAGCAATCCTGTCCCTCTGCTGCACCAGTTTCTGTCTGGTTTGCTCTTGCTCAGCCGGATATATGCCTCCTCCTTTAAATTGCCCCTCTGCTGTATGGACTCTTCCGTGGCAACTTGAGACTTGGACCAGTTGGTTTTGCTTTGTTGCAATAATATCTCTGACCAGTGGTGGCTCTCAGCTACCTGCATTAGTCCCTAGCAGTATGAGATGTGGACTCTTTGTATGGGTTGTTTGCAATTTGCACCTCTCCGCCTTTGGTGGAGCTGTAACTCTGCTGTTCTCTAGCCGAGCCCAGGGAATATCTATGACAGTTTCGGCATACAGGGAGGATGAGGATACCCGCTTGGGCATGTGCACAGAAGACTTTTTTTAAAAAAATATGTTCCTTTAAGCTAGTGCATTGTTGGTTCACTTACCTTTTCTTTCAATTTCCCTTCTAAATGTTTTTTTTCTTTGTCTGATATTCTCACTTCCTGTTCCTTCTCAGTAAGCTTGCCCCCATCCCCCAAGCCGTTCTGGCTGGGGGTTAGTCAGCGTGCTCACCCCCTCCCTTGGGACTTCATCCCTGCGGGGAGAAACTGTGAATGTTCAGTTTCAGTGCATGAATAACTATGCAATTTAAAAAAAATAAAAAATACACTACAAGAGTAATGATTAATTGCTAATCAAATGGAACAAATACAGATGAGCTTAGTAACATGCCATGCACTCGCACAGAGGTCTACAAAGTTTCTAAACAAAGGGCCAGTTAACTATTCTTTAGACTTTAGGGGGACCGGACTGTGGCCTGTAGGGTTAGAAAATGCCCCACTGTCAGTGGGAGTAAACAAAGCCTCGGGCTTGGTGGTCACTGCGAGTACAAAAAGTACAGTACAAAGTGTGCCCAAACTAACAGCATTTCAAACATATAGTTTACCAATTTAGCTGAAACCTTTGATTAGCATGCACATGTTTCCTGATTGGAAGAGAAGCTTTGTACATTTTATATAATGTTGCAAGTGGTAGTGGTAATTATTTAAATAGTACAAAAAATGATTATATCTAGTGACAGATGAAAATAGTGTTAGTAATTGTGATCAGATATTGTCCATTAGGCAATAGGATGCCAACGCAAAAGTCTTGTAGAGTCCCAACAGAAAAATTGTATAACAAAGTGCTTCAAATCCAATAGAAAGACCATCAACAAACGAATCTTCGCTGTAATGGATATTTATTACAGCAAGTGCAATCTTATTCCTTCACCACACCACTTGAAGTTACAACACCCGAAGTGCACATGCAGTTGATTGTGCTTACCAGACTTATTGGACCACTTTATTTAAAAAGATGGTCACATAGATAGTGTATACGCAGCTGTGACCATCTTTTTCTTTTCAAATGTTTTTTATTGTATTTTTCAAAGATACACAATAAAGCACAAATAAGAGTCATAACAATACAACAGTTTCTTAGTCATACTATGTGTTCAACAGTGTGCCTAGGTAGGCTTCAAATTATCATTTTACTAAACAGTAACCATATAGGGCCTTAGTCCAGTTGGATAGTGGTCAGATGCTTAAACAAGTAACTAGCAATCCCTGTTTACCCCAACGGGATCATGCTGTAAACAAGGGATTATGGCTCATTATCTTATATTATTTAATAAAATCAAAATTAACATAAAGGGGTATCAAGGGAAGGAGGGGAGGGGAAGGTGAGTAGGAAGTTATCTTTTACATCCGGTCTAGTTTAGGAGTGTAGTCGTTCAGGAACACACTTAATAATTATTAAAATTCTTCAGAAAATTTGAGGCCCTAGGATGAGTAATCCATTCATTCCAATTTTTAATGAATTTACTTATGGTTCCTTTCCTATGTGCTAACATTAGCTCATAGTGAGCCTGAGTATTGAGTCTCTGGACAACATCAGATAAGTTAGGTGCTAAGGTAGATTTCCATAGTTTTGTTATGGTGAGTCTCGCTGCTGTAAGGAAGTTGGCAACTATAGTTCTAAATTGAGGAGGATAGACATCTAGATTTAAACCTAGTAGGGCTAATTCAGGTGTGAGTATTTTTAGATTACCAGTGAAGGATGCGATAAAGGAGGATACATTATTCCAGAAGCTAGATAAGATTTTACAATCCCAGAGGGTATGTAACAAATTGCCAGTGTGGGATTCACATCTCCAGCATATGGGGGAGGAGCTAGGGAATATTTTGGATAGTCTGTAAGGGGTCAAATACCAGCGGTTTAGTATTTTCTGGGCGTTCTCCCAATGTTCTACACATGCAGAAGAAGAACTGTTAATATGGATGGCTTTTTGCCATTCTTCCCACGTAAAAGTTTGTGATAGATCCTTCTCCCATTTAATCATATTTAAAGTTTTGGTTTGAATTGGAAAAGATGAAAGTAGTTTATATATATGGGATATGCCTCTCTTCCCACTTATTTTATAGTGAAGAATTGCCACAGCGCCCTAGGGAGTTCCACACTTTTCTTTGGGTCAAAGTTTTTATTGAACGGTTTGGCTATGAGATTATTCGTTATTTTATGTATGTCATCGGGTGATAGCTGATCAAAAAAATTGATTCCCTGTTTGGACCAGGGTGTGGTAGTAATTCTTACTTTACAGTAATCGATTACTCCTAGTGGTATTGGCATTAGGACTGGGTTACATGTCGGCTGTAATTTTGTTAGAGCAAACTTCCAGGCTGCCAGAGTAGCTCTAGTTGTTAGGAAGTTGGGTGTATTCATTTTTGGTAGGGCATAGCAGGCCATGGAAAGGGAAAATAGATCCTTCCCTTTAGACACTTCTCGTTCAATGTTCAACCATAATTTATCATTTGAATATCTGAACCAGTATCTCATTTGATCAAGGAGTGAGGCGAAGTAATATAGGCGTAAATCTGGGAGGTTTAGGCCTCCTTTAGCTTTAACCAATGACATAGTAGATAAAGCAATTCTAGGTTTCTTTCCCAACCAGACCAAGTTGCTCAATTTCGAGTTAATTTGTGTGAAAAATTTAGTCGGTAATGGGATGGGGAGGGAGCGGAAGTAATGACCATCTTTTTAAAGAGGTCCAATAAGTCTGGTAAGCACAATCAACTACATGTGCACTTCGGGTGTTGTAACTTCAAGTGGTGTGGTGAAGGAATAAGATTACACTTGCTAGAATAAATATCCATTGCAGTAAAGATTTGTTTGTTGATGGTCTTTCCTTTGGATTTGAAGCACTTTGTTGATATAAATCTTTTCTGTTGTCTCTACAAGACTTTTGCGTTGGCATCCTATTGCCTAATGGACAATAACTGATCACACTTACTAACACTAATGCCGCGTACTCACGATCAGTCCATCCAATGAGAACAGACAGATGGACCGTTTTCATCGGTTAACCGATGAAGCTGACTGATGGTCCGTCACGCCTACACACTATCGGTTAAAAAACTGATCGTGTCAGAACGCGGTGGCGTAAAACACACGATGTGCTAAAAAAAACGAAGTTCAATGCTTACAAGCATGCGTTGACTTGATTCTGAGCATGCGTGGATTTTTAACCGATGGTTGTGCCTACTAATGCCACGTACACGCGATCAGTTAAACCGATGAGAATGGTCTGATGGACCGTTTTCATCGGTCAAAACCGATTGTGTATGGGCGCCATCGGTTATTTAACCATCGGTTAAAAAAAAGCCAACTTGTTTTAAATTTAACCAATGGATTCCTAACCAATAGAACAACACTGATCTTTAGTAGGCACAACCATTGGTTAAAAATCCATGCATGCTCAGAATCAAGTCGACGCATGCTTGGAAGCATTGAACTTTGTTTTTTTCAGCACGTCGTATGTTTTACGTCACCGCGTTCTGACACGATCGTTTTTTTAACCGATGGTGTGTAGGCGCGACGGACCATCAGTCAGCTTCATCGGTTAACCGATGAAAACAGTCCATCGGTCCGTTCTCATCGGATGGACTGATCGTGTGTACGCGGCATAACGATCGGTTTTGTTCTATCAGTTAGGAATCCATCGGTTAAATTTAAAACAAGTTGGCTTTTTTTAACCGATGGTTAAATAACCAATGGCGCCCACACACGATCGGTTTTGACCGATGAAAACTGTCCATCAGACCATTCTCATCGGTTTAATCGATCGTGTGTACGCGGCATAATTTCATCTGTCACTAGATATAATCATTTCTTGTACTATTTAAATAATTACGTTTTTATTCACTAGCGCCCCCCTGCCACTTGCAACATTCATAGATAGAAGGTATTCACTTCATCATTAGGGGTGCAGCTTACTACTACAGTGTCACAATTATAATTTTTTTAATTTAGGTTGGCGTGGAATTATATCATATCTATTCACATTTTATATAATGTTTATTCTTTTACATAACTAGATTCTCGACTTCAGTTTGGTAACAAGATTTACTGGTGTCAAAATAATATTTTTCATTTTATCTATACAAGTCTGATAAAGAAATCAGTAGTTGAGCAGCGCGTTCTTGTGAATGTCACACAAGGAGGAGGCACGCGCGGCAGTATTACGCTATGTGCCCTTCTCCTTTCTTTTAATTTCACATCCTATTGGCTCCACTTTCCGGCCTTTATTGGGTTACTACCCGGAAGCACCTTACTTATCCGAACAATCCATTTGTTTCCATTGGATCGGTGTGGGAGTCGTTTTTCTGGGAACTACAGCTGAGGATCCAGTTTTCACAGTGGTTTACACCATGCCCTGTTGACCCTTTGAACATATGTTCCTCAGGGTTCACTGCTTCCGGTAAGCCTCTCCTCTTTATTGGTTGGTGGCGGTTTTCTCTATTGCACTCGTTTCATTCCAGATCATTTGGAGTACTACCACTTCAATTCACATTGAACTTCAATTCACATTGAACTTTTTGATTATCATCTTCACTCATCAGTGACTTTGATTTATATTATTCAGTGTTTCACACCATTTTTATAATTGGTATTGTTTTTCACTGATGTACACTATATTTAATATATTTAGGTGTCATTTCATTTGTTAAATGCGCTACACTTTTCATGTTTGTTTTGTCTTTCACCATTTGTCCACTGGTAGTGTTAGCTGCTTAATTTTAGATTTTTTTTGTATTTTGTTACCATTTCTGATAAAGTAATAAGCCTTGCATCAGTGGCCTTGAGATAAGTAAACCATCTGTAGCTTCTCACGTATTGCTTTCCATCCTACTTCACATAAATACTCGTCCCTTGTTCCACAGTAGTCTCGGCTTCCACCATGAAACTTTTTCTGCTCCTCGCTGCCCTGGTGGCAGGCGTTCTATCTAAGGAGACATTTATAGGGTAAGAATGCTAAATAGCAGAGTGGATATTTCTCCTGGTATTTAAAAATGTTTGTATTTTGTGGAATTTAATAGATAGATGTTTCAGATAACAAATCTCACAAATTCTGTTACACACAACAATCAACCAGATTTTAGCTGTAATGTTTGTAGATGTCAGAACGTCAAAGACAACATTTGAAAAACTATTAGCAATAGTTTTTTTCTTTCTGCTTCTAAACTGTTTTCACTAAGGGTTATTGTACCAGGCAAATTACAATTAGATAAAACCTTTAATAGCCAAGTAAAGCTAAAGTATTGCATAGATTATGGAAGTACTGAGTCCTGCAGTAAAGAGTGAAACATTTTAAGTTAGACTAGACATAAATTTCATTATAAGGTTCTGATATCTACCCTCTTTATGAGGTCAAGCCAAAAGGACAGATCTCACAGATGACACTTGTCATCCCTGTTGAAAAAAAATCCTGTCAAAAACCACAGCTGAAGAGAATCCAATTGCATTAATATACATTAGTGTGAACAAAACCACTGAAACAATATCTGCCACTGTGTATGGTTCTGCCAACCCCAGACAAACTGAAAGGCAAATTATCAGGCCTTCACGCTGTCACATAGGGTGGGGCACTAACCCCTATTGGAATACATTTAGCAGGGAAATACTGTAAAGGTAGGTAAGGGTATGTTACTGTCTCTACTATAGAGCATTATTCTACCTGTTTTCTTCATAGTAAAGGTTCCTTTTAAGATGCATGAAAACATGCCAGATGCACAGAACTGTAAATAAGCCCAAAATGCGTTTTTAGAATTATCTATAAACGTTTCAAATTTTTCAAAGCTTCATAAGATTATCCAAACAGAATATATTTTAAAATAGTGTTGGTGGGCACAGTTGACTTCTTGTCCAAAAAGACGACAAACTGGCAATTTCAATGTTTTTAAAGCTGAACTCTAGGCACGTATAATAGATACAAATGTATGCAGCTCTGTAATCATTAAAACATCATTAAACATATTTTTCCTAAAATCTGAGCAGTATAAGTACCTGAATCTGAACAGGTATCAGTCTCTTGCATTCCCTATAGAGATAATAACTTAACACTGACTGCGTCTGCTTTTACCATTAGGTCAGGGGTGGGTCTAGGAGAGTCTGGGCACAGAGGAAATGGGTTGAATGGTGTTGGCCATGGAGAGTGCTCTGGGATGAAAGTGAACATTGCAAAAAAGCTAGTTTTTATTTATCTTTTAACCACTGGAAGGTTTTACCCCCTTCATGACCAGAGCATTTTTTTTCTATTCAGTACTGTGCTACTTTAACTGGCAATTGCTCAACCATGCAACTGTATACAAATGAAATTATGATCATTTTCTCCCACAAATAGAGCTTTCTTTGGGTGGCATTTAGTCACCACTGTGTTTTTGTTTTATGTTTTGCTATATAAACAAAAAAAATACAGAAAATTTGGGGGGGGGGGGGAGATAAAAAAATTGTAGTTTTTGTTATAACATTTCGCAAACAAATAATCTTTCTTCATAAATTTAGGACAAAATGTAGTCTGCTACATTTCATTGATGAAAATAACCCAAATCAATGTATATTATTTAGTATGTATGAAAGTTATAGTCCACAAACTAAGGTACTGTATATATATTTGAAAAGTAATCAATCCTGATGTACCGTTTTCATTTCTTGAGGCCTTAAATTGGCAGGACAGTACAATACCCCCCAAATGACCCCTTTTTGGGGGATTTAGTTAGCGGCGTGATGAGTCTTTTGAAGTTGCAATTTTTGTCACAATATTTTGGAAAATTAAGAAATTTATTCCAATTTTTTTTTTACACAATATATAAATAAAAATCCCTAATGAATGACAAAATAACTGGGTAAAAGCTTGGACTAATGTCCCCTTTTTTATGAATGTGTCCAATAAGACTATATATTTTTAATAATTGCATATATAACTGTGAGTATAGAATTGGGTATATTGGATTGTATGATAATTTTTTTATTTTATTTTTTAATGGTTGAACTGGATGGACTTGTGTCTTTTTTCAACCTGACTAACCATGTAACTATATTGGTCTATCTCCAAAGTCCATGAGGGGTTTTATGTGTGCATATAGTTTGTTGTCTTATAGGATGTTGGCAAATCAATTTTCAACACACTCCACTTCTAGAATAGTCTACTGTCATATGACTTGTGTGGTGGTGATCAGGGATATTGACTGGTGACAGGATGTAAAAAAAAAAAAAAGTTATTAAATTATTATTTTATTTACCATTTTTTTGTTACACTATTATTGCTTATAACAGTGATGATCACTGTTATTATAAGCAATAGTTTTAGCTATCATGAATGGACAGGTACTAAGCACTGTGATCCAGTGGACACAGCGGTCATGGGATCACACCGCTCCATGCCCCAGGGGGTGTGCCAGTGCTCATCTGCTCAGTGACATACCAGTACGTCACTGAGCCTGTAGCTGCCGGCCACTTACAGTGAAAGTACTGTGGGTGGATGGAAAATAGTTACAACAGTAGTAAACTGTAAAAAAAAAAAAAAGGAAATAGCCCCCCTGCAAGATAGGCCTCGTACACACGACCGAACATGTCTGCTGAAACTGGTCCGCGGACCAGTTTCCGCGGACATGTTCGGTCGTCTGTACGGCCGACCGGACAATTTTCCGGCTAATCGGATAGGTTTCCAGCGGACAAATGTTTCTTAGCATGCTAAGAAACATGTCAGCTGGAAGCCTGTCCGTCGGACATGTTCGGTCGTCTGTACCACTCACCGGACATGTCCGCTCGGCCGAAAGCCCTCGCATGCGTCAAAGTGATTCGACGCATGCGCGGAAGCATTGACCTTCCAGGGTCGCGCACGTCGAAGGCACAATAACCTGGCAAAGAGGATAACCTGTCCAATGGATCAGATAGGATTGTCCAATAGATCAGGTGCTGTCCAGCATCCCAGATAGCTCAGTGGGAAGAGTCAACACTGGACACAGAAGAGGTCCCAGGTTCAAGCCCAGGTCCTGACACTCTCAATGGATGAGGTCTCACTGATATTTATGGATAATAGATGATATATAGTGTCATTTTTGAAGCAATAAAACCTTATCATCCTAGTGTTCATTCTGACTCCGGAGGTAGCCTTCCTGCATCCATCAGCCAATCAGCAGGAGGAAACTCTCCCCGTATAAAAATCTGGTATGCAGGCACGTTTTGTTGAAAAGGGAGAGGACAGGGACGGGTAGTCTGTTAGGCAGGCAAATTACAAGCATACACTTACTCACTACCTTTGTAGAGCCCTGGGAACAAAGCATTTCTATAACAACATATTTTAATGTATGTTAAAGTATAGGAGTAATCTTCCCATACTCCATTCATAGATCACATTTCATTCACAGAAGCTGTACAGCTATTATGAATAGCAGAGCTTGGTGAAAAGGGCAGGCAAAATCGGGCTCTCTTGATGAGATCCTGTGACAATGACTTAGTTCTATTAACCACCGTCATCACACCAGAATATTATTGTGGGGGAGTATGGATGGAAGAGGATTTCTCCTAAAAGAAGAGGCATCAGCACACTAGTACTACTAGTTGTAAATGATGTTGCAGAGGTGTCCCGTGCATTATGGGCGTTTGGGTGCCACCCCCCTTAACCATGCCGCAGCCCTCCCTATCCATGTGCCTGGCCCCTTTCAAGATGCAGGCGCATGAATTCTTATGGCAGGGATGGGGTGGGGGGGTTGAAGCGCATGATGAGAGCTAGAGGCTGTAATAGGCTTCAAAAAAGGGTAGGTTCGGGCTGCAGAGCACTGCATCCTGATCCCACCCAGTTGTGTGACAATAGCAAATCGATTTTTGCTATTTTCACACTAAATCTTCTCCCCGCCAATCAGGAAACAGGTGTGAGACCTGTTTCCCAATTGGCCAAAACGTCAGGCGATCTTATCGGACGTCTGCATCGAGCCAGGGAGGAATCCACTGGAGCCAGAGAGGAAGCCTGCCAGCCTGGAGTCGTTGCCCGGACCCCGCACTGGCTAGCCTGGAGCCGCTGCCTGGACCTCGCACCCGCTAGCCTGGAGCCACTGCCTGGACCCCGCACTTGGCAGCCAGGAGCCACTGTCCACACCCCGCCACGCTGAATGACACCAATATCTATCTGAATCTATTTATCTAGATAAGTTTGGGATGCATGCAGTGGGCATGTTAGTGCCGCACTGCTGGGGGGGGGTGGTTGTTTCCCCCCCCCCCAACACAAAACCCATCAGCTGCCACTGTTTGTTGTGCTAATTTTACACGTGACCTATTGCTCTATACTGTGAGTTGAAAGTAATATAAAATACAGTACTGTATATACAGTAAGACTGATTGTCATTGTCTATATAACAGAGGGATATTCATTTTGACTTAGTAGCGCAGGTGGATGCATTGGAACATATTTTTAAATTACACCTTTGAGCAAAAAAGATACAACAGAATATTGGTCATGCATAGTAAACTTTGTAAATTTCTCTTTTGCAGAGAGCAAGTGCTGCGAATCAAGGCAAGCAGCAATGAGCAACTCAGTCTGCTGCAAGATTTACAATCTTTGACACATCTGCAGGTACAAACATTAGCATATTGTATGCAAATGTTTTATTTTAACACATATATAAAAATAAATAATGTTCCTCAAAAAATATTAAGATTAAACTGAAAAAAGTACAATTTGTTTGTATGAATTTAATCCAGTCTGTCAACCCTTTGTCTTTTACTTGCACAAAAAGTTATATACAGTAGTCTAGCAGAGATGCTGCAGCCACAATAATAATGTATGCTGTTCCTCTTTCCTGTCTGTTAGGAAAGAATTTTAGGAAAAGTATCAACATCACTCCTGTCATAGGGCTCATATAGATGGGCTGTGTATTTTCAGAGTAAACTTGCATTAGAAACGCACTTGTACTTTCCTGTACGTTTTTTAAGTTTACCTTGATCGTGTAAAGTTGATTGCTATTCTAATGCCGCATACACACGATCGGAAATTCCGACAACAAAACTGTGGATTTTTTTTCTGACGGATCGTTTGCTCAAACTTGTCTTGCATACACACGGTCACACAAATGTTGTCAGAAATTCCGAACGTCAAAAACGTGGTCACGTCCAACACTACGACGAGCCGAGAAAAATTACGTTTAATGACTCCGAGCATGCGTAGGATTTTTGTGCGTTGGAATTCCATACAGACGATCTAAATTTACGATAAGAACTTTTGTTGTCGGAAAATTTGAGAACCAGCTATCAAATTTTTGTTGTCAGGAGTTCCGACAGCAAATATCCGATGGAGCCTACACACGGCCGGAATTTCCGACAAAAAGCTCACATCGAACATTTGTTGTCAGAAAATCGTGTGTACGCAGCATAAGGCTCTGTTTGACCTGCTTTGCTTTATATTTCTTTGGGAGCCACCAGTTCTATTGAAATATGTTCCTACTGCTTCAAGAGTTCTTCACTCACAGAACAAGCTAATAAAATTAAGGCTTTGCTTAAATTTAGCATTTGGCTCTGGTTGCTGTTGGCAATGGCCTCTGACTAGAACTCATACTAATATTCCATTCTAGTCTATTATATTCTGTTTTGTTCTGTTCTATTGTAACATCTCTTCCCAGATACTATTCTTAGCCTGCTCCTGATCACTGGTACCTTCCATTAGCTTGTTTAGCTGCCAGTCTCCACCAACTAAACTATTCCAGCTATACTGGGAGTATTCAGTGTCAGAGCCTGCACCTTACTAAAGCCTGTTTTCACTATACTATGGCTGTATGCATCTTTGCATATTCTAGCAAGTCTGCACACATCCTAATTTTCTTCCAGGGTCCTTAAACACGGACTCCTTTCCCAGTCCTCAAATGTGCTGAAGATCCATATGCCGGACAACCCCTGCTTATAAGGGATCAAGCATCTAATTAAGACACCACGCCCCAAAATTTTAACTGTCAAGCCATGACATGTACCATGTAATAAGCATACTGTATGTACCACTAGTGATACATGTCTCATACTCATGTATTTTTCACTTTGTAGTGACTTAACTTTGTATCAGATACCCTGATTGGTACTGTAATATGCATAACAAGTCCCTTTTTACCTTTGAAAGCTCGACTTCTGGACTGAACCTGCCAAACCTGATATTCCAGTTGATGTCCGAGTTCCTTTCACAAGTCTTCAGTCTGTCAAGGCCTATCTGGAATATAACAGCATTGACTATTCCATCATGATAGAAGACCTGCAGGTAAGTTACTTGAACTTGACATGTTCATAACGATTATAAGATATATGAACATGATTACTGGATTTGCTTTTTTTAGTTATTGATTGGTACATATTTCTTGTAGGAAGTGATCAACAAAGAGAAAGAAGAAATGGAAAGCAATAAAAGAACAGCACGCAACTCTGGCTCTTTTAATTTTGGCGCTTATTACAACTTGGATGCTGTAAGAAATCAAATCTATTAGATTTCACAAACTAGTGATTCATAACCTTCTGTGCGTGGTGTCCAGACGGTGTCTTATCAATACTTTGCTTCTAGCAGTAAATAACTATAATGGTCCATCCATTAATTGGTTATATATCATTTACACACATTTCCCTTTTTTTTATATATTTAAAAAATATATATTTTGAAAAGCATAGATTATACATAAGTAAACATTAGTATGTATACAGAAGAATTAGTAAGAATCATAACATCTACAGATAGATTTGTTTCAGATACCCCTGATCCATTCCGGACCATTTGATAATACCAACTACCGATATGCATTTCCCTAATTTTACTGTATGCTCTACACAGAATAAAAATAATACTGCCCAACAAATCACTCATTTGATCTGGGTTTCCATTGCTGGCAGCAGAACATTATTTAACATGCAAACTGCATGAAAAGTTGCTTTTTATTATTTGCCATTCCTATGTACAGGTCAGATATTTCTAACTCTACATCAGGGTATGGCATTAAACAGAATTATTTATGATAAAATATAAATATGAAAGGAATACCATTTTTTTTCAAGTTTTATTAATCAAACTATAATTAAAGTACCATATTTGCTGGATGACTGGACGTATAAGATGACCCCCTAATTTTCCAGCTAAAATGTTGGTTTTGGGTTAAACTCGCCGTATAAGACGACCCCTCACTGTGCCATTGCCTCACCTCACTGTGCCATTGCCTCACCTCACTGTGCCATTGCCTCACCACACTGCCATTGCCTCACCACACTGCCATTGCCTCACCACACTGTGCCATTGCCTCACCACCCTGTGCGATTGCCTCACCTCACTGTGCCATTGCCTCATCTCACTGTGCCATTTCCTCACCTAACCGTGCCATTGCCTCAACTCACATCGCCAATCTTCATTACTTTAGTGAGTCAGACTGCGGACATCCATTTTTTAAAAGCTGCGTCTCTTCCTCGTGCTGTTCCGTGATATGCGGAACACTCAGTTTCCCAGCATAGCCTGTGTTCAATGTTCCGCCTATCACGGACGTCCTCTCATCCGAGGTTGAGGACGAAACGACGTCCGTGATAGGTGGATCACTAAGCCTATCACGGAACAGCACGAGGAGGAGGCGAGGCTTTTAAAAAACTGGATGCCCGCAGTCTGCATCTGGCGTATTAGACGACCCCCGTTTTTTGAGCCACATTTTTAAGTATAAAAGGTTGTCTTATACGCAGACAAATATGGTATATCTAATGCCAACCCCATATTGGGACTGTATTGCTGTCTCTGCTCTCTGCTGTCACTGGTGGTCACTGTAACCAGATCTAAAAGTGAAGGAAAGTCCAACATTTTGATTTTGTCACTAGAACAGTAAAAAAAAGTAGGAATCCTCAAAAAGGGGGGTGGTTATTTTATTGTGTTGTCCACAAGACAGTAAGTGAGGAGAAATCTATTGAATGGGACACATAGGCAGCAAAACAACTAATTAATTTCCTACGCTATCTAAAATGCAAACAAAATATTTTTGGCTTGAGATATACGTTAAGTCTCTTTTCTTTTGAACATAGTATGTACAGCTGTGATAAAAATGTAATGGAATATTATATTATTTAATAATCTGCAATATATTTTTCATAATCTCGATGTTGTCTTTATTTTAGATAAACAGTGCCCTTGACCTCATCATAGCAGATTACAGATCAATTGTCAGCAAACAACAGATTGGTAACTCATATGAAGGGCGTCCCCTCAATGTTCTTAAGGTGATTCTTCTAATAATGCTTGAGATACATTATGATTTAGATAATAATATCATATTTTTAGGATGACTTAAACGTTTTCTATAGCTGTAGTAGATGTAAGCTCTGTGTAGTACATATTTAATAGCAAAGCACATAACAGAGTTACATTTTCTAGGGAAAGAAACTTGTTTTTGATCTCCAAATTGCCAACAGATTTGTTTATTTAGTTAAAATATAGTAGCCCTACCTTCATTCATATTTTGTGTATTATTAAAGCAACTATATTTACAACCGCAGCACAAAACAAGTGTTACAATCACATTTTTCACTGCAATTTATAAAAAAAAAAAATACAAAAATATAGGACACATATTTTTGGCATATTATTTGCTGTAGGTTCAAATACCACCATTCTGTTCTACTTTTGCTTTTGCAAATCCGGCTTTGTATCGGAGATTATAGGTTAAAAATGTAAACAGTGAGAACCAAAAAAGTAAAATATTTATCACATGACTTTGATGATAGGTTTAAAAAAATACAATATTCTGCTTACAGTTCAGCACTGGAGCCGGTCGTCCTGGCATTTGGATAGATGCTGGTATTCATGCACGTGAGTGGGTTACTCAAGCTACTGCCCTGTGGACCGCACATAAGGTAACTGCAATCTACCTAATATAATGTACCAACTATTGCTGTGCTTCCCATAATCCAATGACTTTACAACCCCTTTAAGTAAATCAAAATACTTAAAAAAAATGTAAAGGCCACAGACTCTCTGACAATACTTTCCTGTTTTAAGGGTACATTTATTTACAGCAATATTTGATTTGTATTTTTAAAGATTGCTTCTGACTATGGAAAGGACGCATCTGTTACCTCTTTGTTGAATAATTATGATCTCTTCCTTATGGTTGTCACCAATCCTGATGGATATGCCTTCTCTCACTCATCAGTAAGTATATTAATAAAATTTCCTGTGTGGTGCCAAGTTCAATCCAACATAATAATACCAAATTTAGTCTATATCTAAGTTTTCCAAAGGTGATATGAGAATAAAGCATAAAATAATACTTTTTAATTTGCTGTGACAGTACAAATATACATGTAGTAATCTTCAGTGAGATAAATTAAGGCTGTTTTCACTAGTTGCCTTTCAAAAGGAGCTGGATGTATAGCAGGAATATACGTTGTAAAATAACAAGGGGAGCATTTCTAAGTATAATAATATTGCAGGTTAGGCTGATTGGGTAGGAAGATTCAGGTGGATTTTTTAGCCAGAAGTTTTTCCAAGGTTTATTACTTAGATCCAACTTACTCTTTTTCTATGTGCCTTATTTTTTTAAATATATATTTAGTCTTCTATTGGTTGAACTCGATTGATTTGTGTTCTTTTCAACCTAACTAACTATACAAAAAAACATGTAATTATTGGCTATGGCTGTATTAAAAATAAACCTTTACTTAAAGATAAAATATAATAGTTTGAGGTAGTTTATGAATTATCTGTATATTTACTTTGCGTACACAGGGCCTAATCCTCAAAAACCCGGCGCAACGTAACTTTTTCCATTTAAGTTACACCGCCGCAAAATCTCTAACTAAGTGCCCGATCCACAAAGCACTTACCTAGAAATTTTGAGCAGTGTAACTTAAATCCGGCCGGCGCAAGGCGTTCCTCTTCTCCGGGGGGGCGATTCCCATTTAAATGAGGCGCGCTCCAGCGCCGGCCGTACTGCGCATGCTCGTGACGTCATTTTCCCGACGTGCATAGCGCAAAATTACGTTACGTCGGGCTTTGTGGATTGCGACGGGACAATAAAGTTGCGTCGGGTAAAAAAAAAGATACGGCGCCAAAAACGTTTTTTAAAATTAAAAAAAAATTGCGTCGCGAGCAAGAAAGGTCTGTTTTTACAAGGTGTAAACAGTTTACACCTTATAAAAGCAGCCCGAATTTTGCGTTTGCAAAATAAAACTTACGGAGAAAAAACGAAGCTGAAAAGCTTCGTGGATCTCCGTAAGTCCTAATTTGCATACCCGAGGCGGCATTTCGACGCGAAATTCCCCCAGCGGCGGATGCGGTACTGCATCCTAAGATCCGACAGTGTAATTCAATTACACATGTCGGATCTTCGTCCTAACTATGGGAAACTGATTCTGTGGATCAGTTCCATAGTTAGGACCAGGGATACGACGGAGTAACAGCAGTTACTCCGTCGTATCTCTTTTGAGGATTTGGCCCACAGTCTCTGTTTTAGAAATAAACATTTAATACATGACAGAATCATTTTCAGAGCACTATGGGATAACTAAAGAGACAATGCAAGAGCCTGCCTTGCGGCTGGCATTGTCTAATTGAAGCTTCGTACTGGGCTGTCTGGTAAGAGATTAGTCACTTTAATTAGTTATTCAGTTCTGTGTGTAATTGCTGTTTCAGCCACAGAGCTTTGTAAACAGGCTTTTTGCAATAGACTGCTAAGCAGCCTCAGAAAGATATGTGAAAGGGAAATTAGAGCTCCATCTACTGACTAAAAATCAACAAGATATTAGTATGAAACCTGTTACTATTCATTATTTTTAGAACCGTATGTGGCGTAAAACCCGTTCCATCAATAAAGGCAGCTCGTGTCCAGGTGTTGACCCCAACAGAAACTGGAATGCAGGCTTTGGAGGTAACTACAACTTTACGAATCATGGATTATATTCACATTTCATTCACTACTTCCAACCACCACCACCCCAAAATATTAAAAGATGTTTTTCAAAAATTGTTATCGTTATCAGTCTGTTGTTTACACTAGTGATTTCATATTTTAGAGAGGATAAACTAAACCAAAAAGAAGGGTGTGCTATATTACTTAAAGGGGTTGTAAAGGTTAATTTTTAAATTTCTAAATAGGTTCCTTTAAGCTAGTGCATTGTTGGTTCACTTACCTTTTCCTTAAATTTTCCTTCTAAATGTTTTTTTTTCTTTGTCTGAATTTCTCACTTCCTGTTTCTCCTCAGTAAGCTTGCCCCCATCATCCATGGGGGTTAGTTAGTCAGCCAGAACAGCTTACTGAGGAGGAACAGTCAGGCCGCGTACACACGATCGGTCCAAACCGATGAAAACGGACTGAAGGTCCGTTTTCATTGGTCCAAACCGATGGTGTGTGGGCCCCATCGGTCAGTTATCCTTCGGTCAAAAAATGTAGAACTTGCTTTAAAATTTAACCGATGGACTGATAACCGATAGGTCAAAACCGATGGTTAGTATGCAAAAACATTGGTTAAAAACCAACGCATGCTCAGAATCAAGTCGACGCATGCTTGGAAGCATTGAACTTCGTTTTTTTGCACGTCGTCATGTTTTACGTCACTGCGTTCTGACACGATCGTTTTTTTAACTGATGGTGTGTAGGCACATCAGACCATCAGTCAGCTTCATCGGTTAAACGATGACAACGGTCCTTCTGACCGTTCTCATCGGATGGACCGATCGTGTGTACGCGGCCTAAGTGAGAAATTCAGACAAAGAAAACAAAGAAAAAAAACATTTAGAAGGGAAATGGAAGGAAAAGGTAAATGAACCAACAATGCACTAGCTTAAAGGAACCTATTTAGAAAATAAAAACGAACCTTTACAACCCCTTTAATATGGGCAATTCTCAAATACTCAAACAAACTATAATACTAATTATATACAACCTGAAAAATTATAATGAAAGTATAGCTATTAGCATAATTTTTTTTTACAAATGACTACTGTAAGTAAAACCTTGGTGTTAACATCTAGGCATTTGATAGGTTCTGTAAAGGCCTTAGTATACAACAATTAGCAGAGATAAATAAATTAATATATAGTATGTTTTCTTCAGTCAATTACACTGAATTGTTTGAGAGCCAAAGCTAAATGGGTTATTTGTGGTCTGAAAATTCAAACCTCATACATGCAGCAGCCACATAAGAAATATATATTTTTTTTTTGTTATGTAGGGCCAGGAGCTGACGCTAACCCCTGTTCTGATGCATATTACGGACCCAGCGCAGAATCAGAGGTGGAAGTAAGATCTATTGCCAACTTTGTTAGGAGTCATGGCAACATCAAAGGATTTATAAGCATCCACAGCTATTCTCAGCTTCTGCTTTTCCCTTACGGATACAAGTGCACCAATCCTGCTCACTACACTGAGTTGGTAAGTCTGTCCAAGTTTAAGATTCAAAACACATAATAACATTGCACTACATACAATATCCAAAATCCTGTTAAATTCTGTAGTAAGTCCTTTTGGCTTTTACAATCAAATGAAATATTGTACATACAGAAAGTAGTTTTTGATGACTGGGATAATAAATTACTGTCAGATCAGATCTATAAGAGATAAAAATATTGGTGACCCATCTTTCCTGTTATTTCGCATGCATTTGTTATGGTCGTAAAAGTAAGAAAATGTAACCTTTTCTTATAAGCTGCATTTAAAGTGATATCATAACTTGTTTTCCACATTGAATACATTGGGACAGACTTAAAGCGGATGTGCCACTAAAACAATATATTAAAAGCTAGCAGCTACAAATACTGCAGCTGCTGACTTTTAATATAAGGACACTTACCTGTCCTGGAGTCCAGCGGTGATCGCAGCAGAGGATGAGCCGATCGCTCGTCACCCTGCTGCTCCCCCCTCCATCCACGGTGAGGGAACCAGGAAGTGAAGCGCTGCGGCTTCACTGCCCGGTTCCCTACGGCGCATGCGCGAGTCGCGCTGCGCCCGCCGATTGGCTCACACGCTGTGTGCTGGGAGCCGAGTGTTCCCAGCACACAACGGGCGACAGACGGGATGTGACGGAATGCCCGTCTTTCGCCCGTAGCGTGTGGCCGGAAGTGGGTGCAAATACCTGTCTTTAGACAGGTGTCTGCACCCCCCTCCCCCCTGAAAGGTGTCAAATGTGACACCGGAGGGGGGGAGGGTTCCGATCAGCGGGACTCCACTTTAGGGTGGAGGACCGCTTTAAACTGACTTTTCAGACAAAGCTTACGCTGTTGTTTTGAAATGGTAAAGGAATACAAAATTCCAAAATACAAAAGACTTTGCCTGGAGTTCGCTTAACTATTTAACCCCTGGTCTTTCAATAAGTAAGTGTATTTCCCCCGTCAAAGAGCTATGCCCCGTACACACGATCGGAATTTCCAATGGAAAAAGTTTGTCTGACTTTTTCCATTGGAAATTCCGGCCGTGTGTATGCCCCATTGGATTATTTCCATCGGAAATTCTGAGGAATTCCGTCAGAGTTTAGATAGAGAACATGTTCCATTTTACTCCGATAGAATTCCGATGTGATTTTAGTCGGACAAAGGTCCGATCGTGTGTACAGGGCTTTACAGTAAAAAGTTTAAGTGAGTTCACTTTTTTGAAGATTATCTGACTTAAGGGCTACTAAGGAACAGTTTTTTAAAATAAATAAGTTTCCATTTTTACTAACTACTAATATTCACTGCAATGCCCTGTTCACACGATCGGTCCATCTGATGAAAACGGTCTGATGGATTTTTCCATCAAATATCCGATGAAGCTGACTGATGATCAGTTGAGCCTACACACCATCATTTAAAAAACGATTGTGTCAGAACGCGGTGGCGTAAAACACAACGACGTGCTGAAAAAAACGAAGTTCAATGCTTCCAAGCATGTGTCGACTTGATTCTGAGCATGCGTGGATTTTTAACCGATGGACGTGCCTACAGACAATCGTTTTTTTCTATAGGTTTTTTATCCATCAGATCATTTTAAAACAAGTTCCTAATTTTTTAACCAATGGATAAATAACCGATGGAGCCCACACACGATCGGTTTAGTCTGATGAAAACGGTCTTTTTCATCGGACAAACTCATCGTGTGTACGTGGCATAAGATGTACGATTATTGTGAATGTCACATGGCTTAATGTAAAGTAGTAATTTGATTATGGTCAATTTTAAAACGGCTCACTTATATTAAAACTCTTAGGCCGCGTACACACGATTGGTCAAAACCGATGAAAACGGACTGAAGGACCTTTTCATCGGTCCTAACCGATCGTGTGTGGGCCCCCATCGGTCTTTTATGCTTCGGTCCAAAAATTTAGAACTTGCTTTAAAATTTAACCGATGGACGCCTAACCGATCGGTCCAAACCGATGGTTAGTACGCACGACAATCGGTTAAAAGTCCATGCATGCTCAGAATCAAGTCGACGCATGCTTGGAAGCATTGAACTTCGTTTTTTCAGCATGTCGTTGTGTTTTACGTCACCGCGTTCTGACACGATCGGTTTTTAACCTATGGTGTGTAGGCACATCAGACCATCAGTCAGCTTCATCGGATGGACTGATCGTGTGTACGCGGCCTTAGAAATGAGCACAAAATCAATAAAAACTACGTTTTAGTGTAATAAGAGAATAGTGTGCCTTATTCTGTAGTTAATAAAAAATATATTATACAGTATATCAACGAGGAAAACCTCTTTCTCTCTCTTTGGCACTTTAACTCTTGAAGCTTCTTGACCTCCTACCCATTCCACACTATCCATCACTCTCAATCAATAGATTCTGGCTTTCAGCTGTCTTAGGCCCTCTTGCAGATCAATAATCAATGTCTATTTTTGGCTTGCTCTGCTTCTTCTTTCTCCTGGATTTGTTTTAAGAAGATGTCTTCAAGATGCTTTCTTCCATTCATGTCACATGGCCAAGCAGCCTGTTAGGTCTTTTAACCTCTGCTTTTTTTAGGTGCCAGTTCCTCTGAACTATATGCAACAATAGCTTAGAATGAGTACTTTAAATCAGAATTTCACATTTCTGTGGCAAAACCCTGGATATCATAACAGTCTAGAGAATATTATCTCTCCTCAGCAGATTCTCTTGTTTTTGTAAACTGATATTTTATATCTGGCCATGTGACATCCATAATGACTATACTGATATCCCTTGACCTCCAGAAGATTAACCCCCCCCCCCCTTTACCAGGCCATTTTTTCCGATATGGCACTGCATTACTTTACCTGACAATTGTGCGATCATGCCACGCTGTACCCAAATAAAATGTATGTAATTTTTCCCCCACAAATAGAGCTTTCTTTTGGTGCTATTTGATCACCACTGTGATTTTTTGCACTATATACAAAAAAAAGCGACAATTTTGAAAAAAAAAAACAATATTTTTTCTGCTATAAAACATATCCAATAAAAAAAAATTATATCCGATTTTTTCACAAATTTAAGCCAATATTTATTCTGCTACATATTTTTTGATATGACAAACTGTGGGATATATACTGGAATTTTGTATTCTGCTACATATTTTTGGTATATTGATTGGTTTGCACAAAAGTTATAGTGTTTACAAACTATGGAATATAAACAGGAATATATTTTGTATATACAAGTAATGCTGGCGATCTGCGACTTATAGTGGGACTGCGATATTGCCGTGGCCATTCTGACACTACAGTGACTAATACAGTGATCAGTGCTAAAAATATGCACTTGTGTTTTTCCTTGGAGAACAGCGGGTGACGGTGGACATCCACTGACCAGCACCCGCTGATCAGCTTCTGCTGAGACAAATCACAGCAGAAGCAGTGCTCTCCCTACCCAGAAGTGTAGGATCATGTATATATACGTGAGTCTGCACAGCACGGCCACCCTGTAGCAGTAAATCTGCTATAGGTCAGTTGGCAATAGGTTAAAGTGTGTACAGTATGTATATGTCTATACAGTGATAATACAAATATAATTATAGTGGTTGGGTAGAGCAGGCAAGATTTCATGGATAGATGCCTAAGGTTAATAATGCCTTCATGTTATACAGTATTTGAAACTGATGTGAGGTATACGTCTACTGAATTGTTTTGCATTTCTAATCTTCCTCAAAAAAATCTGTTAGTCCTAGCCTATAAAGTGAGCGGACTGAATGGCTGTTGCAGAGGTCATCTTAACCTACATGAATGAACTTTAAAGCGGTGTTCAACACGCATTTTTTTCTTTAAAAGTCAGCAGCTACAAACACTGTAGCTGCTGACTTTTAATAAGGACACTTACCTGTCCAGGGAGCCCACGATGTCGGCCTCCCGTGGCCAATCCATCCATCGGATCGATTGCAGGGCGACCGTTCTAACTAAGGGGAACCAGCAGCGGAACCTTGCGGCTTTACTGCCGGTTCCTACTGCGCATGCGCGATTCATGCGTCACTTTGTGAATGGCCAGCTGTCTTTTGGGACACACAAAGGTCCCAGGAGACAGCAGGGGGGAGATCATCATTTCCGGCGAGGGTGGAAGTGAACTAGGAGCTTCACAGTATAGGAAGTGGCAGATTAGGACGACTGCCGAGCAACAGGGTCTTTCTGGTAAGTAAAAAAATGTTTTTCTCCAAATGTTTTTTAATAGCTTTAAGGGAGACTAATATCAAAAAAATTTTTTAGGGTGGACCTCCGCTTTAATTGAATATGTTTTACTCTTTCCAGAACACAGTTGGTAAAGCTGCTGCTAGCGCATTGAGCTCTCTCTATGGCACCCAGTACAAAGTTGGAACAATCTGCTCCACTATCTGTAAGTCAAATTTCTGTCATTACTTTACCCATCTTTAGATCTCTTTTAGGCACAAGACTATACATGGATACCTTCACATGGATGAATATAACTGAATGTAACCACTTTAGCTGGATGTTAGTGTGTATTACCTTTACCCTTAAATTGCCAACAGAAACAACATAAAAATGCTACTTTGGCATGAGAAAAATAAATAAATTGGAAATCGTAAAATTTCATTTGTTTTTTGATACCCCAAGCTATGCTTTTCAGCATCGTGCAAAGTTTCCTTCTACAATTTAACCTATAGCATGCTTTCAATTTGGGTTGTCCCGATACCACTTTTTTAGGACCGAGTACAAGTACCGATACTTTTTTTCATGTAGTCGCCGATACCGAATACCGATACTTTTTTTAAATGTCATGTGACAGTTTTCAAACCACAATACAGACTAAGGATATTTTCTTTAGAATTATGAAGAACTCTAACTCAAGACATTATAAAAGAATAAAAATGAGTAAAAATGAATAAAAATGTTTTATTTGCTTGTCACGCAGTAGTAAAAAACTCAAAGAATTTTCATAGAACATGTTGATAAATACAAAAAAAGTATTCTATTTAGGTATCGGGAGCATTTGCGCGAGTACGAGTACTTCCGCAAATACTCGGTATCGGTCCCGATACCGATACTAGTATCGTCTATCCAAGTCTAAAGCCCTGTACATACAATTGGTTCGTCTGATGAAATCAGATATCTGATCGTGTGTACAGGGCTTTCCAAATTGGCAATACATGATGCTGATGCCTGTGATTAAAAATTAGAAATAATATTGTATATACTTTTCTCTCCAGATGAATTTATTATCTGCACTCTACAACCTTTCTGGTTCACACAAGTGAAGTAAAGCTAAACCCAAGAACATGTATATGTTTAAACAAACAGTGCAGCACAAACCTAAATCATCTCAACATTCCATAAAAAAAATAAAACAATCTTATAAGTGATGACTGTATACACAATTCATATAAGTGTTCATAAATATATAAAGATCAATCCAACAGTACTCAATTCATATAGTGAATGAATAATAATAAAAAAAAATAAGTAAATACAATAATTGTTGTAAAAAAAAAATCAATCCCACAGTACTCAATTCATAAAGTGAATACAATAATAAATACAATAAAATGTATGTAAAATATATAAATCATGTAGAAGTCTGACAATATTATGTGCAAACAGCAAAAATAAAGTGCATCTAAAACACGAGTGCTTAAAGCGGGAGTTCACCCGAAAAAAATTTTTTAACATTAGATTGATGCTCATTTTGTCAAGGGGAATCGGGTGTTTTTTTTTAAAAATCGAAGCAGTACTTACCGTTAAAAACCCCTGCCGCTTCCGGGTATGGTCTTTGGGACTGGGCGTTCCTATTTGATTGACAGGCTTCCGACAGGCTTCCGACGGTCACATACATCGCGTCATGAGTAGCCGAAAGAAGCCGAACGTCGGTGCGGCTCTATACGGTGCCTGCGCACCGACGTTCGGCTACTTTCAGAAAATCGTGACGCGATGTATGCGACCGTCAAAAGCCTGTCAATCAAATAGGAACGTCCAGTCCCGCAGCCCATACCCAGAAGCGGCGGAGAAGATCGCTCTCTAAAACGGTAAGTACTGCTTCGATTTAAAAAATAACACCACGATTCCCCTTGACAAAACGAGCCTCAATCTAATGTTAAAAATTTTCTTTTTGGGTGAACCACCACTTAAAGTTTAAATGCATGTGCAGAAAATGTTCTCAACCATCAATTATTATTTTTACTTAGTTATTTATTTTTTATTCACTTTATGAATTGAGTATTGTGGGATTGTTTTTTTACAGCAATTATTGTAATCACTTTTTTTTTATTCATTCACTATATTAATTGAGTACTGTGGGATTGATTTTTATATATTTATGATCACTTGTGTACATGGTTACCACTTATAAGATTGTTTTATGTTTTTTATGGAATGTTGAGAGGATTTAAGGTTGCATTGCATTATTTGTTTATACACATGCTTTGGTGTAGGAACACGTTAGTGATTAGCTTCAATTTATTATACTAATAATAATATATATTTTTTATATACGGTACATATTGTGGTTATTGTCATTGTTTTGTTAAACCCAAGAACAACATTTAAATACTGTATATTGCAGCTTGTGAGTCCCTAGATGTAGTGGCAACATTATATTTGTTTGTTTTTTTAGGCTAAGTGCAAGAAAAATACCTCTCAGGCCCTGTACACACGATCAGTACAAACTGATGAAAACGGACTGAAGTTCAGTTTCATCAGTCAAAACCTACCGTGTGTATGGCCCATCAGACTTTTGTCCTTCAGACCAAAGTTTTAAAACTTGCTTTAAAATCGGACTGATGGACTGCAAAAGCATTGGTTCAAAATATGCGCATGCTCAGAATCAAGTTGACGCATGCTTGGAAGCATTGAACTTCGTTTTTTTCAGCACGTCGTGTGTTTTACATCACCGCGTTCTGACCCGATCGGTTTTTGAACTAATGGTGTGTAGGCACATCAGACCATTAGGCCACATCAGCGGTGAACCGTTGAAAACGGTCCGTCGGACCATTCTCATCGGATGGATCGACCGTGTGTACGCGGCCTCAGACTTCAGCCTTTAGTCCGTTTTCATAATTTTGGACTGATCGTGTGTACAGGGCCTTAGAGTAATGGAAATGAGAAGAGAGGGATGTGTTTGCAGTCTAAATCAGGAAAGCAGACTAAGATGATAACACTGCTCCTCCATAGATACATTACAGTTATGCCCTGTACACACGATCGGATATCTGATGGAATCTAATCCGATGGATTTTTCCGTTGGATATCCGATGAAGCTGACTTTCATCAGTCTTGCTTACACACCATCAGTCCAAAATCTGACCGTGTCCAACGCGGTGACGTAAAACACTACGACGTGCTGAGAGCATGCGTCGACTTGATTCTGAGCATGCGTGGATTTTTCTCCGATGGAGTTCCACACAGACGATCATTTTTTTCTATCAGTTTTTTATCCATAGGAAAATTTTAAAACATGTTCTATTTTTTTTCACCGATGGAAAACAAACCGATGGGGCCCACACACGATCAGTTTGTCCGATGAAAATGGTCCATCGGTCCATTTTCATCAGACAAAAATCGATCGTGTGTACAGGGCTTTAGTGAATGTTGTAACCCTAGGATGGGAGGTGTGTGAGGCCCCATACACACGAGAGGATACATCCGCGGATAAATCCTCTCGAGGATTTCAGAAGATTTCTATGCGATGGCGTGTACACACCATCGCATTGAAATCCGCGCTGAAATCCTCTGCCGATGACGTGTCGCGCCGTCGCCGCTATTATGACGCGGCGACGGGCGCGACGCTGTCATATAAGGAATTCCACGCATGCGTCAAATCATTACGACGCGTGCGGGGAATCCCTTTGGACGGATGGATCCGGTAAGTCTGTACAGACGAGCGGATCCATCCGTTGGAATGGATTCCAGCAGATGGATTTGTTGAGCATGTCAGCAAATATCCATCTGCTGGAAATCCATCCCAGGGGAGATTTATCTGCGGATAAATATCCGACGGAGTGTACACACCATAGGATCTATCCGCAGAAACCCATTTGATGGGATTTATCTGCGGATGGATTCTATGGTGTGTATGGGGCCTTACTGGCATGATCACCTGGTGAAAATAAACAAACAAGGGCCTGAAAAAAAATAAGGAAATTAATGCTGTCACCAAATCTAAAAATAATACTGCAATAGATTACATGTTTGTTTTTGAATTTATATACACTTTAATACATAAAATCTAAGGCAACTCAGAATATAAATTGATAATGCTTCTTGGCATGAATGCTCTTGGTAAGCAACAGAATTCATTCCTAGATTTGCCAAGAAAATATAGAACTTGCTTGGGTGAACTAGTCTTCTTTTGTATTACAATGTGTTTACAGAAGTTATCTAAATTAATGTTGTCAATGTATAGTTGAAAAAAATGAATAATATTCTCAATATATAGTAAAAAAAAATAATAACATAGGTAGAGCATAGTTATGTACAGTAACCAATATAAAAAAAAAAACTTTTACCAGCTTTAGGAGGGCAACTAAATAAAAGCTTGTTTGTGATTTTATATATGTATATATATATATATATATATATATATATATATATATATATATAGTAAATAGATCCTCATGGATCTCCTTGTTGTATGGGTATGTTGAGTGTAACAAAACTAATTTAGCTCTGAATTTTTTTTTTCTTCAGATCAAGCTAGTGGAGGAAGTATTGACTGGACCTATGATGTTGGAATTAAGTATTCATTTGCCTTTGAGTTGAGAGACACAGGACGCTATGGCTTTGTGCTTCCAGCTACTCAGATCATACCAACTGCACAGGAGACCTACCTGGGTCTTAAAACAATTCTGGATCATATTCGTGCTAACCCTTATTAAAAAATGCAAAGTTGTGTAATTGCCTGTCATAGTATTTAGGTAGTAATAAAGTTCATGTACAAAATGTTTTTTTGTCTGTATTTTGTTTCTCTTTTTTTATATATTTATAAATGTTAGCAAGTACAAATCCAAAACAGATATAGGGGCACGGCACTCACGTGTCTTACAGGGGAGATACATCAAACCAGCAGCATTTTTATTGTAGATATTTTTATGAAGCTCAGCCCATCTTTCTCAAGCAAAGATGGACTGAGCTTCATTAAAACATCACCAATAAATATGCTGCTGGTTCGTTCTGCTGCTGGATCTCGTCTGCAAGACCTATGAGTGCCTCTGTGCCTGTTTTATATTAAAAAAAAATCTTTGTGGGTTACCAACTGGGCATTTACCGCAAACATAGAGTGTAGTAGCTACTGTACCCTTGGGAAAGTTAGATAGTATGTATATTATGTGAACCGATGGAAATCAAACAATCCGCCCATCTTGAATCACCACCACTGCGCTTATGGGCAATTCACTCCTGATATTAAAGGAGTTGTAAAGGAAAAAAATGTTTTGCCTAAAATTAATGTCTGCAAGGTAAACAGACAGAATAGTGTAATGATTCTGTTAAAAAACTAGTAAATACCTATTAAATTCCTTCATCTATATCACCTCCGGCGTTCTAGTTTCTGTTCTCTCATTCACTTCCTGGTTTGCATCGTTTGTTCATGTAAGAACTACATTTCCCAGTATGCATTGCGGCACGCAAAGTAATTCACACCTCCTTGAAGTCTCTAACACGTAGAGAGCGTCCTGCCGCACAGATGTAGTTCCCAGGAGGGGGTGAGCACGTTACTGACCACCGCAGTAAAGCCTCCCATCACGGTGGTCAGTAAAATCAGACAAGCAGGAAGTGAACAGAGCAGAGAAGAAATAGATCAACTTCTGAGCAAAAACAAACAATGAGGAAGTGAAAAGAGGAATGTCTGCAGGTAAGGGATGCTTATTATGAAAAAAATGTTTTTCCTTTACAACCCCTTTAAGCTCACAAAGCAACCACCTTAAAATAAATCAATGTGAAATAGTATTTTAAAAACTCTACAACTGAATTGTTTCCAAAAAATAAGTAGTGCTGTAAATGTCCAAAAAGATTTTTTTGTCTTTGAGACACAGATCAAAACAGTGACCATACTGTTAATGATAATAAATCACCCTGTGACACTTGTGAAATTAGTAGTGCATATAACATAAAGTCCATATATAAAATAAAAATGTTGAATGTGAGTTCCAATCTTCTGACCTTTTACCACATCCGAGTGCCTGTGATTCCACTCCCGTCAGAAAAAACACTCACCAACTCAATATGCCTTACACTGTCGTGCTTGGCGTGTAAGCGTGAATAAACTCACAAACAGGTATAACAGTTTTTCCAACTTCCCCTCGTATGATTACTGGATTTATCTGCATGAAAATGAAAAGTGTATACAATAGTGTAATACCAAATATTTTTTTAAATTAAATGTGTATAATTTCAACCATTCCACTCACAAAAATCAGCTGTAAAAGCGAGCAACAATATCACAGAGAACTCCAATCGATAAATCAGCCAGTAAAACTGTGGCCACGGTGGACCCGAGGTAAGCGTATGAAATCTCACTACTGCTCGCTCTCCTAGCTTGGAACACCGCTTCCTGGATTGGCTTGTCACGTCACACACCACACATCACATGTAGCTTCAGATGGTTGCAGTACAGCCACACCCCGACATGTTTTCGTCACACGAATTTACTCATGGGATTGGCTGTACAGCACAGCAACCCCTCCCTTTGTACCATCTACTCCGATTAAGGGCAAAGGCCAAAACATAACAGCGCACGCGCTCCACGCCACCTTCGGGCGAAAACACATCACACTCTCCACTTCTTAGCCTTATCAACTACTGGCGGAAGCCCAGCTAAATGTGCCTGCGGTAATCATACAAGGGGAAGTTGGAATATATGTGACGTGTGGTGTGTGACGTGACAAGCCAATCCAGGAAGCGGTGTTCCAAGCTAGGAGAGCGAGCAGTGGTGAGATTTCATACGCTTACCTCGGGTCCGCCGAGGTAAATGTGAATGTGTATGAGAAATCCAGATGCATTTCATTAAATGGTGCATGTTCAGAGCAGGTGACACAAAAGAGATCCTCCACCAAGAAGTAAAAGATGGCCTCTCACCTCATTCATTCGACCTTAAAAAGGTCACAAAGCATGATATGTAATCACAGGTCCTGGTAGTATCAGTCAGCAGATCAAATGGCAACTCCGGATGGCAAGCGAAGGGCCCATAAGGTGTCAGCAATGATGGACATATGAAAAGAAGGGGAGAGATCTAATGCTCTCTGTAGCAAAAAGGCATTTATTTTAAAACAAGTAAAAATACACTCACATGTATCAACACTCTCAGTCGAGTGCAGGCTTACAGGCAGAAACACACTGACAAACGTGTGCAGCATACAGCATGAAGCAGGCAATCGCGGGTGATGTCACTGTATTCTACAGTAGGTTCAGCCTGAGGCAAGATGCAGGCTGTGCTTGAGCAGGGTTTGTGTTCAATAGGCAGGCTGTGATTGGAAGGGGATGTGTGCTAGAGGCAGTCTATGATTGGTCGGGGGTGTGGTGACTGAACAAACTGCCCAATACAGGCATGTTGTGTATCTCGACAGTGTCCTGTACCTCTGAATGGCAAGCCGAAGGATGCAAACTGACCATGCAAACATAAATCAGCTTCTGTGTTTTGTGCGGTCAGTTTAAAACAAGGGAGAAGGATGTGTAAAAGAACCCTTGCAATGTTCTGACCTTTCTAGATCTCTCTATTAAAAAGCTGTTCACACCTCTGTTAAACCACCAATACAAAATTGTAACTCAATAAATCAATATAGTGAAGCATGCTACTGATCCTAATACTACCACAGCTTTAATATACTCTATGGAACCATGATAATAGTGCACATAATTCCAAATAACTAATTATGTTATAAGTAAATTTCATAAAAAAAATCATGCAAATATTTTCACATAAAATTCTGTGTCCAAAGGAAAACTTCCCAGTGTAAAATTCCCATATAAATACTGCAGATCTTCACCACTGTACACCTTTGATGCCGCGTACACACGGTCGGAATTTCCGACAACAAATTTTCGATGTGAGCTTGTTGTCGGAAAATCCTACCGTGCGTATGCTTCATCGGACATTTGCTGTCAGAATTTCCGACAACAAATGTTTGAGAGCTGGTTCTCAATTTTTCCGACAACAAAAGTTCTGATCGTCTGTAGCCAATTCCGATGGACAAAAATCCTACGCATGCTCGGAATCATTGAACTTAATTTTTCTCGGCTCGTCGTAGTGTTGTACGTGACCGCGTTCTTGATGTTCGGAATTTCCCACAACATTTGTGTGACCGTGTGTATGCAAGACAAGGTTGAGCGAACAATCCGTCGGCAAAAAATCCATGGTTTTGATGTCGGAATGTCCGATCGTGTGTATGCGGCATTAGACTTTCCTGTAATCACTTATACTTGCCCACAGTGTCCTCCACACTCGATCGAGCGTTTGAGAGAAGGAATCGAGGAGCTACAGAGAGCTGTAAAGCATTCATAGATCTCATACACTTAAAGGTCCACCTAAGAATGTGAGGGCACAATTAAATAACACTTGATGCATGGAGAGTGTGGAAGACATTGTGGGCAAGTTTAAGTGATCTCAGGAAAGTGGAAAAGGCACACAGTGGTGATGATTTGGAGTATGTTTATGAACTTTTACACTGGAAATTTTTCCTTTGGACATAGGACTTTATGTAAAAATGTTTGCATGATTTTTTTTATATGAAATTCACTTGGAACATAATATTTTTTCAGTTATATGTTTAATTATGTGCACTTTTATCATGTTTCAATAGAGTATTTTAAAGTGGAACTACACTGCATCTAATCAAAACAAGCTAAAAACACTATTTCATTCATTTTTAATATTCAAATCAAACCCACCCATCCATGTCTCTACACATTATTTTGCTGAGAAATCACCTTTAAAAACACCACCTAGCACCTCTATGGTTGTGGCCATCTTGAGTAAGGGCAGATGATTCATGTCGCATTTACTTCCTGGAATCTATCTGCCCTTGGCTCAGTCATGCAGGAAGGAGGGTGCCCTTAGCTGAGAAAATCCCTCCTCCCCTCCTGAAGACTTCTGGGATGTATGGCATTATTTGCCTACACATAGAAACCAGAAAGTAACTGAAGAAATAAATAAATAAAAAGTTTTAAACAAGTAAATATAATATACTTTCCTATATATTTACTAAAGCTAGCAGCATAAGGAATAACAATAGTTCATATTGATTGAGAGAGTAAAGTTCCACTTTAATTTTGTTGTAGTATTAGGATCAGTAACTTTATTTGAAAAAGTGGTTCACTATATTGATTTATTAAGGAAGAAAGGTGACTGGCAGGATCAACCAGGTACTTCAGATGGAAGAAGTACGTGAAAATAAAAAAAGTCCATGATTTATAAAATACACATATATGAGAGCACGCATAGATAACAAATAAATATTTAGGGTAACATACACTTTAGAGTATAACTAAGGGCAAAACTTTTTTCAGTTTTGGATAGAGTGGAGAAGGATTAGAACACCTGTCAGTTTTTATTGATGTCTGGGTTGTCCCCAGAAAAGTAAGAAAAGGGAAATCTTACAATGGGGACATTAGTTCTGGTGACCTAGGGGGCCCCACGGGATTCCCTTAATTTGCAGGGATTTCCTCTCACATCCTGCTTTGGCTGTGACACAGGAAGGAAAATCTTCCCAATGGGACACATGGGTTATAACCCTCTCTTACATGCTTCAAAATAGATGTATATGCCTATAGTTCTACCTTAAAATATGTGGACAACAAATGCACAAATGTTACAATACATGGGCAAAAGAAAACAGGCATTTCTGACTATGTGAGGATGACAAACAATATATGGACAACAAACTGATGCTTGTGGCACTATGTAGACAATAAACTGGCAATCATGACAATATGTTAGCAATTCTGACAATATATGGGCAACAAACAGGCCAACATGAAAATATGTGGACAACAAACAGGCAATTCTGACATTATGCCGACAAACAATGGACAATTGTGACAATATACAACCAAAAAAATTTCCTCTTCTCCCCAAAGAAAAAATCTATTTCTCATTTTCCAACCTGCTCTAGCAAAAATCCTCCTCCCACAGCAAAACCTCCAATATCGCCCCCCACCCCCTCCCCCAAAGCACGCACATGCATTTCCCCAGAACCCCTTTTTTAAGTTTTGAAGGACATCTTTTAAGCCTTTATTGGATAGGCTGCAATGTTTGGAAGGAGAGAGAGAAATCCGATTGCACCTGGAAATCTAAAACTTGTATCTTCTATTTGTAGCGCCTGTGTACTTTTAGTACAGGTGTTATGTCAAATTTAGAGGGGAATGAGAAAGTTATTTTGCTCTCATTCAATATGATTTGTTAAATTGGGCTTCTGCTGGACTGGGTCGTCCTGTGGGTTAATTTTGTGTTCCAAAAATGCCTTTCCCATCTTTGGATAGCAGGTGGCGCCAGAGGAGGCCAGGCGGAGGCGCTTTTCTCCAGCAGCCAATCACAGGAGTTTTTCCCTCGCAGGGCATGCTGGGGGAGGATACTTCTAGGGCAGACGCCATGTTTTAGGGAGACTGTTCCTGGTTCCGGGTGCGGCACCCACCTTTAAGGTGTGCGCACATCACGGGCCCCGGCGAGATGGCCTACCAGGCCAGGGCGCACGTGCTATGCGGAGTTCCAGACTCTGGGCTTTCATGGCCTGGAGAAACTAAAGCTACAAAGGGGCACCAGTGACTTACTGGGTCCCCACACTTCATGAGGAAGATCCCAAGCAAGTTGTGCTGTTCGATGGGGAGTCAGTCTGAGGTGAGCCTGGAGGCAGGCAATCCAATAGGGCCTAGACAATCAATCGGGGATCGCGGTGACCGGACACTGACAGTTTGCTCGATGGCAACCTGTTAGTCGGTGATCATACAGAAAGTCTACCTCAGGGAAAATTTGTATTTACTGAAAGGTTTCGCTCTACTATCCATGTTCCTGAGTACTGACCTGTGGCAGAGGTCTCACTCCTAATTAAAATTCTACTACAGCCAAGTCGGTGGCAGAGACTTTTTCCTTATCAGAAGTTCTAAGCGATACTCTGGCTGCCAGGTCGGCGTGAGAGGCTTGTCCAGGTACACTGTACCCACTCCGGCTGGAGTGGCGACGTGAATTGAAGTTTCATTGGAGGCAGGACTGCTTCCGTTATCCAAAGGCCTGAATCTGCAAATTCTCCTTTCACCAACCTTTCTCTATCTATCTCAAGTTGACTGTTAGCCATGTTGGGCGAGAAATAAAAGCACAGATAAAGACACTCTCCTGATTGGACATTCCGTTATTGCATCGTCATCATTATCATCACCCCTAGACACTTCACAGAGGTAACATAATCATGCCGTCCCAATCTAACCAGCGGCTCCTGAGAGGGTAGCGCTACATATTGATCAGGCAATTAGCATCTGGAAAACCATTGTCTCTTTTTTTTGGACACTGACAATGGAAATAGCGTACAGATTTGCACCACCAGCTAGAATGCCTTTTTAACCACTTTAGACCCCAAGCTGCAACTGGAATTGGCAGCTCCCGCGGTTCCCGGCAGGGATAATTGACGGAACTGCCAGATGCCCATGACAGCTGGAATCTAGCATCCAGTGCCAATGATGATCCTTTCAGCTCCAGGGTTTCCGATGCTTTCACAGAGTGCTCCAAAGAGCATTTTGTGAAAATAAAAGTAAACACAGCACATTGTAATGTAGCATAAAATGGGAATAAAGCTCATCTAAAGTAAGAAGCACACACTTACTTTGAGCTTGAGTATTCTGCTATGTTACATAACAGACAAATTAATCTGATATCATTTTAATTAGCAGACGTTGTTGATTATATTTTAGGGCAAATGTATGAGGGTGCGTAAATTATGATTCCTTTGGAAAAAAATGTATACTGATTATTCTCAATAAATGCTAAGGAATTAAAAATATATGTATCCAAATTTGCTAGCTATCTACCAAATGAAAGCCATATTTAGTATGGGGAACTCTGATGTAAGGGGGTCTCTGGTCATCAAAGCCCCCCTCTTGTATCAGAGTCCACAGAACACCCCTTAAATTCATTTTACACTAAGGTTGCCGCTTACCTCCTGCTGTGCGGCCAGGACATCAACAGGCCACAGAGCGGGCGGCCCCGGCCCGCGCGGTCCCCGCCCACCAGGCATATGCCCGGTCTGCCCTATGGCCAGTCCGGGCCTGTACCAAAGACTCTCAATGTGTCTATCAATGGACTAATTGTGATTACAGTATACAGAGGAGCGCTGGATGTTTTGTGTAATTTTTACATGTTTCTTTTGTTTTTGCTTATGCAATGTGGGACCTATCAATCCCTGCAAAATGTCCACTGTCAAAAAAAGCTAATGCTTTGAATGATTACATTTTTAATAACACAGAAGTTTAGCTAGGATTATTCGAGTAGCTTGAGGAATTTACCTGTTAGCCAGTCGGGGCAAAGTATCAGGTTGACTGGTCGTGGGCCGGAATCACACTACCTTGTGTATGGCACCCATTTGGCTGGCTTCTGTCGAAGGCTCATGACCAAAAACTCTGCCGACCATCTCCCGATCAGTGCTCTCAGCCATTCGCTCACCAGAGTGTTCTGGCGGGGGGGTCTCCCCCCTGTCAGAACACAATAGCTTAGCAGGGGAGATCGTTGTACTAACATTGGAATTGAGCTGTCAGCTAGTGGTGTGTACTAGACTTTTTTTTTAACTTCAAAACCAAGTTTATTGAGGTGTAGAAAAAATAAGAGGTACATACATGGTAGGCATTTGATCAACATTGATCAATAATCAGTACGTTTTTTTACAGATATATATTTTACAGTTTGGGTTCGCAGACCGCTTCATACCAGGACCTGTGCACATATATTTAACATTGTCATGCGTATAAAAAGAGACCCTGCACATTCCAGAAACCCCAATACTTGCAACAAATCGACCACGCCACACTCCCACCACAGACGCTCTTCACCTGCCCGGAACTCAGTCCGTGCATGTTTCCCCATCTTCTAACCACCTGTCCCATACACTGGAGAACTTTTGTGGGCGCCCCCTGTGTATGTAGATCATCTTCCTATAGGGAAGAGTGGTGTTCACCTCCCTTTTCCAGTCCTCCAGCGTTGGGGCCCTTTCCCTCATCCATGCCTTGGCCACCACCTTTCTAGCCATAAAGAGCGATTCACAAATAAAAATATTCTGGTATTTGTCTACGTCCACATCTGGTACCAGTCCCAAGAGACATAACTTCGGGTCCATACCCACCGGTGTTCCCATATTGTCATGGAGGAACAGCCAGTAGGCCTGCACGTCAGGGCAGTGCCACAACAAGTGGTAGAACGAGGCCGCAGCAGCGGCACACATGGGGCAGGCAGTGCTCCGTGTGGGTTGAAATTTTGCAAGTCTCATGGGCGTCAGATATGCATAGTGAATTATATACAGCTGCGTCAGTCTATCCGATAGTTTGGGGGATGACGTCTTTACTCCCTCTAAGATCTCTCCCCAGTCAGTGTCATCTATCTGTCCCAAGTCCTCTTCCCATTTTACCTTTGCCGCCTGTGACACCCTGCCCACCTTTTTCAGTCGAATAGTATAATATAAATTGGATGTGAGTTTTGTTGGATCAGCCCCGAAAATGATATCCAGCACCTGCGGCCTACTCAAATCCACAATGACCTGTTGCATTTGTGTTCTAAGTGCATGCCGAAGTTGCAAATACCGGAAAATAAATTGAGGCGGAAGGGAAAATTCTTCCCTAAGGCTTGTAAAGGATTTAGGTCCTGAGTCAGTCAGGACCTGTGACAGAAAGAGTATTCCATATGCCGCCCATATCCCCGGGTTCGGTACTGTTCCTAGTTCGGGTAGACTTCCGTTTCTCCACAGTGGTGTGTGAGAGTGTATATGCGTCCTGTCCAGTTTCTTAAGGGCTACATCCCAGATTTTTTGTTGGTGCGTCAGCATATCTGCCCCAAAGTGCGTTGTCCTGCATCCCCCATGTCCCGTCCTAAATATTGCCTGCACCAGGGTATGAAGAGGGCTATCTGGCCTGTTACACACTAATGACCTATGTCTCTGCGCTTCCGACGTATTAAAATGATATACATGGGACAGTTGCGACGCAATATAGTAATCTTGCAGATCCGGAAGGGAGCAACCTCCCTCCAATGCAGGATTTTTAAGTATGTGCCACGCCAATTTATGTTGACTTGAACCCTAGACAAATGAATTTAGGATTGCTTCCATCTGTTTAAACACTTTTAAGGGTATGTACAATGGGGCGTGCCAAACCATGTATAGTATTTTGGGCAGCAAAATCATTTTTACCAAATTTATTCTACCCATTACTCCCAGGGGTAGTCTGGCCCATGCTTGTGTTCGAGCCTTAATGACGACAAATAGGGGTTCTACATTCAAGGGGACATAATCCCTTAGATTCCTGGTCACACTGACCCCTAGGTATTTAATCTCTGCTACCCTCTGTAAAGGCAACTCCGGGGACGAGATCGGTGGGGGGAACTGATCCAGTGGGAGGATGCGGGACTTGTCCCAGTTAATCTTTAGCCCCGAATATTTACCCGCCTCTTCTATTATAAGCAGGGCTGCCCTTAGCGACGGTCCCTGATCTGCCAAATAGAGGACAGTGTCGTCTGCGTATAATCCTATCTTTTCCCATGTATCCCCTTTTCTGAGGCCTATCACGTCTGGGCTTGCCCTAATTGCCATGGCCAGCGGCTCCGCCGCCAGAGCATACAATAGCGGCGACAGGGGGCATCCCTGTCTCGTGCCCCGCTCCAATGCAATCTGTTCTGACAGCCACCCATTTACAAAGATTCTGGCCTTGGGTGTCTGGTACAAAAGCTGGACCCATTTAATGAAATTTGGGCCAAACCCGTAGCACTGTAGGCACTCCCACAGATACAGCCACTCGACTGAGTCGAAGGCCTTGGCCGTATCCAGGGACACTACCACTCTGGTCCCCACGTTGTCATGTTGTGCCTGTATGTTCATAAGCAGTCGCCTGATATTCATGGCCGTATTCTTACCCGGCATAAACCCGGTCTGATCCGGGTGTATCAGGGAAAGAATCACCGCGTTTAACCTGGAGGCCAAAATCTTAGCCAATATCTTGATGTCGACTGGCAGCAGAGATATGGGTCTATACGATTCGGGAAATCTGTGATCCTTACCTGGTTTGGGGAGGACTACGATCTGAGCCTCCTGCATAGACAAGGGGAGAATACCCGAGTCAAAGATAGAGTGGAAAACATCCCTCAACTTGGGCACCAGTATTTCGGAGTAAGTGGCATAGAACTCCAGTGGTAGGCCATCCAGTCCTGGGGCCTTAGACTTGGCTAGTTGTGATATTGCATTAGCGACATCCTGGGCGGTAATAGGGGCTTCAAGCTGCTGTACCTGCTCTGCTTTCAACTGTGGGAACTGTAACGCATGTAGGTACTCCTGTATTTCCCTCGGTGTGTGTTGACTTTGGGAGCTATATAAGTCTCTGTAAAATCTCATGAATCTTTCCGCCACCTGCGGGGGGTCCGTGACCAGCGAGCCGTCCGGCTCAGCCAGGGACACCACCACGGGTGGTCTGTCCTCCAAATGTGCCAGATACGCCAGCATCTTCCCTGCCTTTTCCCCGTGCTCGTAGACCCGTGTCTTACAAAAGAAGATGCGCTGTTTGGCTTTTTCCATATGTAGCTGTGTCACTACTCTGGCCTGCAACTTTACCTTATTTAGGTTCTCCGGGGTAGGCTGTGTGTTAAAGGTTTCCTCTAGCTTGCGCAACGCTTCTTCCGATTCGCACACTATTACCTGTGAGGAAAGCTGCAGTCTTTTAATTCTAGTGTCTAGCACCCTGCTCGCGTGTAGTTTAAATGCATCCCATTGGGGATTAAGTGTTGAGGGGTCCTGGTCGTCTGGGAAAAAGAACTTTAACTCCCGCTCAATACTGTCATGATCTTGTAGGGCTTTCAACCAAAACGGGTTCAGTCTCCACACCCTCCTCGGGGCCTCCCCCAGCAGAGACAGCTGCATCCAGCATGGCGAATGGTCTGACAATGCTCTGGGAGCAAATCCAACCTCCCCCACCCTGGGCACCAGGGGTGTTGATACCAGGATATAGTCAATACGGGACATTGTGGCGTGGCTGGTAGAATGACAGGTGTATGCCCTAGTCTCTGGGTTTCTTAGTCTCCATACGTCCGCCAGGGCGAATTCCTTCACTAGGCGGCCCAGTCTGGTCAGTCTGGGCCCCCCCCGAATCCCCTCCCGCCTGTGTCGGTCTGTCCAGAAATAGATCCATGGTCATGTTAAAATCCCCCATCCACACAGCCGGAACCGTCGGGAACTTGGCCATAAATGCCAAGCCCATCGTGACGACCTCCGAGCTGTACGGGGGGGGGGACATAGCACGCTATCAGCAACATAGGAATTCCTCCCACACGGGCATGTACAAATACATACTTCCCCTGCTGATCCGACTCCATGGAAAGTAGCTCAAATGGGGTGGCCTTTGTCACTAATAACGAAACCCCCCTAGAAAAGCTGGTATGCGTGCTGTGATACGCCCAGCCGATCCAGGGGCACTTCAATGCTGCCTGCAGGTGGCCCGTGACATGTGTCTCGGTCAACGCCATTATGTTAGCTTTTTGTGCTTTCAGATAGGCCAGGGCTGCAGTCCGCTTAATCTTATTTCTCATCCCCCTGACATTCCACGTTAGAAATTTAAGTGATGTCATGGTGTTACCAGGTGTATATTGTACCATCGGATCAGCAGGGTAGCATAGGAATACAACAAGTACATTAGTTCTGCAACATATGGTTTTCCCCTTTTCATTACCGCAGCATGTATATGTCCCCTTATATCTCCACACCATTCTACATATCTCAGAAACCTATAAGGGTCACAACGGTGGCCCTGCCAACTCCCCTCCCCCCTCCCCCCTCCCAGCCCATCACCTCCCCAACCTGGTGTGAGCATTTGATCCCTTAACCGAGTATCCAACACAAAATAACTTTTAATCATATCTTCCAGCAGAGAACCCTGACTGGAGGCACATATCTTGAAATCTATGATAGACTTTACATCACAAAACCAGTTTGTTACGTGGGGGCGGTTGTTCACTGAGCAACATATGGGTTCGGAGCTGGAAAAATGTAACATCCCCATGATGGTAAAAAAGAGGGTGATGTGGCCCATATTCTCCGATATGAGAAACAAAGATCCAAAAAAAAAAGGGGAAAAAACCCAAATTTAGGGCCTTGCTCCTCCCGCCCAACAGTATGTTACACTGTGTACCCTCCCCACCATTTCCAGCATGACCTCACCGGATCCATTGTTCGTCCGCATGCGTTGTGTAGAAAAATACATATAAGGACACGGTGGTATATAAAAAGTAAAATAAAAGGGAGCAGACCCCCCAACTGTGAAAGAATTGGCATGTGTAAACAAGGTCTACCACTCCTTCTTCTGTCCCCCCCCCCCCTAGTTCTACATGCAGCTGAGTCCTCCCCATCCCTGTCACATCGTCCGCAGCATGTGCCAGCAGAAGCATAAAAAAAAAAAAAAAAGGGGGGGGGGAAAGGGGGGGGAGGGCCCAAGGCCACGAGTCCTGGGCTGAAACAAGTATAAGGTAGATGAAGGATAAGGAGGGGGGGACTCCTGGAGGGCCCCGAAAAGTCTGAGTCAGTCAAATCTGAAGCAAAAAAAGTGGAAGAAAATAAGTTTTACAAAAAGAAAAAAAAACACCCGATAAACCTGGGGTCTCATCCAACTTGCGCTTCTCTTCGTCTAGGCCCTAAACGCTCGGGCCCCTGACATGGGAACAAATAGCCTCAGTGGCCTCCAAAGGATAGTACTCACGGTTCACCATAGCGAGCTTTAGTCTTGCCTTCCCTTGCGGTCCAGCCACGCCGCGGCTGCGGCAGGTGTATCGAAGAACTGCGCCCTTCCATCTTCCTCCACTCTGAGCCTTGCAGGGAACAGCATGGCGTACTTGAGATGAAGCACTCTCAGGCGTCGCTTCACATCTTGGTATTGCGCCCTTTTCTTTTGCACCTCGTTGGAGAAGTCCGGGAACACCGCCACGTGGCCATTGCCCATCTTCATGTTCCCCTTTTCTCTCGACAGTCTCATAATTTTGTCCCTATCCCTGAAGTTCAGGAACTTGGCAATAAACGTACGGGGGGGTGCTCCTTCAGGTGGGGGTTTCGCTGGTATTCGATGCGCCCTTTCCACCGCAAACATCACTGAGAATGCATCTCTCCCATATTCGTCAATAAGGAGGTTCTCCAGGAATTCTGCCAGTTCCCTGCCCTCTGCCCTCTCAGGAATGCCTATGAACCTTAGGTTACAGCGGCGGAGTCTGTTCTCCATTTCGTCCTGGTGGGCATGGAGCTGCCGTATCTGCTGCTGCATGTCCTCTGTGGCTTCTTGCATAGGAATCAGGACATCCTCCGCCGCGCTGATTCGGGCCTCCGTTTCTGTAACCCGCTCCCGGACCGTGGATAGGTCTTGTCTCATGAGGGAGATATCTATCTTCACCTCATCGATCTTGGTAGTGAGTGTGCTTTGCAGCGTGGCTATGGCCTCTAGCACTTTCGAAGTGTCCCCCGCATGGCGCCCTTCTCCCGGAGTTTCGTCGGCGCCATCTTTGGCCTGCTCCTCCTCTCCTCCGTGCCTGTATTTGGCTAACTTATCCGCCGCTGCGGACGACTTTTTCGGCGGGGACATCCTCCGTTCCGGTCCCGGAGACGGTTAGCTGCGTTGTGGGCTCTTTACAACCCCGGTGGCTGTCTCAGGCTGTAGATCAGGAGAGTCGGCGAGAGGAGCTCCGGCGCCCTGCTTCCTACTCCATTGCCAGTCAGGCCACGCCCCCGGTGTGTACTAGACTTTACTCTTTGTTTTAGAGAACATGCCATCTTAATGCTTCTCACCTTTCTCCAAATATACAGCACTGGATGCTTAAGCAAACAATAACCAGGCCTGAGTGGTGGCATGTCAAGTTAGCCCTTTCCAGCACTGAGCTTATATAGTTCTAACAATGGTGCACGTCTGTCGATTTAATCCTTTGCTAACTAAACACTACAATGAGACATCATGATTTTAACAAAAGTTATGAAGAATAAGGGCAGGCAGATGCCCATGGATTTAGATACTGTGTACACCATAATAGATGGTTATTGGATCTACAGTATATGTAATAGTTTTAGAATAAAAAAGATGCTTAGGGGGCTACAGTATTTATATTTGTTTTACACAAGATTCACACAACATTCACCCAGGATTCACAAGTTTGTCTAGTTAACATAATTAGTTAAATGTCTGAATTTTGGCAAAAAGTTAGACCCATTAGTGAGGGATATAAGTGTGGAGTGGTGTGCATATTGACTGTACATATTTTAATACAGTGCTAATCCATTCTTATTTGGACACTTGAAGCTTGAATGTACTGTTTATATGTATATATGTAGATTTTATAAAATCCCAAGGACTGGTTACAGTTTACGAAAAACAATAACTGCAAATGCATAAGCTTTTACCATAGTATCAATGCTTTTACCCTTAATAGTTAATTTGTCTTTCCATTTGTAATGTTTGTTTCCTGGCAGTATCCGTATAGGACAGCAAACAAGCTAATAACACAAGTTCACAGAAAGGAATACACTGAGTACAGCTTTATCTCTATGTCCTAAAATGATCACAACAGCTGTGAGAGTTTTCACTCATGTCTTTACACAGGTATGGCAAATGCGATCTAACTTGCTAAGTATGACAGTATGTGGGTGATTCACTAATGGAGTACAGACTGCCCACTTAGCAAAAATGGGTTCACTCCAATCTTGCAATCATTTGCAAAATCCTACTTGTGTGCACATAATTGAGAATTCAGAGTCAAAGCTAACAATGCAAAGTTGACATTCACTTCCGCATTCAATATGTCAATATGTCAGGAAAGCAGTAGGGAGTCCTTTCTTAAATGAGTATTATGGGAGCTTTATGCCATTGTTTATCTAAAAAAGATTTTACTTTCAAAAGCCCCTTTTGGCAGTTCATTTCAGGAAGCAAATTGAACCCAGCAGGGGATCTGTTCTCTACAAAACTTTCCTGGTCCAGCTAGAGGAATCTGCACATATCTAATCAGAGACATTTCTAGGATTGTAAAAGGTCTGCAGTAGTCCTTGGCACCTGGAGGAGAGCAATGGTATGGTGCTCTTTGGGGTGAATGGTCAGTGTGACCAAACCTCAGTAACAGTGAGAGGAGCTTAAAAGAGTAAGGTTAAATCAAACCTGAGCCTACTCTGCTCTTGGTGAAGAATGCTTCATGCATAAAGTTCAGGCTCAGGAGTGCATGCCACACAGACTGCAGAGGTCAGGTGTGCATAATGTGCAAAATGCAGGTCAGAAGTGCGTACCACACACTGCAATGGTGACAAATAAGTAATGCACAGTGTAATAGTTAGTAATTCCACCCAAGCAAACCCCCCCCTCCTCGTACAACCTACACCCCCCCCCCCTTGTGACAAAACTACCTTCAGCACAAACTCACCCTCCCTCCCTCACTCCCTGAAATGTACTCATCAGTCCTCATCTGCTGGTGAGTGTCCCAGGTCCCAATGCTGCGACCACCCATGTTTTATTTTTCAATGTGGCTGCCAGCTTCTGTCCCTGTCAACTTCCTGTCCGACTTGTAGCACAGAGCCAAGGAAAGAGCTCTGAAACTCCTCCTCAGCTCTGTGCTACAGGTCTAACAGGTGTCAGCAACCAGGGCATTTACCAGCAGATGCAGGGCACATGCTCCAGGTGCTTGCCACTAGCATTACCCTGCAGCTAACATTGGAGGAGGGTGAAGAAAAAAACCGAGCACCATCTTTCTTGTGGAAAATAACCTAGCACTTTGACTTTCATCATGTGAGTTATTAACTAAGGTGTTTGCTGTTAAAAAATGAAACACATCCAAAATCAGCTTCACTGAGAAGCAATGTCCTTAAATTATTTGGCAGCTTAGCTCCTTAAAACTCATTTAAGCATTATCTACTAGGTAAGTCATAAGAGTTGAAATGAGTAATGACTGCTGATATAAAAAGACCTTGATAATTCAAATAAAGCCTTATAAATAAACAGCATTTCTGCTGGTTGATTTTTTAACAAACAGTAGCAGATATGAATACTTTGCTAGCCATCTCCATCCTTCTAGTGGCTGTGTACAGCCAAGAGCTTTTCGTTGGGTAAGTCATTTACTCATTTTATTCTCCTAGAGGCAAATTTAACTATAATGTATTAATAAAAATAGAAAAAAACTTGCTGTAGATGCATCTGGCACATATGTAACCCTTTATGATTTTTACATCCATGCATTTGCTAATATTGCATATCAATCTTCATTATAAAAAAAATATATATATATATAAAGATATAGGGGCAGATCCTCGTAGGGTAGCGCAGTCTTCCGTCCGGCGTAGCGTATCTATGATACGCTACGCCACCTTAACTTACAGTTTTTGGTATCCTGAAAGAATTTCCGCCGTAAGTTACAGCGGCGTAGTGTAACTTAGGTGGCGTAAGGGCGCGCAATTCAAATCGATGTGATGGGGGCGTGTTTTATGTTAATACGTCGTGACCCAACGCAAATGATGTTTTTTTAACGACGCATGGGCCGTCCATGGGGGTATCCCAGTGCGCATGCTCGAAATTAAACCGAAACAAGTCAATGCTTACGACGGTGACGTCATTCTACGCAAAGCCCTATTCGCGAACGACTTACGCAAACGACGTAACATTTTCAAAATTCGACGTGGGAACGACGGACATACTTAACATAGGATACGCCTCATATAGCAGGGGTAACTATACCCTGAAAAAAGCCTTACGGAAACGATGTAAAAAAATTCGCCGGACGGACGTACGTCCGTGGATCGCAGTATCTAGCTAATTTGCATACTCGACGCGGAATTCGATGGAAAGGCGGCCAGCGTAAATATGCACCTACGATCCGACGGCGTACTAAGATGTACGCCAGTCGGATCGCTCCCTCATTCAGTCGTATCTTGTTTTGTGTATACAAAACAAAGATACGACGGGGGAACTTTGAAATTACGTGGCGTATCAATAGATAAGCCGGCGTAATTCGTTTGTGGATCTGGGCCATAACTGTTTGGAAGTTCAGAATGGTTTTGTTGCTATTTGCAAATAATTGATTAAGGAGTTTCTTATTGCACATGTGTGTAGTGTACCTAATATACCTATATGCCTAATGTAGTATACCATACTTGATTTTATTCTTGTATCATTGATAATGCATGCAGTCTGCTATATGCATAGTATTTCTAAATAGTAGACTCTTTTGGGAACGGCATACCTTTTCTCTCTCTCTTATATATATATATATATATATATATATATATATATATATATATATATATATATATATATATATATATATATATATATATATATAAATGTATAGCCATATTGTGCATGTGTGTGTTTGTAAGGATAACAAAATAAAAACAATTTATTACAGAGATCAAGTTCTACGTGTTGAAGCCAAAGATGATACTCAGCTTTATATATTGAGACAGCTGGAAGCTTTGAATCATTTACAGGTACCAGTCCTACACCTTTTTAACACTAATATTTAAATTGCAACTAAAGATTAATAATGCACAGGAATCAATCAGTTTTCTTTATGCTGAAGTTACCGTAATTTATTGACAAGTGTGTTCTTATCGACCTGAGCTAACACTCAGCAGAGTGAAGTGTTGGGTGAAGCACGATTTTCCATCTTGAAAACAAGGATATGTGTATTATGTGGTTATTGTAGATGTAAATGAATCCACAACAATGTGACTACATTGTAATGACCAATCACATTTCATCCTATACTCTGAAAAACGCAAAGTAAAACAAAAAACCTTTACATAAAAATGTTTTAAAGAATAGAATAAAAGGGGAGGAAGTATAAAAAAAAAAAAATTCGCAAACGCGAGTTTGCTTAAACTGATATTATGTCACATTGTATTCATGAATGAAGCCTGTAATAACTGTTTGAAGATTGCATTCATACATTACCTGCTGTCAACACGTCTAATATACAGAGCAGGGTAGGTTGTCATACTGACAGCTGGGCACTGCAGGTCATTCTGGGAGAGAGGTTCTCTCTGTAATCTGCATAAGAAATGGGTCCACAAACCAGGTGCACCTTTCCTACTGTAGCATCTGATGTGCCTCTGCTTCATTGTCAATGGCCAGGCCCTGGAGGTACAAGTAAACAGTACATTTTGCTGAAAAGGTACACATATTCTTTTACATCAACATTCGCAGGGTTATTTACTAAAGACAAATCTACTTTGCACTACAAGCGCAAACTACAAGTGCAAAGTGCACTTGAAATTGCACTAAAGGGGACTTGGAAGTACAGGCACTGTAGACCCAAGGGGGACATGCAAGAAAAATAAAAAGGATTTTAGCTTGCACATGATTGGATAATAAAATCAGCAGAGCTTCCCCTCATTTCAGATCTACCCCTCAGATTTACAGTGATTGCTTCCAAGTGCACTTTCAGTGCAATTTCAAGTGCACTTTGCACTTGTAGTTTGCACTTGTAGCGCAAAGTGGATTTGCCTTTCGTAAATAACCCCCAAGGTGTTTTTATCAGTCTGTTCTTCAACTCCCTACAACATTGGGCATTTTTAGCCGGTATTTGCTTCTTGTGTATGTAATATCATATAATTGCAGTCTATACAGCAATATTGTCCTAACTAAGTAGCTTGTATGCTGGTATAGAAATAAACCTTTTTAAAATGTAAGTTATTATGCAAATTCTTCCTTTATTGTGGACTAATCATATAAATTATTTGTATTTCAGATTGATTTTTGGCGCAGCCCTACAAGACCTAAACTTCCTGTAGACATGAGAGTTCCTTTCCCCGTTTTACAGAACGTTAAAGTTTTTTTAGAATCCAACAATATTGAGTATTCCATAATGATAGAAGATGTTCAGGTAACAACTATGTGGTTTATAAATAGATATTGCATTCATTTAATTAGTTAATATTTCCTGTACCTCTACAACTATTTCTTTAAAGCCCAAAAAAACAATAGTCCAGTCTGTGAAAATAATTGTTTAGATTCACCAACCACTCTATAAGAATAGTTTGGATTTAAGGCAGTATCTTGTAACAATATTATATTTAGCACTGAAGTGGGAAATTGCACCCATTTTCTGTGGTACTCCAAATGGCCACCCAGTATGTGGGATTTTTGACATCTGAAATCTGCAAATTGATTCCCCTCTCTCCTTGAAATGTTGTATTTTAAGGACCTTAAAGGGGTTGTAAAGGTAACAAAAAAAAATTCTAAAAAGCTTTCTTTACCTTAGTGCAGTCCTCCTTCACTTACCTCATCCTTCGATTTTTCTTTTAAATGTCCTTATTCTTCTGAGAAATCCTCACTTCCTGTTCTTCTGTCTGTAACTCCACACAGTAATGCAAGGCTTTCTCCCTGGTGTGGAGAGTCATGCTTGCCCCCTCCCTTGGACTAAAGGAGAGTCAGGACTGACGTTGCAGATAGAAAAAAGGAGCTGTGTGTTAGTGGGCGTCCTGACTCTCCTGTAGTCCAAGGGAGGGGGCGAGCATGACACTCCACACCAGGAGGAAAGCCACACACTACGGTGGTGAGTTACAGACAGAAGAACAGGAAGTGAGCATTTCTCAGAAGAAATAAGGACATTTAAAAGCAAAATCGAAGGATGAGGTAAGTGAAGGAGGACTGCACTAAGGTAAAGGAAGCTATTTAGGGAGAAAAAAATGTTTACCTTTACAACCTCTTTAACATCCAAGATATGGCTTATATTATAGTACAAAGTAGCCCTATTCCCAAACAATTGGTTCTATTTGTATGTTTATGTTACATACAGTGCCTTAAAAAAGTAGTCATACAGCTTGAAATTTTCAAAATTTTGTCATGCTACAACCAAAAACGTAAATGTATTTTATTGGGATTTTATGCAATAGACCAACACAAAGTGGCACATAATTGTGAAATGGAAGGAATTTAAAAAAAAATTATGTATTACAGATAAATATGTGAAAAGAGTCAATACTTTGTAGAACCACATTTCGCTGCAATTACAGCTACAAGTCTTTGGGGGGGATGTCTCTACCAGCTTTGCACATCTAAGAGAGTGAAATTTTTAACCATTCTTATTTGCAAAATAGCTCAAGCTCTGTCAGATTGGATAGAGAGTGTATGTGAACAGTAATTTTAAAGTCTTGCCATAGATTCTAAATTGAATTTAGGTCTGTACTTTGGCTGGGCCATTCTAACGTGTGAATATGCTTTGATCTAAATCATTCCATTGTAGCTCTGACCATATATTTAGGGTTGTTTTCCTGTTGGAAGGTGAACCTCCACCCCAGTCTCAAGTCTTTTGCAGACTCTAAAGCCGCGTACACACGATCAGTCCATCCGATGAGAACGGTCTGGTGGACCGTTTTCATCGGTTAACCGATGAAGCTGACTGATGGTCCGTCGCGCCTACACACCATCGGTTAAAAAAACGATCGTGTCAGAACGCGGTGACGTAAAACACAACGACGTGCTGAAAAAAACGAAGTTCAATGCTTCCAAGCATGCGTCGACTTGATTCTGAGCATGCATGGATTTTTAACCGATGGTTGTGCCTACTAACGATCGGTTTTGACCTATCGGTTAGGAATCCATCGGTTAAATTTAAAGCAATTAATTTATTAAAAAGAGCACACCACACATAGGATGGACTGTGGGTGTCTATAATAGTGCAGTGCCACATCCTAAATATATTAAAACAACGGATGTTGGGTATGGACAAAAATGGACTTTGTAGGCACCAATTGTAAAAGTATGAATACGTTTATTGATACAATGCCCAAAGGGGTTATTGGACCAACAATAAAATAAATTAAAACATTAAAACAAAAGAACAACACAGTAGCAACTGTGCTTAACAGCAAAATTATTATCCAATAATGATCCAAAAGAAGGCATCAGATCTCAGAAGAGATGTAATGACTATTGTGCATAGTAGGACGCAGAAAAGCTTGACATGTTTCGCGGATACCGCTTCTTCGGGAGCTATTAATAATTCATACAAGGTACTGAGTTATATTTAAAGATGGGTAATATTAAACAGGATTATGATGATTGGTAGTGTATTCAGAACTTCCAAGAATGCCTCATTAGTATCCAAGGTGGAGCACATCTATTTGTCGGCTACGCGAGGGTGAACCGTGGCCCGATAGGTTAAATTGTATGAGGGTGGTTGAAAACCAAAACAATGATGAGACAAGATGTCCCATAGGGTTTAGAGGGTACGTCTAAGGTAAGTTTTGGCCACATAGGTTACCACAATGGCTGAATCATTGATGTGATATCACCAAGAGGACATTCATGAAGGGAGTCAGTGTAGTCTGATAAAAGACGATAGGTGAGTGTGTCAGATGAAATGTTCAAAGCTTGGGATATGTTTTTATAACCTAACCATGCTTTAAACTTCTCCACAGCTTTATCCCTGACCTGTCTGGTGTGTTCCTTGGCCTTCATGATGTTTGTTCTCTAACAAACCTCTGAAGGTTTCATAGAACAGCTGTATTTATACTGAGATTAAATTACACACAGGTGGACTCTATTTTTCTAATTAGGTGATTTCTGAAGGCAAATGGTTCCACTAGATTTTAGTTAGGGGTATCAGAGAAAAGAGGGCTGAATACAAATGCATGGCACACTTTGCAGATATTTGTTTGTAAAAAAAAATTGAAAACCATTTAAAAATTTCCTTACACTTCAAAGTTATGTGCCACTTTATGTTGGTCTATCACATAAGAACCCAATAAAATATGTTTATGTTTTTGTTCGTAACATGACAAAATGTGGAAAATTTCAAGGGGTACGAATACCTTTTCAAGGCACTGTAATGAGTGTATGTTATATAGTGGGACAAGTTAAATAAAGTCCATCCAGTTCAACCTGAGGCCCCATACACACCATAGAATCTATCCGCAGATAAATCCCATCAAATGGGTTTCTGCGGATAGATCCTATGGTGTGTACACGCCAACGGATATTTATCCGCAAATAAATCTCCCCTGGAATGGATTTCCAGCAGATAAATATTTGTCGACATGCACAGAATATCTATCTGCTGGAATCCATTCCAACGGATGGATCCGCTCGTCTGTACAGACTTACCGGATCCATCCGTCCAAAGGGATTCCCCGCACGCGCCGTAATGAATAGACGCATGCGTGGAATTCCTTATATGACAGCGTCGCGCCCGTCGCCGCGTCATAATAGCGGCGACGGCGCGACACGTCATCGGCAGAGGATTTCAGCGCGGATTTCAATGCGATGGTGTGTACACGCCATCGCATAGAAATCCTCTGAAATCTTAGAGAGGATTTATCCGCGGATACGGTCCGCTGAAGCGTATCTGCGGATAAATTCTATCGTGTGTATGGGGCCTCAGTGTTTGTACTTGTGTGTGTGTCACTACCATTTTTCATATCCCTGTATATTGCGTTCACTAAGAAACACATCTAAAATGTTTGGGAATTTATCTACACTCCCTGCTGACACCACCCACTGTGGAAAGGAGCTCCATGTTCTTGCTGCTCTAACATTAAAGAACACCTTAGGCAGTTTAAAATAGAACAACCTTTTGTCCAACTTCATTGTTTGGGCACTTGTTTTCCTTAGAGACCTTTGGTTAAACAGTTTCCTCTCAATGCTAGAGTCACCATTTAAATATTTGCATATTGCGATCATATCCCCTCCTAAGCAACTTTTCTCTAGGGGCAAAAAACTTTAATGTTTGTAGTCGTTCTTTATAACTGAGGTCCGGAAGTCCCTTTATTAGCTTTGTTGCCCGTCTCTGGACTCTCTCCAGTTCAAGAACATCCTTCCTGAGGACCAGTGACCAAAACTCAATGGCATACTCAAGATATGGCCAAACCAGAGTTTTGTGAAGTGATTAGTTAGAATTATAGTTTTATCTCCTAAGTAAATACCCTGTTTAATTCATGCTAATAGTCTGCTAGCCTTGCTTGCTGCAGCTTAGCGTTGCATGCTATTCCTGAGTCTGTCATCTACTAGGACTCCCAGATCCCTTTTCATCCTTGATTCATCCAGATGTTCTCCCCCCTTGCATTCATTCTTTTAGCTCCCAAGTGCATTATTTTACATTTTTTTTTAAATTAACCTCATCTGCTATATAGCTGCCCAACCCTCTATTTTAACTAGGTCTAATTGTAAAGTTGCTATGTCCTGCTAATCAGAAAATACTGAGATCAAACTACTTATTCCAACCTCTATATCATTAATGAACAAGTTAAACATAATTGGTCCCAGGTCAGTGCCCTGGGGAACCTCACTCACAACTCTAGACCATTCAGAAAATATGCTATTAATAATGACCCTGTGCACAGTTTTCCATCCAGGTACATGCAAAATCATCAATGTGGAAAAACCTTAATTGATGTGGAAATCTAGATACACTACATCCCCAGTCCTTCCGCTATCCAAATCTATATTTTACCTCCACATAGAATTTTAAAAGGTTTGTCTGGCAAGACCAATCTTTTATCTAATTCTACATTGGTTACTAATGATACTGCTTTCATCAAAAAATTATTGGATATGGTCCCTTATTATTCCTTCCAATAGTTTTCATACCATTGATGTTAGGCTAACTGGCCTGAATTATCCAATATCCATGTATATATCTTGCCCCTTTTTTGAATAATGGTACCCTGTTTGCTTTTTGCCAATCTGCTGGTACCCTTCCAATCAGTAAGCTGTCCTTAATAAATAGGATTAATAGTCTGGCTATAACATGGCTAAGTTCTTTAAGAAACCTCTGGTGTAAGCCATCTGGTCCCGGTGATTTATTCATATTAATTTTTTTTTGTCTTTTTTGAACACCGGTCTCTGTCATCTACAATGGTACATTCAATGTAATGTTATTAACATTACTGTCTTGCTTATTATACTCCTCTTTTTATAGAAACTAGAATAATGTCTTTAATAAAATTGCTTTCTCCCTGTCACTTGTGACCAGTTGGTATTCATCTTCACTGGTGATCATCTTTTATGGGGCCAATATGTTCTGACCTAAATATTGTTACTATTAATATACTTGATTTTTTTTTTACTTTTTATATTTGTTGCCCATTGTAATGCACTGAGGAATGCCATTGTTTAATATGTCTTAAAAACATTTCCACTTTTTTTTCAGTGTTCTTTGTCCCAAGAATGTGATACTATTCAGTATGATTATACTATTGCCCTGCCTCCCCATATCTCTAACTGTGAAAAGAGACTTGTCTCCTCCTCATCCTTAATGTTAGGGGGTCTATAGCATACACCCACAATTAATTTACCTTTTTTTTCGTCCCTTTGTAGTTTTAGCCCCACCTCATCATTAGCCCTGTTAACATTGTCAACTCTTTCATATTCACTATCAAATCACTCTTGACATACAGGCACACCCCTCTCCTTCTTCTACCTACCCTGTCCCTCAGATTCAGGGAGTACCCTTGGTTAGTCATAAGCCAGTCATGTAAGATGTCAAAACTGGTTTCTGATGTTCTCACAAACTCAAAATCCTCATGTATCAGAAGTTCTAGTTCTTCCATTTTATTAACCAGACTTCTAGCATTTGTGCACACACCCTTTGCCTTTTAATTTTGCACAAGTGCATATTGTTTTATTCTTAATGGCTCCCCCACACACACATTCTTCTTCCCAACAGAGTGGCACCCTCCCCATTTACTGTACTGCAGTCTGTAGAGCTGTAGAGCAGGTGACTGACAGAAAGTCAGCCCAGTCCACATGAACCTAAAACCCTACTTCTTACACGAGTTCCTCAACTACTTGTTTAGCTCTTTAGGGTCCTACAGCCTCTCTGGTGTGGCTTGTGGAACAGGAAGTATTTCTGAAAATACTATTTTGGAGAGGCTTTTCTTTAATATGTCCCCCGAAAATCACGTTTAAGGACTATCCATCTTCCTCTAACTTTGCCATTTGTACCAATAAGTACCATGACAGTTGAATCTTCCCCAACCCCACCCAATGTAACATCTATCTATGTAACAGATTGCCCTATCTGTAATCCTTAAAAAAAGGGGGACCCTACCACTAGCATCTTTGTATCTTTGCTTGTTGTCCTGCCCCCATCCTCACTGGAGTAGATGTTCCCCTAGCAGCTAGAGGATGGATCCTGCTTTAGCAATGTAACTACTGAGCTGATATCCCCAAAACCACACAACTGGGCATATTTATCGGGATGTATCCACTCAGGACTAACTTCTCCAACATTTTAATCTTTCTTCAGGAATTACTGGATCAGGAACAGAAGGAAATTAAGGAGTCAAAATCCCGGGAAAGAAGTTCTAACAGTTTTATTTATTCTACATACCATCCACTGGATGAGGTTGGTATAATTCCAGATTTACAAGATTTGAATAACCATGTGAACACCACAAATAAAATAAATGCTGTATCCAATACAGCAATACTGACATACAGTAGGCAAAACAAACAAAGTACGGGCTCCATAATAATATACATTGTCAGTGTAACTAGCACACTAAGCAGAACACGAGCAAATTACTTTTGCTTGGGAGGCACCTATGGTTGCAGTATAAACTGACATGGTATTAGTTGTCAGAGTAATACAAATATTAGAGCTGCTAGAATTGACTTTTTTTTAGTTTTGGTTTCCAGACAGTCATCCTTGTTCAGACTCTACCTAGTATGTCCCCATTATACAGCAGCCAGTCAGTGTAAACCTTTACAGCATGTAATGTCAAAACTTTTTTTTTGGGGGGGGGGATATATTAGGGAAGGGATAGAAGCCCTCTTGGGTTTTTATTTCAGCTTGCATCCATGTTGGGAAAATTCACCCTCGACTTGTTCTGCTACCTCTTGTGACTAAGAGAGAAAGAAATGCAAAATTTAATAAGCTGTCACCAGAATAGATGGTAAGGAGAAATCTTCCAATGGGTGAAAATGTTCAAATGACAACTGTTTAAGATGGAAATTCCCCTTAAAGGAAGTCAAGGGAGATCTCCCTACTGAAACTCTGACAGAAAGAAAAAAAAAAATGTATGCCTTTAGATAAACTGCAGTGTACCTGGTAGACATAGATGACTGTGGTGTTGTCATTGACTTATATCATTACATTTAAAATAAAAAACACCTATTCTTTTTTGCCTTGTCCATGCTATCATAGCCCTCCTAGATACACCATTACCTTGCAATTGCATCTTCCAGCTTTGGAGGTTTGTTTACAAACGGTTATTGATCCTCTGCACACCTGTGCCACGCTTACCCATAACGACACTATTTCTGGGTTATGTGTTCTTCACCTATAGCAGCCCCCTTTTCCCATAAGGCAAGCAGGCCTACCCATATTTGGTTGCCCCCAAGACTTCTACAAAATGTCATAGTGCCTGGCTACCACTGAGCAAAGCAAACAGGTACTTGCGGTTGGCAGACAGGCAGAGTGGTTCAATGACAGTCCAGGTAAAAGGCAGGCAGAGTTCAGAGAATAGTTGTTATCTGATCTGAGGTCATACACAGGTAAATCCATCTATCAGAGGAGGGCAGATAGACAGAGGGCTTGATTAGGTATTACACACATTATCACACTCTAACACACTTTATCACAAGCATGAGACTGAAGGTTTGGCTGGCTTAAATCAGGTTTGGTCTTTATCCAGAGACTGGCCACATTAACCACAAGTTGCAAGTGGACAGACAGACAATGAGAATGTCACAGCCTAAACCAGGATGCTGGAATGAGACGCTATGATGGAGTAGGAGCGCATAAGCTCCTGAGAACCAGCCAAATCTGCATAGTAGCGTCTCATAGAGTTTTTGACATCATCCTGAAAAACACATTTCTAAGTAAAAACAAGCACAAAGTCTTCATATTTGTATTTGCATAGGACATACCAGGTTATCATGTTGTATTCATTTTTCTCAGATTTACAGCTGGATAGACAGTTTCGTAATGGAATACCCAAAATTGGTCAGCAAGATTGATATTGGTTCAAGCTCTGAAGGTCGTCCAATATATGTATTGAAGGTGATTTATCTGTTATTTTCATTTCTACAGCTTTACCTTTTAGTAACCAAACAAAATTTTTTTGCCTAAAACTAAACATAAATGGAACAGATGTAAACAGAAAAGGACACAGATTTGTTCCGTTTAAAAAAAACAGACCTGGAAGTAAGCAGAGTAAAACAGATGATCATCCGTTTACATCCACCCACATAAAGCCATGCATTGTGGTTCAATCTGGATTCGTCTAATAAACTGACAGACGGATCCAGACTGATGTAAAAGGGGATTTACTGTTACTATCATTCCAAGTGAAGAACTTGGAAATGATTAAATGTAACAAGTATCTTACATAAATAGAAAACGCGTGTGCTAGGGTCTCCACAATGTGTAAAGTGAGCTGCTAGCACAATACCCCAGCAGAGTATCACATAAATATGTGCAGCGCTAAAATGAAAAATTATGATGCAAAGAATGGATGTAGACAAACAGCACGTGATACTAATGTTATGTGCAAAAGCACGCCAGTGTTAACTACACATGTAAGTAAAATATCCAAATGCCACGTTCCAAAATGACCACCATATCTAAGTAACTACAATTCCAGTCTGGAAGATGGAACTCCCCGGGCATTGGCCATCTTGCCTTATATACAGCATAAAGAAGGTAAAATGAGGCTTTCAACCATGTCCAGCATATCAGAGACACTTCTTGCTGTCAAACGTTACTGCCCTTTGCATAAGTCAGTGTCCAGGAAGATTAGTCGCAGATGGAAATAAAGGCATAGCTGCTGATTTTTAACAACAAAACAAACGAGTGTTAGTAAGTCTGCTCAAAATGCACATTTTGGCCCAAGAAGTAGTAGATTTGCAATAATTGATAGAGTTAATAATGAAGGTAACAGTATGTTTACATGCTTAGGTCACTGTTTCATGCATACATGGACCCTGGAAAAAAAAAATCAGTTATGGGATCCTGTTAAATTTTGACTATTATTTAAAAACAGAAAAATAAAGAGTTTGCCCTAAAACGCTGTACAGATTACCAGATAGTTACAAATAGGTATGTAGCTCTACCCCAGGAGCCACTGGTGAATGTTGGTAATCTCCCACCCTGCACAGCCAGGCACATACATTTCTCAATCATTTCTGAGACAAGAAGCGGTTCTTGCAGCTTTGTTTGTTTTATTTATTAAGGGAAATTGAACTTGGATGGGGAAGGGTTATTATGGGATGTCCATTTGATCAGTAGAAGCCCTTTAGGTACACAACTATATACATCCGGTATATACACACTCCTCTTCTACCTCCAGCACACTAAAGCCCTGTACACACGATCGGTCCATCCGATGAAAACGGTCTGATGGACAGTTTTCATTGGTTAACCGATGAAGCTGACTGATGGTCAGTCGTGCCTAAACACCATCAGTTAAAAAAAACGATCGTGTCAGAACGCGGTGACGTAAAACACAACGACGTGCTGAAAAAAAACGAAGTTCAATGCTTCCAAGCATGGGTCGACTTGATTCTGAGCATGCATGGATTTTTAACCGATGGACGTGCCTACAAACGATCGTTTTTTTTCTATCGGTTAGGTATCCATCGGTTAAATTTAATACAAGATTGCTGTTTCTTAACCTATGGATAAATAACCGATGGGGCCCACACACGATCGTTTTGGTCCGATGAAAACAGTCCATTAGACCGTTCTCATCGGTTTTACCGATCGTGTGTACGCGGCATGACACAAACAAAAATCCTATCACTAGCACTCTAGCAATGCTAGGGGTGCTACAGGTACAATTTCAAAAACATTGCAGATAAAACACACTTTGGGAGAACGAAAAGAGAATGGCGCCTTAAATATATTACATTTTTTTCTCTGTTATCTCTCAATAAGTACAAATGTTTAAAAGTCTTTAATAACAGTTCCAATGCTAATTCTTGAATCCTGCCCTGTTGTGGTAATGTGTGCTAAGATGCATAGGGCATCACATGTGAATGACCCTTAAAAGTTCCCTCCCATATCACATCATTCAAAGATCAATAGGGGACAAATTAGGTACATCACCATGTTAATTTACTGATATTCTTATCACTTTATTTTACAGCAGATTTAGTTTTGAGTTATTGATATGGGATTGCATGTTTTTCAGTTTGCTATATGTTCTGTATGTATATATATATATATATATATATATATATATATATATAAAAAAAATCATATAATAATTTCAGACAACAGGTGAAAGCAATCAGTGAGCTATTAATGCTATCAAGAACACATGCCACCATGCTAAAATATGAACCTTCTCAGTTTACCTCATTGTGAGTTCTTGGTATTGCAGTGTACTCACTTGCACACAAACCTTCTAACATGATAAGTTAGAGGAGAAGTATTCCTCCCACTAACCACCAAGGAGCACTCTTCCCACAGGCCATCATTGTAAGGACAAAAAAGTGGGCACTGCCCCCACCTATGACTGGTCTTTGTAGCAAGGAGCACTGGAATGGCAATGTTTGTCAAACAAATATAAAGGGATTTCCAAGCTCAAACTTACCAACCAGCCAGAGGCCAACCGATTTGACCTGTCTAACAATATGCGTTAAGAACAGGGGTTTACTTGCACACATTTGCAAATACATGCGTTCTTAACGCATATTGTTAGACAGGTCAATTCGGTTGGTCGCTGGCTGGTTAGTAAGTTTAAGCTTGGATATCCCTTTATATTTGTTTGACATACATTGCCATTCTAGTGCTCCTTGCTACAAAGACCAGTCATAGGTGGGGGCAGTGCCCACGTTTTTTGTACCTGAATATATTGGTCAGGCAACGCCCTTGCTGCCTAAGTGCTATGTGCTGGGTGTTTAGTGTGACACTGCACCTTTAAGGAGGGGTTTCTCCTTCCAGGCTCACCTGTCCTCTACCTAAGCAATTATAAATAACAAGATGGAGACTTTCAGTAATTAGGGACTGCAGGAAACAGGGTGCCTTGGCAGGGCCTGCAGCTTACGCATTTATTTGCAAATGTGTGCAACTAAACCGCTGTTCTTAATGCATATTGTTAGACAGGTCAATTTGGTTGGTCGCTGGGTGGTTGGTAAGTTTGATCTTGGAAATCCCTTTATATTTGTTTGACATCATTGTAAGGAGCATTCTTCCCACTGGCCACCAGTGTAGTGGGGCCCCTCTTCCAATAATCACCAATCTAAGGTGGTAATACTGCCACTGAACCACAACCTAAGGAAGCCCGTCTCTACTGATCACCAAAGTAAGGGAGCACTTCACTGACCATCAATGTAAGGGGACACTTTTTTACAGACCACCAATATACAGAAAGACAACAAATTGCATGTCTCTTCTGACAGTTATGATTTAATTCCTTTCATTAATATTATTGAAATTAATTTTGTAATATAGAACAGCCCTGGGTGTGAAATTTAAAGTTTTAGCATGTCACATTTATCCTTGCCAATGTTCTTGTAGTTGTAAATATTAAAGTGGTTTCAAAGACGGAATGTTTTTTTTCATTCTGCATTAGGGAAAAAAACCTGTGCGCAAGATCACCCCAGCCCCCCCCCCATACTTATCCGAGCCTGACCTTAATCCAGTGCTGCTCCCGAGAGCAGTAGAACTCTTTGCTCTCTCCCTCCTCACAGGACAGAGAGGCAACAGCAGAAGCCATTGGCAAATCAAATCCTGTGATGAGTGGGGCTAAGCCACGTTATCTGTGTGAATGAACGCATGTAGCATGACTTGAGATCGAGCCATCATAAGAAATGGCTTCCTATGATGACACACAGGGATTAGGGAGAGCCTGGAGTGCTAGCTTGGGACCCTAGAGGAGGAGGATCAGGGCTGCTCTGCAAATCATTGCACAGAGCAGATAAGTATGATTGATATATATATATATATATATATATATATATATATATATATATATATATATATATATATATACATATACATATATATATCTTTTTTTTTATTCTATTTTTTTTTTTAAGAAAGGTCTACAATCACTTTAATTATTAGCAAAGGTTTCCTGAGACCCAAATTTCTCTTCATGGGTTTTTCTGTGTTAAAAGAGAAAAGCTGAGATCACCAGATTATGAACACAAGCTAATTGGGTGGACTGTAATGCCTGGATGAATGACTGAGCAAGAAGGCTATGCCCCCTGCATGCCTCTCAAGTCTTTTTTTTTTTTAATTTTTAACTAGAATATACCTATTCTACATGCTTATATGTTTGCATTTGATATTCTTGCTATTTTTTTAAGCTCTACAAAAGATCTGATTAATTGATATGTTTTATTTCCTAGTTCAGTACTGGAGAGAATAAGCCAGCCATTTGGATTGACACTGGAATTCATTCTCGTGAGTGGATAACTCAGGCCACTGGAATATGGACAGCTAAAAAGGTTATAAGCAAGAGCTAATCAATTCAAAATGACATGTATCTGAGATTGTACAGGTTTCTTATATTTCTTTAATCAAGAAAGGTTTAAATACCAAAAAAAAATAAAAATTTACAATACAATTTGTTGTGTGTGTTTACAGATAGCAAGTACTTATGGGGTTGATCCATCACTTACTTCTGTATTAGACAATATGGATATTTTTCTAGAAATTGTGACAAACCCAGACGGATATGCATATACCCATAACAAGGTAAGGTTGAATCCAGCTCTCAGATATTATTGGCTTTAAACTTGTTAAACTTGTTTTTTTTCTTGTCAAATTTGTTTATTGAATTTTAACAATTAGCATACATTAGTACATATGGTGGCAGCAAAAGAAAAGATCACATATATGTTAAGGATATTGAGTTGTAGTTCCAACAAAAAATAATGCTGCATAAAGACGATCATATTTTCCGTCGGAAAAACCTTGGATTGGTTTTTCCGGCTGGATTCCGCTCAAGCTTGGCTTGGCTTGCATACACACAGTCACACAAAAGTTCTCTGAACTTTTGTCCGTCAAGAACACAGTGATGTACAACACTAAGACGAGCCGAGAAAATGAAGTTCAATGCTTCTAAACATGCGTCAAATTGTTTCCGAGCATGCGTCGGAATTTTGCACATCGGAATTGCTACAGAAGATCGGATTTTCCGATAGGAATTGTTTCCGTCGGAAAATTTGAGAACCAGCTCTTAATCTTTTGTTGGTGGAAATTCCGACAGCAAAAGTCCGATGGATCATACACACGGTTGGAATTTATGTTCAAAAGCTCACATCGGACTTTTGCTGTCGGAATTTCCAATCGTGTGTACGGGGCATTAAAGTAGTTTAACTAAAACAATTTTAGCATGGATCTAACTACTCAAAAGATTATGTCATACATTGTATAAGAAAGGATAAAACCAACTTAGACCAGGTTAATATAAGATGACCTCAGATAAAAAAAAAGGTATAATTATTATCAAGAGTATAGTTTTTAAATAAAAATAAATAATTTATTATAGTGTAGTGCTACCCCCTCAGGAGCCGCTGGTTAGATTTGGGATCGGCGTATTTAAGTTACCTCCGTGATGTGTCTAGGGGTAATGATGGTGATGAGAGCAGTAACGGAATGTCCAGACTGTTGGTTGATGTTTTCAGTGCTTTATTTCTGGTCCAACATGACCAACAGTCAACTTGAGGTAGACAGTGTAGATTGGTGAAAAGAGAATAAACTTTGCAGATTCAGGCTATGGATAGAAGAAGCAGTCCTGCCTCCAATAACTTCACTTGTCACGTCGCCACTCCAGCCGGAGTGAGTAAAGTGCCCCTGGACAGACCTCTCTCACAGGCCTGGTAGCCAGAGCGTCACTTAGAACCTTTTGGGGAGGAGCGGGTCTCTGCCACAGACCCGGCTCTATTGGATTTTTGGGATTTTTTAAGGGACCCCTGCCACAGGCCCAATGCATCAAGAGTGTGAATAGTAGAGCGAATCCTCCCCGTTAATGATCAGCCTGAATCTCCCTCAGGTAGACTTCTTGTCTTTGAGTCACCGACTGACAGCTTCCAGCATACAACCTGTCAGTGTCCGGCCACCCAGATCCCCAATGGTTCGTCTAAGCCCTGTTGGATCACCTGCCTCCGGGTTCACCTCAGACCGACTCCCCATCAAACAGCACAACTCGCTTGGGATCTTCTTGGTGAGGGACGGGAACCCAGTCAATCACTGGGGCCCCTTTGCAGCATCAGTTGTCCCGGGCCATGGGGGCCAGAGTCAGTAACTCCGCGTAGCACGTGCGCCCCGGCCTGGTAGGTCCGTGATGTGCGCACACCCTAAAGATGGGTGCCGCACCTGGAACCAGGAACCCGCGAAGAACCCCGAGCAATGGCCTCCGCCACAGAAATACCCCTCCCCAGCTTGCTCCACGAGGGAAGACTCCTCTAATTGGCTGCTGGAGAGAAGCAGCTCCACCTGGACCCCTCTGGCGCCACCTGCCACCCAGAGATGAAACTGCATCTCTGAAGCACAGAATGACCCACAGGATAGTTCAGGGCTGGCGACAGCCAAATTTAAATAAATCAACATGGATGAGAGCAAGTAAGTCTCTCATCCCACTAAATTTAACGATAGCACCTGTACTGATAAGTACACAGGCGCTACAATAGAATCTAAAATCTTATATTACATATTGGAACTATGTACAATTGGTATAACGATATTTTTAAACAGCTTTAACAGTTTAAATATAGGTAAATTGATCACCAAGCACCAGCTGTGGCACTTTGTTCACCTTGCTGTACACACACATAGTTTTCTGTTTCAGGTGGGAAGACAGTTGCTAGGCAATGTTATATATCAGTTTATATCTGCAGTTTGTTTCTGACTTCTATTGTTATCGAGATCATTAACACACAAAAATGGCCTGTGGTTTTCAAAGAAGTTTTGGTGTGTCCTCATAGGATCTATCACTTCACAAAATGTAATATATTCCCAAACTGCTGAATGCAACTGTTTGTAAGATCACCTCCCAACACGCCTCAATACCTGCCGCACAATATTACTGTCCCCATGGTCAACAATATACAGCAGTATATATTCTCTTATCTTCTGCCAAGGGCATGCTAAAAATATAAAAGAGTAGCATAGATACACCGCAAAGTCACCTCTTCCATATATAAAGCAATAGAACTCTCATTCAAGGTGTTTCCCAAAGGCTTGCATCTGTTATGAACATTATACATTACTATGATAGAGATAGAAACTAATATATACTTTTGCTACACATTGTTTTTCACTAGAATCGCATGTGGAGAAAAACCCGGTCTATCAATGCCGGCTCTTCTTGTGTTGGGGTGGACCCAAACCGGAATTGGGATGCTGGCTTTGGAGGTACACAGTCAACTAATTTCCTAGTTTATTTTTACAATTTTTTGGGTAAATTAGTAACAAGGAATACTATGTACCATGTACTCATTCACCTGGGGGTGGTGGATATCTGGGGGCCACCTTATTCTAATAATATGTCTTATAGCTAATAAGTATCTTATAAGCCCCCCTGTAGAGCCCCACATTTTTGGGGGACATGATGCGAGGATGAGGCCCTTGTCCTTTCAACTAAAGGAACACTGTGCTTTGCAGGGTGGATTATTCAATCTGACTGCTTTCGATTATTTTTAAATATTCATTGGAGTTTCTGAGGAACTTTTAGTGTTACCTGGTTAGTTCACAAATAGACTTTACCTATTGCCTGGGGTTGCTCTTTAACTAGGCTGCTAGCATAGGTGTTGCCAGTCTATAAGATTAGGGTGTGCACCCCAAACCTCCAACACATATAGACATTTGACAAATTTACCAGCCTCTTCCCCGCTCTCCATCCTGAAACAATGGGATGAAGGGGGAGCAAGGGAGCACAGAGGGGGACCTGGGCAACAGAAGGAAGAGTAACAGGGAAAGGAGGGGTGGCATATATTAGTACCGATCCCCTATATTTTGTGGCAGCTGAATGTTGACAAAAGGGAGAGGAAGAGAAGCCTACTTTCAGCTGCTGCAGGAGGAAAATACAGATCAGTTCCACTAAATTCCACACCACCACCTCTTCTGTCTAGGTTCTGAGGGTCGGCAAAGAAGGTTTGCAATTTACCTGTCACCTGCCCACCATTGACAGGTTGCCAACCCCAGGATTAGAGTGTGCCCAGGCACACCTGGCACACCCCTTGCGCACGTCTATGGCTTCTAGGATGAAAGGTAAATTTAGTTATTATTGACTCTTCTGTAGTCAGCAGCTACTGATTCCTTTGGGCTGTTCTGGATCTCGCAAGTTGCAGGTTTGACCATTTTCCCCTGCCTTCTAGAAGCTTCAAGAACACAGGGGCTGGAAAAGTCAAATGGGCAACTTGCATATTTAATATGTGTCTGCAATCCCTGAGAATATGTGCCCAGTAGGTGGCTGAGGAGAACATACATAGTTTGGGGTCTAGAGCAACCAGGTTCTTGTACTTCTGGAGAACTTCCATAGCCTAAGGCAGTGGCTTCACCTAAGGATCTGGTCTGGAGAACTTACTGAACAGTGCCTGTGGAAGCGATAAAGTACATAGTTGTCCTGTGGCATTGTGAGTATTAACCTCTCCCTAATTGTACAGTGTCTGGTGGAAGCTAGGAATTGAGACAGCTCTTATAGTATCTCAGTTCTGCCCATCCACTTTGTACTTGGCATAGAGACTTTTTACAGAAACCTAGCCTAGTAAAGTGTGTCCTCGTGCTACATACAAGGCTTTCCAGAGAACCCCATACCACCCCAACCCCTCCCCTTTTATAAGTTCTGAGAAATAATAAATTACAAAAAGACAACCCCCAGAGTGTTTATTGGAGCCAGAGTGAAATGACTATTACTTGGGTGATCGGTCATTTCTGCAGTGTTTGGGGAAGAACCAATTAAAACTAGAGGCTCCTATATGGGGGTAGTGTTACAATTGATATTATAAAGCATAGGTGTGTAACCTTTAATTGGGTCCCTAGATGATTTCCATCAAAAATGGATGTTATGTGTGATCCTTTATCCTTCTAAATTTGGAAATTTAATTAATTTGATAAGGAATTTTCTAAACATATTTATAGAGCTCCAAAACTATGACAAAATGAATCCCATAAACAGCACCCTGAAACTTAAGACCATATAAAAATACAGTGCCTTGAAAAAGTATTCACACATTTTGTCATGTTAAAACCCAAAAATGTAATGTATTTTATTGGGATTTTATGTGATAGACCAACATAAAGCAGCACATAATTGTGAAGTGGAAGAAAAATTATAAATGTATCTCAATTTTTTTTACAAATAAATATGTGAAAAGTGTGGCGTGCATTTGTATTCAGACCCCTTTTCTGTTATATACCTAACATCTAGTGGAACCAATTGCTTTCAGAAGTCACCTAATTAGTAAATAGAGTCCACTTGTGTGTAAATTAATCTCAGTATAAATACAGCTGTTCTGTGAAGCCTTCTGAGGTTTGTTAGAGAATCTTAGTGAAAAAAACAACATATGAAGGCCAAGGAACACACCAGACAGGTCAGGGATAAAGTTGTGGTGAAGTTTAAAGCAGGGTTAGGTTATTAAAAAATATCCCAATCTTTGAACATCTCACAGAGCACTGTTCAATCCATCATCCGAAAATGGAAAGAGTATACTAATTTGACTAAAAAGGCATACCTATAATTAGTTGCTATGAATAATTACATATACTCTACAGTATATTGTATTATGTTACTGAATAATATAAAAATGTCAGGTGCAATCCTCTCACAAAAGTGTAACTTAGCAAATGGTAAATAATACAATTATGAATTACTAACAGATAGAGGAGCAGATACATCTGTAGTGTTAAAAGTCAAGAGCAGAGTAGGAAAATGTGCACACAACCACTTAGTTTCTGGCCCTCCAGTGTCCCTTTTGATCTATTTCTCCTTTCAGATTGAGGTAAAGTAGAGGTTAGATGGAGGTTCAAACAGAAATAATTGATTTCAAGATGAAGGTTCACACAGAAATCATTGATCTCTATTGATCAGCGCAGATTATGGTTACTAACGAAAGGCCAATGTCCATAAAGAATAAGAGAATTGTAAGCATCCCTATTCCTTTTACTTTTTCCATCTATGAAAATAGAAGAAGGTGGTGGAGTTTAAATCCAAACACCTGCATGTTCAGCACTTAACTAGTTACCGACCGCCCACCGTCGTTATACGTTGGCACTTTAAAGATGGATATGTCGGTAACGGCAGCAGCTGCTGCCACAACCGAGATATTCATCTCTTCAGTGGGCGGTCCTGTGAACGATAACGGCGGTCTCAGCGGCGGATTCGCTGCGAGATCAACGTTATCGGTGGCGGGAGAGGGCCCCCTCCTGCCACTCTCCCGCGCCCTCTGCCGCTTACCGTAGCAGCGGAGGAGATCGGGTGCGCTCGGCTGCTGACTGGGGATGCGAGTGAGGGAAAAATGTCCTTCACCCATCCCCATAGCTCTGCTGGGCTGAAGTGACGTCAAAACGTCAGTCCCGCCCAGCGTCTTAAAGAAATTTTTTTTTTTTTTTGTCATTTGAAAAAATGACAGTTTCAATTTTTATTTTATTTTTTGCATTTAAGCCTAAATATGAGATGTGAGGTCTTTTTGACCCCAGATCTCATATTTAAGAGGACCTGCCATGCTTTTTTCTATTACAAGGGATGTTTACATTCCTTGTAATAGGAATAAAAGTGATCATTTTTTTTTATTTCAGTGTTAAAAATTGTGAAAAAATAAAAATAAATCCGAAAACCCCCAAAAAAAATTTAAAGCGCCCCGTCCTGAGGAGCTCAAGCGCAGAAGTGAATGCATACGTGAGTAGCGCCCGCATATGAAAACGGTGTTCAAACCACACAAGTGAGATATTGCCACGATCGTTAGAGCGAGAGCAATAATTCTAGCCGTATACCTACTCTGTAACTCAAAAAATGCAACCTGTAGAATTTTTTAAACGCCGCCTATCGAGATTTTTAAGGATAAAAGTTTGACGCCATGCCACGAGCGGGCGCAATTTTTAAGTGTGACATGTTGGGTATCATTTTACTCTGCGTAACATTATCTTTTACAATATGTAAAACAATTGGGCCAAATTTATTGTTGTCTTATTTTTTAATTTAAAAAAGTGAATTTTTTCAAAAAAAAGTGCGCTTGTAAGACCGCTGCGCAAATACGGTGTGACAAAAAGTATTGCAATGACTGCCATTTTATTCTCTAGGGTGTTAGAAAAAAATATATAATGTTTGGGAGTTTTAAGTAATTTTATAGCAAAAAAAAATGTTTTAGTCTCGTAAACACCGAATCTGAAAAACAGGCTCTGGGCTTAACTAGTTAATCGCAAAGGCTAATGAATTACCTTGTACTGCAACCCTATAAATAAAGAAAAGGAAAGGTGTTAAGAATAATAAACGTGTTTTATTGCAGGTCCCGGATCTAGCAGCAATCCTTGTGATGAGACGTACCATGGACCAAATCCTCATTCTGAGCCTGAAGTTGGTGCTATTGTGGACTTTATCCTAGCACATGGGAATGTGAAGGCTATGCTCACTATACACAGCTACTCTCAGATGCTGCTGTTTCCTTATGGCTATACAAATAATCTTGCACCTGATCACCAGGAGCTGGTAAGAATGTGCAACAGACAGGAATTCTGTGCAGAATGTATAGTTTCCAATGGTGTGTTTAATAATTGCTAACTTAGGATTCCAATGTTGTTTTTGCTAAATGCTAAACATAGATTAAAATTATTGTTTTCTTTTCTTTAGGTGGTTTTTGATAAGCGGTAGTGGTGGCCCCGTTAGGGAGGCTTACTCTCGCTATTTGTCCTGGTGACCATTAAGTGAAACATAATCCCAAATTTTAAGTGGTCAACAGAACAGGAATAGAGGGGAAATCGTCCAATGGGGGTACTAGTTCTGGCGACCCTAGTGACTATCAAAGATTTCCCTCACTTTTGGGGAATTTTCTTTCATCTCTGTTGAGGACCAATGTCCCCCATCAATATCTTAAAGAAATAGGTTAGACATGACACTTTCAACTAATGAGAATGAATTTACAAACTAAGTATAGTATTTGAAGAACCTTACTTCCTCACTCTAATCTGTTCAGCACTAGTGACTAGGTACTGTAGGTGTGGAGATCCATTTTTTTTATATTTACCTTCATAGAATAATGTTTTATTTTCATAATTTATTGCATTTTGACTATGATGTGGGACCACCTTTGCATGATTTCACTTTAGAGTTTTAATCATGACAGTTCTTACTGAAAGAGTAGTTGATAGACATTCAGCAGTGGTGTTGAGTCAGTCAACATTAAGTGGATTCAAACATGTTTGAGATAAGCATATATCTATAATCAGTCAAAAAATATATATATATATATATATATATATATATATATATATTCTGCCATCACCCTTTTATGTTTCAATGTTTTGATTAGCACAACATTTTTTTAAAGTAAAAACTAACTGTATTCAGGACCATCACGACCCAACATAATTAGAAGCTTGGGAGTGAAGGAAACACAACAATTGGAGGTGTGATTAAACGACATAATCTACACTAGAAATGGGAAATACTGAACTAAATTACTTGCTTTGGTAAACATCTAAATTTTTCTTTGAACCACAGAGTTAATCTGCGAGATTAAAGCATTAAGTCTTTTATATGTGTATGTATTGCTACGAGGCCTAATCAAAAGTATGTGGGTGAGGGTGGCTCACATACACATGGTCATCACATACAGCCGAACCCCAACCCAGTAATTTCACTTTGCCGGGCTACACCAACTGTACAGCCCAACACATACTGTCTGATGCATGGATGGTGGCCAGAGGCCTACACTTTCTATCCTCCTGGCCCTGGTCCAAACGCCCAGCTTCCAGGACTCATCGGCCAGGTTTGCACCCCTCTCATCTCATCTTCCAGGCATTGGCTGTAAAGGCACTTCTCTCTTACATATTTACATGGAGGCAAGACCTTGTAACAGTTTTACTGTTTTAAATCGGTAGTAAATGCAGCATAATCTATATAATGTCAAAAGGTAGACACTGTCCAGATACTGGATGAGGTGAATGAAGGATTACTTCAGTCTGCACGTTCTTGTAACCCTGGTAAGAGTTTAAGGTGATTCTTCCTACTCTCCACAGCCAGATCACTATCTTTACAATTCACCTGACCCTGAAGGAAAGAACCAAGGGAAACACCAGCTCTTGCTTGGCCCAATGTGGCTTTTAGAGATCTACTCCATTTCCAGGTATAATCACCTTCTCCTCAATAGATGTTCAATGTGGGTTCCCCTCCTCAGCCCCTCTCCCAAAGGAGAAGACCAAGAGAACCTCCAGAAGGCCTTCCCTGTCCTAAGATTCCCTGGTCAGCAAGAGTCCCAGCCCACCCATCTTATAAAGAAACTCCCAGAAGCCCTCCACAAAAAGTAGGAAGATCCTTATAGTGATCTAGGCCAAACTCCACCTGCCTAAGCAGTAGAAAGCAGAGAAATAGTTACAATCACATCATCAAAAAGGTACATTATAAAGAAAATAGGAGCTAGTCATTTTCAACTGGACTTGTTTGTAATGTTGAACAGAGTAAGTATGATTACCTACTACTATGACATTTACAGACACACTGTAAGGTACCTGTTACTTAGAGTGAAGTTCTCTAAACAATTCAAAATATGTTTTCAGAATGAACTGGCCAAAGAAGCAGCTGCTGCTTTATCATCTTTACATGGAACTCGGTATAGATATGGCACCACCATTGCTACCATTTGTAAGTAGTCACACAGGAAATTGTGCATGTTAAATTAAATTAAGAACTTCTAAATTATTGTTTTTTAACATAAAGAGAAATTGTGTCACAGAATTGTGGTAATTGTGGATGCAAAGGGCGATAGTTAGCTAATATATTCCAGTACTTGTACAATGTGGGTGGCTATGAGGAACTAAAATAGTAAATTTTTCAGGCTTAACCAGTAATGCAAAGAGCAACGTGTAGGCGTAAAACCACTAGGAACCTATAAAAACCCAAATTGTACTGTCTAGTTTCGTTAATGTGAAATCTAATGTGTTGATGTGGCTAGCTGTACTTCATACCCTACACTATAATTAAGCTGATTTGTTTCAAAAGCTGAGACTAATGTACTATTTGCTTGCAGCTTCTGCTGTAAGTTCACTTTCTCTTGAAGTAGCTTTACTTCTATTTAAAACTGAAGTTTAATCTGCTTACATTTTGCCTTCCCTAGTACCTCCCTACCTAATATCAACATGCTAATGAATTTTTTAAGTAACACTTTTCTGTTTCATTACATATATTATTTTATAAACAGTGATAAAACTACTTGGTATGCAATTTTCACTTGCTATGTAATGCAGGCTAATTATGGCTGGTGGGAGGGGAAGGCAGAGGGCTGTACATAGCTGCATGAAAAGATCACAGAATTCTGCCTCAGTACTTCTCCTGAGAGTTCCCGGCCCTGATGCAAATAGTGGACTGGCTTTCAGGATGAATTATGTAAATATCAGAATGCTTGGTTGAATGGATGAATGTCAGTCTGGAGGAGTACTTAAAGGTTGGAGATCGCGCTGGACTGGCTCATTCAGTTAAGGGTCTGTGAGTGGGTAATGGTGGGGGCGGGTTGGGAGAGTTTGCTCCCAATGAATTCAGCCTAACAAAAGGGTGGCGGTGAGCCCTTTTGAGGGGCTGCTTGGGCTGCTAACTCTGGGTACAGCCTGAAGGTAGTCTTTGCATATTTTTATAAGGGTAGGTAAAAGGAGCGCCTGATATCCAATTAGAAGTAAATTGAAGGTGAATATGTAGTAGTTTTATTGGAACAAAGACTCCTCCTTCTTCAGGGCTATCAGAGAGAAAAAATAAAAGTGTACAGAAATATATATGTATATATAGCATGATGTGCATATGTAAAAATAAAGGTTAAAAGATACAAATCATTGTATTAGTGCATTGAGTGTGTGTATATATATATATATATATATATATATATATATATATATATATATATATATATATATATATATATATTGTGAGGGATTAGCTCGTGGGGATCACCTTTTCTGAAATCACAGTCTGTAAGCAGGCACTTTCTTTTAAGTCTGGCGGATGCCAGATTTTATTTATAAACGGTTTGCAGATTAAAATAAACAAAACAATAAATTAAATCCTTGCCGTCCGGCGCTAAACTAAACAAACAGGATCTCCTCTCTATACAGTGTGGGGCTAGTCCCTGACACCCACAAAACATGTAGTAAAGCAAACCTTTTTAGTACAGCACTCAGCGCTCCCCTCACTCAGGTCCCTTCCTGAGTTTCAAGCCAGAGCCCTGTTGTGCTCTCTTCCTGGACATTTAAAGTCCAGCTGATTGTGGACTCCAGTGGACCCAAACATCCGGACCGGAACCCTAGCCAGGCCCAGAGGCTGTAAAACCCGGAATGGATTCCGGTTCAGTCTCTCATGATAGAACGTATGCGAGGTGAAATGTACCTATGATCATGTATCGCACCTCGCATAGCGTCACATATCCTCCCCCTCTGCTCAAGCCCCTGCGGCTGAGCACTTGACCCAACCATACAGTGCACACGGGAGAGGGCATCTGCATTATTTTGGAGCTTCCCTGGCCTGTGCTCCACCGTAAATTTAAAAGGCTGTAGAGCCAGGAACCACCTTGTCACACGAGCATTTTTCTCCCTGTTATCACACATCCACTTCAGGGGAGCATGGTCTGTGACCAGCTTAAATGACCTCCCCAGTAGGTAATACCTCAGGGAGTCTAAGGCCCACTTAATGGCGAGACACTCCTTTTCTACGATGGCATAATTTTTCTCGTGCTTGTTCAGCTTCCTGCTCAGGTATACCACTGGGTGCTCCTCACCATCCCTGATCTGTGACAGTACGGCCCCTAGTCCCACCTCAGAGGCGTCCGTCTGTATAACAAACTCCTGGCTAAAATCCGGGGTTACTAGTACGGGTACCATACAAAGAGCCTGTTTTAACTTCTGAAATGCCCCCTCGGCTTCGGGGTTCCATTTGACCATGACTGACCCCTTACCCTTCGTTAGATCGGTCAAGGGGGTGGCAATGGTGGCAAAATTGGGTATGAAACGCCTGTAATACCCCGTAATGCCCAGGAAGGCCCTCACTTGTTTTTTATTGACTGGTTGGGGCCATTTTTGAATTGCCTCAATCTTATTGGTCTGCGGCTTGACCATCCCCCGGCCAATAACGTACCCAAGGTATTTGGCCTCCTCCAGGCCTATGGCACATTTCTTTGGATTGGCCGTGAGACGTGCTTCCCTAAGGGAATCTACGACCGCTTGTACACGGAGCAGGTGCGATTCCCAATCTGGGCTGTGGATGACCACATCGTCCAAATACGCCGCTGCATACGAGCGATGTGGTCTCAAAATTTTGTCCATCATTCGCTGGAATGATGCAGGGGCTCCGTGCAGACCAAACGGCATCCGCTTATACTGAAACGAGCCCTCAGGAGTGGAAAAGGCAGTCTTCTCCTTGGCCGATTCAGTAAGCGGTATCTGCCAATAACCTTTCGTTAGGTCTAGGGTCGTTATGTAGCGAGCCTGTCCCAACCTGTCCACAAGTTCGTCGACCCGGGGCATCGGGTAGGCGTCAAATTTGGACACACTGTTAAGTTTTCTAAAGTCATTACAAAACCTGATACTGCCATCAGGTTTTGGGACCAGCACTATGGGACTTGACCACTCACTGTGAGACTCCTCGATCACATCCAACTCTAACATATTTTTTATTTCTTCCGCAACTGCCTCTCGCCGGGCCTCTGGAATTCTATATGGTTTTACATTTACCCGAACCCCTGGTTCCGTCACTATGTCATGTTGGATCGTGTTGGTCAGTCCGGGTAAGGGGGAGAAAAAGTCTCTATTTTTCTGCACGAATGCCCTAACGTCACTTTGCTGTGCTACAGACAGGGAATCCGTGATGGGAACGTCAGGTATCACGGGTATCCGGTCTGTTGGAGGCGGGGACGTGGCCAGTAAAGTCTCTCGGTCCTTCCAGGGCTTTAAGAGATTTACATGGTAAATTTGGTGTGGTTTCCTTTTCCCTGGCTGGTAGACTTTGTAGTTTACCTCCCCCACCCTTTGGACAACCTCAAAGGGACCCTGCCACTTGGCTAAAAACTTACTTTCTACCGTGGGAACCAGTACCAACACTCTGTCCCCCAGGTTGAAAGTACGGACCTTGGCACCCCGGTTATAGACCCTCCTTTGGGCCTCCTGGGCTCGCTCCATATGTTCCCGTACTAGGGGCAGAACGGCGGCGATTCGGTCCTGCATCAAGGAGACATGCTCTATGATGCTCCTATATGGGCTGACCTCTCCTTCCCACGTTTCTTTAGCAATATCTAGCAGGCCCCTGGGATGCCTACCATACAAGAGCTCAAAGGGGGAATAGCCTGTGGAGGCCTGTGGAACCTCTCGTATGGCAAACATGAGATATGGTAGCAAAAAATCCCAGTCTCTCCCATCCTTGTCGACCACCTTTTTCAACATACTCTTCAATGTTTTATTAAACCTTTCGACCAGACCATCTGTCTGGGGGTGGTAGACAGAAGTACGGAGATGGGAGATTTTGTACAATCTACACAATTCCTTGGTAACCCTTGACATAAAAGGGGTGCCTTGATCGGTCAAGATCTCTTTTGGGATCCCCACTCGACTAAACACCTGGACTAATTCCTTGGCAATAACCTTGGCGGAGGTGTTACGCAAGGGTATGGCCTCAGGATAGCGAGTCGCATAGTCCAGGATCACAAGAATATGCTGGTGACCCCGGGCAGATTTCACGACCGGCCCCACCAGGTCCATGCCAATCCTTTCAAAGGGGACCTCAATTATTGGTAGAGGAATAAGGGGGCTGCGAAAATGGGGCGATGGTGCTGACATTTGGCACTCGGGGCACGATTCGCAGTACTCCTTGACCTCTGCATGCAAACCGGGCCAGAAGAATCTTTGGGTGATTCTCTCCCTGGTTTTTTCGACCCCGAGATGTCCCCCCATTATGTGACCATGAGCCAGGTCTAGCACCACCCTGCAAAAGGGTTTGGGAACCAGTAGCTGTTCTACCTCTTCCTCTCCATGTTTTATCACTCGATATAACAAATTGTTTTTAATTGCCATGTAGGGAAAGGACACCACCCAATTAGGATCCCCCGGTTCCCCATCCAACACCTTAACATTTTCCCTGGCATTCATGAGGGTGGGCTCTCGCAGCTGCTCGGTACAGAAATCCTCCCTCCTGACCTCCAAGTCGGGTACCACATTTTGGCTACTCTCCATGTCAGGGTCAGGCGAGGTTTCCTGTTCGTTACCCTCAGGCTGGGTGCTAGCTTCTAAGTCCTCCGGTTCCCCAGCCATGGCAGGGAATGGTGGAGGATCTCCGGCCTCCTCGATCCCACCAACAGCATGCCCTTCCCTTTGGCAAAACGGGTCTGGTGAGAGTTCTCGAGTTTCCCCAGTAGGGGGAACGCTATCTACGGGCCTCCCTTCACTCTCCCATAACTTCCAAAAATGAGGAAAGTCCCTCCCCACTAAGGCTTCATGGAGCAGTGAAGGTACCACCCACTGAATGTGTTACACAGCCCCAGGGGGTATCAACCTCAACCACCGCTGTCTGGTAGTCCCGAGTGTCCCCATGGATGCATATTACCCCAATACAACTGGGGTGTAGTTTTGCGGGGTCTACACACGCACTCCTGACTAAGGTCACCACACTACCAGAGACTAGCAGGGCTGTAAGAGGCTTGCCATCTACTGAAATAACGCACATTTGTTTTTCCAGGCGACGCTGACCTGTCGCAACACATGCGACCTGTGCAAACAGAGAAAGGCGTCTTACCCTATCAACATAATCACATTGCATAGGTTCATCATTTAGAGGGCAGTCTGCAGCAATATGGCCTAATGCATGGCAACGAAAACACCGTATTTGCCCTACCCCCAGTCCTCTTACCGGTCCCAAAAACCTTCCTGGCTTCTTTGGCCAGTCTCCAGGTCTAGGACCTACAGTCTCATCTGCTGTAACAACAGTCTTATCCACTCTCCCCAAACTCTTGAACCCTGGAACAGTCTTACCCGAACTGCTGGGAGATCTTGCACCCCTAGACACACCGAAGTGGGGCGTAGGTGGGTTTATCAAGTCCTCAGTAGCACTGTACCTCTCCACTAGGTCCACCATTTGGGCTGCAGTGTTGGGGTCCCCCTGTCCCACCCACTTTCTCAGGGTAGCAGGGAGCGCACGCAGGTACCGGTCCATTACCACACGCTCCACAATCTGAGGGCTGGTCAGAGTCTCTGGCTGCAACCACTTCCTGGTGAGGTGGACCAGGTCAAACATTTGTGACCGGGGTGGCTTGTTGCTGGAATAGGACCACTGATGCACGCGCTGGGCCCGGACTGCCATGGTGACACCCAAGCGTGCGAGTATTTCTGTCTTTAGAGTCTCATAGTCCTGGGCCTTATCTGGTTCTAGGTCAAAATAGGCCTTTTGGGGTTCTCCTGTTAGGAATGGGGCCAATAGTCCCGCCCACTGCTCTTTTGGCCATCCTTCGCGGTCAGCGACTCTCTCGAAAGTCGCCATGTACGCCTCAACATCATCCGCCGGTGTCATCTTTTGCAGGTGGTAGGAAGCACGTACAATCTTTGGTTCCGCTAACACCGGAGGTGCGGACCCCTTTTTCAGTTCCACCAGAGCTTCGGCGAACTGTCGGTTCATCTCCTGCTGGGCAGCCTGTTGTGCTGCAGCGGCCTCTCGTTGTGCTGCAGCGGCCTCTGCGACTTGGCGGTTGGTTTCCCGCTGGGCTGCATTGGCCTGTAGCAGGGCCTTTAACATTTCTTCCATTTTCAGAAAAGTGCCCGCTGAATCCACCACGTGTGAGGGATTAGCTCGTGGGGATCACCTTTTCTGAAATCACAGTCTGTAAGCAGGCACTTTCTTTTAAGTCTGGCGGATGCCAGATTTTATTTATAAACGGTTTGCAGATTAAAATAAACAAAACAATAAATTAAATCCTTGCCGTCCGGCGCTAAACTAAACAAACAGGATCTCCTCTCTATACAGTGTGGGGCTAGTCCCTGACACCCACAAAACATGTAGTAAAGCAAACCTTTTTAGTCCAGCACTCAGCGCTCCCCTCACTCAGGTCCCTTCCTGAGTTTCAAGCCAGAGCCCTGTTGTGCTCTCTTCCTGGACATTTAGGCCCAGATTCTCGTACATCGGCGCATCCTTATGCGGTCGTAGCGCATCCAAGATGCGCTACGCCTTCCTAACTTAGAGAGGTAAGCTCCGTATTCCCGAAGCACTGGCGTTCAAATTTGCGCCGGCGTAGTGCAAATTCGTGGGCGTATGTGGGCGTAAGTGAAAGTAGGAAGGAAGTGGGCGTGATACATTTAAATGAACCGTGACCTTATGCAAATGATGGTCTGAACGGACGGCGCATGCGCCGTCACGTGACCGGGTGTCCCCCGCCCCTATGCGCATGCGCACAACGCGATTGGCGAGTTGCTCAAAACAAGTGCATAAATACGCCCAGACATGCGCCCATCATGTGCAAAAGTACACCTGTTAGTTTACTGTTGGTGGTGAGCTTACTTTTGCAGTGCTTTGCCATGTCTGCTGAGCGTACAAGTAGAAGGAAAAAGAATTTCTCTCATGATGAGAGGGCCATAATTCTCGCAGGCATGGAGAGGCACTATGACCGCCTCCATGGGTCCAGGAGTAAAACCACAAGCAAGGGGCGAAGGGATGAGATCCTGCAGAGGATAACGGATCAAGTGAATGCTGTGGGCAATGAGGCGAGGAGGCCCCATCATATAGGCAAAAAAATTAATGATCTTCGGAGGAGGGTCAAGGACAAGATGGCCCTCATGGCGAGGCATGCCAGGGGCACTGGTGGGGGACCTGCCTCAAGGATCCGTCTGACACCAGATGAGGAGGTAGTTGCCCGGTGCCTTACCAGGGTTCAAGTTGAGGGATTGCCTGGCTATGATTCTGTTCATCCGCCCTTGAGGACAGGTAAGTGTTTATTTCAACTATCTGGTGTGTAGCATGTGTGTGGGGGGAGGTTGGGAATATGTGACAAGTTTGTGGGTCCACCAACATGTGAATGTTTTGTGTCATCCACAGGTGTCCAGGATGAAGCTGGCCCGTCTCGTGCCCCTGCCCGTCCCACACCATCCCCTGATGATGATGTCCCTGCCTGTCCCACACCATCCCCTGATGCTGATGTCCCTGCCCGTCCCACACCATCCCCTGATGCTGATGTCCCTGCCCGTCACACACCATCTTCATCTGATGAAGATGCCCCTGACCCCCAGGGAAGGCAAGCGGCATTGGTGGAGGAGAGTGGTGGCCACGCCTCCATTGAGGAGGTTCTGCAGGATGCGGAGCATTTGGGGGAGGAGGTGTCACTGTCCCTTTTCTTGGAGGATTTGGGAAGCTTGGCTGGTCCATCCCGGACCTCAAGCCCACGATCCTCCATATCCTCGGACTCCATCTCCAACCCAGCCACTCCCTCTGTCTCCATCCCCAACCCACCCCCTCCATCTAATCCCTCACCCTATGCCAGGCCTGAAGCCTCTCGTGGACCAAGGAGGTCAACGCCGAGAACCAGGGGGGTACCCGAGTTGCTGTCTGTGACACTGACCACTGCGCAGGAAGACCAGACCCGCCTTATGGGTGCGATGGGCCAGGACTTCACTCGAGTGGCTGACAGCCTAGGGGAGAGGGGACATGTCACCGATGTGATTCAGGACATTGCAGGCAACACCACTGCAATTATCACATGTTTGCGGGATCTCGAAACCACCACAGCAAGCCTGGTGAAAGAGGTGCAGACCCTAAATGAGTCCGTCCAGGGGCACACAGCTGCCATTGTTGGTGTTCAAACCGAGACCAATAACCTCCTGAGGAGGATAGCGGTGGCATTAGAGGGCAGGCCTCCAGCCCCGGTGGATGCTCCTCTGCCTGATGCAACCCCCCCCCTCAACCAGGCAGTTGAGGAGCCGGGGCCGGGGCCGTGGCCGAAGGCAGGCCAATTAGTTTTTCGTGATGATTATTGCTCTGGTAAAGATTTTATTTTTTTATTTTTCTAAGTATTGCTCTGGTAAAGATTTTATTTTTTTATTTTTCTAAGTATTGCTCTGGTAAAGAGTTTTTTTTTTTTTTTTCTAAGTATTGCTCTGGTAAAGAGTTTTTTAAGTTAGTGTTGACAAATGCACACGGTGAGGCGTGCAGAATAGTGTGACTGGTGTGAGAATGGGGGGGGTTGACACTCCTGCCAGCAAAGGGGTGTTACCCTCTGCCGTGTGAAAGGTGTATGAATGTACAGTAACATAATTGGAGCCTTGGCGCGGCGTTACTGCTCCCTAAAACAATGTGGTTTGATTGGGTCTAATCCAATTCGATGTGCATGTGGGGGGTGTGTGCTAGGGACCACAGTGGTGTGCACGTGTGCATTCACATTGTGCCATTTTTAATGTGTGTGTTTAACGTTCAAAGAGACGTTCAACGAGGCATCTCCTGATTGCTGATCCCTCAGCAGACGGGGTACCCTCAGGCAGGGGGGGATTGTCGGGTTGGGGGCTCAGGTCATCACGTAGTTCAACCTCCAGGCCCTTTCTCACTGCGAAGTTGTGCAGAATGCAACATGCCCCGATGATCTGGCACACAAAGTCTGGGGAATACAACAGGGTCCCCCCAGACTTATCCAGGCATCGGAAACGGGACTTCAGTTGGCCAAAGGTTCGTTCCACCACTGCACGGGTACTTATGTGTGCAGCATTGTAGTTTTCCTCTCCTGGGGTTTGTGGGTTCCGGAATGGGGTCATTAGATGAGGTCCAAGTGCATATGCAGAGTCACCTGGAAGAGAAAAGACAGGAGGAGGTTAGTCATGCATGTGTCCCTCGTAATGTCTGCGTCATGGGGGGGACAGTCATACCTGACACCCATGTCACTCACCAACCAGCCAGCTGTCCCCGTACACATTCTGGTCAAACTCCATTGGGATGTCGCTTTGGCGGTAGATGAAGCTGTCATGACAGGATCCGGGGTGTTTGGCACGGACGTGCCATATGAGGCCATGGGCATCCACGATAACCTGGACATTGATAGAATGCCAGTGCTTCCGATTGCGGAATAGGTGCTCTGTGTCATGGGGGGGCTGTAGTGCCACATGGGTGCAATCAATTGCCCCGATGGTGCGTGGGAATCCTGCAATTCTGACAAAATCTGCCCTTGCCTTATTCCGCTGGACCTCCTGGGTGGGTCTGACGATTTGGTTGGACATGTGTCTCAGGATTGCGGGTACAACCTGGTGCACACATCTGCTCATGCTGGTTTGTGACATCCCAGCCACACCTCCACTTGTGCGCTGAAAAGATCCAGTGGCCAGGAAGTGGAGTGTTGCCAGGACCTTGATCAGTGGCTGCACTGCATGTGAGCGGTGTGTTGGGCTTGTAAGGTCATCCTGCAGGATTGTGGTTATTTCCTGGATGGCTTGAGTATTAAATCTGAAGAGGCGATACACCTCTGCTTCCCCGATGGCCAAGACGTCTAATGGCGTTCGGTAAAAACGCTGCCGTGCCCTCCTCCTTCTCCTTCTCATTCGAAGCGCCTGGGCGCACACTAGTTGTGCTATGACCATGCCTGCCCCTGGCATGTTGGCATACAGAAGTCTTGTCCTGCAAGTGTGGTTGCTGAGCTCGTCCGTAAGGGTGCTGCTAAAGCTGCTCTCCAGCTGACCTGCACACGTCTGGTGCAAAGTTGCCCCTGCTTTTATGAGGGGCAAGTTTACACCGGACGAACAGCTTACGCGCACCGCTCGTAGCCTGCGTCGGGCGGTCGTACGTTCGGGAATCTCGGTATATCCCTCATTTGCATATTTGATTAGGAAATCAATGGGAGCGCTGGGCGTTCTCGGCGTAAATGTGCGCCTACGCTACGCCGGCGCACAAACGTTGCGCCGATCGAAACAAGACTAATTTCTGGCGTACCTGGTTCTGTGGGTACGGCGCACCGATACGACGGCGCATCTGTTCAATTGCGCCGCGCAAATCAAGGTGCCCCGGCATAACGCCTTTGAGAATCTGGGCCTTAAAGTCCAGCTGATTGTGGACTCCAGTGGACCCAAACATCCGGACCGGAACCCTAGCCAGGCCCAGAGGCTGTAAAACCCGGAATGGATTCCGGTTCAGTCTCTCATGATAGAACGTATGCGAGGTGAAATGTACCTATGATCATGTATCGCACCTCGCATAGCGTCACAATATATATATATTGCATTGTATTTAAAATCTAATAAAAACAAATAAAAGAGCCGAAGGGAAGGAGAAGCAACATATTGAAATGGATAAGAAGAGCTTCTCAAAAAGTAATGTGGTCTAAAATTCATCCAAAAGATACTTAAAAAAAAATCACTTTAGCAGAAAAAATAGTTCAGTAACTGACCTGCTGCTATATGCTGGTGAGTGGGCATATATCCCAAATTGGTGTGTCTGTGACACGGAAATCTGTAGGAAAAAAGTCAGTCCGATGTTAGTGCTGGGGGAAAGAAGAGAGGAAACAAAATGATAAAAAAGAGAGTGGGGGGGGGGTTGGCATAATGGGAGACTGGGAGAGGGAGGGGAAAGGAATGGTAAGGTAAAGGGGGGGGGGGTGGCGAAGGTTGGTGCAGGGACACTTTTTTAAAGTATCTTTTGAAAATTTTAGATGACATCACTTTTTAAGAAGCTCCTCGTATCCATTTCAATATTTTGCTTCTCCTTCCCTTTGGCTCTTTTTATTAGTCTTTAAATACAATGCAAAAAAAAATGTTTTATATATATATATATATATATATATATATATATATATATATATATATATATATATATATATATATATATATATATATGTGTGCTTTTTAAACACAGCTTTACCCCTTTATACAATGTTCTGATACATAAATCATGTAAACGAATAAAAAAAAATTCAATATTTTTTATTGATAACATTTATTTTTACATATGTACATCATGCTATATACGTATATGTTTCTGAACGTTTTTTTTTTTTTTCTCTGATAGCCCTGAAGAAGGGGGAGTCTTTGTTCCCCTGAAACACATTGACTTTATCATAGTTTGCTACTTTCAAGAAAAACAACTACATATTCACCTTAATTTTGCTTTTAATTGGATATCAGGCACTCATTTTACCTACCCTTACTACCCTTACAAGTCAACATTCCTTTGCAGGCTGAATTTTGCATGCAGACCACCCTAGATAACTCCCAAATATAAAGTTGAGCCGCTATGTTTGAAAGAATAGAAATCCACTGAATATAAGGTGTGGGCACGGACAATAAGGCTGGGGAGAAAAAGGCTAGATGATGCTGAATGTCCTCCAGCCAGGAAATGAGGAGGGCTTTGTCTGACTTGCTGCAGCTTCTGATGCACATTTTAAGAAGCTCACTGTATTAGTGTCACTGGTTCCCACAAAGTGTCAAAAGTGTGAGTTTCTGATTTGTCCGCCGCAATGTCGCAGTCCTGCTATAATTCGCTGATTGCCGCCATTACTAGTAAAACAAATAATAATAATAATATGTCCCCGTATTTCATTTTAAAAATCTGGTCACCATAGCCTAAAGCAGATCCCTGATTTGTGTTCATAGTTTCCTATTTAGTAAATATATTCATACTTTGGGTTGTACCTCCTAATGCAATAGGCAGCGCACACCTATGGTGCCTAGCTTTATAACCCCCTTGTGTGTTTGCATCACATAAACAACTGGGTATAAATGTTTAAAACACATACGTATTTGACAGTGAGGTAAGCAGGCTTGTAATGTTCCCAATTTCTGTGTCCTATATAGATCAGGCGGATGGCACAACAACTGACTGGGCATACGATAATGGTATTAAATATTCCTACACCTTTGAGTTAAGAGATACGGGAAAATATGGCTTCCTCCTTCCTGCTGAGCAAATCCTACCTACAGCTGAGGAGACATGGCTGGCACTAATGACAATCATGGAGCATGTCAGGGATCATCCCTACTGACACTCCATTCGTGGCCTTTCTACAAAAAGTAATATCTTTAGTCTATGTTTTAAGCATCTTTAAATAAACATATTAACTGCTATTATCACTGCAGTGTAAAGTATTTGTTTTTTCTAACAGGTGCTTGTAAGGTTATCAGCACACAACAATATACTGCATAATGATGCTTTTTTTTTTTAATTGTTTATACATGGAGTCTTCAAAAGGTTTGTATATCCAGATAAAACTTTTTTACTTAGATAAAATGGGGAGGGGTTATGTTTAGGAGATTTGCCCTCACATCCTCTACTGCTGACAAACAGGAAGTGAGGAGAGCTCTCCAACAGCAGAATGTTCCTAAATTAATGCAGCCTTGTGGTCTGAAAACTCAGTTCCATGCACACTGAATAGCACACCAGCCACATGCCCTTGGGCTCTCCATACTCTTGGCTCAGACAGCACAAAGCTAGTTCTCCTGGGTGGTGTCCCAGCAAACAGCAGCAGGCCCTGACCCCTGGACACAGACTCATGGACGCTCATGTCCCACAGTATTGAGCCCCCTTGTAGACAGGGGGCCTCAGCCAAGATACCAAAACATGGAGTAAAAACATACACAATCTTTGGTAATCTGAATGTTCTTGTATTCATCTGTACAAGGTACTAGTATCAGCATAAACATATCAGCATAAACACTTTTGTGGGTACCAGTATAAGGCTATCCAATATCTGTCTTTAACTTGTGTTACCAGAGGTAGGGTTGCCAACTTTTCATCAACCAAACCCGAACACTTTAGCGGCGCACAGCAATTTTTTTGTAGTACGTGCTATAGGATTGTAAGAGACCTGGGACAAGTTTGAGTCACCCTAGGAGAGTAGTAAGGAGGCGCGCATAGCGAGCTGCAGTGAACAGTGGCTGTGGCCAAATTGTGTTAACAGTGGAGAGGGTGGTGGACTTAAAGGGGCATGGTGTGCCCATAAAATATGATTAGATTAATAAAATAAATGTCACAGTTAAAATATGAACCTAGCTTATCTTAAAAGTGGACACTGTCAGTCAGTGGAGCAGTGGACGGTGTCAGTAGAGCAGTGGACGGTGTCAGTGGGGCAGTGGATGGTGTCAGTGGGGCAGTGGACGGTGTCAGTAGGGCAGTGGGTGGTGTCAGTAGGGCAGTGGGTGGTGTCAGTAGGGCAGTGGACGGTGTCAGTAGAGCAGTGGGTGGTGTCAATAGGGCAGTGGGTGGTGTCAGTGGGGCAGTGGACGGTGTCAGTAGAGCAGTGGACGGTGTCAATAGGGCAGTGGGTGGTGTCAATGGGGCAGTGGGTGGTGTCAGTGGGGCAGTGGGTGGTGTCAGTGGGGCAGTGGGTGGTGTCAGTAGGGCAGTGGATGGTGTCAGTAGGGCAGAGGACGGTGTCAGTAGAGCAGTGGACAGTGTCAGTAGAGCAGTGGACGGTTTCAGTAGAGCAGTGGACAGTGTCAGTGGGGCAGTGGGTGGTGTCAATAGGGCAGTGAGTGGTGTCAGTGGGGCAGGGGACAGTGTCAGTAGCGCAGTGGGTGGTGTCAGTAGAGCAGTGGGTGGTGTCAGTAGGGCAGTGGACGGTGTCAGTAGAGCAGTGGACGGTGTCAGTAGGGCAGTGGACGGTGTCAGTAGGGCAGTAGACAGTGTCAATAGGGCAGTGGACGGTGTCAGTTGCCAAAAAAATAAAAATAAAAGCAATCCACAGAAGAAAGAATATATTAGATAAAGACTACAGAGCTCTGGACAGTGAAGTGATTATGCCAGGATGGGACTGCAGGGAGAACTAGACTGATCTTCAATCAGCATTCAGCAGCCATGTCCCTGGAAAGAGCAGTATGACAAGTCCCACCACTGGAGAGCTGTGCACTGATCTGCAAGAATGTAAAGATAAAGACCCTCATATCTGCACTCACCCAGCTGTCGGTGTCCCGACCCCTTATCTCGCACGGAAGGCTCTGTGTTTGTTCCTCCCGCTGTGCTGTCCAGACAGGTCACATGCTCGTCTTGCAGAGGGGAGAGGGGAAGAGCCCGAGGCTGTGTCTCTGCATGGAGAAGGCAGTGGTGTGTCTCTCCCCCTCACAGCACACAGTCACTCCAGCAATGTGTCCCCGCACACATTTACACAGCACCAGAAACTCGGCCAGCACGTCGGGCAGACAGTGCAGGCAGGGAGAGAGACACTGGCTGCTCGGAACCCTACACAGTAATATAGGAGACTCCTCAGCACTGTATCCGGGGCTCAGGCAGACTGATTCCCGGACACAAGTTTCAAAACCCGTACTGTCCGGGGGAAACGCGTACGGGTGGCAACCCAAACCGGAGGACAGCTTCCGTTGGAGGGATGGTGGTATAAGATGTACCAGGTTGGCACTATCTTCATTGTATAAAGAGACTTCACAGTCTTGTTCTGGGGCACCAGGTATTTCAGGAGTTCTCACTATGCTGTGTCTACTGGTTAGGAACCTTTCATTGCGCTACTCTCTTTCCCTAACGAGCAGGTACCTGTCCTTGACCTATCTTGACCTTGCTTCAGGAGCACCCAATTGATGCGGGTCACCCTATTCATAGGGTCTCTAATTAAGATTAAAAAAGTAAAGCTGCGCTGCAAGATGAATCAACATAAACAATCAATGATGCACAAATCACCAGTGCAATCTGAATAAAAGCAAGTGAGAAATTGTGCAAAAGTCCATATGAAGGATGTATCGCAGAAAAATTCAAAGGTGACAGAAAGTTCTCCGAATGGGTGAAATTAGATGTCCGGATAATATCCTGTGAATCTGTATAGCAGATGACAGAATCCTCCACCACTTAAGTTCTAACTGCTTACCAGAACAAGAAATTAGTCAGGCATGTAAACACATAAGCCAGTTTAAGGGATCCGGGATATGCTGTCACTCTCTCTCTATTTTCACCAATCTTCTATATCAGACCCAGAGGAGAAAAACACTGACATAGCGTGATATCGTTTTAAAAGTTTTAATAGTAAAAAGTATTGCACTCACATGTATGTAGATAAAAAAAAGTGCATGTATCAATAATAGCCGGCCGGCTCTGCTGTCCGCTCGTCCTTCCGGGTAGACAGCGTGGTACGAATCGTGGTGACGTCAGCACGCCGCTCCTCCCTACGCCGTTTCGTCACAAAAATGACTTCTTCCAGGGGCCTCTCTCATTAAGATGACTGCATGAGATCTCAAAAAATGTCAGGGTCCAATCAGACAGCTGTCTTCCCTGAGAACGCCAATGGAGTCTATAGGGGACAATTCCCTTAACAAACTCAATTTTATGACCTCGTCGATGACTTTTTTCATCGAGGGGTCATAATTAAAGACTTATGGGACTTTATAAGGGTTCAACATCCCAGACAACCCACCTTCTATGCTCTCCCTAAGGTCCACAAAAACCTTGTGGACCCTCCAGGGAGACCCATAATATCGGGTAATGGCTCAATCTCTGAAGGTGTCAGTGAGGTCATTGACCAATATTTGAGACCACACGTCCTCAACCTACCATCCTACACCAAAGATACCATACATCTTTTACAGATGCTCGAAGATATGACGATACCGACGGATGCCATCTTGGTCTCCGTCGATGTTGAGACCCTGTACAACAGCATTCCCCATTCATTTGGGTTGAGGGCTGTTGAACAGGTTCTCAAGCAGCAGCCAACTACTGATTGGAAGTTCAACACCTTCATCCTTACCATGTTAGAATTTATTTTGTATCACAACACCTTTCTCTTCCAGGGCTCCCACTACCTCCAGGTACAGGGTGTGGCTATGGGAACGTGCTGTGCGCCTTCCTACGCCAACCTGTACCTGGGGGAGTGGGAGCGGGATTTCCTCCTGGGAGAGAATGCGTCGATGTGCGCTGCTCATATTTTGATTTGGCAGCGTTACATCGACGACATTTTTATTATTTGGGATGGACCGCAAAGTGGCCTCGATGAACTTCTGAGACTTATGAATATCAACAAATTTAATTTGTTTTTTACCATGTCTCATGACCAATCAGAAATCATTTTTTTGGACATTAAAATCAAAAAAGATCCCGATGGTAAAATATACTCGACTCTCTTTAGGAAAGAGACCGCCGGGAATACCATATTACATGCTGGTAGCTTTCACCCCGAACCTCTCAAGAGGTCTATACCTTACAGCCAATTTCTTAGAATCAGGAGAAATTGTTCTTTGGAGGATGACTTCCATGAACAATGTAATGCACTCTCTCTCCGGTTATCCTCTAGGGGGTATACAAAAACTTGTCTCCGGAAGGCGTTCAACAGAGTTAAAGCCCTAGATAGACGCAAGTTGATTTTTAAAATCAAATCACAAAATGTTAGGTCAGAAGAAAACAACTCAAGGATCATTTTGGGGTTCTCAAATGAGCATGCAAGAATTAGAAGGATAATAACAAAATTTTGGCCTATACTCACTGAGGACCCCATCCTCCAAAATCTACTCTTGGATAGACCTCAACTTACGTTTAAACGTGCGGACTCACTAGGGACCATGTTGGTCCGGAGTGAGTACAAGGGCAACTCTGTCAAAGACCCCTGCAAGACACATGGGACTTTCCCATGTGGACATTGCGCGCAATGTGAGGTCATTGGTAGGAGGACCACACTGGCATTGCCCAATGGGGAGACTCTCTCGCTAAAACATTTTGCCAACTGTACCACACGAGGGGTAGTCTACCTCATGCAATGCCAGTGTGGTTCCTTCTACGTCGGCAAGACCAAACAACCCTTCCATAAAAGAGTGGAGAAACACATGCATTCTATGAGAATTGGCAACTTGTATTTACCCCTTGGGAGACACGTGGCCAAAGCACATGGGTACCACATGCCCAAAGTCAACTTTTCCGTCCTTGACAGAATACATATCCCCCTACGTGGGGGGGATTGGAATAAGGTACTTCTCCAGCACGAAATGCGCTGGATTAGACACCTTAAAGCTACAATCTTTCCAGGACTGAATGAGATGGAGAGCTTTAGGCCCTTCTTAGAGGGGTTCAGTTCGGGGAAAACGGACTAGCCCCCACAGGCCACTGGGAGATCATCCTCCTGCCCCTTCCCCCTTTCCTTAATCGACTAACTGTTATTTCTTTCCCTTTCCCCCCCCCCCCACTCAGACCCTACTTGTACCCTTTGGGACACTGGGGCCTTAAGTTGAGATTTGTAATAAGTAGGATTTACATTTATAAATTATTGTATGATTTGACTTTGTAAATGTATGAGTCGAAAAGTTTTTCTTGGATTTATATATGAAACCTTTGATTGTAAACCTGTGATTAAATATTGACGATTTGTTTGCAGCACACCTTGTGGCCCTCCAACTAGGAGCCATATGTGATAGGTACCATTTCTCGACCGGCCCTTTCTGGGTGTCTTTGGTGTCCGTGATGATCCCACCCCTCCTATCACAAGAGGGCTCCTCCATCCACTGCCGGGGGACAGTAGCACCCTGGTGCCCGCCCCAGGGGCATTCTATGCCCTGGGGGCACTCTCTTACCCGGCAGTGGTGACTTTATTCCCCTTCTCTCAACTGTCAGACTTCCCATCTGCCAGTCTTTAAGTATTTAGGCATAGCAAACATCTTTGCCCTGTTTCTAGAAGTTCCTTCGGGAACATGATTTCCCCTCCCTTCCCTTGGGAAGGCACTGTTTGGAAATCTGTGGGCCCCCCTTTTTCCCCCTCATTTTATGCAGCGTTCCTCCAATGGTCCTTTTCCATCTTTGCCCTGTATTTATTTTTTGATTTCTTTATTTTCCCTGGTCCCCTTGTCCAATGACGTCCCGAAATTGCATTTTTATTGTTATTGTTTAATCCCATAGACTACCCGGCCCTTTTGAGTAGGCAGTGATTTCCGCTCCCTTTGTGCGGACACTTTCTTGTTTTCCTGTACCCGGTTATTGAGCGCCCTTGATTCGCGTCGTTGTGACGCGCACAATGGGCGGTTCCAATGAATGCGTTGTGTTCCGGTGTAGTCATTTGACATCCCGTGCACCTGATTGGGTGCGCTGCGGTCACATGATCCCTGGGATGCTGGGACTGCACTGGACGTCTTGGGTCATGTGCTGTATGACGCGCAGGATGCGCGTCACCAGCGGCCTGGCCATGGTGCTGCGCTCTGATTGACTAGAGCTCGGCCACCTGACGCTGATGTCAGTAGTGGGCGCGCTGTTTGCACGCCCAACACGGTGGACATGGAGGACAGGAATTATGCTTGTTTGCTTCCAATGTTTATTCATTGCTCCACCCACAAGCAATTACCCCATTCAATCCAGGGACAGCTGTTGTATCGCTGGAGTGAGTGGATCATTTACACCTGAGGCCCATCATCCTTCAAGTAAGTATAAAGGGGAGTCAGGGGGGTTTCTGTCAGCACTCATTTTCCTCCCTTCCCTTGTTGGAGTTGGAGGTTATTTTGGTTTCTGGTCTTTTTTGGTTTCCATGACTGGAGTGTCCGTTCATTCCTATTTGAGCTGATGTACTGGGAGTGGTAAGTACACTTTAGGGAGATTTTATTTATTTTACTCCTAGCTTCACCTTTTTAGTGAAGAATCTAATACCCTCCCTGTATACATCTATCTAAATTTCTCCCCAGCCATGACACTTCTTATTGCTCTATGACTGCTGACTTTGTTGTGGATACTCATGTTATCCCACCCCCCCATGGTTATGGAGCCCTCTGGAGTGGGGGATCGTTATGGACATTGAGCATATCATCTGGTTTGGTCGCCCTGATTGCGGCTCACATACAAGCTCCATGGGGATGATCTAGGCGCTCTGTGTCTGGAAAAGGGTGAGTCCCATTCCTTTTACATATTGAGCTTTCCACCTCTCCCCTTTATTTTCCACATGCTGCAAATCTCAAATTTTTGGTCACAGGTATATTTTATATGTATGTTATTATATACCCTTCTTTTGTTTTAGGAAAAACTTTCACTGCTTTTTGTTCCCTGAAGAAAGATGTATTACTGAGACATCTGAAACGCGTCGGATAAATGATCATCCATGCCCTTAGCCTAGTCCTGGGGTGTGCGGTGATCCTCTAGCAGTAACAATTTTTTCAATCTAGAAATTTTTCATCTTTTTAAATAATGTTGTTATTATGAAGTGTTTATGCTTTGAACAAATGTATTAAAATTTATATTTTTATGACCTAGTTGTCACAATTGCTTTTTGGTTGCCCGAAAAATCTCACCTCACTTAGAGGTATCCATCTTTTTCATTTGATACAGGGATGTTGGCAACCTCATGCCTCCATACATGAGCCAAATCTTTTCATAAATTATAGGGTGGACAATACACCCACATACCTCGCTGGGCTCATGTATCTTGGCATGGATCCTACTTTTTTCTAAAAACAATTTTCTTTTTTCAGACTCTGGTTTATATTTTACCCCGGACTCTATTGGGTAATTCCATGAGAACAGGGTCCAGAGCCTGTCCAAACTACCCACTTCTATATATTTTTTTGGGTTTCCTCCTTGGAGGATTAGAAATTATGATTGTTTTTGTTTAAAACATCTCTCGCTTAAAAAAAATTCCCCCCCCCCTCCTTCCCCTTTTTTTCCCCCCCACCCCCCCTTTTTTTGTTGTGTTTTTTTGTTTTCTTGTTTTTCGTTTTTTGGTCTTGCTTTTGTTTTTGTTTTTGTTGGTTAGGAAGGGTGATTAGGACGGCGCCACTACATCATGGGGGATCTCAAGGGTGGTCAGTGGGAAGAACTCATGTCCAAAATTGAAAAGAACTACCAAGGTAAGGAACAACTCACATCTGACCTGGCATCCCTTTTCTTTAACCTGACCAAGGTTCTAGAGAAAAAAGCTGCCTTGCATTGGCATATACAGTCCATGGAAAGATACATTAGTGAACATATTAATCCAATTGGATTACGCATTCAGATCTTTCCGATTTTGGACACAATTAGCAAGGAGCTTAAAAGTAATTGGGAGGCCAGACTAGATGAATGTTCCAAGAACCTAATGCAACTGCTACAAAACGAGTATCGTCAGCAGCTTCAAGTGCTGGATAAAGAAATTGAAGCCCTTTATGCTAATTTGACTCCTTTAAAGCCCTTAGAAGAATATGCCAACCTTGAACAAAAACTCAAGGAGCATCTGGAAACCTTCAGTAAATCAATTCTGATTAAAAAAGAAAAAAAGTATTGGAGAGACAAAAACGCATTCCGTGAAGGGAGAGCATATAAATGGGACAATATTAAAAGGTTTAGAAATCAAAATCCCAAGAAAAATAGCAAAATAGATGGTAAACATAAAGACTATTCCTCTGACACTCCCTCAAACTCCTCCTCCTCTATGTCCTCCAACACGGGGCGTATAGCATCAAAAAGGAAAGGGGCCTCCTTCAAACAAAACGTTGAAGGGGAAGTCAAACAGGCCAATAAAAAGGCCGCAACAGTGCCACAACTATCCCTGGTCACAAATAATTCTAGAAAAATAACGACTCCCTCGAGTGAAGTAATTGATGGGGATACTAAGGATCCACCATCCAACAGAAGCAGACTTTTCCCCAAAAAAGACAGTGGGGCCATTCCCAAAATACAACGTACCGCATTGGACAATTTTTTGGACAAGAGGGGGATGCCAGCAGCGTCCCCCAACCTAACAATAATGGATATACCTCCTGCACTACCGAATCTGAACCAGGAGGGGGTCTGAACATCATCAATCTTTCCTCCCATAGCCTCACAGCAGTAGAGCATGAGGTTTTGTCATTGGGACTTTCCTTTTGTCCCAATATGGGTACGAATATATTCGATGCTGTTAAAAACATACATTTGTTTGCCCGTAGGCCGTTTTATAAAAGCCTATATGCAAAACATATTGATCCACTCAAAGAGCTGGCCCCTAACCTTAAGGCAGCAGACTTCAAAGCCCTTAGGGATCTAAATCTCCTACTTCAGGAGAATGAGACATTAGATGGAGCTTGGGACAATGAGGCTTTGGAGGAAATGGAGAATGAGGATAACATCAAAAATAAGGATCCAATGTCTAGATTCAAACGAAGATCAAATAAATTTCCTATGCTAAATCAAAATCCAGCCATTTCCCACTTTGTCAGAGAAACTTCCAAAGAGCTTGAAGCCATGAAAAAGGACAGTGTCCATTCAAATCTAAGTTCCGAACAACAACTAGCTTTGAAAACTCTGAGAAATCTTCCAGATATTACTATTAAAGCCTCTGACAAAGGGGGAAATGTGGTCTTGATGAACAACAGTAATTATGAGCGAATGTGTCTCAAAATCTTAAATAACAAACAGTGCTATCTCAAAATTTCGCCAGCCCAGGTTGATGGCTTCAATAAACAATTTTATGACCTCGTCGATTACTTTTTTCATCGAGGGGTCATAATTAAAGACTTATGGGACTTTATAAGGGTTCAACATCCCAGACAACCCACCTTCTATGCTCCCCCTAAGGTCCACAAAAACCTTGTGGACCCTCCAGGGAGACCCATAATATCGGATAATGGCTCAATCTCTGAAGGTGTCAGTGAGGTCATTGACCAATATTTGAGACCACACGTCCTCAACCTACCATCCTACACCAAAGATACCATACATCTTTTACAGATGCTCGAAGATATGACGATACCGACGGACGCCATCTTGGTCTCCGTCGATGTTGAGACCCTGTACAACAGCATTCCCCATTCATTTGGGTTGAGGGCTGTTGAACAGGTTCTCAAGCAGCAGCCAACTACTGATTGGAAGTTCAACACCTTCATCCTTACCATGTTAGAATTTATTTTGTATCACAACACCTTTCTCTTCCAGGGCTCCCACTACCTCCAGGTACAGGGTGTGGCTATGGGAACGTGCTGTGCGCCTTCCTACGCCAACCTGTACCTGGGGGAGTGGGAGCGGGATTTCCTCCTGGGAGAGAATGCGTCGATGTGCGCTGCTCATATTTTGATTTGGCAGCGTTACATCGACGACATTTTTATTATTTGGGATGGACCGCAAAGTGGCCTCGATGAACTTCTGAGACTTATGAATATCAACAAATTTAATTTGTTTTTTACCATGTCTCATGACCAATCAGAAATCAGTTTTTTGGACATTAAAATCAAAAAAGATCCCGATGGTAAAATATACTCGACTCTCTTTAGGAAAGAGACCGCCGGGAATACCATATTACATGCTGGTAGCTTTCACCCCGAACCTCTCAAGAGGTCTATACCTTACAGCCAATTTCTTAGAATCAGGAGAAATTGTTCTTTGGAGGATGACTTCCATGAACAATGTAATGCACTCTCTCTCCGGTTATCCTCTAGGGGGTATACAAAAACTTGTCTCCGGAAGGCGTTCAACAGAGTTAAAGCCCTAGATAGACGCAAGTTGATTTTTAAAATCAAATCACAAAATGTTAGGTCAGAAGAAAACAACTCAAGGATCATTTTGGGGTTCTCAAATGAGCATGCAAGAATTAGAAGGATAATAACAAAATTTTGGCCTATACTCACTGAGGACCCCATCCTCCAAAATCTACTCTTGGATAGACCTCAACTTACGTTTAAACGTGCGGACTCACTAGGGACCATGTTGGTCCGGAGTGAGTACAAGGGCAACTCTGTCAAAGACCCCTGCAAGACACATGGGACTTTCCCATGTGGACATTGCGCGCAATGTGAGGTCATTGGTAGGAGGACCACACTGGCATTGCCCAATGGGGAGACTCTCTCGCTAAAACATTTTGCCAACTGTACCACACGAGGGGTAGTCTACCTCATGCAATGCCAGTGTGGTTCCTTCTACGTCGGCAAGACCAAACAACCCTTCCATAAAAGAGTGGAGAAACACATGCATTCTATGAGAATTGGCAACTTGTATTTACCCCTTGGGAGACACGTGGCCAAAGCACATGGGTACCACATGCCCAAAGTCAACTTTTCCGTCCTTGACAGAATACATATCCCCCTACGTGGGGGGGATTGGAATAAGGTACTTCTCCAGCGCGAAATGCGCTGGATTAGACACCTTAAAGCTACAATCTTTCCAGGACTGAATGAGATGGAGAGCTTTAGGCCCTTCTTAGAGGGGTTCAGTTCGGGGAAAACGGACTAGCCCCCACAGGCCACTGGGAGATCATCCTCCTGCCCCTTCCCCCTTTCCTTAATCGACTAACTGTTATTTCTTTCCCTCCCCCCCCCCCCCCCCCCACTCAGACCCTACTTGTACCCTTTGGGACACTGGGGCCTTAAGTTGAGATTTGTAATAAGTAGGATTTACATTTATAAATTATTGTATGATTTGACTTTGTAAATGTAAAAGTTTTTCTTGGATTTATATATGAAACCTTTGATTGTAAACCTGTGATTAAATATTGACGATTTGTTTGCAGCACACCTTGTGGCCCTCCAACTAGGAGCCATATGTGATAGGTACCATTTCTCGACCGGCCCTTTCTGGGTGTCTTTGGTGTCCGTGATGATCCCACCCCTCCTATCACAAGAGGGCTCCTCCATCCACTGCCGGGGGACAGTAGCACCCTGGTGCCCGCCCCAGGGGCATTCTATGCCCTGGGGGCACTCTCTTACCCGGCAGTGGTGACTTTATTCCCCTTCTCTCAACTGTCAGACTTCCCATCTGCCAGTCTTTAAGTATTTAGGCATAGCAAACATCTTTGCCCTGTTTCTAGGAGTTCCTTCGGGAACATGATTTCCCCTCCCTTCCCTTGGGAAGGCACTGTTTGGAAATCTGTGGGCCCCCCTTTTTCCCCCTCATTTTATGCAGCGTTCCTCCAATGGTCCTTTTCCATCTTTGCCCTGTATTTATTTTTTGATTTCTTTATTTTCCCTGGTCCCCTTGTCCAATGACGTCCCGAAATTGCATTTTTATTGTTATTGTTTAATCCCATAGACTACCCGGCCCTTTTGAGTAGGCAGTGATTTCCGCTCCCTTTGTGCGGACACTTTCTTGTTTTCCTGTACCCGGTTATTGAGCGCCCTTGATTCGCGTCGTTGTGACGCGCACAATGGGCGGTTCCAATGAATGCGTTGTGTTCCGGTGTAGTCATTTGACATCCCGTGCACCTGATTGGGTGCGCTGCGGTCACATGATCCCTGGGATGCTGGGACTGCACTGGACGTCTTGGGTCATGTGCTGTATGACGCGCAGGATGCGCGTCACCAGCGGCCTGGCCATGGTGCTGCGCTCTGATTGACTAGAGCTTGGCCACCTGACGCTGACGTCAGTAGTGGGCGCGCTGTTTGCACGCCCAACACGGTGGACATGGAGGACAGGAATTATGCTTGTTTGCTTCCAATGTTTATTCATTGCTCCACCCACAAGCAATTACCCCATTCAATCCAGGGACAGCTGTTGTATCGCTGGAGTGAGTGGATCATTTACACCTGAGGCCCATCATCCTTCAAGTAAGTATAAAGGGGAGTCAGGGGGGTTTCTGTCAGCACTCATTTTCCTCCCTTCCCTTGTTGGAGTTGGAGGTTATTTTGGTTTCTGGTCTTTTTTGGTTTCCATGACTGGAGTGTCCGTTCATTCCTATTTGAGCTGATGTACTGGGAGTGGTAAGTACACTTTAGGGAGATTTTATTTATTTTACTCCTAGCTTCACCTTTTTAGTGAAGAATCTAATACCCTCCCTGTATACATCTATCTAAATTTCTCCCCAGCCATGACACTTCTTATTGCTCTATGACTGCTGACTTTGTTGTGGATACTCATGTTATCCCACCCCCCCATGGTTATGGAGCCCTCTGGAGTGGGGGATCGTTATGGACATTGAGCATATCATCTGGTTTGGTCGCCCTGATTGCGGCTCACATACAAGCTCCATGGGGATGATCTAGGCGCTCTGTGTCTGGAAAAGGGTGAGTCCCATTCCTTTTACATATTGAGCTTTCCACCTCTCCCCTTTATTTTCCACATGCTGCAAATCTCAAATTTTTGGTCACAGGTATATTTTATATGTATGTTATTATATACCCTTCTTTTGTTTTAGGAAAAACTTTCACTGCTTTTTGTTCCCTGAAGAAAGATGTATTACTGAGACATCTGAAACGCGTCGGATAAATGATCATCCATGCCCTTAGCCTAGTGCTGGGGTGTGCGGTGATCCTCTAGCAGTAACAATTTTTTCAATCTAGAAATTTTTCATCTTTTTAAATAATGTTGTTATTATGAAGTGTTTATGCTTTGAACAAATGTATTAAAATTTATATTTTTATGACCTAGTTGTCACAATTGCTTTTTGGTTGCCCGAAAAATCTCACCTCACTTAGAGGTATCCATCTTTTTCAACAAACTCCTCTCTACCTGTAAAAATGGCACAGTTCTACCTACAGGTCGGAGGAATGCCTGCACCTGCCAACACCCTGCCCAGGCTCACCATATTCTCTGGCCACAAAGCAGCCTCCAGTTGAGCCCTCCCATGAACACCCTCCCAGAACCTTGCCTCCCGCATGCCCTCTGGGGTGTGCATCCAGCGCGCTCTGTGACTGCTGTGTCCTTCAGCAACAGCTGATCACAAATCGTGGTGAAGGGCCAACCACAGCAGCCCTTTACCATTTGATCAGCTGATCACATGTAATCAGACTTGCCGGTTATCGGCAGTCCTTTGTCAGTACATTGTTTATACTTATAATCAGTGCCCTGATTATCAGTGCAGCTACCCTATCAGTGCCACCTACCAATGCCCATCAGTGCCGCCTAACAGTTCTGCCTATCAGTATCACCTATCAGTGGTCATCAATGCCACTTTTCAGTAAAGCCTATTGGTGCTGCCTATCAATACCGCTTATTAGTGCTCTTCAATGCCCATGAGTGCCGCCTGCCCGTCCCCATGAGTGCCGCCTATCAGTGCCCATCAGTGTCGCCTATCAGTGCTGCCTACCAGTGCTTCCTCATCAGTTCCTCCTCAGCAGGACTCTCACCTGAAAGCATCTCTCTCATACAGCCCAAAGTCTGCATTGACAGTTCCCCCTCCCATCTCCCTCGCACGGATGGGAGAAGAGAGACCTGATCTGCTCCTTCTCCTCCCACCCATCTTCTCTTGTGTGCACCACGGGAAGTGTGAAGCCCAGCAGCGGAATGATCAAATTCAGATGCTTAGCTTCACACTTCCTGTGGTGCACACAGGAGGAGAAAGAGCAGATCGTCTCTCTCCTCTCCCATCCATTTGAGGGAGGAGGGAGGGGGGGGGGACTGTCAGTGCAGGCTCTGGGCTGTATAACAGAAATGCTCCCAGCTCAGAGCCCTGCTGCTTGCAACCCTGCTGGGGCCCCCAGACAGTGGCAGAACACCAGGGTCTGGTTGCAAGTGGGACCTTTGTGACCTTGGTAGCTTCACCACTGGGCCAGTTTTTTTTTTTTTTTTTTACATGCAGTTTAAAAGGTAATTACACTCCAAGTGAATACATTTTTAAGGGTGAACACTGGTGATCTGCCCACCAGCTTCTTACATATCTAAGGCCGTGTACACACGGGCAAACATGTACGATGAAACCGGTCCGCCGGACCGTTTTCACCGTACATGTCTGCCCGGGGATTTCTGTACGATGGCTGTACCAACCATCGTACAGAAATCCGCGTGTAAACAATACGCGGGGCGTGTTCGCGGTGTCGCCGCGACAATGACGCGGTGTCGCCGCGACAATGACGCGGCGACGTGGGCGGGCCTGCCAGTTAAATGCTTCCACGCATGTATCGAAGTCATTCGACGCATGCGAGGGATGGCGGGCGCTCGGACATGTACGGTAGGTCTGTACAGACGACCGAACATGTCCGAGCGGGCAGGATTCCAGCGGACTGTTTTAAAACAAGTCCAGGAATATTTGTCTGCTGGGAAAAGGCCCGGCGGGCAAATGTTTGCTGGAATCCTGCACGCTCGGGCCTACACACGATCGAACATGTCTGCTGAAACTGGCCCGCAGACCAGTTTCAGCAGACATGTTTGGTCGTCTGTACGGGGCCTAACAGATTCAAGCTGTAAGATATTTCCACCTGCATTTCAGTTCTTTCTGTGGTGCCAAGCGGTCTCATCAATTCTTTAATGAAGCATCTACCTTTCCACTGCTTCTACAATATACATGAATACATAGAGATAATTCTACAAAAAGGATGAGGTTGAATTTAAAAAACTGTGATAAAAGCAGCAATTTACAGAAAACCCTTGCTCATGCAGAGAAAAGGATGAGGTTTGCGTCAATTACCTATGCCTCTCTCTCCAGCGTATACTCAATTTTCCTTCAAAGCCCTGTCCTCCATTCAGAGTATGTAACTAATTCACTGTGACAACACTGGTCCAATCAGCTGAATGGAGCAGTGAAGAAGAAAATGTAAGGAAAGTATATGCTTTGGGGTTTCTTCCCAAACTCTAGATGTGCTGCCTTGACTCCTGTTTAAAACATAGATTGTAAATGCCCTGAGGGCAGAGACTGATGGGAATGTACAATATGTAAAGAGCTGCATAATTGTTGGAGTTATATCAATACCAGGTAATTAGTGGAATTTGGTCTTTTAGATTTGCAGTAGACTATGCAGTTCAAGGGAAGAACAGTAGAGGGAACCAGCCAACCACATATCTTAACATTTGCTGGTTACTTCACAGCATTTATGGTTTGCGTTAATCAACAAATAAATCGTATTTGTATATTCACTATATTCCATATTTTAAGAAAACTATAATTTGACTATAGTGCAATGCTAATTGCTGGAAGAAGTTTCAAGCACATAATATCTACATTAAAGGGGTTGTAAAGGTTTGTTTTTTATTTTCTAAATAGGTTCCTTTAACCCTCTGAGCGGTAAACCCGAGCGTGACTCGGGGTTCGTTTTTTATGTTAGGATCGGTTAGCCCGAGTCACGCTCGGGGTGGATGTGCAGAGAGCGCAGCGGCGTTCCTTACCTTGTCCAGGCGATCCAGCGATGATCTATCATTGCTGTGATCCCCGCCGAGACACACACCGCGCCGTCCATCCGCCATCTGACTTCCTGGTTCCGTTCCCTGCACCGCAATGGTGCATGGGAACGGAACTGGGAGGGAAATTCAAATGTTGCACCAACACAAACACATAAAAAGGTGGTGATACAATGTAATCTGAGAGGATTACACTGTATCACTTTGAAAACTGACACAGTGCCCTTTCATTGCCCCTTGCCATTGTCATTGCTGACATATAAAACCTTATAAAACCATATAAAAAATGGCATCAAAAAAGCGCTGTCCTCCAAATGCGCTTTTGGACCAGCTGAGCGACAGCGATAGCGGCAGCGACACGGAGTTGCTCGCAGATCATAGCGACAGTGAATCGTATGGAGATTTATCATCTGGATCTGACACTGACACTGATATAGAAAGTGACGCCGCAGATGATCCCGCACCTGACCTGAGTGATGTGCGCACTTGGTGCCCTATAGACAGCGATGCGGACCAGACATCGCCCCCGAGGTTCCGATTTACTGGATCTCCTGGGATGAAGGTAGATGTGGAGGCCGACAACCCTATGGCGTATTTGAAACTCTTTCTATCTGAGGAGGTCATTTTACAAATTGTGACGGAGACCAATCGCTACCACGATCAGCAATCTGCTACGCTGCGTGGCAGATTTTCCAGGTCCAGAAAATGGGAACCGGTCACCGAGGAGGACATTTGGAATTTTTTGGGACTCATCATCCTTCAGGGGGTGGTGGGCAAACCACTCCAGAAGTGGTACTGGACCACCAATAAGATGCTGGCCACTCCGTTTTTTGGCACTGTGATGTCCGAGTATCGCTTTTCACTAATAATGAAAAACCTGCACTTCGCCAACAACGAAGAATTTGACGAGGCCACACATCCTGCGCCAAAGCTGAAAAAAATCTGGGAGGTGTGCCAGATGATTGTTGCCAACTTTCAGCGGACCTATGTGCCAGAAAGGGATGTAAGTGTGGACGAAAGTCTGATGGCCTACAAGGGACGCCTGAGTTGGATCCAATTTATTGTGTCCAAAAGAGCGCGCTTTGGGATAAAATTTTACATGCTATGTGAATCATCCACCGGCTATATATGGAATTCGGTAATTTACACCGGGAAAGGTACCAAATTCAATCCCAGGTACAGCCGCTATGGGATGGCCACATCTTCTGTCATGTCACTGCTGGACCCATTGCTGAACCAGGGATACTGCGTGACAACAGACAATTTTTACACGTCACCGGAACTTTATGAGGTTTTGCTCCTCAATAAAACGGACGGGTATGGTACCGTGAGGCCAAACCGGCGTGACATGCCATCTACGTTTGGCAATAAAAAAATAAAAAAAGGAGAGATGGTTGCCTTTCAAAAGGGCAAAATGATGGCAATGCGCTGGCGAGACAAAAAGGACATGTGTCTCATGAGCACCATGCACAGCACCTCCACTGCCATGGTCCGCACAAAATACGGAAAAGATGTGCTGAAACCACAAGTCGTGATCGACTATAACCACACAATGGGAGGTGTCGACCGAGCCGATCAGGCGATGACATTTTACCCGGCGATGCGAAAACAACAAAAGAAGTACTATAAAAAGATTTTTAGGCATCTCCTTGAACAATGTCTTTGGAACGCCTATATCCTTTACAAAGAAAACACGAACATATCTCTTGTTCATTCGGACTTTATATGGAAGGTGGCTGAGCAGATCTTTATCAATCACCCGACGGCATCAGTGTCTGCTAACAGACACGGACGACGCTCTGTTGACGTTGGGAATCCAGAGCGCCTGACAGGTCGTCATTTTGTGGAATTTGTACCGCCAACCGCACGAAAGTTAGCGCCTACCAGGATGTGCGTCGTTTGCTGCTCCAAGAGGGATGAAAATGGGAAAAAAGTCCGAAAAGAATCAAGGTACTATTGCCCAGATTGCAATGTCGGACTTTGTCTCGTTTCTTGCTTCAAAGTGTTTCACACTATGGATGTGTATTGAATTTCTTTCTTTGACTAATTTCTTTATTTTTCATTGCTTTGTTGAATAAAATTATATTATTGATTAATTATAATTCATGTGTTTGTGTTTCAAATTTATCACATCTGGAATGTCTACTAGAGTCTTGTTTTGGTCAGGTTTAAGTAAGTAATTACTAAGAATTGCAGGCCTATAATACATATCACCAAATTTCCATGAAAAAAAATGTACCGCTTTTGGTACGTAATTCCAGACAGAATCATACCGCCAGGGAGGTTAAGCTAGTGCATTGTTGGTTCTCTTACCTTTTTCTTTGATTTCCCTTTTTTTTAAAAAATGTCTTTGTTTTCTTTGTCTGAATTTCTCACTTCCTGTTCCTCCTCAGTAAGCTGTTCTGGCTGACTAACCCCCAGCCAGAATAGCTCGGATGATGGGGGCAAGCTTACTAAGGAGAAACAGGAAGTGAGAAATTCAGACAAAGAAAAAAACATTTAGAAGGGAAATCGAAGGAAAAGGTAAGTGAACCAACAATACACTAGCTTAACCACTTGCCGACTGTCGCACGCAGATGTACGTCGACACAATGGCACGGTCAGGCACATTGGCGTACCTGTACGTCCCTTTAAATTTGCCTCCTGGGTCACGCAAGTGCGCCCTCCGCGTGCCTTGTGCGCGTGCTCGCGTGTCCCGTGAACTCGATATTCCTGGGGTGGCCTGCAATCGCGGTGGGCAAAGGCGTAACAGGGGGATGTATTTGTAAACAAGGCATTTCCCTATTCTTCCTAGTGACACTGTCACTGATGGCTGTTCCCCGTGATCGGGAACTGTCATCAGTGACGTTTCTTGTGTAGCCACGCCCCCTAATAGTAAGAATCACTCCCAAGTACTGACTTAATCCCTGCAGCGCCACCTAGTGGTTAACCCCATTCGCTGCCAGTATAATTTTTACAGTGATCAGTGCATTTTTATAGCACTGATCGCAATGGTCCTAAAAATGTGTCAAAAGTGTCCGATGTGTCCGCCATAAAGTCGCAGTCACAAAAAAAAAAAAAAAAAAATGCTCATCGCGATTTTTTTAACAAAAATATGTACAAGAATACGTATCGGCCTAAACTGAGGAGAAAAAACATTTTTTATATATTTTTGGGGGATATTCATTATAGCAAAAAGTAAAAAATATTGAATTTGTTTCAAAATTGTCGCTCTATTTTTGTTTATAGCGCAAAATATTTAAACCGCAGAGGTAATCAAATACCACCAAAAGAAAGCTCTATTTGTAGGAAATATTCTTTGGGAGCCACGTCGCACGACCACGCAATTGTCAGTTAAAGCGACGCAGTGCAGAATCGCAAAAAGTGGGTTGGTCTTTGACCAGCAAAATGGTCCAAGGGTTAAGTGGTTAAAGGAACCTATTTAGAAAATATAAAACAAACCTTTACAACCCCTTTAAGGCCCCTTTCACATTGAGGAGTTTTTCAGGCGGTACAGCGCAAAAAATAGCACTGCTATCCCGCCTGAAAAACTCCTTCACTGCAGACTCAGTGTGAAAGCCCGAGGGCTTTCGCACTGAGGCGATGCGCTGGCGGGAGACAAAAAAATCTCCTGTCAGCAGCATCTTTGGAGCAGTGAGAGGAGCGGCATGTATACTGCTCCTTCACTGCTCCTTCCCATTGAAAACAATGGGAAACTGCGGCAATACTGCCCGCAATGCGCCTCTAACCCTTTATCGTTAATACCGCACAGCTAGCGGCCGATTCCCGCGGCAATCCCGGCGGTATAGCGCCGCTATTTTTAGCTGCGATATACCGCCACCGCGGCTCCCGCTGTAATGTGAAAGGGGCCTTACAATAACCTACAAATCATGATAATGCCTATATACATACCTCCCAACTTTTTGAGATGGGAATGAGGGACACCTATCAGCAAAAGCATGCAGGCAGAGGACACACCCCTTGCCACACCCCCTAAAGGAGAATTGTACAAAAAAACAATATTGGAAAAAGAGAGATACCCCCCCAGATGGGACTTTAAAGGCCAAACCACAGTATAGGTATAAAAAATATGTATTATTTGGACAAAGTGAACCTGTTGACATTGGCTCAGAACGCACATAGAGCACCTTGGTACATAAAAACATAAAAAGCATATTCCATAGCCATATGGAATCACCAAAAAATAAAGGGCATTATCTACCATTTGGAGAGTGTATTTGATGTTACAGTTCTTTGTTGTGTATTGTATTGTGTTATGTTTTTTCTTTTTGCCACTCGGCACACGCTTTAATATATTTTTTGGTGATTCCATATGGCTATGGAATATGCTTTTTATGTTTTTATGTACTTAGGTGCTCTATGTGCGTTCTGTCAACAGGTTCACTTTGTCCGAATAAAACATATTTTTTATACCTATAGTGTGGTTTGGCCTTTAAAGTCCCATCTGGGGGGTATCTCTCTTTTTCCTATACAACAGGGATGCGGCCCACACCACTACTATTGGATCCAGCAGCACCTCCTCCTATAGCAAAAAAACAATATTGGTGCTTTTTTTTTACCACTACACTACTACCACTTCCTTTATATTGGCTTTTGGAATTTACAAATGCAGCAATTTAGAATTTGGATGAAAGGTTTAGCACTGGAAAACACTTGTTGATAGATAAAAAGTGCATTTTATATACATCTATATAGATCAGACCAAAATGAGGGACAAATGAGGCGGAGAGAGGGACATTGCTCCAAATCAGGGAAAGTCCCTCGAAATCAGGGACAGTTGGGAGCTATGCCTATATGTGTATGCTGTGGGATATAATTTTGTTTTTAGGTACAAAACTTAGCACATATTAACACTTCAGACTTGCAGCACTGGGGTCCACAGATCAAATACCAGTCAGGCCACTATCTGTATAGAGTTTGCAAGTGTAATATGCAAGTGTCATTTTGTAATAGTGTATTGTTACATTGTATTACCCATTTTATTCATACAGTATGTAGCTCAGAATGTGACCAGGTAGCCTGGTTCACACTAATGCGATTTCAGATGTGACTTGGGTCGCAATGAATCGCATGGCAGTGGAAATCAGAGGCACATTGCGGGCGGTATTACCGCGGTTTCACATTGTTTTAAATGGGAAAGAACGGTGAAGGAGCGGTATAGATACCGCTCCTTTCACCGCTCCAAAGATGCTGCTTGCAGGAGATTTTTTTCTCTCCTGCCAGAGCATCGCCTCAGTGTGAAAGCCCTCGGGCTTTCACATTGAGAAGGCTGGGGCAGGAGTTTTTCAGGCGGTATAGCAGCGCTATTTTTAGCGCTGTAACGCCTGAAAAACTCCTCAGTGTGAAAGGGGCCTAAAGAGAGCCTGTCACCAAAAACTCACCACATAGGACACCTTTTGTTCCCTATGTGATGAGAAAAAAAAAGCTAAGTAAAAAAAAAAATGGTATTGCAAAATTGAAAGTTACACACAAGCACATAACAATTCCCCCCCCCCCCCAATTTTTTTGGAGGCCCCCCACATACACGCACATAAAAACATAGATGCATGCATTGGTGGCGCCTACGCATAAAGACGTCAATTGCGATATACATGCTAGATATCACTGCTCACAGAGTGAGAGTAATATTTCTAGCACCGGAACGCGACATGTTGGGTATCCATTTACTCGTTGCAACCTCACCTTTTATATTTTGCCCTAAAATTAACTTTAATGTATTTTTTACTGAAATGTTGCTTTACCTTTGGGGTAATATTGTGTGACATAAAAAATTGGAACTACCGCAATTTTTTTTCCCAGGGTGTCTGCTTTCAAGAAATATATAATGTTTAGGGGATTTTTTTGTAAACTTCAGGCCTAAAAGCATTTTATAAAGATATGTGCAAAAATGGAAAAACGGATCTGGCAGCGAAAGGGTTCATGCATGCCAGTATTTTGCTAGCTTTGTTAGCTGTATATTATTTCATGCTATTGAATGAGTCTGTGATCTTCAAGCACCTCCAGATCATTCTCCATAAATGATTCCCCCAGGAGAGCTCTTCCTGATGTGTAATTTGCATGTATTTTTGGCACCCAAAACTTTACATTTCTCAATATTGAACCCCATCTCCCAGGTAGATGTCTACCTCCTATTTTATTAAAGTCTTCCTGTAATTATGCTACATCCTGTGCCAAAGCTATTTCCCTACATAACCACTTAACGACTGCCCTACAGCAGATTTACTGCTACAGGGTAGCCATTCTGTGCAGAATCACATGTATACGGGATTCTGCACTTCCAAGTAGGAGGCGCAACTCTTCTGCTCTGATTGGTCACAGCAGATGCCGATCAGCTGGTGTCAACCCATGGATGTCCACCAGCACCCACCTATCTTCCAAAAGACACATCGGACGGAGCCTATTTAAATAAGGCAAAGCTCCATGCTGACGAGTCCAGATGGGCTATCAAACATGAGTTCGACTTGAACATTGTCTGTTCGCCGGTTCGCCGAACAGCGAACACCCTTCAAAAGTCTATTGGAGAAATCGTAAGTGCTAATTTTAAAGGTTAATATGCAAGTTGTTGTCATAAAAAGTGTTTGGGGAACTGGGTCCTGCCTCAGGAGACATGTATCAATGCAAAAAAAAAGTTTTAAAAACGGACGTTTTTTCGGGAGGAGTGATTATAATAATGCTTAAAGTGAAACAATAAAAGTGAAATATTCCTTTAAATTTCGTACCTGACGGGTGTCTAAAGTATGCCTGTAAAGTAGTGCATGTTTTCTGTGTTTAGAACTGTCCCTGCACAAAATGTCTTTTCTAAAGGAAAAAAGTAATTTAAAACTACTCTCGGCTATTAACCTCCCTGGCGGTATGATTATGTCAGATTTTTGATGCTGAAAGCTGTACAATTATTTTGCATGGAAATTTGTCGTTTTATATTGTAGGCCTATAATTCTTAGAAATAACTCACTTAAATCTGTCCAAACAAGAGTCTAGTAGACATCCCGGGTATGATAAAGTTTGAAACACAAAATCATAAATTATAATATAATAACTATAAATAATTATAAAAAAATAATAATATAATAATTATAATAAAATTAATTTCCCCACTATTCACTATCGCTAAATTCTGCAAGTGTTCTTATTTACTATCGCTGTTTTCTAGCTGGTCCTAAACCACTTTTGACATAAAGGGACACTTTTGGTTGCTATGGACAATCTCAAGTTTCCAGGCAGAAAGAACAGTATATATAATATAAATCTGCATGCAGGGCACTGGACAGACCACTAGGGACAAATGGGATACAAAATTATTTCATACAGTAATGTAATCTGTAAGATTACAGTGTACTGTATGTATTATGAATTTTGTCATTTTTGAATTTGCCCCCAGGCTCCGCCCCGTGCGCCGCGATGCTCGCAGGGAACGGAGCCTGACACACAGAGGCATTGGGGCGAAGGACACAGCCTGAGGACACAGCGGGGGGACATCGCAGGATCCAGGGGATCCAGGTAAGTAACCTGCACCAGGATCCTGCAATGCAATCCCGAGTGTGGCTTAGGGTTACCGCTAATGGGACTGAAATTTAACCCCGAGCCACACTCTGGAAAACCACCAGGGAGGTTAATGAATTGTTTAAGACATCATCCGAAAATGGAAAGAGTATGGCACAACTGAAAACCTACCTAAGACATGGCCTTCCACCTAAACTGACAGGCCGGACAAGGAGAGCATTATTCAGAGAAGCAGCCAAGAGGCCGTGGAGGAGCTGCAGAGATTCACATCTCAGGTAATAGAATCGGTCCACAGGACAACTATTGGTCATGCACTCCACAAATCTGGCCTTTATGGAAGAGTGACAAGAAGAAAGCCATTGTTGAAAGAAGGGGACGGTGGAGAAAGAAGGAATGGAGTAATGTGTGTGTGAACTGGTATGATGTTATATGATCGTCGCCACCTCTAATTCCTCATTCAACCCTCCTGGCGAGTATATCCAGTATGTCTCCCTTTCGCAAAGCCAATGGAATCTCTCTGCCTCTGGGTATTTGTTCCAGCACCCAAACTTCGAGGCCTGTGGTGGATTTTTTATGACAGCAAAGTGGCGAGAGACACCATGTTTGTCCTTTCCTTCCTTTACTAGGCAACGGTATTCTCCAAAATGTTTTTGGAGTAGGCGGATGGTACGGTCTATTTACAACAAGTTACATGGGCATGTCAAACAGTAAATGGCAAAATCTGATGAACAATTATAAAATTCATCAAATTTATATGTTTTTCCTTTGGCAGTGTATTCTCTTTTACAAAAGCACACATTTTACATAGTGCCTTTTTGCAACAGAACATAATCAGTCTACCACGGACCCTTGTGGTTCTCCTGCCAGAATACCACATACCCCTAGAGACCATGTCCTACTGACCAAAACTCCGGAGCCAAACACCAGTGCTTATGACCTCACAGACATAGCTTATACTGTATGTCTGATCCCAATTATGGACCCAATGTTCTGTCCCACGTCATTTCACTTCCTATCACCCCATGCGACAATTCAGTAACTCAGATTAACCCCACTGTGCAGACTTTTTTGTGGTAAGTCCCCCTCCACAAAGCACACAAAAAAGAAAGTACACAGAAGAGGCTGCAGAGGGGGGAAAAAAATAGAGGAAGAGCCAAACAGCACCACAAAAAATTCACGCAGACTGTAAAGCTATTCAATCTCTCATCACACACACTCATAGTCACTCATGGATATTGAGATTTCTGTGCAAACTGAAGAATGAATGTGTGTTTTGGTGGAGCAAACCTACAGCTGTAGTGGGAAGTGAAACATTTAGAAGCAGTTTTACAGTTTCCTGCTCAGGACAGTTTGGTCACTACCTAGGTTTGGACTGAACTCTGGCTGTTTGGGAATTCATGGGGAACCTCATGCTATTGTTTCTTGTTTTTTTGTTTGGGGTCCCTCTTAAATTCTATTCCACACCTTAATATCCATACCATACACCGACCAACCACCATATCTGATCCTGCCACTTCACTTGCACCAATTGAAATCTCCAGTCCTCGCTAATAAAGGAAACAAAGAGGCAGAGCTTCTGAGTGACATCATTGACCAAATATTGACATGATCATTTTTGGTCAGTGACATCACATGTCAACACTTAGTCAATGACGTTGCCTGGGGGATCAATTCCTTTTATTTACAATGCATAGCAGGGACCAGGAGCAGTCAACAGAAACACATTGCGTAAATAATTGGTGTTTTTTTTTCTTTTGGTGGGTTGGCGAGTTCTTTCCTGTTGTTTGTGGGTTCCCAGTGCTGCTAAATGTTTCACTTCCCACTACAGCTGTAGGTTCATTTGGCCGAACACCCATTAGTTCTTCCATTTGCCGAACCACTGAACAATGGACAGACCTACAGCTTATCCCTAGAGAACACAGAAATCTCCATACACTTTGTACACAGATGTTTCCTACATATTATTTCGTCTTCTGGTTGAATATTCTTAGCCTATAGTGTTGGGCTATTTTCTCCACTGGTCTTCAACTCTTCTGGTTGAATATTCTTTTGGGTAATTTTCTCTTATGCCCCGTACACACGATCGGAAATTCTGACAAGAAAATCGTGGATTTTTTTCCGACGGAATTTTGGCTCAAACTTGTGTTGCACACACTTTTCCCATCGGAAAATTTAAGAACCAGCTCTCAAATTTTTCTTGGTGGAAATTCCGACAGAAAAATTCCGATGGAGCCTACACACGGTCGGAATTTCCGACCAAATGCTCACATCTGACTTTTCTTGACGGAATTTCCGAATTATGTGTACGCAACATTAGAATCAAATGTTAGGGGATGTTTCCTTTGCCAAGTGAAAGGCAACAAATAGAAACTGTCATTACACACATATTATAACAATTGAGGGTAGTAGTCATGATTTCTGCTTGAATTCTGACACAGGGAAAGGGAAGGGTGAAGGTGCTGAGAGGAGACACTTGAGAGGAGAAGAGGGCTATGATCTGTAAGGAGAAAGGGAACCGTGAAGCCTAATAGACTTTCCTAAGGTAGTCAGATTTTCAAGCATGTTAAAAGATGCTGCAAGTAATGAAAAAAATTATTTATAGAAGGGAAAAAAATGCAAGTTAGCAGTTAAAATACTTGATTTGACTTTTTCTGCCATTTTTTAGGTTGGTGACAAGATAGTGTTCTCCTACACAACAGTGCAAAAAAATAAAACATTTGTTTGCAAACCAATTCTTTACAAATATGTGAAATAACAGATCTAATAACATGAAAAAAAAAGAAGTGATTTCAATGCTCTTAAGTGTGAGAAAACAGCACATTGCGAGTTTCAACTCCAGATTAGTAAATTTAATTTTTGCTCTCGACCTGTTATTTCAAGGACTTGTTATGCAGGAGCTCAAGAAAACAAGCTTCCTACAGATGTTATATAAGAAGTGTTATATTTTGTAGAATTGAAGGATATATACAGTATATATATATATATATATATATATATATATATATATATATATATATATATATATATATATATATATATATATATATATAGTATCTCACAAAAGTGAGTACACCCCTCACATTTTTGTAAATATTTTATTATATCTATTCATGTGACAACACTGATGAAATTACCGCTTGCTACAATGTAATGTACTTAGTGTACAGCTTGTATAACAGTGTAAATTTGCTGTCCCCTCAAAATAACTCAACACACAGCCATAAATGTTTAAACCGCTGGCAACAAAAGAGCGTGCACCCCTAAGTGAAAATGTCCAAATTGGGCCCAATTAGCCATTTCCCCTCCCCGGTGTCATGTGACTCATTAGTGTTACAAGGTCTCAGATGTGAATGGTGAGCAGGTGTATTGAGTTTGGTGTTACAAAACAGTACAAAATAGATTATAGCGCACACATACAAAAATGACATTAAATCATGCAAGGCTATTTAAAACACCTGGACTTATTCAAAGTACCCCGATACCACTGATAATGGGGTACTTTGACGCAGTAGTGAGGTTTTCTCTGTATGGCCATATAGTGTGACCAAATCCCCATATTTTGAATATGTCCAGGTGTTTTAAATAGCCTTGCGTGATTTAATGTAATTTTTGTATGTGTGCGCTATAATCTATTTTGTACGGTTTGTTGGTCTATTAGCAGCACAATCTTGAATGTAAAAGCATTTAGGGTGTGCCCCCCAAATCTGTTGTTTTTAAATTTGGTGTTATCGCGTGCACTCTCTCATACTGGTCACTGGAAGTTCAACATGGCACCCCATGGCAAAGAATTGTTGCTCTACATAAAGATGGCCTAGGCTATAAGAAGATTGCCATAACCCTGAAAATAAGCTGCATACAGCGGTTTAACAGGACATGTTCCACTCAGAACAGGCCTCACCATGGTCGACCAAAGAAGTTGAGTGCACGTGCTCAGTGTGATATCCAGAGGTTGTCTTTGGGAAATAGACATTTGAGTGCTGTCAGCATTGCTGCAGAGGTTGAAGTGGTGGGGAGGTCAGCCTGTAAGTGCTCAGCCTTTACGCCGAACACTACATCAAATTGGTCTGCATGGCTGTCGTCCCAGAAGGAAGCTTCTTCTAAAGATGATGCGCAAGAAAGCCCTCAAACAGTTTGCTGAATACAAGCATACTAAGGACACGGATTACTGGAACCATGTCCTGTGGTCTGATGAGACCAAGATAAACTTATTCGGTTCAGATGGTGTCAATCGTGTGTGGCGGCAATCAGGTGAGGAGTACAAAGACAAGTGTGTCTTGCCTACAGTCAAGCATGGTGGTGAGAGTGTCATGGTCTGGGGCTGCATAAGTGCATTGTGGAGCTATAGTTCATTGAGGGAACCATGAATGCCAATATGTACTGTGACATACTGAAGCAGAGCATGATCCCATCCCTTCAGAGACTGGGCCGCAGGGTAATTTTCCAACATGATAACGACCCCAAACACACCTCCAAGATGACCACTGCCTTGCTAAAGAAGCTGAGGGTAAAGGTGATGGACTGGCCAAGCATGTCTCTAGACCTGAACCCCATTGAGCATCTGTGGGCATCCTCAAATGGCAGATAGAGGAGCAAAAGGTCTCTAACATCCACCAGCTCTGTGATGTCATCATGGAGGAGTGGAAGAGAACTCCAGTGGCAACCTGTGAAGTCCTGGTGAACTCCATGCGGGAAAATAATGGTGGCCACACAAAATATTGACACTTTGTGCCCAATTTGGACATTTTCACTTAGGGGTGTATTCACTTTTGTTGCCAGCGGTTTAGACAATAATGGCTGTGTCTTGAGTTTTTTTTGAGGGGACAGGAAATTTACACTATTATACAAGCTGTACACTCACTACTTTACATTGTAGCAAAGTGTAATTTCTTCAGTGTTGTTGAAAAGATATAATAAAATATTTACAAAAATGTGAGTGGTGACTCACTTTTGTGAGATACTGTATATATATTATATTATTGAAGGCAGGTTGCCAACTCGCCATTCACAATCTATCCGTCTAAGGCTGCATTCACACTATAGCGTACTGAATCGCGGCGTTTTGTCCCGCGAATTGCGGCGGCAAATAGCGGCGTTTTGTACCGCGATTCGCGGCGTCAAAACGCTGCGATTGTGAATGCAGCCTGTGACCCCCCTCTATGGAGATGGTTCACATCTCCTAGCCGAACGCCGAAAGACGCCTGAAAAAAAGGTCCGGGACCTTTTTTCAGGCGGCAGGCGTCAGGCGTCCGGCGTTCGGCATGGAGATGTGAACCATCTCCATAGAGGGCAATGCTAAAGCATCCCTCTGGCGTGTCGGGGCGGCAGCGGCGTTCACACTACAGGCGTATATACGCCTAGGTGTGAACAGGGCCTAAAGCAGGCAGGTGATTGGTAGAATGCGAACATGTCCTTGCTTTGTCAACCCTCTAGTCCAAGTGCGGTCTAGCCACCTCGGTGTTGGTTCTTCCCCCCAGCCTCTGCCACTCTCATTCTCACAGCACAGTGGAGAACTGGATGCAGCACAGTTCTGAACAGAGGGCGGGAGCAGAAGCTGCCCAAGTTAATTTTTCAAGTTACCGGCAGGTGATTGGTTGCTACAATGCAGGGCAGTCCTAACAACGAATCACCAGCTTGTTAATATGAAAGTAACTTGGGCAGCTCCTGTTCCCACTCTCCATCTAGAACTGTGCTGCTTCTCACTCTCTGCTCTGCTGTACACCTGTTTAGGTGGGAGAATGAAGCTAGGAGCTAGGACACTGCTGCGTGTGTGTGGCAGGGGGGAAGGGGGTGATGTAGAGGGACAGAGGACACTGCTGTGGGGGGCAAAGGACACAACTTTGCTGGAGAGGGGTCAGAGGAAACTGCTATGGGGGGCAGAAGACACTCCTGGGGGGGCACAGGACACAACTTATTTGCAAACTTTAAAAGATGATATTACACCAAGTAAATAGATACCAAACATGTCATACTTCAAAATTGCACACACCAATGCAATGGCGACAAACAACGTAAATTTTACTATCCCATCCATCCATGTCTCCAAGCTTTATTATATAGAAATCACTTTGAAAGACACCCCCCTAGCATTTCTGACCATGGCCACTTTGAATAATGGCAGATGATTCATGTAGCATTGACTTCTTGGAGTCCATCTTCCCTTAGGCCTCGTACACACGACCGAGTTTCTCGGCAAAAACCAGCAAGAAACTTGCTGGGAGATATTTTTTTGCCGAGGAAACCGGTCGTGTGTACATTTTTGTCGAGGAAAAAGACGAGCCAAAAAGACGAGCCAAAAAGATAGCATGTTCTCTATTTCCTTGACGGGAATGGAGAAAATTGGCTTGTCGAGTTCCTCGACAGCCTAACAAGGAACTCGACGAGGAAAACGATGTGTTTCGCCCGTCGAGTTCCTCGGCCGTGTGTACGAGGCTTCAGTTAGGGCATTCATGCAAGAGAGTGTGCTTAGCTAAGAAAACCCATCCTCCCCATCTGAAGACTCCTGGCATGTATGACATAATTTGCCTGGGCCTGGAAACCAGGAAGTAACTGAAGAAATGTAAACATTTTTAAAACAAATAAATATGATATACTTTCCTATCTATTTACTAATGCTAGCAGCATAAGGATTACAAATAGTCAATGTTGATTAAAAGAGTGAAGTTCCGCTTTAAAGGGGTTGTAAAGGTAACACAAAAATTCACTAAATAGCTTCCTTTACCTCAGTGCAGTCCTCCTTCACTTACCTCATCCTTCCATTTTACTTTTAAATGTCCTTATTTCTTCTGAGAAATCCTCACTTCCTGTTCTTCTGTTTGTAACTACACACAGTAATGCAAGGCTTTCTCCCCGGTGTGGAGAAAGCCTCTTGAGGGGGCGAGCAGGAGGGTCAGGACGCAAATAGAGAAAGGAGCTGTGTGTTAGTGGGCGTCCTGACACTCCTGCTCGCCCCCTTCCCCCTCAAGAGGCTTTCTCCACACCAGGGAGAAAGCCTTGCATTACTGTGTGGAGTTACAGACAGAAGAACAGGAAGTGAGAATTTCTCAGAATAAATAAGGACATTTAAAAGTAAAATCGAAGGATGAGGTAAGTGAAGGAGGACTGCACTGAGGTAAAGGAAGCTATTTAGTGATTTTTTTTTTTTACCTTTACAACCCCTTTAAGTACATCAAAACTATATTTATTTACACACACACATCCTCTGCCATTCATGATGTATTTGAAAAGTTGTAGTTTTATGAATGTTGTTGCAGATTGCAAAGTCACTGCCTCAATAATCTGTAGTACTAACTCTCAAATTAGCATCAGAGTTGACAGTGTTGGTCCCCATAGTTCTAGGAATTTCATCAGATCTTTTTCTGAGTGATAAATGACTTAGTTTACTTGGAATCTATCATGTAAATGTCATTTGTAATGGAGGCCATCAGGAAGTTCTACATGTGCAAGGCTAATACTAATATTATCCATAATCGTGACAATTTTCAGTTGATAAATTCTCCTTTGTCACATAAAAGTTCATAAACTCCTTAACTGTGTAATTTATCACCAGTTCACCACCAAGTGGTGCAAGGCTCAGGCAAGTTTACTTCCGTATTGCATCATCAAAATATACACAATCTGTCATAAATTTACTCCAAGAAATTAACAGTGTCTCTATTGGAGTCTGTCTTGAGTTGACCAAGTATTTAATTATTAAAACCAATTTTACCTGTAAATTTATGTTAAAAAAATAATAAGGGTTGATTTAATAAAACTGGAGAGTGCAAATCTGGTGAAGATCTGCATAGAAATCAATCACTCGTTTTTTTCTCAAAAGTTAATTGAACAAGCCAGGGCTTTTCTTTCAGGGGGAACTTGGGGGAACTCAGTTCCACCACCTCTGGCTCAGACCCTTTGGTGCCTGCTCACCATAATCACTTGTAAACACAGAAGTCTGGTTTCTGTGTTTACAAGTGACAGCTCTGCACTCTGTGTGTAACCCCCTGAACTCTGCACTCTGTATGTGATGCAATCCTGGTATTTAATGCCAATTTAAGACCCTTCTACTGTTTGTGAAATCTAAACAGGTCGTATTTGGGTTCCTGCACCTATTTTCTGAGAAAAAAAGCTCTGGAACAAGCTGAAGTTAAGGTTGAATATGTTTATATTATCTATTTTTCAGGTAAAACAGTTGGGGTACAGAATAAAGAAAAAGAGGGGGTGGGGGCAGGGGAGGGCTGGCAGCCTTAGGCCTGGGGGGCAAGTCCAGTCAAGTGGCCCATAGAGCGTGGAAAAGTGATGGATCAAGGAAAACAGTCTAAGATTTTTCAAGATCGCAAGAGTCCGCACAGAGCCTCCCCTTACATCAGAGTCCGCACAGAGGCCCCCCTTACATCAGAGTCCGCACAGAGGCCCCCCTTACATCAGAGTCCGCACAGAGGCCCCCCTTACATCAGAGGCCCCCCTTACATCAGAGGCCCCCCTTACATCAGAGTCTGCACAGAGGCCCCCCTTACATCAGAATCCGCACAGAGGCCCCCCTTACATCAGAGTCCCCCCTTACATCAGAGTCCACACAAAGGCCCCCCTTACATCATAGTCCGCAGAGAGGCCCCCCCCCTTACATCAGAGTCCCCCCCTTACATCAAAGTCCGCACAGAGGCCCCCCTTACATCAGAGTCTGCACAGACCCCATATACATCAGATCTGATGTAAGGGGTGTTCTGCGAAACTTGATTTAAGGGTGCATGCTGTGGACTATTGTGTAAAGAGGGTCTCTGCTCACCAAAGCCTGCCCCCCCCTCCCCTTTAACAAAGTCCACAGGGCACCCCTTTTTATACACTGGGAGGCAGGAGAGACTAGAGAGGATGAGCTTACCAGGATGGAGGCTGAGGCGCAGGCAGGCTGTCTGATGCTTTTTTGGGTGCCCACAGATGCCCGGGGAGTGTGGGCAGGGCAGACTCAGAAGGAGGAGGAGCAGATGAGCTTTATCTCTCCTTGTGTCTGTGCAGAGAGAGAAGGGGATGTCAGCATTGGTGTGCGCTGAGGCCGAGCTATGTGTGAGATGAGACATAGCTCAGCTCTGCAGCCATCTACCTCGGAGCTGACGCAGGCACGGCTGCACAGTGGGAGGTGAGCAGCGGCCGTGACCTGTGTTAACTGAGCTCCAGCAGGCATATTCCTGCTCTCCAAAAACAGCATTTGGTAGTGGCGGCCGGTGGATGTGCATAGTGTCACCAGCCCGGGGGGAGATTTCCACCCTGCCCCCCCTGCCAGCCCTCCCCTGGGTGGGGGGTAGTGCTGGACATACATCAGCATGTTAACATTACATATAGGTGGGTCAGATAAATGCTAACATCATAACATGAGGGCTGCAGTCAATATCTCAGCAAGCAGCGTACTCAGTCAATTGGATACAGAAAAGGAAAACACATAAATAGTGTATAACCCAGGATTAGGGAAGAAAAAAAATTATAATAATAAAAACATAAACAAATAAAGGGGTGGACAGGTATGGGGGGGAGTGGGGAGAGGGGGGTATAGATATACACTTAGTATGAAGGTTATCTCTCGTACTCAGTTCAGCTGAAATTGAATGCTTAGAGGCCCGGTCACCGGGTTGTGGTCATTCATTCTTCTGGAGCATTTGCCCCAGTGACATTATGGCCGTTGGTCCCAAGGCCATCCCTCTACTCAGCTACCATTCATTTTGTTCAGTAATCTCTCTGAGCAAGCTGAAATTATAAGCTGATTGGCCACTGCACAGATTTTCCTGTTTTAGTAAATCAACCCCAAGGTGTTTACTAAATTCAAAGTGCCAAAGAGCAGCTTGTCCCTTGGCCCCCTTGGAAGTGTTCATGGGCGACAACCACCCACAGTAGGATCCCCAGCACACCCAGTTATCGTCTCCAGAAGCAGAATTCCCAGCATACTTGGGGGCAATTTTCAGCCATGGGGTATCTTGCAGAATGGCAGCTCCATCCCCCACACACTCCTGCACCCAATTATCACATGTGTCCACTCTCCTCTCCTTCATCCAGCACCTCTTTTAGATAAAACCAGACACCTCCAAAATAGTTGTCCCCAGTGGTCTCTTTAAAGATGGCCGCTGCATTTCCATTTTATTAACCACTTAAGCCCCGGACCATTATGCAGCTAAAGGACCAGGCCCCGTTTTTGCAATTCGGCACTGCGTTGCTTTAACTGACAATTGCGCGGTCGTGCGACGTGGCTCCCAAACAAAATTGATGTCTTTTTTTTCCCCACAAATAGAGCTTGCTTTTGATCGTATTTGATCACCTCTGTGTTTGTTTGTTTTTTGCGCTATAAACAAAAATAGAGCGACAATTTTGAAAAAAATGCTAAATTTTTTACATTTGCTATAACAAACATCCCCCAAAAATATATAAAAAACGTTTTTTTTCCCCTCAGTTTAGGCTGATGCATATTCTTCTACATATTTTTGGTAAAAAAAATCACAATAAGCATTTATTGATTGGTTTGACTTTTCACTAGTAATGGCGGCGATCATAAATTTTTATCGTGACTGTGACATTATGGCGGACACATCGGACTCTTTTGACTCCATTTTGGGACCATTGTCATTTTTACAGCGATCAGTGCTATAAAATGCACTGATAACTGTAAAAATGACACTGGTAGTGAATTAATAATAATAAATAAGTAATGAATAAACAAATAAGAAAAAAAATTAAATAAAGAAGGAAAGAGGCAGAGAACTAAAAAGGAAGAATGATGGAGAGGAGGTCAGCTGAAGATCCCCAGAGTGAATCCATATAGGTTGCTACTTTTCCATCCCCCCGGAAGCAAACCCCTCAAGGAAAGGCTTGAAAGAATCAGCCTTGTTGAGTCCCAGGGGGGGCGGGGGGGGGTTGTGTGTGGCCCTCAAAGTATATATCCAGTGTAGCTCCAGCTGGAGGAGATCTTTGTTCCAGCCTCCTCCCCTGGAGTTAGGATGGATACGATCCAAAATTAGAAACAAAATTTAGGGAAATTTTCCCTGATGGACAATAGTTGTGTGTCTACCCAAAGGTAGATCAGGATTACAGGTCTGCATGCTTTTAATATGTCGGTAAGCTCGCTTCCAAAATTTGATCTTGGTCTTACCGACATAAAAGCAACCGCAGTCACATCTCAACATACAGATCACCCCAAACGTCCTGCAGTTTGCAAAATGTTTGGGTCGAAAGACCCTGCCATCAGGTAGAATTGGTTTCTTATTGGTATACATGCACCTGCAATAGCCACAAGAACCACACATGAAAGTGCCTCTGTATTTGCAATGTTTCATGCCCGAGTCACCTTTATATAAAATTTTCACTAATTTGTTAGCAATTTATGTAGCTCTCTTAAATGTAAAGAGAGGAACCTCTGGGATAAATCGACCCAGAGATGGGTTCCTTGTTAGCACATTCCAAAATTTGGAAACAAGTTTCCCAATTTCGACATTTTGGTTACATTATTTTGTGATAATTCTCAAAGTATTATCCTGACTTGGAGATTTATGGGAATACAGAAGATCATGTCGGGTGTGTGATGTGGCACGTCTAAAAGCTTTCTTAAGGGAGGTATGGGAATAGCCCCTCTGCAGCAATCTATCACGCAGCTTGTCAGCCTCAACTGTAAAGGTGTCATCATTAGTACAGTTGTGTCTCACTCTGAGATATTGGATGTAGGGGATAGATCTTACTAAGGTCTGAGGATGAAATCTTAAGGCATGCCTATTGCCTGCTGTGGCCTTGCAGTACAGACCGCTGCAGAGGGTGCCATCATCCCCCCCTGGAAACCTTCACATCGAGAAAAGAGATACGATAAGCACTAGAAGACATAGTAAATGTCAAATTGAAGTCATTCCTGTTCATTTTCTCCAGACATTGAGACAACAATTCCAGGGGGTCATGCCACATGGCGAAAACGTGGTTGATACAGTGGGGATCGAATGTTTGGGCACCCCAGGTAAAAATTTGTATTAATGTGCATAACGAAGCCAAGGAAAGATGGAAAAATCTCCAAAAGGCACCAAATTACAGATTAGACATTCTTATAATTTGTCAAAAAAAAGTTAGATTTTATTTCCATCATTTACACTTTCAAAATTACAGAAAACAAAAAATTGGCGTCTGCAAAAGTTTGGGCACCCTGCAGAATTTATAGCTTGTACTGCCCCCTTTGCAAAGCTCAGACCTGCCAGTGTCATGGATTGTTCTCAATCATCGCCTCGGAAGACCAGGTGATGTCAATCTCAAAGGATTTAAATGCCCTGACTCATCTGACCTTGCCCCAACAATCAGCACCATGGGTTCTTCTAAGCAGTTGTCTAGAAAACTGAAACTGAAAATAGTTGACGCTCACAAAGCTGGAGAAGGCTATAGGAAGATAGAAAAGCGTTTTCAGATGTCAATATAATCTGTTCGGAATGTAATTAAGAAATGGCAGTCATCAGGAACAGTGGAAGTTAAAGCAAGATCTGGAAGACCAAGAAATATATCAGACAGAACAGCTTGCAGGATTGTGAGAAAAGCAATTCAAAACCCATGTTTGACTGCACGTTTGACCTCCAGAAAGATCTGGCAGACACTGGAGTTGTGGTACACTATTCCACTATAAAGAGATACTTGTACAAATATGGTCTTCATGGAAGAGTCATCAGAAGAAAACCTCTTCTACGTCCTCACCACAAAAATCAGCGTTTGAACTTTTCAAATGAACATAAATACAAGCCTAATGCATTTTGGTAACAAGTTCTGTGGACGGATGAGGTTAAAATAGAACTTTTTGGCCGGAATGAGCTAAGGTACGTTTGGAGAAGAAAGGGCACAGATTGAATGAATGAAAAGAACCTCTGTCCAACTGTTAAGCATGGGGGTGGATCAATCATGCTTTGGGGTTGTATTGCAGCCAGTGGCACAGGGAACATTTCATGAGTAGAAGGAAAATGTATTTAATAAAATGTCAGCAAATTTTGGATGGTAACTTGATGCCATCTGTGAAAAAGCTGAAGTTAAAGAGAGGATGGCTTTTATACAGTAAATGGATAATGATCCTAAACACACCTCAAAATCCACAGGGGATTACATCAAGAGGCGTAAACTGAAGGTTTTGCCATGGCCTTCATAATCTCCTGACCTCAACATAATTGAAAATCTATGGATAGACCTTAAAAGAGCAGTGCGTGACAGACAGCCCAGAAATCTCAAAGGACTGGAAGACTTTTGTAAGGAAGAATGGGCAAAGATACCTCAAACAAGAATTGAAAGACTCTTGGCTGGCTACAAAAAGCGTTTACAAGCTGTGATACTTGCCAAAGGTGGCAGTACAAGATATTAACTCTGCAGGGTGCCCAAACTTTTGCAGACGACATTTTTTTGTTTTCTGTAATTTTGAAAGTGTAAATGATGGAAATAAAATCTAACTTTTTTTTTACATATTATAAGAATGTCTAATCTGTAATTTCATGCCTTTTGGAGATTTTTCCATCTTTTCTTGGCTTCGTTATGCACATGAATACAAATTTTTACCTGGGGTGCCCAAACTTTCGATCCCCACTGTAGAGCGGAGTTATTCACTTAAAGCGGTAGTAAGCTCTGTCATTGATACTACATTTAATCATTATATCAAACAAACTACTTGTTTGCAATAAAAAAACCTGCTAATAGTTTGCTTCAAAATTGTTCTTATTTTTATAAGAGATTGTAAAATGATCCTGCTTGTTCCTAGCCACCACCATCACAACTGAGGTCTTCCGCATTTGTGCAGCACCTTATTTTCACCCTCAGTATGTTTCCCTGACCGTAATCCCATGCATGTGCACTATTCGCCTTATCCAAGCCTCAATGAGAAAGGAGTAGGAAGAAGTCTCACAGGATCTCGGGGCTGACGATAACAGTAGCAAATGAGGCAGCCCCGGCATAGACCCCTTTTTTTTCAATCAAGATAAGTTTCCCGGAAAATTAGGGCTAAGGGCGCATGCGCGGGTGACGTCATTTAAAAGAAAAACAAAGATTACTCGGAAAGGAAACCGGTAAGAGCAGAATAACAAGTCACAATAAATAATATAGCCTGCGATTATTAATTTAGAGAAAAGTGATAAGAATGGGTATACAAAGGCTTTAATATATAGCTCACAAATCCTTGTCAGGAATTCATCAACCTTAATTAATTCAATATCTGTCTAATGCCGCATACACACGATCGGTCCATCCGATGAGAATGGTCTGATGGACCGTTTTCATCTGTCCAAACCGATCCTGTGTGGGCGCCATCGGTTATTTAACCATCGGTTAAAAAAAAGCCTACTTGTTTTAAATTTAACCGATGGATTCCTAACCGATGGGAAAAAAACGATCGTTAGTAGGCACAACTATCGGTTAAAAATCCACGCATGCTCAGAATAAAGTCGACGCATTCTTGGAAGCATTGAACCTCATTTTTTTCAGCACGTCGTTGTGTTTTACGTCACCGCGTTCTGACACGATCATTTTTTTAACCAATGGTGTGTAGGCGTGAAGAACCATCAGTCAGCTTCATCGGTTAACCGATGAAAACGGTCCATCGGTCCGTTCTCATCGGATGAACCGATCGCGTGTACGCGGAATTACACATTCAACTTATGATGGAATACAAGATAGTTTATTTAAACATGCTACTGTAAGTGCTCCACGGTGCTGCAAAAGAAAAAAAAACAATAGTGAAGAGGGCCTCTTGATAAAAGAGAACTTAAATATAGTAACCTGGCTAACAGCTGCTATGTTCCCATCATATTAATCAGGTATATGTGGGAATAAAATCAGGTGCTCTTCAGCCAGTAAATTTGGCAGCACAGTGCAATACCGGAACAGACAAGAGTATAAATATAACGGCCTGGATGGTAAACATTTGAAGCATTCCAAGATGAAGGGTGCACTGGTATTCCTTGCCTTGGTGGCTGCCGTCTATGGTGCCGGGGATTTCAGTGGGTATGAAGAAAATTGTTAAAATATAAAAGTTTATGTATTCAAACCTCAAGCATAGTGTTGACGGTTTGGGCTTGTGTTGTTGGGCAAATGCAGTGCACTTTGAATATCATTTAAAGAAGCTGTTGAGATCAATCAGAATTAATTGACTGGTGCATTGGCCTGCCCTATCTATATGATCTGCATTTGACCTATTTCAAGTTAATCAGAAGGAGTGGAACAGAATCACAAATATTTTTGCAGGAAAAATGTTCTTATAAATTGATTTCAATTGTATATTTACCTTCTTGTTCAGAACTGTATAGTAGGTTGCCATTTCTAAACTATCTTACTGGAAATGTTTGTTTCCAGGCTATCACTAGCTTTATTAATTTGCATAAAATTTTTCCTGCATAAACAGCTATATTTGAATTTAAAATAACTTGAGGTTAAAAAACAAATCTGCAGTATTACTGTATATACTCCAGTATAAGCCAAGTTTTTCAGGAATTTTTTTTGTGCTGAAAATGCCCCCCTCGGCTTATACTCGAGTCACCTTTTTGTGCCTGATCTCCCGGACTTTGGAGACCTACTGGGGGACCTACGGTCGGGGAGCACCAATTTTTCAAAGCCGGGCACCCCTTTCATAGACTTGGTCATTTCTCTGGTGAGTTGGGGACCCCTTACTGATTGGAACTTGGTACCCATGTAGCCTAATTTCTCCTCTACAAGTGTGCAAAGTTTGTTGTCTGGGGGACCTACAGCTGGGTAACACCGATTTTTCAAAGCCGGGCACCCCTTCCATAGACTCCCATGTTAAACGAGAGTCTAGTCATGGACACAGTGAGGCATGGGCACAGTGAGGCATGGACACAGTGAGGCATGCACATGGCCAGATGGACACAGTGAGGCAAAGTGAGGCACAGTGAGGCATGCAGATGGACACCCTAGGCTTATACTCAAGTCAATACGTTTTCCCATTTTTGTGTGGTAAAATTAGGTGCCTCGGCTTATATTCGGGTCGGCTTATACTCGAGTATATACAGTACATAACATCAATCCATTTTTAATCTTGAGATTTGCTCCATCAGCATTGTCATCACAAAGTCTTCAGTTTACCTGTCTTAACAGTGTTAATGTGTAATTTGCATTATCATTTCATCTACTTGCAGACAACAAGTCCTGAGAATTCTTCCCATCAGTGAAGATGAAGTTAGCGTGGTCCGGGAGCTGGAAAACTTTGAGGACCTGGGGGTAATTACATAACTTTTTTCATCCTTCCAAATTGACATGTGTGCATATAGAATATATATATATATATATATATATATATATATATATATATATACACACACATACATACTGTACATACCAATATAGTAGGTCTTTGAAAAGAAAATAGAAGTATTAGTAAGGTTGTTTTATTACATTTTTAAAACAAGCTAAATATTATTTATCTTCCCTTTTCGAAGACCTACGAATGCCTACTATATATTGTTAAATGCTGGTACCTTGTGGGGGTGTGTCTGTGTGTAACTTTTACTTTTTTTTTCGAATTGTGTATTTTCAAGACCCAACAGGGTTTTATATATAGTTTGATTTGATAATCACATAAATAATTGTGGGACTGAGAACTTTGGGTGCATATTTTTTTTTAAATAATGCTGCTAACAAAGTCTTTACTGTATGTCTTGCAGCTTGACTTCTGGACATCACCCTCACATGCCAAAAGACACATTGACATCCGTGTGCCATTCTACAGCCTCCAGGATGTCAAGGTCTACCTGGAGTCCAACAACATTCAATACAGTATCATGATCCAGGACTTGCAGGTAAATGATACCACAATCATTAAGAGAGGCTCTGTCTTGATATCATTTGAAAAAAAAAAATAACGACATTTCCGCATGATCTAATAAGATGAAGCTCAATGCTTCCAAGCATGCGTCGACTTGATTCTGAGCATGCGTGCATTTTTAACCGATGGACATACCTACAGACGATCGTTTTTTTCTATCGTTTTTTTTATCCATCAGATAATTTTAAAACAAGTTCCTATTTTTTTTAACCTATGGATAAATAACCGATGGGGCCCACACACGATCGCTTTGGTCTGATGAAAACAGTCCATCAGACCGTTTTCATCAGACTAACCTATCGTGTGTACGCAGCATTAAAATATTTGTGTAATTTTTAAGTCATTACCGAGAAAATATTTAATTGCATGCTATTTCCACAAGACCAACACTATATATAAAAAATGAAAGAAAACATCTACTGAGAGAAATACGCAGATTGTCATTACTGACCAAAAATGCTAGTTAACCGGCTAATATGGCTTAAGACTTGAGATTTACTTTTTGTTTATCAGCCATCATTAAATACATTTGATTTTTTTTACACTTCTTGGAATATATTACTGTAATATAAAATAGAAATAATTTTTTACAAGTTTGAATACATGATCATTCATTTTTATATTATGACAGGCTTTGCTGGATGAAGAACAGAGAGAAATGAAGTTTGGTCGTTCTATGGAAAATACCCGTTCCACTGACGCCTTTAACTATGCCGCCTACCATACCTTCGATGAGGTATGATTGTGTTTAACTTTGTAAAGAAACATTTAGCTTGTCATAGCCAAATGGACAGTCATTGTAACCAATAAATGATCATCTACAGTATTAACAAAATCTTACAACCTGACAACTTGGTGATCTTTCTCCCTGTGTTGTACCCAACCATACATGGACAACTGTCTTCATAAATCATAGTTTCTTACTCTGATCTATCATATGACTGTGTTTTTGAAAATGGTACACATCTATTATGTGTTCCTTCAGATTAACAACTTTATTGACGCACTGGTGGCTGAAAACCCTGGTTTAGTGAGCAAGATTGAGATCGGCAAGAGCTATGAAGGTCGCCCACTCAATGTCCTCAAGGTAAGTGATATAATGGTTTTTGAAAGTGAATTTATGTTGTAGTAAATTGAAAATTATGTTGTTTCTATTGAAGACATACGTGCTTGTGTAGTAGGGTCAATGATTGTAGCACGCAGTGTAAAAAAGAGAAAAAAAGGTAAGCTAAAATGCAAATTTTAAAAGTCTTTTCATCTTCAAGTTTTACTTCAGTGACAGAAAGAAGCTGGTAAGATAAGGCAACCTTAGCTTTCTTATAGTTTTTGGAGACCCCAGTAGTATTACGTTACTGCCATATTTTCTGGCTTTATTCTTGCTTGACTGGCTGCTTTTATTCACATTTGATATATTATAAAATAAATAAAAAATGCAGAAGACAGAATGAGAGTTTCCGATATTAGCTGTAGCCATAGGCGTGCACAGGGGGTGTGCCAGGTGTGCCTGGGTACACCCTAATCACTCTGTGCGGTGCTGACTCCCCATACTGCCCGGGGATCCCCCGTGTTGCCCCCCTCTGCATTGCTGCTGGCTTCTTTTCTCTTCTCTCCTCTCATCTTCTGTGAGTTTCAGGATGGAGAGTGGGAGAAAGGGCGAGTCAATATGTAATTTACCAGACCCTTTCTTTTCTAAATGAACACACTCACTCTTTGTGTTCATTTACAAACTGAAGCATAGTAAACACGGTTTGTGCTTTGGGGTGCACACCCTAATGCAATAGGCTGTGCACACCTATGGCTGTAGCTGTCATGCAGGACTGAGAACTAGCCATGAAGATTTCCCTCCCAAAGTTCCCAAGATACTAGACTTTGTACAATGGTTTACAGCTCGATCAACCAAAAACTGGGATCTGAGTTTTTGGGCGACTGACTCTGTAAGAATCTGTACACAAAGTATATTTACCAGAATAGGGTTGTCAAAATTCTACTGTATATATATATATATACATATCTATACATACACAGATATACAGATAGGGATGACAGATCTTTATATATATATATATATATATATATATATATATATATATATATATATATATAATAGGAATGTCAGATTAATGTAATGAAGTTTTAAGCATCCAACAGACCTTATTCACATTTTAATAAAATAGATCATATTGTAGTACTTTCTGGTACTAATTGTTGTGGCAAGCAACTAACATTTGCCAAATGGCACGGGCTGTCAAATATTGTTTTTGTCAAAAAATGTGTTGCTTTCTTTTTTAGTTCAGTACTGGAGCCAACCGTCCTGCTTTCTGGATTGATACTGGAATCCATTCCCGCGAGTGGGTAACACAGGCCAGTGGAGTATGGACTGCTAAAAAGGTAAATACCCATTTCTTATTCTGGGTTAGAGTGGTGTATGATTAGGGCACACATTTTGAGTATGACGCTAAACTAGTCTGCCAACACAAACTATGTTACTGGTTTAGGTTATGGTTAGGGAGCCTGAAGTACTGTGTGAGGTACTGGTATGAGAGTTATGTGATCATGTCCTCATCTGAAAATGTTAATAGCCTGGCTAGCCGTCCAATCCTTCATCTTTGTTATTGAGTACGTGACCTGGAATTACTATGCAGTTTCCAAGTTATGACTAATTAATTGTCTCAGGTTAGTAGTAAAGCTTGATGATCAGAATGATAGTCAATCAACCAGTGGTTTCAGAAAAGATGACAGGAATGGCATCTGAGGTATTCTTTCATGACAGGTTCATTTTAACCAAGCAGAATATTTTTTTTTTAAATGAAACAAGGTCTTTTTTGAAAGTAAAATGTTTTGCTAAAATGACAATATAAGAAATTGAAACAAACTGATGCTTTTATCAGGAAGTGGAAAAAAGTAGAGCATTCCTTTAAAAACATGGTGACTGTACCCATAATAAAAAAAGTCAAACAAAAGTAATGCATAAAAAGAATATATGTTGATTTATTTATGTGTCTTCCTATGCAGATTGTCTCAGATTATGGCAAAGATGCCTCTCTCACTGCCACCCTGAACAAACTGGATATCTACTTGGAAATTGTCACCAACCCTGATGGCTATGTTTACTCCCACACCACGGTAACTATGCTGTGTTCTCTTTTGTGTTCTTCATCATTTTACAATAAATGATGTATGTACTGTATATCATCAGCAAGAACTTTAGCATTTGCCTACTAAATAATCCATCTTTCTTGTTATAGAACCGTATGTGGCGTAAGACCAGATCCCCTAACACTGGCTCTACCTGTGCAGGAACTGACCCCAACAGAAACTGGGATGCTGGCTTTGGAGGTAACATTTACTGATTTTCCTTGTCAATATCTATGAATAAATTCATTTTCAATGGAACAATTTAAACAAGAGGCTAAAGCTAGTAGCGGTAGGGGAAGGGTTTGATGTGTCAAAAGATGAATGCCTAAACATCCTTTAGAATATAAATTTAGCCATGGCATTTTTCATTGCTGTTCATTTTGCTTTCACCAAAGCATTCACAATCAGTTTAAGGAATTACATAATACATGTAATGGAGGTATAGAATCTAAAAATCAAAATTTCAATGGCAAATTCAAATGCCACGTACACACGGTCGTTTTTTTTGTGATGAAAAAAAAACGAAATTTTTAAAAACGTCATTTAAAATGACCGTGTGTGGGGAAAACGTTGTTTTATGTCTTCTGAAAAACGACAAAAAAAAATTCAAACATGCTTCAATTTTTTATGTCGTTTTTCAAAACGTTGTTTTTTGTGTCATAAAAAATGACCGTGTGTAGGCTAAAACGACGTTTAAAATTACGTTTTTAAACCCGCGCATGCTCAGAAGCAAGTTATGCCTCGAGCTTGAATGGAACAGAGTGCCGCCGTACATTCTGAACGTAACCGCGCTTTGCTAGAGCCTTTTGAAAAAACGATGGTGTGTAGGCAACGTCGTTTTTTAAAATTAAGTTTGAAAAACGTTGTTTTTTTTCATGAGAAAAAACAACGTTTTTTTACAAGACAAAAAACGACCATGTGTACGCGGCAAAAGACTACATCCCACTAAATATCAAAACGTATTTTTTCAATTTTTAAAAGAGTGAGGAAGTTCCATTACATCCTGACCTACAACAGGACACAAGGGCATATCTCCTCACTGAGTACAGAAATAAAAATATGACAAAGGTTGTATTTGTGTTGCAGATATTTTCTTCACTTCCTCTTCCCCTATTACCAGGAAATGTAGTAAGGGGAAATCCATACATCAGTAAAATCTAGAAAGAGGTTCTAATCCTTTCCACTCTATCCAAAACAAAAATATTGTCTGGACTTGGACTTTAAACAGTCAATGAAGCATATAATAATTTAAAACACAAACGACTAGAAACGCAGAAATATAAAAATTGATGAATTGTTCACCAGGTGGTGGATCCAGCAACAACCCTTGCTCTGAGACCTACAGAGGACGTGCTGCCGAATCTGAGTCAGAAGTTAAGGCTATTGTGAACTTTGTGAAGAGCCATGGCAATATCAAGGGATTTGTTTCAATCCATAGCTATTCTCAGATGCTTCTCTACCCTTATGGATATACTACGGTTCCTGCCAGTAACCAAGCTGAACTGGTATGCTCAATGAGCTTTACTTTACTTATCAATATTTCTATGTATTACTTCAATGACAGTCAACATATTTTGCCTTCAAAAGTTGCTTCTAGTAGCAAAATGTATGGAAACAATTTCTAAAACATGTTTTCCTTTTTTCTGTACAGCATGCAGTGTCTAGAAATGCAATTAACGCTTTGGCCTCCCTCTATGGCACCTCATACGAATATGGAAGCATCATCACCACCATCTGTAAGTATTTCCTTAAAATACTTAGCATTGCCTCAGTGCCAGTTAAAGTGTCAGAGAATCCCTTTTTGATATTTTGTGAAATCTAATACTGATCATGCTGTTTGACTGTATATTTTCTCTCTGTTCTATCTGGCATATACTGTAAGATCATTTTAAAATTGCTTTCAAATTCAAAACCTTTAGAATTTCCAGAACCATCAGCAATAGTTTTTTTTTTTTCATTTTTCTTTGCAGACCAAGCCAGTGGTGGAACCATTGATTGGACCTACAACCAGGGTATTAAGCACTCCTATACGTTTGAGCTTCGTGACACTGGTCGCTATGGATTTGCTCTTCCAGCTAACCAGATCATCCCCACTGCTGAGGAGACCTGGCTGGCTCTTACTGTTCTTATCAATCACACCCGTGACAATCCCTATTAAACTATAATATAGTATGTACAATAAAAATTCATAACCATCCTAAACTGACTTGAGTTTGCTTTCACTTTAAACGGAAACTTTGTTTTTGGTCAGTTAACCACTTTAGCCCCAGACCATTTGTCAGCCTAAAAAAAAAAAACAAGCACCGCCTTCAGGATTTCTTAGGGGCGCACATTTTTGATTTCACTCCTCACTACCTATGACAGTTTTGAAGGCCATAAAATGCCCAAATAGCACAGCCCCCCCCCCCCAAATGACCCCATTTTGGAAAGTAGACACCCCAAGCTATTTGCTGAGAGGCATGTTGAGTCCATGGAATATTTTATTTTTTGCCACAAGTTGCGGAAATATGACAATTTGTTTTTTTTTTTGCACAAAGTTGTCACTAAATGATATATTGCTCACACATGCCATGGGCATATGTGAAATTACACCCCAAAATACATTCTGCTGCTTCTCCTGAGTAGGAGGATACCACATGTGTGGGACTTTTTGGGAGACTAGCCGCATACTGGACCCCAAAAACCAAGCACCGCCTTCAAGATTTCTAAGGGCATACATTTTTGATTTCACTCCTCACTACCTATCACTACCTATCACAGTTTTGAAGGCCATAAAATGCCAAGATAGAACAAAACCCCCCCAAATGACCCCATTTTGGAAAGTAGACATCCCAAGTTATTTTCTGAGAGGCATGTTGAGTCCATGGAATATTTTATATTTTGCCACCAGTTGCTGGAATATGACAAACTTTTTTTTTTTTTGCACAAAGTTGTCACTAAATGATATATTGCTCAAACATGCCATGGGCATATGTGGAATTACACCCCAAAATCCATTCTACTGCTTCTCTTGAGTACGGGGATACCACATGTGTGAGACCAGGGTGGTCAAAAGATTCTTTCCGATCAATGAATCAAAAAATCTGCCACAATTCAGCCACATGCTTCAGTGAAATACTCAGTACACCCCTGTCCAACTCTATAGACTGAGATTTTGATTTTGATGCTAACATCATCAACACACTTGAACAACTATATCAAGAGAACACAGATGAGGATCTCAGTTTGTTCACACAGCATCTTGCCACGTCCCCCCCAGGCACACACTCTTCATTAAAACCCAAATCTATCTTCTACCCCTACCATGCCAAGGGTCAATATTTAGAAACTTTCTATAGGGTCGTTTCCTCAGATTTTCTCAAAGTCTTTCAACAACCTAATACTAATAATAGAGATCTGGGCTATCTGTCTAGGGACGAACAAACAGCCCTCAATAGTCACTCATGGATATTGAGATTTCTGTGAAAACTGAAGAATGAATGTGTGTTTTGGTGGAGCAAACCTACAGCTGTAGTGGGAAGTGAAACATTTAGAAGCAGTTTTACAGTTTCCTGCTCAGGACAGTTAGGTCACTACCTAGGTTTGGACTGAACTCTGGCTATTTGGGCATTCATGGGGAACCTCATGCTTTTGTTTCTTGTTTTTTTGTATGGGGTCCCTCTTAAATTCTATTCCACACCTTAATATCCATACCATACACCGACCAAAAACCATATCTGATCCTGCCACTTCACTTGCACCAATCGAAATCTCCAGTCCTCGCTAATAAAGGAAACAAAGAGGCAGAGCTTCTGAGTGACATAATTGACCAAATATGGACATGATCATTTTTGGTCAGTGACATCACATGTCAACACTTAGTCAATGACGTTGCCTGGCTGATCAATTATTTTTATTTACAATGCATAGCAGGGACCAGGAGCAGTCAACAGAAACATATTGCGTCAATGTTTGGTGTTTTTTTCTATTGGTGGGTTGGCGAGTTCTTTCCTGTTGTTTGTGGGTTCCTAATGCTAAAACAGTTGGATTTAGCTGCGCTGCATGACACCTCTAATGATCAAGTGAAATTAAATAAATAAATAAATCAAACACAAATACGTGTGCACAAAAATGACCTGTGCAGACAAAACAACGTGACCTATTAAAACATAATTAATGTGAATAACAATAGTCCATATGAAATCCAATTCCCGTGATGTTCCAATGAGATTTCTAAAAATCAGTGCCAAACAACTCCAAAGGAAAACGTGCCAAAGAACAGGATGGATGAAACCTCCACCTCTTATCTCTTATCTGCTTACCAGCTCAAATGGATCTCTATGAATGAGATCATTAGCGTGTGTGGCTAGCAGCCCTGCTTTGGATTTTCCTGGAATCTCCTGTATGTTATTCGCCTGTGCGTTCCACCTTTGTTCTCTCAATCAAAGCTCCCATTCAAGGTGACCCAACAAGGAAGGATGCTGATATAATGTAATAACGTCAAATAACATTTATTGTGTAAAAAACAGAATGCACTCACATGCCGTAGAATATAAAAGTGCGTGTATTGTTGCTGTAGCCGGCCGGCTCTTACTATCCGCCCATCCTTCCAGATAGCAACGAGGTATACTATGGTGACGTCAGCACGCCGCTCATCCCTATGCCGTATCGTCAAATCGATGACTTCTTCCAGGGGCACAAGCAGCGAGCTGACTATGCCACTTTTTATTTATTTACAACACCCAGGACCGCCCAGCTCTGAGGTCCAGGAATCAAGGGCGTACATCCGCCATCTTTAAATGGGGATCCCTGCCAGTAGTGTGTTACAATATGAAAATAAAGTTTGTGGCTAAAATGTAACTTTTGTCAATCGACGGTGGAAACACTAGATTGACTAGCATGAGGCTCCATACATTTATAGATAACAGACCTTGAAGTTAATGACCTGGGAGATATTTTATCTGTCAGAACATGAGTGACAGCTCTCATGTAGGATCAGTGCAGTATCGCAAATCAGATCGAATAAAAAATTATTCATTTAAATTACAAATGAATAAAATACAAAAATAATATAAAAATGAATATAAAAAAATTTGTGCCAATGTACGCCAATTTCTAGCCATAATGGAGCCTACACATGATCGGAATTTCCGTCCAAATGCTCACATCGTACTTTTCTTGACGGAATTTCCGAATTATGTGTACGCGGCATTAGAATCAAATGTTAGGGGATGTTTCCTTTGCCAAGTGAAAGGCAACAAATAGAAACTGTCATTACACACATATTATAACAATTGAGGGTAGTAGTCATGATTTCTGCTTGAATTCTGACACAGGGAAAGGGAAGGGTGAAGGTGCTGAGAAGACACTTGAGAAGAGAAGAGGGCTATGATCTGTAAGGAGAAAGGGAACCGTGAAGCCTAATTGACTTTCCTAAGGTAGTCAGTATTTCAAGCACGTTAAAAGATGCTGCAAGTAATGAAAAAAAAAATTTATAGAAGGGAAAAAAATGCAAGTGAGCAGTTAAAAGACTTGATTTGACTTTTTCTGCCATTTTTTAGGTTGGTGACAAGATCTCAATAGTGTTCTCCTACACAACAGTGCAACAAAATAAAACATTTGTTTGCAAACCAATGCTTTACAAATTACTTACAATTTTCTCTTCTTTGATTTTTTAAACATCACTTAAATGAATACTGGTGTAGAATTAAATATGTGAAATAACAGATCTAATAACATGAAAAAAAGGAGTGATTTCAATGCTCTTAATTGTGAGAAAACAGGACATTGAGAGTTTCAACTCCAGATTAGTAAATTTAATTTTTGCTCTCGACCTGTTATTTCAAGGACTTGTTATGCAGGAGCTCAAGAAAACAAGCCTCCTAGAGATGTTATATAAGAAGTGTTATATTTTGTAGAATTGAAGGATATATATATATATATATATATATATATATATATATATATATATATATATATATATATATATATATATATATATAGTATGTCACAAAAGTGAGTACACCCCTCACATTTTTGTAAATATTTTATTATATCTATTCATGTGACAACACTGATGAAATTACCGCTTGCTACAATGGGAAGTACTTAGTGTACAGCTTGTATAACAGTGTAAATTTGCTGTCCCCTCAAAATAACTCAACACAGCCATAAATGTTTAAACCGCTGGCAACAAAAGAGAGTGCACCCCTAAGTGAAAATGTCCCAATTGGGCCCAATTAGCCATTTCCCCTCCCCGGTGTCATGTGACTCATTAGTGTTACAAGGTCTCAGATGTGAATGGGGAACAGGTGTATTGAGTTTGGTGTTACAAAACAGTACAAAATAGATTATAGCGCCAAACATACAAAAATGTTGTATGTTCGCACGCACATTTTCACTTAGGGGTGTATTCACTTTTGTTGCCAGCGGTTTAGACAATAATGGCTGTGTGTTGAGTTTTTTTTTTGAGGGGACAGGAAATTTACACTATTATACAAGCTTTACACTCACTACTTTACATTGTAGCAAAGTGTAATTTCTTCAGTGTTGTTGAAAAGATATAATAAAATATTTACAAAAATGTGAGTGGTGAATCACTTTTGAGAGATACTGTATATATATTATATTATTGAAGGCAGGTTGCCAACTCGCCATTTACAATCTATCCATCTAAAGCAGGCAGGTGATTGGTAGAATGCGAACATGTCCTTGCTTTGCCAACCCTCTAGTCCAAGTGCGGTCTAGCCACTTCGGTGCTGGTTCTTCCCCCCAGCCTCTGCCACTCTCATTCTCACAGCAGAGTGGAGAACTGGATGCAGCACAGTTCTGAACAGAGGGCGGGAGCAGAAGCTGCCCAAGTTAATTTTTCAAGTTACCGGCAGGTGATTGGTTGCTACAATGCAGGGCAGTCCTAACAACGAATCACCAGCTTGTTAATATAAAAGTAACTTGGGCAGCTCCTGTTCCCACTCTCCATCTAGAACTGTGCTGCTTCTCGCTCTCTGCTCTGCTGTACACCTGTTTAGGTGGGAGAATGAAGCTAGGAGCTAGGACACTGCTGCGTGTGTGTGAGTGTGTGTGGCAGGGGGGAAGGGGTTGATGTAGAGGGACAGAGGACACTGCTGCGGGGGCAAAGGACACCACTTTGCTGGAGAGGGGTCAGAGGAAACTGCTATGGGGGGCAGAAGACACTCTTGGGGGGGCACAGGACACAACTTATTTGCAAACTTTAAAAGATGATATTACACCAAGTAAATAGATACCAAACATGTCATACTTCAAAATTGCACACACCAATGCAATGGCGACAAACAACATAAATTTTACTATCCCATCCATCCATGTCTCCAAGCTTTATTATATAGAAATCACTTTGAAAGACACCCCCTAGCATTTCTGACCATGGCCACTTTGAATAATGGCAGATGATTCATGTAGCATTGACTTCTTGGAGTCCATCTTCCCTTAGGCCTCGTACACACGACCGAGTTTCTCTGCAAAAACCAGCAAGAAACTTGCTGGGAGATATTTTTTGCCAAGGAAACCGGTCGTGTGTACATTTTTGTGGAGGAAACTGTCGAGAAACTCGACGAGCCAAAAAGAGAGCATGTTCTCTATTTTCTTGACGGGAATGGAGAAAATTGGCTTGTCGAGTTCCTCGACAGCCTAACAAGGAACTCGACGAGGAAAACGATGTGTTTCGCCCGTCGAGTTCCTCGGTCGTGTGTACGAGGCTTCAGTTAGGGCATTCATGCAAGAGAGTGTGCTTAGCTAAGAAAACCCATCCTCCCCATCTGAAGACTTCTGGCATGTATGATATCATTTACCTGGGCCTGGAAACCAGGAAGTAACTGAAGAAATGTAAACATTTTTAAAACAAATAAATATGATATACTTTTCTATCTATTTACTAATGCTAGCAGCATAATGATTACAAATAGTCAATGTTGGGTGGGGAAGAGTGGGAGCAGGGGAGTAGGGGCTAAGGCTAACCCTATGGCATCTCCACTCAGAAGTGTTTTTTTTGGACTATCTCTGTACTGGTAAATAACAATATACAGTATAATGTAAAAAGAATGATTTATTGTAAAACCAAAAATACAATTAATATTATTAAAAACAAACAAAAAACAGATGCTCAGGGGTCACCCAAAGAACATCTGTAGTTGTCGAATGATAGATTGGTCAAAGTCTCGACTAGTTTCGCGGTCACCCGCTTCCTCAGGAGAGCCAATCTATAAGGCAAAAAATACAGTAAAGACAAAATAGAAAAATTGACTTGGGAAGATTACAGCATATGAAGACAAGAAAGTAATAAATTGAATAGCTTACCCAATGAATGGAAATTAATGTGCGAACCATAGCCGCCATCGGGAGTGCCCCCCAGGCGGACAAGGGGGGGTGTGAGTGGATCTCTATAAAATTAAAGTAGGGTAAAATGAAGAGGGTTGGAACACTGAGGTATAGGGCTGCCGTGGGAAAGGGGGGGGAGGAAGGGAGACAAAGGGGGGAAAAGGGTATGGAATGAACAGGGAAAGAAAGGGAGAGGAGTAGGGAAGGACAAGGGGAGACAGGAGGGGAGAGGGGAAAGGAAGGAAATGATGATGGTTGCCAGCAGCAAGCCTGGACTGATTCACCTTTTTCCCCGTCACCTCCTATGCAGCTGCATCTGCCGGCTATCTTCTGCCCACCAGTGCCAGCCCTCACAACCCTGACACTATGGGTTATCTTTTGACATACCCGTCGGGTGAGTTATATCCCTTATTGTTTTATGACTCTTATTATCAGTTTTGGCCACTGCCCATCATCCCCTACCCTCCCCACCCCACCTCCTCTAAAACCCCCCCTCCCCTCCTTCCCTTCCCCCTCCCCTCATTCATCCCTTTTCCTCCCCTGTCACTTTTCCCTTTTTCCCCCTTTTCCCCCTTTCCCTCCTCGCTTCCCATCCTCTCTTGTTCCCACGACCCCCCCTTTCCTTCCTTTCCCCTGTCTCCCCTTGTCCTTCCCTACTCCTCTCCCTTTCTTTCCCTGTCATTCCATACCCTTTCCCCCCTTTGTCTCCCCCCCCCCCCCCTTTCCCACGGCAGCCCTATACCTCAGTGTTCCATCCCTCTTCATTTTACCCTACTTTAATTTTATAGAGATCCACTCACACCCCCCCTTGTCCGCCTGGGGGGCACTCCCAATGGCAGCTATGGTTCGCACATTAATTTCCATTCATTGGGTAAGCTATTCAATTTATTACTTTCTTGTCTTCATATGCTGTAATCTTCCCAAGTCAATTGTTCTATTTTGTCTTTACTGTATTATTTGCCTTATAGATTGGCTCTCCTGAGGAAGCGGGTGACCGCGAAACTAGTCGAGACTTTGACCAATCTATCATTCGACAACTACAGATGTTCTTTGGGTGACCCCTGAGCATCTGTTTTTTGTTTGTTTTTAATAATATTAATTGTATTTTTGGTTTTACAATAAATCATTCTTTTTACATTATACTGTATATTGTTATTTACCAGTACCGAGATAGTCCAGGAAAAAAACTTCTGAGTGGAGATGCCATAGGGTTAGCCCCTACTCCAATGCTCCCACTCTTCCCCGCCTTACTTGAGTAAATTGGATGATGGTACGTTTTAACTCTACTATGTTCTTCTAAATGAAGCTACACTCCAACTTTTGCAAATAGTCAATGTTGATTAAAAGAGTGAAGTTTTCCTCTCTGCTAATTAAGGGGAGGGTTTAATTGTTCACAGGTGTGGGTTTGTTCACAGGTCTTCACAGGGGAGTATAAAGTGGCTGTACCAGCTCCCAGAGGAGCTGGCTCCCAGTTGATGGTGGCCTCACATGTGCATTCTTTGATCAAAAGTGCTGGAGTTAAAAACCTGGAGTTTGAAACAGGAGGTAAGACAGGAGTCTTCATTATTTTTTCCAATCACTGATACAGAACAAGCTTGCAGCTAATAAAGTTGGAACTCTTGATATACCGAGAGCCCCTGGCGGCAACTCTGTATTCCCCGGCTTGGCGCCCCCCCCCCCCGATACACCATTCACCTGCCAGCTGCACATCAATCCCCCCTGACACCAGCAGGACCCCCCTCTTCCCTAGGGCAAGAAATGCATCCCGGCAGCTACCGGCGCATGCTTCCTAGGAGTAGGACGTGTGGCCCACGGGATGTAGATAGGTAGGGCCCCATCCCCCTCCCTTCATCGCCGCGACCGAGTGGCTCCCCACTCTTCCCCTCCAGATACCAGCCTGCTCCCCCCTTGTAATTGGGTCACCTACCACCATCTCCTAACTCAATAACTACCAGTTGGCTATCCCCCCCCTGCCCCCCCCTCGAGGTCACCACCATGGCTCTTTGCAGACGGAGTGGTGGCCATCTTGCAACACCCTAGCCCCACTCCCCCTCTCTCAAATACCATTTGTACTTGATCCAGGGTTCGCCCGATCGCCTCTCAAGGGGTCAGGAAGGAATTTTTTCCCTGTCGTAGCATATTGGCGTAGCACAACCAGGGTTTTTTTGCCTTCCTCTGGACCAAGTCAGGATCGAGGATTAAGTTAATCCTTGATTAATCCCCCCTCCCTCCTCCCCCTGGTGTTTGGCGACTATGGTTAATCTGCAATATTCTGCAGAAACCATTGGGGATCTGAGACAATTTGCCGCAATACTACCAGCCATCACTAAAAAAGCCCTAAGAACTGAGCGACTTTTGAGAATCGATCGACGATCGACTATCAAAAATCTCAGCCGTTTACCCCAGCCTAAGCATATATCGTGTGCTTTGATCAACACAAGATCGGCAGTAAAACACCGACTGGAAATCCATGATTTCATTCTACAATATGATTTAGACTGCCTCTTTATTACAGAGAGCTGGCTTACAGCTGACTGTAACACCATTCTCTGAGAACTGGTGCCAGAAAACTATTGTATCATAACTGAAAACAGAATAGGGCAAAGAGGAGGAGGACTGGCGGTGATCCATAAGACTCATCTTGCAATCACTAAACCTGTCCTTCAAAACCCTCTTCCATTTATGGAAACCCTTACCCTGCAACTACAAACAAACTCCCAGGAGACCGTCCGGATTCTACTCTGCTATAGGCCACCTGGCCCAAAATCGCAGTTTCTCCCATCATTGACGGACTTTATCTCCACCTATAGCCTTAACAGCAAACACCTTTTGCTGCTCGGGGACTTCAATCTCTGGGCCAACTCCCTGCAAGACCCCGTTGCCGACGCCTGCATTGATCACTTCGAAGGATTAGGGCTACAACAACTAGTATGTGGGCCCACACATGCTTCAGGTCACACACTCGATCTTATTTTCAGACAAGATCTGGAAATAAAAATCTTGAAAAATGAACCATTGCCATGGACACATCACCATGCAATTAAATTCATTATTTCCGATTTCCCACCCTTAACTAAAACATCAAATCTAGTGACAACACACTGGACTAGATGTCAGAAGAAGCTCCACTCGGAACTCTTCAAAACCACGTTAAGGAAAAAAATAAATACAATTCAGCCGCATCAAACGGCTGAAGAAACGCTGGATACCATAAACACAGCCCTATTACAGTCAGCCGACTTAATAGCGCCGAAACGTAAAACCCGCATCCGGAAAAATAACTCCAGCTGGTTCAATAACCAACTGGCATTACTGAAGCAAGAGGGTAGAAGGGCGGAAGCCGCCTGGAAAAGAAGCTCTTCAGATGAGAACCTTATTGTCTACAAAGCAACAACAAGAAAATACCACAAAGAAATCTTCAAAGCCAAGAAAAACTATTTTTCCGAGGCTATCAACAGTGCCCTTAATCGCCCACGCAAACTCTTTAAATTGGTCACTCAGACCATGAATCCAAGATGTCTTGAAGCCCCCAATTCGGACTCACAAGAATTTTGCAGTGAATTGTCGGATTACTTCATTAATAAAATCGAGGGGATCCGACAAAGCATTCAGCAAAATAATTCCCCCCTCAACTCTCCCCGTAATGATTTACACAATACCTGCTGTAATTCACCACAACCAGGTAAGTTCACGCTGGAACCTATCTCTATCCATGCCACTAAAAATATCATCGTACTCTGCGTAACAGCACCGCGCCGAATGATATCATCCCCACTAAACTGCTGAAGGAATGCGCCGACATCCTGGCACCTCCTATCACGCAGCTTATCAACCAATCCTTCAGGGAAGGCATAGTGCCCTCCCAGTTGAAGGAGGGTATAATTCGACCCATCTTGAAGAAACCCAACCTGGACCCCAAGGACCCACTCCACCGTCGTCCAATAACAGGTCTAAATGTACTCTCAAAGGTAATGGAAAAAGTAGTGGTACAACAGCTGCAACATCATCTAGATACCCACAACCTACTTGACCCATTTCAATCGGGATTCCGGCCTGGACACGGGACAGAAACCGCATTGCTCAAAATATGGGACGACGCTCTCGAGGCCGCAGATGAAGGAGAATCTTGTCTTCTGGTTCTGTTGGACCTGAGCGCAGCCTTCGACACAGTAGACCACAAGCTTTTATTGACTCGGCTAGCTGAAGTAGCCAGAGTCGCAGAAGGCGACTATCTTGGTTCTCCTCTTTTTTGGAAAACCGATCGCAAATAGTGAAGTTAGGACCTTTCACTTCTGAGAAACGCACGGTATCGTGCGGAGTCCCTCAAGGATCCCCCCTGTCGCCGGTGTTATTCAACATCTATCTTCGCCCTCTTTTTGAGATTATTAGCAGTCAAAAACTGCTCTACCACTCATATGCAGACGACACGCAACTATATTGCCGCATTTGCAATAAAAAGGATCATCACCTCAATCTAGAGACATGCCTCTCTTTGATAGAGGACTGGATGACAAAGAGTTATCTTAAACTCAACGGAGAGAAAACAGAACTTCTCCTGTTTCACGCCAAGCGTATGAATCAACCTACAACAACTTGGACCCCCCCGCCCATTCTGGGCAAAATCATCACCCCTAGCGCCAAAGTCAAAAGTCTCGGGGTCATCTTTGACTCTCACATGACATTGGACGCACAAATAGGGTCAGTAGTCAGCGGATCTCACCATCTGCTGCGCCTACTACGCAGACTTACTCCTTTTATTCCCAAGGAAGACATAGCGGTCGTGGTGGGAGCTATTGTAAACTCAAGATTGGACTATGCAAATGCCCTTTACCTCGGACTCCCCAAGTACCAAATCGCTCGTCTACAAGTCATTCAAAATACGGCCGCTAGACTTGTGACTGGGAAAAAACCTTGGGAATCAATCTCACCTTCACTGAGAGCCCTTCACTGGTTACCAGTAAAAGACAGAATCACTTTTAAAGCACTCTGTCTAACGCATAGATGTATCTATGGGAATGCTCCCCATTATCTATGCGAAAAAATAAAAGCTCATAAACCCAATCGCGTTCTGCGTTCCACCAATCAAAATTTCCTCCAGATACCCAAAGCCAGATACAAGTCCAAAGGAGAAAGGAGATTCGCGGTCCAAGGGCCTAGACTATGGAACGCTTTACCAACCAGCATTCAGTTGGAGGAGAATCACTTAGCATTCAGGAGAAAGATCAAGACTCATCTCTTTTGATACCAAAGGAGACAGGAACAACAAGCGCCCAGAGGCGATTAAATTCGCATGTGCTGCGCTATATAAGTTTTCATTCATTCAAGTTCCGCTTTAAAGGGGTTGTAAAGGTAACACAAAAATTCACTAAATAGCTTCCTTCACTTACCTCATCCTTTGATTTTACTTTTACTTTTAAATGTCCTTATTTCTTCTGAGAAATCCTCACTTCCTGTTCTTCTGTCAGGGTCAGGACGCTCTCTACTTTGCAGATAGAGAAAGGAGCTGTGTGTTAGCGGGCGTCCTGACACTCCTGCTCGCCCCCTTCCCCCTCAAGAGGCTTTCTCCACACCAGGGAGAAAGCCTTGCATTACTGTGTGGAGTTACAGACAGAAGAACAGGAAGTGAGGATTTCTCAGAATAAATAAGGACATTTAAAAGCAAAATCGAAGGATGAGGTAAGTGAATGAGGACTGCACTAAGGTAAAGGAAGCAATTTAGGGATTTTTTTTTTTACCATTACAACCCCTTTAAGTACATCAAAGCTATATTTATTTACACACACACATCCTCTGCCATTCATGATGTATTTGAAAAGTTGTAGTTTTATGAATGTTGCTGCAGATTGCAAAGTCACTGCCTCGATAATCTGTAGTACTGACTCTCAAATTAGCATCAGAGTTGACAGTGTTGGTCCCCATAATTCTAGGAATTTCATCAGATCTTTTTCTGAGTGATAAATGACTTAGTTTACTTGGAATCTATCATGTAAATGTCATTTGTAATGGAGGCCATCAGGAAGTTCTACATGTGCAAGGCTAATACTAATATTATCCATAATCGTGACAATTTTCAGTTGATAAATTCTCCTTTGTCACATAAAAGTTCATAAACTCCTTAACTGTGTAATTTATCACCAGTTCACCAGCAAGTGGTGCAAGGCTCAGGCAAGTTTACTTCCGTATTGCATCATCAAAATATACACAATCTGTCATAAATTGACTCCAAGAAATTAACAGTGTCTCTATTGGAGTCTGTCTTGACCAAGTATTTAATTATTAAAACCTGTTTTACTTGTATGTTTAAAAAATAATAAGGTTGATTTAATAAAACCGGAGATTGCAAAATCTGGTAAAGATCTGCATAGAAATCAATCACTCGTTTTTTTTTTTCTCAAAAGTTAATTGAACAAGCTGAAGTTAAGGTTGAATGTGTTTTTATTATCTATTTTTCAGGTAAAATAGTTGGGGTACAGAATAATGTTAACGGCAGCATGTTAACGTTATATATAGGTGGGTCAGATAAATGCAAACATCATTACATGAGGGCTGCAGTCAATATCTCAAGCAAGCAGCGTACTCAGTCAATTGGATACAGAAAAGGAAAACATATAAATAGTGTATAACCCAGGATTAGGGTAGTAAAAAAAATTATAATAATAAAAAAAATAAAAAAAATAAAGGGGGGGCAGGTATGGGGGGAGTGGGGAGAGGGGGGTATAGATATACAGTTAGTATAAAGATTATCTCTCGTACTCAGTTCAGCTGAAATTGAATGCTTAGAGGGCCGGTCACCGGGGTGTGGTCATTCATTCTTGTGGACAATTTACCCCAGTGACATTCCGGCTCTTGGTCCCAAGGCCATCCTTCTACTCAGCTACCATTCATTTTGTTCAGTAATCTATCTGAGCAAGCTGAAATTAGAAGCTGATTGGCCACTGTGCAGCTGCACAGATTTTCCAGTTTTAAGTAAATCAACCCCAAGGTGTTTACTAAATGCCTCACCCCCCACCCCCCCCCCCTACACCAAGGGGAATAGATTCAGGATTTCTAATTGAAAGTGCCAAATAGCAGCTTGTCCCTTGGCCCCCTTGGAAGTGTTCATGGGCGACAACCACCCACAGTAGGATCCTCAGCACATGCAGAATTCCCATCATACTTGGGGGCAATTTTCAGCCATGGGGTATCTTGCAGAATGGCAGCTCAGTCCCCCATACACTCCTGCACCCAATCATCACATGTGTCCACTCTTCTCTCCTTCATCCTGTACCTCTTTTAGATAATACCAGACACCTCCAAAATAGTTGTCCCCAGTGGTCTCTTTAAGATGGCCGTTGCACTTCCATTTTATTAACCACTTAAGCCCCGGACCATTATGCAGCTAAAGGACCAGGCCCCGTTTTTGCAATTCGGCACTGCGTTGCGTTAACTGACAATTGCGCGGTCATGCGACGTGGCTCCCAAACAAAATTGATGTCCTTTTTTTCCCACAAATAGAGCTTGCTTTTGATGGTATTTGATCACCTCTGCGTTTTTTTTTTTGCCATATAAACAAAAATAGAGTGCCAAATTTGAAAAAAAATCCAAATTTTTTACATTTTGCTATAACAAACATCCCCCAAAAATATATAAAAAAAAGTTTTTTTTCCCTCAGTTTAGGCTGATGCATATTCTTCTACATATTTTTAGTAAAAAAAATTGCAATAAGCGTTTATTGATTGGTTTGACTTTTTACTAGTAATGATGGCGATCATTAATTTTTATCGTGACTGTGACATTATGGTGGACACATCGGACACTTTTGACTCCATTTTGGGACCATTGTCATTTTTACACTGATCAGTGCTATAAAATGCACTGATAACTGTAAAAATGCCACTGGCAGTGAATTAATAATAATAAATAAGTAATGAATAAATAAATAAGAAAAAAATAAAAATAAAGAAGGAAAGAGACGGAGAGCTAAAAAGGAGGAATGATGGAGAGGAGGTCAGCTGAAGATCCCCAGAGTGAATCCATATAGGTTGCTACTTTTCCATCCCCCCGGAAGCAAACCCCTCAAGGAAAGGCTTGAAAGAAACGGCCTTGTTGAGTCCCGGGGGGGGGGTGTGTGTGGCCCTCAAAGTATATATCCAGTGTAGCTCATGCTGGAGGAGATCTTTGTTCCAACCTCTTCCCCTGGAGTTAGGATGGATACGATCCAAAATTAGAAACAAAATTTAGGGAAATTTTCCCTGATGGACAATAGTTGTGTGTCTACCCAAAGGTAGATGAGGATTACAGGTCTGCATGCTTTTAATATGTCGGTAAGCTCGCTTCCAAAATTTGATCTTGGTCTTACCGACATAAAAGCAACCGCAGTCACATCTCAACATACAGATCACCCCAAACGTCCTGCAGTTTGCAAAATGTTTGGGTCGAAAGACCCTGCCATCAGGTACAATTGGTTTCCTTTTGGTATACATGCACCTGCAATAGCCACAAGAACCACACATGAAAGTGCCTCTGTATTTGCAATGTTTCATGCCTGAGTCACCTTTATATTAATTTTTCACTAATTTGTTAGCAATTTATGTAGCTCTCTTAAATGTAAAGAGAGGAACTCGGAAATCGACACAGAGATGGGTTCCTTGTTAGCACATTCCAAAATTTGGAAACAATTTTCCTAATCTCGACATATTGGTTACAATATTTTGTGATAATTCTCAAAGTATTATCCTGACTGGGAGACTTATGGGAATACAGAAGATCATGTCGAGTGTGTGATTTAGCACATCTAAAATCTTTCTTAAGGGAGGTATGGGAATAGCCCCTCTGCAGCAATCTATTACGCAGCTTGTAGGCCTCAACTGTAAAGGTGTCATCATTAGTACAGTTGTGTCTCACTCTGAGATATTGGATGTAGGGGATAGATCTTACTAAGGTCTGAGGATGAAAGCTTGAGGCATGCCTATTGCCTGCTGTGACCTTGCGGTACAGACAGCTGCAGAGGGTGCCATCATCCCCCCCCCTGGAAACCTTCACATTGAGAAAAGAAATACGATAAGCACTAGAAGACATAGTAAATGTCAAATTGAAGTCATTCCTGTTCATTCTCTCCAGACATCGAGACAACAATTCCAGGGGGTCATGCCACGTGGTGAAAACGTGGTTGATATATCTAAACCATAATAGAAAATGGTCAGTGTATATCGACAAGGCCTCGTCAGTGAGGAACATGTAATCCCACTCCCCCAGGTACAGGTTGGCATATGACGGGGCACAGCATGTCCCCATCGCCACCCCCTGCACTTGGAGGCAGTGGGAGCCATTAAAAGTGAAAATATTGTGTAAAATATAATCAAGAAGGCACAGGATAAATTCATTGTAGCCCCAATCCTGATCCCCGCTTTGGAAGATAATGTGGTAGATCCACAAAAGGATTGCGCCAGCATATCTATTGATACCCCGGCGTAATTTGAAATTTTTGTATCCACAAAACAAGATACGACGGCATCTGGGGCATGCCGTCAGATCTTAAATGCAATTTTTTGGCGTCCGCTAGGTGGCGTTTCCGCATCGAGTATGCAAATTAGCTATTTCCGACGATCCACGAACGAGTTCACATCTCCACGCCGAAAGCCGAAACGCCGTACGCTTGAAGCTCAAAACAAGTCCCGGACCCTTTTTTTCAGGCGGCTTCGGCGTTCGGCATAGCCGACAATGTTTAATCACCCCTCCGGCGTATTTTAGGCTAAAAAACAATGCGTTTTGTTGCGGCAAATCACGGGACAAAACGCCTCAATTTGTTGCGGCAAATCGCGGTACAATACGCCGCGTTCAGGTGTGAATGCAGCCGAAAGAGCTTCCACATCTATGAACATAATAATGCCAGAAAGTGATTTTTGTCATCCATACCCAGTTTTTTATATATTTTTTGAATGACATGAAAAATTGTCCAAGTTGGCCTAAAGTGGAAGGAATTGGAACATTTCAAAACATTTGACACATGGTCAGATTTCCATCATATAAAAAGACACATCACATGTGCTGAATATACAATATTAGATGGGTTTACTATACCCCCAGATTAAATAATAACTTGCATTTTAAAAATGTTATAGTCTAATTAACTACATGAGATAAACCTTCTAGCCATACAGTACTTTTTACAGATGAAATCAACCTTGGATATACCTCTATATAAATTCATATAAAACATCTATTATAAGTGAGGTGGGCAAAGCTAAAGGGTGTGCTTCATTACATGCCAATCTCTTTCTTAAAATGTGAACATTACCACACCACAAACACATAGATGGTTATCATTGCAAAAAAAAATATCCTATTTTTACGCAGGTTTAACAAATCTTTGCACTTGCCTCCGATCTGAGCTTAGCCGGCTGACGTCATCATGCAAGCTTGTTGTTCTGTGTATTACAAGCTGTATACATCTCTTTCTTTGAAAGAACCTATCAGTTATTTTATTAACAATTCTCCCATTCATACAGGACATGACATTGCTAAGGAAGTGATTATCTAAATAGTGTGGTGGTCCATGTGTTAGATTCTCAGGATGGTCTATGGGGCCTAATGGCCTCTTTAAAGGAGGTCTTAAGTTTTTGGTAAGAGGCTTGTATTTGCAGTGGTGAAGTTGCCACATGTGCATATCATTTACACATGTGCACCCATTGGATATGGACTTTTGGTATAGTAAGATTTTTTTCTACATTGTTTAAAAAAAAATACATCACTTTCACTATACACTGTTTAGTGATTTTGTTGTTTACACTGTTAGTGTTATTGATTGTATGTTCAAAAGGGATGCACAACATATTAATGCTTAGGGTTTTGATGATATCTTGCATTTGGATATTTTTGTGAGTGCAGCGCCCACAACAGTATTTGTAATTTTCACATACATCACCTAGAGTTATTCTCTTAAAGCGGTAGTAAGCTCTGTCATTGATACTACATGTAATCATTATATCAAACAAACTACTTGTTTGCAATTAAAAACCTGCTAATAGTATGCTTCAAAATTGTTCATATTTTTCCAAATAAAGAGATTGTAAAATGATCCTGCTTGTTCCTAGCCACCACCATCACAACTGAGGTCTTCCACATTTGTGCAGTACCTTATTTTCACCCTCAGTATGGTTCTCTGACCGTAATCCCGCGCATGTGCACTATTCGCCTTATCCAAGCCTCAATGAGGAAGGAGTAGGAAGAAGTCTCACATGTGCTCGGGGCTGACGATAACAGTAGCAAATGAGGCAGCCCCGGCATAGACCCAGCATTTTTCCATCAAGATAAGCTTGCCGGAAAATTAGGGCTAAGGGCGCATGCGCGGGTGACGTAATTTAAAGGAAAAACAAAGATTACTCGGAAAGGAAGCTGGTAAGAGCAGAATAACAAGTCACAATAAATAACATAGCCTGCTATTATTAATTTAGAGAAAAGTGATAAGAATGGGTATACAACGGCTTTAATATATAGCTCACAAATCTTTGTCAGGAATTCATCAATCATAATTAATTCAATATCTGTCTTACACATTCAACTTATGATGGAATACAAGATAGTTTATTTAAACATGCTACTGTAAGTGCTCCACCGTGCTGCAAAAGAAAAAAAACAATAGTGAAGAGGGCCTCTTGATAAAAGAGAACTTACATATAGTAACCTGGCTAACAGCTGCTATGTTCCCATCATATTAATCAGGTATGTGTGGGAATAAAATCAGGTGCTCTTCAGCCAATGCCAGTAAATTTGGCAGCACAGTGCAATATCCGAACAGACAAGAGTATAAATATAACGGCCTGGATGGTAAACATTTGAAGCATTCCAAGATGAAGGGTGCACTGGTATTCCTTGCCTTGGTGGCTGCCGTCTACGGTGCCGTGGATTTCAGTGGGTATGTAGAAAATTGCTAAAATATAAAAGTTCATGTATTCAAACCTCTAGCATAGTGTTGACAGGCTTTGGGCTTGTGTTGTTGGGCAAATGCAGTGCACTTTAAATATAATTTAAAGAAGCTTTTGAGATCAATCAGAATTAATTGACTGGTGCATTGGCCTGCCCTATCTATATGATCTGCATTTGACCTATTTCAAGTTAATCAGAAGGATAGTGGAACAGAATCACAAATATATTTGCAGTAAAAATGTTCTTATAAATTGATTTCAATTGTATATTTACCTTCTTGTTCAGAACTGTGTAGTAGGTTGCCATTTCTGAACTATCTTACTGGAAATGTTTGTTTCCAGGCTATCACTAGCTTTATTAATGTGCATTTAATTTTTCCTGCATAAACAGCTATATTGGAATTTAAAATAACTTGAGGTTAAAAAAACAAATCTGCAGTATTACCGTATATACTCGAGTATAAGCCAAGTTTTTCCGAAAAAAAGATTTGTGCTGAAAATGCCCCCCTCGGTTTATACTCGAGTCACCATTTTGTGCCTGATTTTGTGCCTGATCTTCCAGACTTTGGAGACCTGGTACCGGTAGGTCTCCTGGACCCCAAACTTGGCACACATGTAGCCCCACTCTTCCTCTACAAGTGTGCAATGTTTGTTGTCTGGGTGACCTACGGTCGGGCAGCACCGTATTTCAGAAGCCGGGCACCCCTTCCATAGACTCGGTAATTTCTCTGGTGAGTTGGGGACCCCTTCCTGATTGGACCTTGGCACACATGTAGCCTAATTTCTCCTCTACAAGTGTGCAAAGTTTGTTGTCTTGGGGACCTACAGCTGGGTAACACCGATTTTTCAAAGCCGGGCACCCCTTCCATGGACTCCAATGTTAAACGTGAGTCTAGTCATGGACACAGTGAGGCATGGGCACAATGAGGCATGGACACATTGAGGCATGGACACAGTGAGGCATGCACATGGACACATGGACACAGTGAGGCAAAGTAAGGCACAGTGAGGCATGCAGATGGACACCCTTGGCTTATACTCGAGTCAATACGTTTTCCCATTTTTGTGTGGTAATATTAGGTGCCTCGGCTTATATTCGGGTCGGCTTATACTCGAGTATATACAGTACATAAAATCAATCCATTTTTAATCTTGAGATTTGCTCCATCAGCATTGTCATCACAAAGTCTTCAGTTTACCTGTCTTAACAGTGTTAATGTGTAATTTGCATTATTATTTTATCTACTTGCAGACAACAAGTCCTGAGAATTCTTCCTATCAGTGAGGATGAAGTAAGCGTGGTCCGGGAGCTGGAAAACTTTGAGGACCTGGGGGTAATTACATAACTTTTTTCATCCTTCCAAATTGACATGTGTGCATATACAATATAGATATATATATATATATATATATATATATATATATATATATATATATATATATATATATATATACACACACACACACATACTGTACATACTGTACATACCAATATAGTAGGTCTTTGAAAAGAAAATAGAAGTATTAGTAAGGTTGTTTTATTAAATTTTTAAAACAAGCTAAATATTATTTATCTTCCCTTTTCAAAGAACTACAAATGCCTACTACCAGTATATATTGTGTTAAATGCTGGTACCTTGTGGGGGTGTGTCTGTTTGTAACTTTTACTTTTTCTTTCAAATTGTGTATTTTCAAGGCCCAACAGGGTTTTATATATAGTTTGATTTGATAATCACATAAATAATTGTGGGACTGGGAACTTTGGGTGCATATTTTTTTTAAATAATGCTGCTAACAAAATCTTTACTGTATGTCTTGCAGCTTGACTTCTGGACATCACCCTCACATGCCAAAAGACACATTGACATCCGTGTGCCATTCTACAGCCTCCAGGATGTCAAGGTCTACCTGGAGTCCAACAACATTCAATACAGTATCATGATCCAGGACTTGCAGGTGACTGATAACACAATCATTAAGAGAGGCTCTGTCTTGATATAATTTGGAAATAAAAAAATAACAACATTTCCGCATGATCTAATAAGATGAAGTGAAAATGTTGATAAAAGCCAATAGAATAATGTCTTAATTAAAAATGCCTGTTGAACTGCTAGTAGGCAGGGGCATACCACAAATTACTTTACTTTGTTTTGACATCTATTTCTAAGAATATTTTTGTCATTTTTAAGTCATTACTGAGAAAATATTTAATTGCATGCTATTTCCACAAGACCAACACTAGACTTCTTCCAAAAATGCTATTTAACCGGCTAATATGGCTTGAGATATTTCTGAGTTACTTGCCAAGAACAGTTTCAAAAATCAGTTTTAAGTTCAGTTACTGCATGCTTGTTCAAGGTCAATGAATCCGGCAGAAACAAAAGTAGAGATAGCCAAGCCAGGCAACTGGAAAATTAGAACCTGCTCTATTTTTTCCCGTCATGTTTCCCGTCAGTCTTTTTACTTACCTAAGCCCAGAATTTCCTTGGGAGCGATCCTGCGTCTCTCTCACCACGGCTTCTCGGCTCTTCATTGGATAGATTGATAGCAGCTCAGCCAAAGCGGCCCCCGCTGCTTTTAATTAAATCCAATGACGTGGCCACCGGGGGCAGGGCCGAGTCATACACCCTGCGGCTATGGGCGCCGAGTGTATGACATGGGAGTGCACCCGCAAGGTAACCCGCTCGGGAGAGAGCTTCCCCTAGGGGGTTATCTATTGCGGGGAGGAGCCGCAAGAGACGCTGTGGGACCCCAGAAGAGAATGATCGGGGCCACTCCGTGCAAAACACACTACACAGTGGAGGTAAGTATGATATGTTTGTTATTTAAAAAAGACAGGAGTAAGGGACGTATATACCCTAGCTTTGTTCTTTACCTGTAGATTTTTTACCTACTAATAGTAGGTGATTTGTGAACAGGCCCAGACATTGTAAGCAGCCTTGGATTTTCCTGCTAGGTCCGCTTTATCAAGTCAGTGTATAAAATATTTGCTGTACGAATGTGATAAGATAGGATTTATTGTTAAATGAGAAACAAATTCACAATGAAATTACATTTCTACTTCTATTATTCATACACTGCAATCATAAAACTGCATATTTACTATTAATATTTGAATTATACCAAAAATATTAAAAATGTCCCTGTATTTGAAAATAAAAAACAACAAAATGATAACATAAGAATATATGACCTATTTCATTGCATACCTGCATTAATTTCCCTGTTTTCATCATCCTAAAACACCTCCTAGATGTCAATTATTCAAAGAAATGACAGTCAGGATGGGTCTGGTCTCTCACTATTTATTTTCTGTCCTTCCAAAGCAGCGAGTCTTGTAGATTTCATAAAGTAGAGACAAGTTCACCCCCTACAAATTTCTGTGCTGTTTGAACCATTCTCTTTAGACCATTTGTGTCTGCCCACATACAGTTCATACAATATGTTAATATACTCTCAATGGCAGAACGATAGAAAGTCTCTAGCAGCTTCTTTTCCAAGCCACTCTTCCTAAGAAGTCTTAAAAATGTTTAATGTTGTGATTTTTTAATGATGGCTTTGACATTCATTGCCCATAACAAGTTTTCAGAAATGTATATTCCCAGAAACTGAAGGGCTGAGACCTGCTCCACGCACACACGCCTTTATAAAAAAAAGCAGTATGAATTTTAGCGGAGTTCCAGGCATAATTTTTTTTTTTTTTGCAGTCTCAATTACATTATTATGAATATTCATTAAAACATATTAATAAAGCACGATCAGTACATAAACAGTTGCAAAAACTTACCTGATATCATCTCAGGGATCTTGTGTCTGTTTCCATCATAGCTGTGGGCATTATGAAGCCCAGTTCATGCTTCTTCCTGGATTTTCCAAGAGAGGTGCATGCTGGGGTTTTTAGGCACAGTAATGCCCAGAGACTCCTGGGAAATGAGTGTCATCATTTCCCAGGAGGCAATGGGGTCTGAGGACAGGAAGTTCTACCACCTTGGACTAGGAACTAGGCTTATTACAAAATCTGCCTAGTTAAAGCCATATAGAAGTGAGTAAAAAATGTTTTTTTAGATTTTTTTTTACATTAAAGGCAAGCTGTTCAAAAAAAAAGTTTGTTTTTAGGGTGGAACTTCGCTTTAAGGCCTGTTCCTTCTGAAATCTAGGAACACTAGCAGATCCCCAACAAACATTTCCATATTTTGTGTAATTCAATCACCTCTTATGATCATAAGCACTAAAATGTTTTATTTTTTTACTACCTTAACCAGTGAAAAATGCATTTTCCCTAGATGGTGCTTAAAATCATAGGAGATGCAACGTAATAATAATTATGTTACACAAATTTTGGGGCTGTTTCTCACATTCAAACAGCAACATTTGTATACATAGACCTAGAAGAAAAAATCAAGTCAGGTTGGTATAATAAAGAAGTGTGCTGTTTTTTTCAAATCTTCATCTGAAAAAATGCATGAGAATTTAAAGTGCAAATGCCAATGAGAATGATGCATATACATGGGGTTTAATGGTGGAGTTGCTTTTTTTTTTTTACCCAATATATTTACTTATTGATATGTGTTTATTTTGATAACTGATTATTTATCTTGTAGTGTTAACAATTTTACATAATGGTGGTGTTATCATCTAGTACTTTTCATGTATCTCTGTAAAAAATAAAAAATATATTTTAATTGTGTTCATTTACTTTTTGTTTATCAGCCATCATTAAATACATTTGTGGTAATATGTTGCTGCAGGAAAAGGCTGAGTAGAATTTTCTTTTACACTTCTTGGAATATATTACTGTAATATAAAATATAAATAATTTTTTACAAGTTTGAATACATGATCCTCTATTTTTATATTATGACAGGCTTTGCTGGATGAAGAACAGAGAGAAATGAAGTTTGGTCGTTCTATGGAAAATACCCGTTCCACTGACGCCTTTAACTATGCCGCCTACCATACCTTCGATGAGGTATGAGATTGTGTTTAACTTTGTAAAGAAACATTTAGCTTGTCATAGCTGAATGGACAGTCATTGTAACCAATAAATGATCATCTATTATCAAAATCTTACAACCTGACAACTTGGTGATCTTTCTCCCTGCGTTGTACCCAACCATACATGGACAACTGTTTTCATACATCATAGTTTCTTACTCTGATCTATCATATGACTGTGTTTTTGAAAATGGTACACATCTATTATGTGTTCCTTCAGATTAACAACTTTATTGACGCACTGGTGGCTGAAAACCCTGGCTTAGTGAGCAAGATTGAGATCGGCAAGAGCTATGAAGGTCGCCCACTCAATGTCCTCAAGGTAAGTGATATAATGGTTTTTGAAAATGAATTTATGTTGTAGTAAATTGAAAATTATGGGCCAGATTCATAGAAGAAATACGCCGGAGTATCTACTGATACTCCGGCGTATTTTCAAATTTGCCGCGTCGTATCTTAATTTGTGATTCACAAACAAGATACGACGGCATTTGGCTAAGATCCGACAGGCTTACGGCTTCGTACGCCTTCGGATCTTAGGCTGCAATACTTCGGCCGCCACTGGGTGGAGTTCGCATTGTTTTCCAGCGTCGGGTAGGCAAATTAGCTTTTACGGCGATCCACGAAGCTACTCGCGTGCGTTACGTCGTCACAAATCATTTTTTCCCGTCGCAAAGTTAAGCCTGCTTTTTCAAGGCTTAACTTTACACCAGCCATGTTAAAGTATGGCCGTCGTTCCAGCGTCAAATTTTAAATTTCGTCGTCATTCACAAACACGTCGGGGCGCCGCAATTTCGCGCAAAGCACGTTGGGAAATTTACTAACGGAGCATGCGCAGAACGTTCGGCGCGGGAGCTCGCCTAATTTAAATGGTACACGCCCCATTTGAATTAGGCGGGCTTGCGCCGGACGGCTTTACGTTACACCGCCGTAAATTTACACGCAAGTGCTTGGTGAATCAGGCACTTGCGCTGAAAACTTGCGGTGGTGTAACGTAAAGACGATACGTTACGCCGCCGCGATTCTTTCTGAATCTGGCCCTATGTTGTTTCTATTGAAGACATACGTTCTTGTGTAGTAGGGTCAATGATTGTAGCATGCAGTGTAAAAAAGAGAAAAAAGGTAAGCTAAAATGCAAATTTTAAAAGTTTTTTCATCTTCAAGTTTTACTTCAGTGACAGAAAGAACCTGGTAAGATAAGGCAACCTTAGCTTTCTTATAGTTATTGGAGACCCCAGTAGTATTACGTATCTGCCATATTTTCTGGCTTTATTCTTGCTTGACTGGCTGCTTTTATTCACATTTGATATATTATAAAATAAATAGGAAATGCAGAAGACAGAATGAGAGTTTCCGATATTAGCTGTAGCCATAGGTGTGCACAGGGGGTGTGCCAGGTGTGCCTGGGTACACCCTAATCACTCTGTGCGGTGCTGACTCCCCCTACTGCCCGGACATCCCCCGTGTTGCCCCCCCTCTGCATTGCTGCTGGCTTCTTTTCTCTTCTCTCCTCTCATCTGCTATGGGAGATGTTTCAGGTAGGAGAGTGGGGGAAAGGGCGAGTCAATATGTAATTTACCAGCCCCTTTCTTTTCTAAATGAACACACTCACTCTTTGTGTTCATTTACAAACTGAAGCATAGTAAACACGGTTTGTGCTTTGGGGTGCACACCCTAATGCAATAGGCTGCGCACACCTATGGCTGTAGCTGCCATGCAGGACTGAGAACTAGCCATGAAGATTTCCCTCCCAAAGTTCCCAAGATACTAGACTTTGTACAATGGTTTACCTCTCCATCAACCAAAAACTGGGATCTGAGTTTTTGGGCGACTAACTCTGTAAGAATCTGTACACAAAGTATATTTACCAGAATAGGGTTGTCAAAATTCTACTGTATATATATATATGTATATATATATATATATATATATATATATATATATATATATATACAGATAGGGATGACAGATCTTTATTTATATATATATATATATATATATATATATATATATATATATATATATATATATATATATATATATATATATATAATAGGAATGTCAGATTCATGTAATGAAGTTTTCAGCATTCAACAGACCTTATTCACATGATCATAAAATAGATCATATTGTAGTACTTTCTGGTACTGATTGTTTGCCAAATGGCATGTGCTGTCAAATATTGTTTTTGTCAAAAAATGTGTTGCTTTCTTTTTTAGTTTAGTACTGGAGCCAACCGTCCTGCTTTCTGGATTGATACTGGAATTCATTCCCGCGAGTGGGTAACACAGGCCAGTGGAGTATGGACTGCTAAAAAGGTAAATACCCATTACTTCTATATTTCTTATTCTGGGTTAGAGTGGTGTATGATTAGGGCACACATTTTGAGTATGACGCTAAACTAGTCTGCCAACACAAACTATGTTACTGGTTTAGGTTATGGTTAGGGAGCCTGAAGTACTGTGAAGTACTGATATGAGAGTTTTGTGATCATGTCCTCATCTGAAAATGTTAATAGCCTGGCTAGCCGTCCAATCCTTCATCTTTGTTATTGAGTACGTGACCTGGAATTACTATGCAGTTTCCAAGTTATGACTTATTAGGCTTCTTAATTGTCTCAGGTTAGTAGTAAAGCTTGATGATCAGAATAATAGCCAATCAACCAGTGGTTTCAGAAACGATGACAGGAATGGCATCTGAGGTATTCTTTCATGACAGGTTCATTTTAACCAAGCAGAATAAAAAAAATAAAAAAATAAACAAGGTCTTTTTCGAAAGTAAAATGTATTGATAAAATGACAATAGAAGAAATTGAAACAAACTGATGCTTTTATCAGGAAGTGGAAAAAAGTAGAGCATTCCTTTAAAAACATGGTGACTGTACCCATAATAAAAAAAAGTCAAATAAAAGTAATGCATAAAAAGAATATATGTTGATCTCTTTATGTGTCTTCCTATGCAGATTGTCTCAGATTATGGCAAAGATGCCTCTCTCACTGCCACCCTGAACAAACTGGATATCTACTTGGAAATTGTCACCAACCCTGATGGCTATGTTTACTCCCACACCACGGTAACTATGATGTGTTCTCTTTTGTGTTCTTCATCATTTTACAATAAATGATGTATGTACTTTATATCATCAGCAAGAACTTTAGCATTTGCCTACTAAATAATCCATCTTTCTTGTTATAGAACCGTATGTGGCGTAAGACCAGATCCCCTAACACTGGCTCTACCTGTGCAGGAACTGACCCCAACAGAAACTGGGATGCTGGCTTTGGAGGTAACATTTACTGGTTTCCCTTGTCAATATCTATGAATAAATTCATTTTGAATAGAACACTTTAAACAAGAGGCTAAAGCTAGTAGCGGTAGGGGAAGGGTTTGATGTGTCAAAAGATGAATAGCTAAACATCCTTTAGAATATAAATGTTACAATGGGAATCGGATTTAAACACTTCATTTACTCTGGAGCAATGGGATACCATTTTCATTAACCTCCATAGATGTACCAAAACAACATCTATCAGAGAATCAGCTATTAAATTGCTCTATAGATGGTATCTTACACCGGCTAAACTTAATTCATTTTATCCTTCACTGTCTCCACTGTGCTTTAGGGGATGTCCCAACCATGGTACGCTATTGCATATATTTTGGGACTGTCCCCATTTAAAGGACACTTGGCACACGGCCAGCATTGTGATTGACAAGATTGCCGGCCGTAGGATCCCTCTTACACCCCTAATCTGCCTCTTATTCTGCCCTATTCAGGATATTCCAACATCAAGCACAAGGCTTATCCACACATTTCTCACCTCCATATATTGGGCCATAGCCTTTAATTGGCGCTCCACTTTGGTACCCTGGCCACAGATTCTCAACCGTATGACAAACATCAAACTCTCAGAGAGAATTCACCATACGCTATATGATTCTATGCCCCAGTATCAAAAAAATGGTCTCTCTGGGACACCACACTTCTGGTTTAAGATTAACTATTACTAACCATAACCCTTTCTTCCTATACAATGTTAATTATCAATGATACTTGTATACATTCCTGTACCATCATTGTTATTTTTTTTGTACCTTGACCTTTTCTACAATAAAATCGTTTGTAAACAAAAAAAAAGAATATAAATTTAGCCATGGCATTTTTCATTGCTGTTCATTTTGCTTTCACCAGAGCATCCACAATCAGTTTAAGGAATTACATATTACATGTAATGTACATTTTAAAAGGAGGATGCCTACATCCCACTAAAAAAATTGTTTTCAATTTTAAAAAGAGTGAGGAAGTTCCATTACATCCTGACCTACAACAAGACACAAGGGCATAGCTCCTCACTGAGTACAAATATGACAAAGGTTGTATTTGTGTTGCAGATATTTTCTTCATCTCCTCTTCCCCTATTACCAGGAAATGTAGTAAGGGGAACTCCGTACATCAGTAAAATCTAGAAAGAGGTTCTAATCCTTTCCACTCTATCCAAAACAAAAATATTGGCTGGACTGGGACTTTAAACAGTCAATGAAGAATATAATAATTTAAAAACACAAACGAATAGAAAAGCAGAAATATTAAAATTGATGAATTGTTGAATTGTTCACCAGGTGGTGGATCCAGCAGCAACCCTTGCTCTGAGACCTACAGAGGACGTGCTGCCGAATCTGAGTCAGAAGTTAAGGCTATTGTGAACTTTGTGAAGAGCCATGGCAATATCAAGGGATTTGTTTCAATCCACAGCTATTCTCAGATGCTTCTCTACCCTTATGGATATACTACGGTTCCTGCCAGTAACCAAGCTGAACTGGTATGCTCAATGAGCTTTACTTTACTTATCAATATTTCTATTTACTATCTATCTATCTACTTCTATCTACTACTATCTACTATCTACTACTACTATCTACTATCTACTATCTATCTACTTCAATGACAGTCAACATATTTTGCCTTCAAAAGTTGCTTCTAGTACTAAAATGTCTGGAATCAATTTCTAAAAATGTTTTTCCTTTTTTCTGTACAGCATGCAGTGTCTAGAAATGCAATTAACGCTTTGGCCTCCCTCTATGGCACCTCATACGAATATGGAAGCATCATCACCACCATCTGTAAGTATTTCCTTAAAATACTTTGCATTGCCTCAGTGCCAGTTAAAGTGGCAGAGAATCCTTTTTTGATATCTTGTGAAATCTAATACTGATCATGCTGTTTGACTGTATATTTTCTCTCTGCTCTATCTGGCATATACTGTAAGATCATTTTAAAATTGCTTTTAAATTCAAAATCTTTAGAATTTCCAGAACCATCAGCAATAGTTTTTTTTTTTCATTTTTCTTTGCAGACCAAGCCAGTGGTGGAACCATTGATTGGACCTACAACCAGGGTATTAAGCACTCCTATACGTTTGAGCTTCGTGACACTGGTCGCTATGGATTTGCTCTTCCAGCTAACCAGATCATCCCCACTGCTGAGGAGACCTGGCTGGCTCTTACTGTTCTTATCAATCACACCCGTGACAATCCCTATTAAACTATATTATAGTATGTACAATAAAAATTCATAACCATCCTAAACTGACTTGAGTTTGCTTTTACTTTAAACGGAAACTTCGTTTTTAGTCAGATAAACAGTGATTTGGTCAGTTTTATTTTTTTTAGTTTGCAAGTATTTAAACTGATTTTGTATTTGTATAAATCGTTATCTTACACATAAACATTAAAAAAGAAGTTCACCTTTTAAAAAAAATTAAATAAATGCAGGTAAAAAAGTCTGGAAAGCATTATCCCTGCAATTAGTAGATTGTGTGTGCCATGTAGGACTCCTGAAGGCTTCTCAGTGTATGTCTGCTCGTACCTCGTATGGGCAGACAGATACACACTGACAGGAAAATAAATGAACTACCGGAGCGTTCAACAGTGCCCTGGTAGTTAATTGAAACTACAAGCCGATAGCCGCAAAGGCTGTCAGAAATTGTGGTTTCGCATTCAAAAAGGACTGTGAGTGAATGACGTGGCTGGGTGGGTGGAGCTTCGCTTGGCAATGTTGTTTTCAAATAGTGACAGCGAACGCCCAGGGAAGATGCCTGCCTGCTGTCAAGAGGGGAAGAGGCTGCAGCTGTTTGAACATGTTACACGTTCCACCCTAAATACAGATGTAACGTGTTCCAAAAGGTGAACTTATCCTTTAAAATATATCTAAACCCAAAACATGTTTTTAAATTTTGGATAGAGTGGTGAAGGGCTAGAAACTCTGTTAGGATTGTATTGCTGTGTACCTGATAGGCAGATTCACTTTCTCTATTTGTCATGCTAATCATTGTCACTGGGGATAAAAGTAGGAGAAATTCCAAAATGTTTAGGTTGTCAGAACAAGAACAGAGGGAAAATCTTTGTTTGAGGACACTTGTACCAGTGACAACGGTCTGAGAGAAAAAAAAAATGGACACAGGTTTTAACCATTCCCTGCACTATCCAAAATTATTCACGAAAAAAAGTTTAGATATACTTTAAACACACCTTCCCACATTTGCCCCATTTTGTTTTCAAAGCATACTAAGCTTTATAGTTAGAGAGCCCAAAACTGCCTTCTTGCTTGTTGGCCATCTGTGTCTCTGATAGGACAGAGGGAGGGGGTTGTATCACACTCTACGTCATTTATGTGTATTTAAGAACTGCTATCTCAGGCTTGAGAAAACTATTGCTCTTGCACAGAATTTGCTGTCTGCTGAAAGAAAAGATTACATTTGCAATTATAATATAATAATAAAAAAAAATTAACATATTTTATATTTTTAACCCTAAATGTTGAACATATTAAAGAAAATATATTTAAAAAAACTATATAGTACTTTCGCTTTAATGCTGCGTACACACGATAGGTTAGTCTGATGAAAACGGTCTGATGGACGTTTTAATCAGACCAAACCTATCGTGTGTGGGCCCCATAGGTTAAAAAAATAGAAACTTGTTTTAAAATTATCTGATGGATAAAAAACCTATAGAAAAAAACAATCGTCTGTGGGTACGTCCATTGGTTAAAAATCCATGCATGCTCAGAATCAAGTCGACGCATGCTTGGGAGCATTAAACTTTGTTTTTTTCAGCACGTCGTTGTGTTTTACGTCACCACGTTCTGAAACAATCGTTTTTTTAACTGATGGTGTGTAGGCGCGACGGACCATCAGTCAGCTTCATCGGATAACTGATGGAAAAATCCATCAGACCGTTTTCATCAGACTAACCTATCGTGTGTACAGGGCATTATAATTCATATGGACTCATAACTATACTGTTTTGGCCATTCTATCTATCTTTAGGTGTCAGGAAAAGCTAAAAGTGTGTTCCATCATATGCCATCCTGTTTCTTCGTTGGTGGCAGGCTATTTCAACGTTACCACAACACAAATACAGGGATGGCATCAGTGCATATGTAGCACTCCCTGCAGGAGCTGCTGATGTTGTTGGGTTCCTCTGTTCTGCCCTGACTCCTAAAACCTCTCAGTCCTCACTGAAACACTTAGTTAGAGGACCATTTAGGCCCAGATAACTTAAGTGTTAGTGATTCACAACTTCGTAACAATTCACAGGAAATTGCACCAGCCACACACCCCCCCCCCCCCCCCAACTTTACATTTTGATACAAGAAATGGTTAGAGACTGTGGACATGATGCAGGAGATGGTCAGAGACTGCAGGCATGATGCAGGAGATGGTAAGGAACTGTGAAAAGATGGTCAGAGATTGCTGTTCCAGGCTGCCTCTCACAAAAGATCACTCTATTTTTACGCTGGATTATTAGGTTTCAACTCATAGGGAAGAGAACACTTGTAGATCAATTCTGATTTAGAAGTTTACATGTATTATTTTTCTGCCCCCAAACCAGTCCATGTCACAGATGTTGGTTTTCAAGGTCAGTGTAACAGGGCCCAGGGCAAAGTTGCTGAACACTCTGCTGTATCATTTATGGCTTACCCAGTACAGGCTCCAGTGAGTAGGATGGTCAGTTAGCACCATGGGTAAGCCCAATGGTAGTGCAGCCCGACTGAGTCCCACCACTATGTGACATAACTGCGCACCCCTCCCCCTGTGCAGGCCCTTGTTAAGCTTCCCAACTCCCGAGGCCTCCCCGACGAGTCTGCCCAAACCCAGCCTGCAGTTCCAAAGTTGGTGTGCGGCCAAAGTTGGGTCTCTGCCTGCAGATACCAGCCTGGGAGACTGTAACAGTCTGGCAACCCTGTCCTACAGGGCAAGTGCCTTATGGCCAGTCTGGGCCTGCCTGACACCTCCAAACAGCGCTAGCCTTATACCCCCCAATGTGTGACACCCGGGGTGGACCACCACTGAATTAGGCCCAAACTAACAGATAGCTGATTAAGTAAATGTATTATATCAGAGCAGGTAAACAGTACAAGACATGGTATAAAGTATGGTAAGTAGAACATTTCCAAGCACTGGCCTGCAACAGGAAAGACTAACTGAACCGCAGCATTGTTGAACCAAGTCTTAACTGGAACAACTACTATTGAGCTAGATTGAACATATGTGGGTATTTGTAAAAGTTCCTGAGCAGAGTACCCTTTAAAGGCACAGTACCTGGTATGTTAATGCTAGCATTGGTTGGCTTGCAGTGGGGCCCATCTGTCAGCGGTGCTCAAGAGTCTATCCCTATAGGAGTAAAGGGTGTATAGCTGCTGGGCTGCTAAGCAATGAGTGATTTATATTGTGCAATGTATAACAAGGAATTAAACACTGTCCTTTCGTGACTCCTGATATGCAACCATCCATGTGCTTTGTGGTTATGGACATCAGGTTCCAGAGGTTCAGTCCCTCAGCTCTGTTTATACACTTATGGCACAGCCTCCTAGCTCCGGTTCACCAAATGCCATGTTTGGCAAGATCTGGTAGACTTGGTGGCAGGTCTCTCTTCTGTGCAACACTCTCTCCCCCGATTCAGCTGTGGGAGCGTCCTGCTAATGGTCCTATTAACACGGCATCCCCTCGCAAAAAGACCCTCAGTGTGTGTCTTTTGACTGCAAAAAGCAACCCCTATCTCTCCTCCTCATTCTTTGTAATCCTGCCTGTAGTTTAAAGTCCATCTGTCTCCCATTCACATGCATTGCGCTCTGCCCTCTCAAAGACTACAACTCCCAGTGTTCTTTATGGCATCCTGAATTCTCCCCCTGCAGTTGATTGGATCCGAGAGTGAGTGGGGTTTCTCACTGGCACAGCTGCAGCTGTACACACACAACTCGCTCCCACGGCTCTTTAATTGGGCAAATTAGGCGGTCGCCTAAGGCCTCGCAGTCACAGGGGCCTCGCGGCCGCCTAACTTACCAAATGCATTACCCCAGTTTTGAGGGACAGGGGACGTTAAGGCTGCTATGCTCAGGCAGCGTTAAGAGTCCAGCGTCCCTAACAACCAGTGAATATCGGTGACACCACCCCTTGTGACGTCAATGACTCAGCATGCCCTCAGTCAATGATGTCACAAGGGGGCGGGTTCACCAGGTGAAATCACCGGGTGGCACGCTCCCCTTAGTTATTAAAGAGCACCATCTGGGGGACTTCCAGATTCTGATAAGCCCCCTGCCCGCAGACGCCCACAACCACCGGCCAGGGTTGTGGGGAAGAGGCTCTTGTCCTTGAATTATTTTTCCCATCATGGACGAGAGTGGGGCCCCATGTCAAGTTTTGCCTAAGGCCTCACAAAGCCTAGAGCCGACTCTGCTCGCTCCATACAAATCCTGGTTGGGAAGGGGGTGAGTGGATGGATGAGTCTGCACATAGAGAGCTGCAGAGTCTCCTCAGACAACACAGCCATCTACTTTACTCAGTTTGCAGCAACGGCAAAGGCAGAAGATCACAGAGCCATGTGCATCTCTCATTCTGACAGCAGCCTGGAGGGGAAGAAGTGGTGATCAGCAGCATATAGAAAATATACAAATTTTCTCTCATGGTTTCACAAATCTCTCTGTCAGGAATTCATCAACCAGTTAAATAAAAATTAATTCAGTAGTATTTATTTGATCAAGCTACGGTGCTTATCAGTACTGCAAAAGAAAAAAACAATTGTGAAGGCCTCTTGATAAAATAAAACTTAAATATAGTGCTCTGGATAACAGCTGCCATGTTCCCATTATATTAATCAGGTCTCTGTGGAACAAAAAGTCAGGTGCTCTTCAACCAGTTGGGCAGCACAGTGCAGTCACAGAACAGATATATATATATATATATATATATATATATATATATATATATATATATATATATATATATATATATATATATATATATATACACACACACAGTATAATGACCTGTATGGTATAACTGGATGGTAAAACTTTCAAGATGAAGGGTGTATTGATATTACTAGCCTTGGTGGCTGCAGTCTACAGTGCTGGAGATTTGAGTGGGAATGTAACAAATTATTTTTATAATACATTGTATAAACATTTATATTTTCAAAGCTCTGATACAGCTGTAGTGACCCCCCTGGCCAGGGAAAAGGAAAGACCTACCAACCTGGGTTCTAGACTCGGCCACAATCCTCCACCCAAAGAAGCACCAAGATCCTCTGAAGGCAAGCTGCATTTCCCTTCCAGAAGGACTTCCATCCTTTGGCTCACCACCTTGGGTGCTGTACCCTCCTTGACTAGGCAGGGCAGCTTAAGGATCTGAGTTAAGACCAAACTGGTTATTGGCCTAATCAGCACAAAGCACTGCAAACACCTCCTCAGGCCTCAGCCCGGAGAGGAAGAGACCTCATCAGGCCATTCCCTAAACATTTATATCCCCCCCCCCCGCAGGCACCAATGGCCAAGAACCCCCTAGTGTTTTCCAGAGGGGGCAAAAAATACTCATACCTCAAGATTGTTACCACCCTCCATGACTATTACGCTAAGTGCCATTGACATCCAATGGCAGCAGCATAGAACAGGAAGAACATAGAGGAGAGCCAAGTGAAAAGATTATCAATTCATCTGGGTAAAACTACTACCCAGCAAACTAAATAGCTAGTAGCTAACGTATTTTAAGGTCCAGTCCCAGATAGCAAGCAATTGTGCTGCAAGTATGAAAATGACTTACTAAGCTATTGCAAGACTTGCCAGGATTAACGAGTTTGTTGAACATTTGCAGCAATTCCGCATTGCATGACTCCAGATCATCTTTCTTTGCAAACATTCTGAAAGTCTGCTGCAAGTTCTAGTTATGTTGTGCAATAGTCATCCCACCACAGGGGTCACTGTGGCTGAATTTTCATGCTGTAGACTTGCAGAGCTCTTGCTGCAGAATTACCACTGCAACTTTGCTCTTGCTAGAGACTTGCCATGCAAATTTGATACAAATTGGAAGAGTGTCAACTAGAACTTGTGAATTAAGTGTTCTGCAAGGCCTTGTACACACGACCGAACATGTCCAGGGAAACTGGTCCATCCGACCAGTTTCCGCGGACATGTCCGACCGTGTGTAGGGCCTACCGGACAGTTTTCCGGCCTAGCGGACAGGTTTCCAGCGGACAAAAGTTTCTTAGCATGCTAAGAAACTTGTCCGCTGGAAGCCTGTATGTCGGACATGTCCGATGGTTAGTACGACTCATCGGACATGTCCGCTGGGCCAAAATCCCACGCATGCGTCGAATTGATTCGATGCATGCGTGGAAGCATTGAACTTCCTGGTTCGCGCACGTCGCCGCGTCATCGTCGCTGCCACGTCGCCGCCACGTCACCGCGTTCTCTGTCTGCGGGAATTTGTTCTGATGGTGTGTACACACATCAGACCAAAATCTCCCAGCAGACATGTCCGATGAAAACGGTCATTGGGTCAAAGTGACCCAATTCAATACTTCAAATATGTGACAAGCTATCATTGCTGTTTGGGGCATTGACAGGCTTTGGGCTGTTGGGCTTGTGTTGATGGGTAAATGCAGAGTGCTTTTGATATCAGGTAGATGAGCTTTTGAGATCATTCAGAATTATTGGCCAGTGCATTTGATCTGCATTTGGCCTGCTTCAAGTTATATTTGCATCCCAATAGACTTGTACTGAGAGAGAAGCCGTTCTGATGTGAACAAAAAACAATGTATACAAACCCTTAAAAGACAAGTATGGCCAAAGCTTTTTTGGCCATGTGTCTCTTTTGGGTTACAGAAGTGCACCTACTTTTGCTCGCCTGTGACCCAGAGTCAGCTGATAGCAGGCTATTGCCCACTAGGGGCTCTGACTGCTGGGCTCTGATGAAGAAGCCTTGTGCTTGGAAACGCGTCAGCCGGCAGTGACCCTCTCACTTCCTCCATGACCATTTGGAGTGCGGTTCGGGTTCTACACGCTGCAGCCTGTATGGTATAAACCTTTTTTTGGGAATCCTTCTACCACAGTTGTGAGTAGTTTTTTTTTATATTGCATTTTATAACATTTGTTTTAACAGTAACACACTATGCTGGTGCGCCTTTTTTGTTATTTGTTATTGCCCACTAGGACCTGATGTCTCAGAGCACCTCCAAGCTTTGGAAGAATTGTTTAGAATATTGTTGGGATCCACCCGGATGCCTAATCGGCAGCTGGTTTAGCCTTTGACTTTGTGGTAGTTGCATTTGTTTTCTTTATTCAGGCTTCTTTTCAATTCTTTTCACTTAGTGATCTTACCAGTAACACATTTCCTGTCCCAATATGACAGCGCTCACTCATTGTACTATACTGTATATATGAAGTAGCACCCCTGTCACCCTGTGGCAGCAAGTGTGTCAAGTCAACACCCAAAACACAGGTTAAAAAAACGCAATCCGACTGCAGTGCGTTTCCAAGGGTTGTGCCTACACTAATTTTGGTATGATGCAGTGCGATATGAGTCCATTCAAATTAATGGGCTCAAATCACACCACACTGAATTGTATATGAATTGCACAGGAATGTGCAGTGCATTCCTGTGTAATTCATAGTGTGGACTGGGGCTTAGATAACAATGCAGAGTGCAGGGGACACTGCTGGATTTGCTGCAGGATTAACAGGTATTTTTGCAGCATTTAAACATAATGGGCTAGATTCACGTAGGAGCGCATATCTTTCTTCCGGCGTAGCGTATCCTATTTATGCTACGCCTCCGCAACTTAGACGGGCAAGTGCAGTATTCACAAAGCATTTGCTCCGTAAGTTGCGGCGGCGTAGCGTAAATTGGCCGGCGTAAGCCCGCCTAATTCAAATGTGGAAGAGGTGGGCGTGTTGTATGTAAATCAATCGTGACCCCACGTAAATGACGCGCTTAAAGAACGGCGCATGCGCACGCATGCTCAGTATCACGTCAAATTTTTTCCCTAAGTTACGCCGGCTCAATGCCTGTGACGTGAACGTAACCTACGCACAGCCCCATTCACGTACGAGTTACGTAAACGACGTAAGAAGATACGCTTGTGCCGATGTCCACTTTGCATTGGCTGCGCCTCATATAGCAGGGGTAACTTTACGCCGGACGTAAGCCTAACGTAAATGGCGTAGCGGGCGCAAGTACGTTCGTGAATCGGCGTATCTACCTAATTTACATATTCAACGCGGTAGCCAAAGGAAACGCCACCTAGGGGCCATCGTAAATATGCACCCCAAGATACGACGGCGTAGGAGACTTACGCCGCTCGTATCTTGCCCAAATCTATGCGTAACTGATTCTATGAATCAGGCGCATAGATACGACGGCTCGTTTTTCGGACTTACGACGGCATACGTGGAGATACGTCGTCGTAAGTCCATCGTGAATCTGGCCCAGAGTATATAACAAAATATTTTCATTGATATATTTAACAGACCAAAAGGAGTAAATCAGGTTCATTGGGTTTACATACATTTTAAAACTGAACTATTAACACACAGTCCTCCGACTCCCCTACACGGAGACAACCTTTTGACCACAGTGCGTATAAGGAGCACTTGCCCTAGGCGGTGTCTTATGCCCTGTACACACAATCGGACCTTTGTCCGATCAAATTCACATTGGAATTCCGACGGAATTCCATCGGAGGAAAAGAGAACATGTTCTCTATGTAATCTCTGATGGATTGGATAGAAGAAGGTCCTGGACTGCCGCGCTCCTTAAAACGATGTCTTTATTATACAAATAAAATCCAAAAAACAACCAAAGCAATGCAGTCAAAATGAAGTGAACAACACTCGAGTAAGCATCACATGATGTATTTGACTAAACAAGAATGAATTTCATGGGAGGATACCACAGAGGAAGCCACTGCTGTCCAAAAAAAAAAAATTGCTGCACGTTTACAGTTTGCACAAGAGCACCTGGATGCCAGCAGTACTGGCAAAATATTCTGTGGACAGATGAAACCAAAGTTGTGTTGCTTGGAAGAAACACACAACACTATGTGTGGAGAAAAAGAGGCACAGCACACCAACATCAAAACCTCATCCCAACTGTGAAGTATGGTGGTGGGGGCATCGTGGTTTGGGGCTGCTTTGCTGCGTCAGGGCCTGGATGGATTGCTATCATCGAAAGAAAAAATTAATTGCCAAGTTTATCAAGATATGTTGCAGGAGAGCTTAAGGCCATCTGTCCACCAGCTGAAGCTCAACAGAAGATGGGTGTTGCAACAGGACAACGATCCAAAGCATAGAAGTAAATCAACAACAGAATGGCTTAAACAGAAGAAAATACGCCTTCTGGAGTGGCCCAGTCAGAGTCCTGACCTCAACCCGATTGAGATGCTGTGGCATGACCTCAAGAAAGCGATTCCCACCAGACATCTCAAGAATATTGCTGAACTGAAACAGTTCTGTAAAGAGGAATGGTCAAGAATTACTCCTGACCGTTGTGCACGTCTGATCTGCAACTACAGGAAACGTTTGGTTGAAGTTATTGCTGCCAAAGGAGGTTCAACCAGTTATTAAATCCAAGGGTTCACATACTTTTTCCACCTGCACTGTGAATGTTTACATGGTGTGTTCTAAAAAACATGGTAACATTTAATTCTTTGTGTGTTATTAGATTAAGCAGACTGTGATTGTCTATTGTTGTGACTGATGCCGCGTACAGACGGTCGTTTTTTGTGATGAAATAAAACAACGTTTTATATCATGAAACAAAACAACGTTTTTAAAACCTCAATTTTAAAAAACGACGTTGCCTACACACCATCATTTTTTCAAAATGCTCTAGCAAAGCTCGGTTACGTTCAGCACTCTTTTCCATTGAAGCTCGCTTCATACCTTGCTTCTGAGCATGCGTTTTAGCTACACACGGTGATTTTTTATGACACAAAAAACGACGTTTTGAAAAACGACACAAAAAATTGAAGCATGCTCAAAAAATTTTTTGTCGTTTTTCAGAAGACATAAAACGACATTTTCCCCACACACGGTCATTTTAAATGACGTTTTTAAAAACTTTGTTTTTTTTTCATCACATAAAGCGACCGTGTGTACGCGGCATTAGATGAAGATCAGATCACATTTTATGACCAATTTGTGCAGAAATCCATATCATTCCAAAAGGGTTCACATACTTTTTATTGCAACTGTATATAGGAAAGTTCAATTTGTCCCGAGCCAAGTGATCTAAATCCTAAAATATGGAACTCTAAGCCCCTTTCAGACGTATGGATCTCATGAGGATCCATACCTTTCTTATCCGCTTGCTCAGCGGGATTGCTCCGTTAATCCCAGCTGAGCCAGCAGATGACAGGGCGGTCCCCACACACTGTGCAGGGACCACCCTGTCAGATCTCCGCTCTCCCCTATGGGGGGATCGGATGAACACAGACCGTCTGTCCGCGTTCATCCGATTCGCAGACGGATGGAAAAATAGAATTTTCCTCCGTCTGCAGAATCGGAGCATAGCGGACACCGATGAGATCAGGTGTCAATATCAGCTGACACCCACTATCCCATAGGGATCAATGTATGTCCCTTTTTCATCTGTAAACGGATGGATGAAAAAACAGACATACGGTCCGCTGGTGTGAAAAGGGCCTAATAGCCATACATTTCAATAGGAAATTCCAAATAAGAAGCCAAGTTATTCCTATATGAAAACCATCTTGGCTCATCTAAATTCCACTTGTTTTATACTCATTGGGCATCCTACTATATAGGAAAGTTCAATTTGGCCCAAGCCAAACTTGTCAAACTGTCACCCATGCATTTCAATGGGAAATTCCGAATAAGAAGCCAAGCTATTGCTATATGAAAACCATTTTGGCTCACGCAAGTGCCACTTGTTTTATACTCATTGGGCATCCTTCTATTAGTTAAAGTTCAATTTGGCCCGAGCCAAGTGATATAAATCTTAACCACTTGCCGCCCGCCAATGACAGATTGACGTCGGCAAAGTGGTTTCAATATCCTGAGTGGACGTCATATGACGTCCTCAGGATATTGAGCCGCTGCGTGCCCCCAGCCGCGGGCGCGCATCGCGGTGATCGTTGTTGCAGGGTGTCAGTCTGACACCCCACAACACCGATCTAGGTAAAGAGTCTCTCACGGAGACTCTTTACCACGTGATCAGCCGTGTCCAATCACGGCTGATCACGATGTAAACAGGAAAAGACGGTATTCGGCTTTTCCTCACTCGCGTCTATCAGATGCGAGTAGAGGAGAGCCAATCGGCTGCTCCTCTAACAGGTGGGGTTTGTGCTGATCGATTATCAGCACAACCCCCCCGAGGATGCCCACTGGACCACCAGGGATGCCCACTGGACCACCAGGGATGCAAAACAAAAAACACAGGTATGCCACCCTAGATCATCAGGGATGACAATGACACAAAAAATGGATGCCAATCAGTGCCCGCAATGGATGCCAATCAGTGCCCACAATGGGCATCACTGATTGGCAGGCATTGTTTGGCACTGATTGGCATCCATTAGTACAACACATACGATAGTGCCACCTATCAGTGCCCATCTATGCCCATCTGCGCCACCTATCAGTGCCCATCCACGCCGCCTATCAGTGCCCATCCATGCCGCCTATCAGTGCCCATCCATGCCGCCTATCAGTGCCCATCCATGCCCATCCCTGCCGCCTATCCGTACCCATCCATGCCGCCTATCCATGCCGCCTATCCGTGCTGCCTATCAGTGCCCATCCATGCCCGCCCATCAGTGCCGCATATTAGTGCCCATCAATGCCACCACATCAGTGCCACCTCATCAGTGCCCATCAGTGCCGCCTTATCACCGTCAGTGCAGCACCATCAGTGCCCATCAGTGAAGGAGAAAACATATTTATTTACAATGTTTTATAACAGAAACAAAAAAAATATTTTTTTTTTCAAAATTTTCGGTCATTTTTTAATTTTTTTTGCAGAAAATAAAAATCCCAGAGGTGATCAAATACCACCAAAAGAAAGCTCTATTTGTGGGTACAGAATGATAAAAATGTAGTTTGGGTACAGTGTAGCATGACCGAGCAATTGTCATTCAAAGTGCAACAGCGATGAAAGCTAAAAATTGGTCTGGGCGGGAGGGTGTATAAGTGCCCTGTATGGAAGTGGTTAAAATATGGCACCTTGGGAGCCATGCATTTCAATGGGAAATTCTGAATAAGAAACCAAGGTATTCCTATATGAAAACCATCTTGGCTCACCTAAATTCCACTTATTGTATACTCATTGGGCATACTACTTGGGTATTATATTGTGTTTGTATGCCCTAGAATATATTTTAGTGTATTTTGTCCTGAAAATATGAGTTTGATGAACACTTGTGCAAAAATCATGTGATATAAAAAAACATTATTTTATTCTCCAGGGCCTCTGCTTTGGGAAAATACAGTATATAATGTCTGGGGGTCATAAGTAATTCTCTAGCAGAAAAATAATAAAAACATTGCAGATTTTAACAGATTTTTATGTGGGGGATAAATGTCCATGTGGACAAGTGGTTAGCATAATTTTTCAGCTGTATCGGATTCCATAATTCTGTGATCAGGTAGGTGAAAGATGCTTTTGATTGATGAGTTGTGGCATTGTGATTGCACGCTGCTGATCGCCACCTTTGCTAGTCTAGAGAACAGCAGAGTGAAGGAACGCTGCTCGGCTATGTCTCTGTACAGAACAATGGACTCCGATCAGGGATCGGCCGATGCGGGAAAGGCAGCCCGAACATCACTACTCAGCCCCCGGGCCGACAGGCGGGAACAGGCCGGACCACAAAGCCGGCGGACCACGGCGTCTCCGTTGCTTAGCAACTACAGGGAACTGTCACTAGCCGTGCAAGCCACGCCTTCTTACGTAGGAAGGTCGATTTTCACTGGCTGCAAGAGAACACGGAACCAATGGTCGGACGGGTTGTTGAAGAGTGGTAAAGCAGAGGCGGCAGAGAGAGGGAGGCTGAGAGATTGCTGAGAGATTGCTGGAGATTGGAGTTACTGAGCGGTTTGTGGTCTAGTTATGTCTGCCAGGAGGCAAATCGGGGACCCGGAGGTGAGACTCACAATAATGGGGGCTTCTGGGTCTGCTATGGAAAAGGACACATAATGTATACACGGGCGTTACCACTGTGATTGGGTTCTGTTACGTGTATGAATGGCTCACTTCACTAGATGACTGAGAGCATAGGCAGGGATCACAACTACATGTGTGTTCATATATAGACTGTATATGAGAGATCAGTGCCCTACATGTGTGTGTGTGGTCATATATAGACTGTATATGAGAGATCAGTGCCCTACATGTGTGTGTGGTCATATATAGACTGTATATAATGAGAGATCAGTGCCCTACATATGTGTGTGGTCATATATAGACTGTATATGAGACATCAGTGCCCTACATATGTGTGTGTGGTCATATATAGACTGTATATAATGAGAGATCAGTGCCCTACATATGTGTGTGGTCATATATAGACTGTATATGAGACATCAGTGCCCTACATATGTGTGTGGTCATATATAGACTGTATATGAGAGATCAGTGCCCTACATATGTGTGTGTGTGGTCATATATAGACTGTATATGAGAGATCAGTGTCCTACATGTGTGTGTGTGTGGTCATATAGACTGTTTATAATGAGAGATCAGTGCCCTACATATATGTGTGTGTGTGGTCATATATAGACTGGGGTAGATTCAAGTAGATTTGCACAGTTTTTACGGAGGCGCAGCACACCGTTTTGCCGCTGCGCCTCCGCAAATTACCTGCGCTACCCTTGATTCACGGGGGCAGTAGCTCCGTAAATTGCGTGGGCGCTCCAGCGTAAGCGCGCGCAATTTAAATGATCCCGTAGGGGGCGTGGATCATTTAAATTAGGCGCGTTCCCGCGCCGAGCGTAGTGCGCATGCTTCCGTCGGGAAACTTTCCCGACGTGCATTGCGGTAAATGACGTCGCAAGGACGTCATTTGCTTTAAAGTGAACGTGAATGGCGTCCAGCGCCATTCACGAATCACTTACGCAAACGACGTAAATTTCAAACGACACGTATACGTAGCATTGGCTGCCCCTGCTAATAGCAGGGGCAGCCTTACGCAAAAACCGACGTACGCAAACAACGTAAACTGCATACGCAGGGCTCGCGTAGGGTTGTGAATCGGCGTTAGTATGCAATTTGCATACTATACGCTGACCACAACGGGAACGCCACCTAGCGGCCTGCGTAAGAATGCAGCCTAAGATATGACAGCATAAGGAGCCTTATGCCAGTCATTTCTTAGGCTGCAGTCGGCGTATCGAGCTACCTGAATCAGGAGCATTCGATACGCCGGGGCAAGTAAGCAATTGCGCTGCGTAACTATGGTTGCGCAGGCGCAATTGCTCTTTGAATCTACCCCACTGTTTATAATGAGAGATCAGTGCCCTACATGTATGTGGTCATATATAGATTGTATATAATGAGAAGTCCGTGTTCTACGTGTGTGTGTGGTCATACATAGACTGTATATGATGAGAGGTCAGTGCTGTGTGTTGTCATAAATATAGACTGTGGCCCAGATTCTCAAAGGAGATACGTCGGCGTATCTCCAGATACGCCATCGTATCTCTGAGTCTGGGCGGTCGTATCTATGCGCCTGATTCTTAGAATCAGTTACACATAGATTTGTATTAGATCCGACCGGCGTAAGTCTCTTACGCCGTCGGATCTTAACTGCATATTTACGCTGGCCGCTAGGGGCGTGTACGCTGATTTACGCCTAGAAATATGTAACTCGGCTAGATACGCGAATTCACGAATGTACCCCCGGCCGACTCAGTCAGATACGCCGTTTACGTTAGGCTTTTCCCGTCGTAAAGTTACCCCTGCTATATGAGGCGTACATGCGGCGTACCAATGTTAAGTATGGACGTCGTTCCCGCGTCGAATTTTGGAAATTTTACGTTGTTTGCGTAAGTCGTTCGCGAATAGGGCTGGGCGTCATTTACATTCACGTCTAAAGCATTGGCTTCTTGCGGGTTAATTCGGAGCATGCGCACTGGGATACTTTCACGGACGGCACATGCGCCGTTCGTAAAAAGCGTCATTTACGTGGGGTCACTTAAAATTAACATAACACACGCCCACATCTACCACATTTGAATTTGGCGGGCTTACGTCGGCCTATTTACGCTACGCCGCCACAACTTTCGTTTGAGAATACGGCACTTGCCTGTAAAAGTTGCGGCGGCGTAACGTAAATAGGATACGTTACGCCCGCACAAAGATACGCCACTGTACGTGAATCTGGGCCTGTGTGTATAATGAGAGATCAGTGCCCTACGTAAATGAGACTGTAATGTTTACTGAGTGCTACAAGCAGACATGTGCCCACAGCAGACAGGCAATCAATTACGGTAACTGTAGATCAGGCAGAGTAATGGAAGGTGATAACACATTGATGTGTGTAATGTATAGCTGCACAATTCAGGGTCAAATGAGAATCACAATTTTTTTTGCTTAGACTAAAGATCACGATTCTCTCAAAATTGTCTGGGTATCATCATCTTTCACATTATACAATAAAATTGGGCTAAATTTACTGTTTAGGTGTTTTTTTATTTTTTTTATTTATTGAAGTATTTTTTTTTTACCAAAAAAGTGCTTTTGAAAGACTGCTGCGCAAATATAGTGCGACATAAACTATTGCAACAACCGCCATTTTATTCTATAGGGTCTCTATTTATTTTTATTTATACACACACTCTCACAAAAGTGAGTACACCCCTTTACATTTTTATCTTTTCATGTGACAACACTGAAGAAAATACACTTTGCTACAATGTAATGTAGTGAGTGTACAGCTTGTATAACAGTGTACATTTGCTGTCCCCTCAATAACTCAACACACAGCCATTAATGTCTAAACTGCTGGCAACAAAAGTGAGTACACCCCTAAGTGAAAATGTCCAAATTGGGCCCAGAGTGTCAATATTTTGTGTGGCCACCATTATTTTCCAGCACTGCCTTAACCCTCTTGGGTATGAAGTTCACTAGAACTTCACAGGTTGCCACTGGAGTCCTCTTCTACTCCTCCATGACAACATCACAGAGCTGGTAGATATTGGAGACCTTGCGCTCCTCCACCTTCTATTTGAGGATACCCCACAGATGCTCAATAGGGTTTGGGTCTGGAGACATGCCTGGCCAGTCCATCACCTTTACCCTCTGCTTCTTTAGCAAGGCAGTGGTTGTCTTGGAGGTGTGTTTGGAGTCATTATGTTGGAATACTACCCTGCGGCCCAGTCTCCGTAGGGAGGGGATAATGCTCTGCTTCAGTATGTCACAGGACATGTTGGCATTCATGTTTCCAGCAATGAATTGTAGCTTTCCAGTGCCGGTAGCACTCATGCCGCTCCAGACTATGACACTCCAACCACCATGCTTGACTGTAGGCAAGACACACTTGTCTTTGTACTCCTCACCTGGTTGCTGCCACATACGCTTGATACCATCTGAACCAAATAAGTTTATCTTGGTCTCATCAGACCACAGGACATGGTTCCAGTAATCCATGTCATTAGTCTGCTTGTCTTCGGAAAACTGTTTGTGGGCTTTCTTGTGCATCATCTTTAGAAGAGGTTTCCTTCTGGGACGACAGCCATCCAGACCAATTTAATGCAGTGTGCGGCGTATGGTCTGAGCACTGACAGGCTGACCCCCCACCCTTCAACCTCTGCAGCAATGCTGGCAGGACTCGTACATCTATTTCCCAAAGACAACCTTTGCACGTGCACTCAACTTTTTTGGTCGACTATGGCGAGGCCTGTTCTGAGTGGCACCTGTCCTGTTAAACCGCTGTATGGTATTGGCCACCTTGCTGCAGCTCAGTTTCAGGGTCTTGCCAATCTTCTTATAGCCTAGGTCATCTTTATGTAGCACAACAAGTCTTTTTTTGCAGATCCTCAGAGAGTTCTTTGCCATGAGGTGCCATGTTGAACTTCCAGTGACCAGTATGAGTCAAATTTAACACCTGCTTCCTGTTAACACCTGAGACCTAGTAACACTAACGAGTCACATGACCTTTGGGAGGGAAAATGGCTAATTGGGCCTAATTTTGGACATTTTCACTTGGGGGGTGTACTCACTTTTGTTGCCGGCGGTTTAGACATCAATGGCTGTGTGTTGAGATATTTTGAGGGGACAGCAAATTTACTGTTATACAAGCTGTACACTCACTACTTTACATTGTAGCAAAGTGTAATTTCTTCAGTGTTGTCACTAAAGATACAATATCAAAATATTTACAAAAATGTGAGGGGTGTACTCGCTATTGTGAGATTGTGTGTGTTTGGGGGGGTTCTAAGTCATTTTCTAGAATTTTTTTTTTTTTTTTTTTTTTAAACTTGTAAGCAACAAGTGTCAGAAAAAGGCTTGGACTTTAAGTGTATTAACCACTTAAGGACCGCCTCCTGCACATATACGTCGGCAGAATGGCACGGCAGGGCACAAGCACGTACAGGTAGGTCCTCTTTAAGTGCCTAGCCGTGGCTCCGTGACCTGCGGACCCGATCGCCGCTGGAGTCCCGCGATTGGTCCCCGGAGCTGAAGAACGGGCAGAGCTGTGTGTAAACACAGCTTCCCCGTTCTTCACTGTGGCGCCGTCATTGATCGTGTGTTCCCTTTTTATAGGGAAACGCAATCAATGACGTCACACCTACAGCCACACCCCCCTACAGTTAGAAACAAATATGAGGTCACACTTAACCCCTTCAGCGCCCCCTTATGGTTAACTCCCAAACTGCAATTTGTCATTTTCACAGTAAACAATGCATTTTTAATGCATTTTTTGCTGTGAAAATGACAATGGTCCCAAAAATGTGTCAAAATTGTCTGAAGTGTCCGCCATAATGTCGCAGTCATGAAAAAAATCGCTGATCGCCGCCATTAGTAGTACAAAAAAAATAATTAATAAAACTATCCCCCTATTTTTGTAAACGCTATAAATTTTGCGCAAACCAATCGATAAACGCTTATTGCGATTTTTTTTTTTTTTTTACCAAAAGTAGGTAGAAGAATACGTATCGGCCTAAACTGAGGAATTTATATATATATATATATATATATATATATATATATATATATATATATATATATATATATATATATATATATATATATATATATATATATATATATATATATATATACATAAATTTTTTTGGGGGGGGATATTTATTATAGTAAAAAATAATTTTTTTCAAAATTGTCGCTCTATTTTTGTTTATAGCGCAAAAAATAAAAACTGCAGAGGTGATCAAATACCACTAGAAGAAAGCTCTATTTGTGGGGAAAAAAGGACACCAGTTTTGTTTGGAAGCCACGTCGCACGACCGCGCATTTGTCAGTTAAAGCGACGCAGTGCCGAATCGCAAAAACTGGCCTAAAGGTCCAGGTCTTAAATGGTTAAACAGCCCTGTTTTAGTTCATCCCTTTGATCTAAAACAGGGGTGCCAAACTCGTGGAGCCCTCTGTTGTGGCCCACAACCTTCTGCTCTGGAATGGCTGGTTGGCAAGCCCAGAGCGCGAGTTCCCGACCCGCCATCCCAGAGCATCAGTGTTGTGAATGTAACCGGCCATAGGGGAACCCAGCAGCTGCTGAGCAGAGACACATAAGCCAATGTTTCCTGTATAGCCTCCTGTTACAGGTGTGATACCAAATGCACTCTGTCTAGGACAGTAATAGCCGGCGATACCTGAATGGAAGACTTTTATTAAAGGGAAGTTTAATACTAAAATCACAATGTATATATGGACTTATGTGTTCTGCAGTGGTTACTGGGCTGCTTTCCAACTGATTCGCAGGTGGAGTGTACCTGCGGGTTACTTGTACTGAGCCATAGTCTTCTGTTATTACCTGCGGGTTTGGTGCGCTTTCAGAAAGTGCACTACACCTGCAGTCTATGGCAAAGTGCAGCTACAGTAACCTGCAGGAAGGCCACTGGCGCACTATGTTGTATGTACCTGCAGTGTGGGTAAACCACGTTGCATCAGTGTAAAGGGAACCCTGGGCCCCTTCCACACAATCGATCAGACCCTCCATTCACCTTTCTAGGGTGGCAAATGTAAACAGACTTGTGTCCGTTCACACCCGCCTACCTGCAATCCAATCTGCTAAAAAAAATGTAATAAAAATAAAACAGAAAAGGATCCTTCCCCTTTAGGGCTGCGCATCTTCACTCGTCTCACGATTCGATTACGATTATCAAGTCCACGATTCGATTCGATTCGGCGATGCATCACGATGCATCACGATTACCGACGAGCTCTCACTTCCGCTTGGGCCGCCTAGGTGGCCCTTCCTCCCCGCAATCTTCTGAGACACATCACAGGTTCCAGAAGATTGCCCAGCTATGCAGGACAGCGCAGTGAGACATGTACACCTGGCTGTGAAGCTGCAAGCTGTCACAGCCGGATGCCCACAGAAGTATTGCCAGCGCCGTGGACAGAATGGAGTGTTCGGGTGGCAACATCGCTGGATTGTGGGACAGGTGAGTGTCTTTTTATTAAAAGTCAGAAGATACTTTTTTTTGTAGCTGCTGACTTTTAATATGTTTTTTTTTACTGAACTCTGCTTTTAAATAAAAATAACCTCACTCCCTTAAAGTGGAGTTCCACCCAAAAGTGGAACTTCTCCTTTAAGCACTCCTCGCCCCCTGACATGCCATATTTGGCATATCATTTTTTTTTTTGGGGGGGGGGGGGTCCTCTTTTTAGTGGGACTTCCTGTCCTGGCTGCCTAGGTGACTCCTTCTGTCGCCCTAGGTGGCCCCTCCATGCCAGCGATCTTCTGGGACACAGGTCCCAGAAGTTTGGCTGGCCAATGGCAGATCACAGTGCGCGCCTGGCCATGAAGCCGTAAGCTATCATGGCTGGGTGCCCACAGTAGATATGATGGCATTGAGGAGAGGAGCGGGGAAAGGTATGGGGCTCTGTGCGGTCGCATTGGTGGACCGTGGCACAAGTGTCGGTTTAATAAAAGTCACCAGCTACACTTTTGGTAGCTGCTGACTTTTACTAAACTAAAAAGCGGTGGAACTCCACTATAAAAAGTGATTAGTGCACTACAGGGTACAGGAATATACAAATGTGGCTGCTGAGAGGTCTGGAGGGATTATAATTCACAGCAAGTTCCCTGTACTGTCTGTGTTGAAATTTCCCTGGCTTCCCAAGTTCGCACATTCCAGCACACTAGGAGTTAACACAATGGAATGTGCGAACTTGGGACACCAGAGAAATGTCAACATAGAGCACATGGAGGAGGAGAAAGAATACTGCTGTAATTAAGAATCCCCTATTTGCAATACATGCCGTTCTAAACCATTTAATGGCCACTGCTGCATGTGCTGTTTAAAATATATACAGTCAGCTTCTCATACCTTCGTTTCTGTGTGTATGCTGCTCTCTGTATTTCCGCACATGTGACTCTGTCCTGTCCGGCCCGCCTCTCACCACTCGTTCTCCTCTTTCCCGACGTCAGTGGGAGTTCTCAGCCCCGCCCACCGACTGTACTGTAGCTATCAGATGAGAAGAGAGGCGGGCGGGGCTGAGACGTAGGAGGTGAGAGGCGGGCCGGAGCTAACATGAGAGGATTCCGGAATATACAGACAGCAATATAAGTATGAAACACTGTGTATTTTAAAAAGTACATGCAGCAGTGGCCATATAGTGTATTATAGCGGCATTTAATGCAAAATGGGTATTTTATTAGACGCGCTCGGAGCGATCTCCCGGGAGGGGCGGGGCAAGCCGGGATGACGTCACCCGACATCGATTATTGGGGCCACATGCATCGATGCCGAATCGGGGGCCCCCGAATCGCGATGCATCGATTATATTCAACACCCCTATTCCCCTTCCATCTGGGCGGATTGGATTGGAGGATCCATATAGTAGAGTGTGAGGCCTGCTCCGCTCATTTCGGCCCTCGACTGGTTACCAAGTCGCTTACGTGGCCCTCACTCCTCAAAAGGACACCCCTGATCTAAAAGAGCCAAATTATACAATAAAATAAAAGTGACTTCTGCGCTACTATGTGTAATCTTATGTGCCACTATAAGAGAGGTGCTGCTCAACACAAACTCTGTTCCCACATATAAAGCAAAATGACAAAAAAAAGTGAAGGGCTATTTCACCCAACTACTACTTGCTAGGTTAAACTAAGTAAATTAATATTTGTGTGTGTTATATATATATATATATATATATATATATATATATATATATATATATATATATATATATATATATATATATATATATATATATATATATATATATATATATATATATATATTTATATTTTATTATACAGGTTTGACAAATTTGCTTGGAATCTAGGAGCCATAAATGTTCCCCATCCCTCCGAGCTCGTGCGCAGAAGCGAACACATACATGAGTAGCGCCCCCGCTTTTGAAAGCAGTGTTCAAACCACACATGTGAGGTATCGCCGCGATTGGTAGAGCGAGAGCAATAATTGCAGCCATTCTCTGTAACTCAAAACATGCAACTTGTAGAATTTTTTAAACGTCGCCTATGGAGATTTTAAAGGGTAAAAGTTTATCGCCATTCTACGAGCGGACGCAATTTTGAAGCGTGACATGTTGGGTATCAATTTACTCGGCGTAACTTTCACTATATAAAAAAAATTGTGCTAACTTTACTGTTGTGTTATTTTTTTTAATTAACCACTTCCATACCAGGTACTTACGCAGCTTCCCGCCCAAGCCAATTTTCAGCTTTCAGCACTGTCGCACTTTGAATGGCAATTGCGCGGTCATGCTACACTGTACCCAAACAAAATTGGCGTCCTTTTTTCCCCACAAATAGAGCTTTCTTTTGGTGGTATTCGATCACCTCTGCGATTTTTTTTTTTTTTGCGCAACAACTAAAAAAAGGCTGAAAATTTGGAAAAAAAATTAAGTTTTTATTTTTTTCTGTTAATTTTTTTGTAAATAAGTTTTCTCTTTCAATTACGGGCACTGATATGGCGGCACTAATGGGCACCGATGAGATGGCACTGATGGACATCGATGAGGTAGTACTGACGGGCACAGATGAGGTGGCACTGATTGGTGGCGCTGGTATGCGACACTGATGGGCACACATAGGCGGCACTGATGGGCACACATAGGCGGCACTGATGGGCACACATAGGCGGCACTGATGGGCACACATAGGCGGCACTGATGGGCACTCATAGGCGGCACAGATGGGCACTCATGGGCGGCACTGATGGATACTTATGGGTGGCACAGATGGGCACTGATAGGTGGGCACTGGGCATGGATGGGCACTGTGGGGTGGCACTGGGGTGGCACTGATGGACACTGGGGTGGCGCTGATGGACACTGGGGTGGCGCTGATGGACACTGGGGTGGCAGCACTGATTTTTGCCAGGTTGCCAGTCAGTGCCCATTTGTGGGCACTGACTGGCATCTTTTTTTTTTTCTTTATGCTTTTTTTTTTTTTTTTTTTTTTCTGTCATTTTTTTTTGCCCACCCTGGTGCTCCAGGGTGGGCATCCCTGGTGGTCCAGTGTGGCGATCCGAGGGGGGGCTGCGCTGATAAACAATCAGCGCTAACCCCCCCTGTCAGGAGAGCCGCCGATCGGCTATCCTCTACTCGCGTCTGTCAGACGCGAGTGAGGAAGAGCCATCGGCGGCTCTTCCTGTTTACATCGTGATCAGCCGTGGTTGGACACGGCTGATCACGTGGTAAAGAGTCTCCGCCGGAGGCTCTTTACCGAGATCGGAGATGCAGGGTGTCAGACTGACACCCCGCATCACCGATCGCCGCGATGCGTGCCCCCACGGGCGCGCGCGGCATGAAATCCTGCAGGACGTTCTAGAACGTCCTGTCAGGATTTCATAACCACTTCCCGGACGTAAATCGGCCATAGGCCGGGCGGGAAGTGGTTAAAGTGTATTTTTTTCCCAAAAAAGTGCGATTTTTTTTTTTTTTTTTTTTTTTTTTTAAGACCGCTGCGCAAATACAGTCTGACAGAAAGTATTGCAATGACCGCCATTTTATTTTCTAGGGTGTTAGAATAAAAAATATATATAATGTTTGGGGGTTCTCATTAGAGAGAAGGAGATGGCAGTGAAAACACAGGGGACGCTCCATTAGCATTGCTGGTTGTCTTGTCTGTCATACCAACGGCCACCACAACATGGAGCCAGATCAAAGAAGGAAGCATAGGCCTATGCTTTGCGGTCTTTTGCAGGCCTATGCTTCCTTCCCCAGGCGATAGGTCACTAATTCTAGTTGCAATTGCGACCTGGCGCCCAGATTTTGTCGAACCCTGTGTGTGTGTGTGTGTGTGTGTGTGTGTGTGTGTGTATATATATATATATGTGTGGGTGTACATATGTGTGTATGTATGTGTGTATATGTGTATGTGTGTATATATATATATATATATATATATATATATATATATATATATATATATATATATATATATATATATATATATATATATATATATGCACTCCAGTGGGAATCGTGGACCCCAATAGATATTGGAGGGCACAATGTCCTATCGCACCACAGTAAATTATTTAAGTAAATGGTTACCTTGAGTTGTATTGATCTCGTAGGATGACAGATGGACTGCACACAAATTCAGCTTAACCAATGTAACTCTTTACTTGTTAAAATAATGGCAAATAAACAAAGGTAAAACAGTGGACTTCTTGCAGGAGTCAGAATTAATGGTAACAGATAAATACAAAATAAGTTATCACAACTATGCAGACCTGTATAAGCACACAGCAAAAGGGCCCCTTCAGCAAGACATCCACACTGAAGCACCTCCTTGCCAAGCCTCACCCAGCTCTTCTTAAAGCGGGGGTTCACCCTAAAATACAACTTTCTACCATGCCATTCAGCATACTAGCGTGAGCTACAGTATGCCTTTATTTCACCCTGAGCATATGTGACAGACGTGAAAGGGTCTGGAGAAGCCGCAGAGATCTTTATGCTGCCTGTAACATCGTTCAGCATGACCGTTGGTGGTGGGTCAGTGATGGTCTGGGGAGGCATATACATGGAGGGACGCACAGACCTCTACAGCCTACACAATGGCAACCTGACTGCCATTAGGTATTGGGATGAAATCCTTGGACCCATTGTCAGACCCTACGCTGGTGCAGTGGGTCCTAGGTTCCTCCTGGTGCACGACAATGCAAGGCATCATGTGGCGAGAGCAAGCAGCCAGCTCCTGGAGGATAAGGAAATTGATACCATTGAATGGCCCCCACACTCACCTAACCTAAATCCAAAACAACACCTCTGGGACATTAGGTTTCGGTTCATCCGGTGCCGCCAGGTTGCTCCTCAGTCTGTTCACTAGCTCAGTGGTGCTCTGGTCCAGATCTGTGAGGAAATGCCCCCGGACACCATCCGTCGTCTGATTAGGAGCATGCCCTGATGTCAGGCATGCATACAAGCACTTGTGGGCCATACAAATTACTGAGGATCATTTTAAGTTGTTGCAATGAAATTTCAGCAAAATGGACTAGCTTGCTACATAATTTTTTACTTAGATTTTCGGGGTTTCTTTTAATTCAGCCCTCTGTAGGTGGATAATTTTAATTTCCATCAAATGATGTGCCATCCTTTCATTCCGAGTCCTAACACATTACCCAGTCCATATCAGTATAGATATCCAGCATGAGATTTTTGCCTGTTGAGATCTGATATGTTTTCAAAGTGTTCCTTTTAATTTTTGTGAGCAGTGTGTATATTTATAATATAATAAAAAAAATTATATACACACTAAAATAATAATCAATAACTCCTAAAAATCCCAGTGACCTGAGCAATAAAAAAATATTTGGAAACCAGTCCATATATAAAGCAGTTGATAAGGTGGTAAACTCATCAATTCCAATCTGTAAGTGATCTCTTCTTAGTGTAAGTGTTTATTGTATCCAAAGGTGACAATCCAAATTACAATGACTAGGCACACCACTGTGCCTTCCACCAACCACCCTATGCGAAGACCCACAATAAGCGCCAATGGTGCCTTTCCCTTAGGGGTAATTATTCAGCAATCTGCCGTTCCTCTATCAGGACAAGGGCTCCCAAACGGCGTTCCTCATAAGTAGATGTCATAAGGGCAGGAAAGAACTTTACATTAGTGTTTACCGTTTTAAAACCGTAAACAACTCACATTTACAGATGCACTATTCTTGGTGCACATAGGTGAATCGCTTGTATGGTTAAGATAAAAACTTCCTGGATCATTAAAACATCTGCAGATCCTCGGCCCTCTCTGCTTCCTGGATGTACGTGATGACGTCACAAGCGCCGTCCGACGCAAGTAGGATCAGTTAAGATGTTGATCCAACATGGATGAGACTTTCATTCAAATCAGTGGGCTGAAATCGTGCCCTAGTCGGACAAAGGTAGTACAGGAGCCTTTTTCAAAGTCGGACCGACGCATGGCTCTCATAGGGAATCATTGATTTATACACCTCGTGCTTCCAAAGTCGGAGTGTATGTCGCACCAGTGTAAACTCAGTCAGTGTTGAGGGGAATCCGTCCCATGGAGCCATTGTGTTCTCCTGGTGGGGGTGGGCGGGGGAAGTTGTCTCTACCAAGAGAACACAGTGAATATTGCAAGAGGCTATACCGGCGATAATCGTGTGTAAAATCCGACAGGCTGGTTGTACCAAAATTAATTGATCAACTTTGGTACATTCAGCCTGCCTATTAACGGTTCAAATCTTGGCTGGTTCCTGCTGAACCGACTGAAATTCGAACGGTCTATGGCCGGCTTAAGATGTTGTGTAGTCTTCTTCTTTTTTTTTTCTTTTAATCAATTTTCTACGCAACATTTCACCTTTTTTTCTAATACTGTAATTTAAAACTCTTTCAGATTTTAAAGAAAAGAATTCCTCAGAATCCAAAGTACCAGCATGTCAGGACAAGGCTTAATACAGGTCAGTTTTCGATGTTAACAGTATGAAAAGTATTATCCAGTCTTCCTCACGTCATATTGTAGGCAAAAGGAGAGAAGTTCTTGGACTAAAATGGGCAATTTGACCTTTTATTGAAGGTTTATTTAAATGTTAGTTGATCTCCGTTCACTTCAAGGCTGTGGAGTCGAGGAGTCGGAGTCGGGGTAAATTTTGGGTACCTGGAGTCGGAGTCGGCAAACAATGCACCGACTCCTACTAAATTTTAGATTGGAATAAAAAAAAAAAAGCAAGTTTTTAAATGTCCCAATTCACAAAAAGTTATAATTAATGACTTCTCTACTGTAAGAATAAAGACCAATGCATGCAGTGCCTCACGTAACCGCAAAACGAACACGTTAAGGGACCGTGAAGAAGCATGCTTTTCATGTGCTTCACTATATGGCACGCAACGCACAATTAGGAGCTGCAATACTTATACTTTCCATAGTGTTGTGTTCTGCTTTTACAGGGAACGCATGTTAGAGAACCAGTAAGTGTCCAAATAAAAAAATTCCAACAGGAGTTTTATAAAGCACTAAAAGAAGTTGAAAAGTATGATCGCTCATCAAAACTTACTGTTGAAGAAGTCATCCTTGTTTATCCAGAGATCGTTAGTGATGTGGCCAGAATAGTTACTGCAATGCCACCCACCCAAGTCAGTGTCGAAAGATTATTTTCAGCCCTAAAAATAATAAAGTCTGACTTAAGAGCCTCTATGAAAAGAGGATCTGGCAGAGGCAATTCTCTTCCTTAGAACTCTACATTGAATTGATTTGCATTTGCTAAGCCTAGAACTACATTTCAAGATTAATATAAACCATTTCTAGGTTTTGCAGATTTTGTTTTTGGTTCATTATAGATAAGCTTTGTTTTTGTTCTAAAACAACCAAATAATGTGCTTTGTATTTTTGAACTGGTAAAGATCCTGGGCCAAATCCACAGCCCCGCAGCGCAACGTAACTTAAGTGATTTAAGTTACACTGCCGCAAATTTCCTAAGTTAGGTATCGATCCACAACACACTTACCTGGAAATTTGCGGCGGTGTAACTCAAATCCGTCCGGCGCAAGGCGTGCCGAATCTAATGGGGCGAGTCCCATTTAAATTAGGCGCGCTCCCGCGCCGGACGTACTGCGCATGCTCCGTCAGGTAACTTACCCGACGTGCATTGCGCTAACTGACGTCGCTCCGACGTCATTTGCTTAGACGTTAACGTAAATGGCGTCCAGCGCCATTCACAAACGTCTTACGCAAACGACGTAGAGTTTAAAATTTTGACGCAGGAACGACGGCCATACTTAATAGGGCTTAGTCAAATAGGACTCAGCCCTATTTGTACGTGGCGTAACTTGACGTAAACTACGTAGATTTAGCGCGACGGGCCCGTCGGAACGTTCGTGGATCGCCGTAAGTGTTCATTTGCATATTCTAGGCCGGCCGCAATGGCCTCGCCACCTAGCGGCCGGCCTAGAATTGCATCCTTAAGATCCGACAGTGTAATTCAATTACACATGTCGGATCTTCTGCCTATCTATGGTAAACTGATTCTGTGGATCAGTTCCATAGATAGAAACAGGGATACGACGGCGTATCCCTTTTGTGGATTACCCCCCCCCCCCCCCCCCCCTGTTCCTGATGTTTATGCCTGCTGCTACTATCCAGCCACTTGATTGATTGATAAAATAAAAAAATTAAAAAAACTTTGTTTTCATTGTGTTTGTCTTTTGCTTAAACTGTGCAATACAGTAGACTGTTGGCTTCCCAGCCAGTAGTCCTGTGGTAGGTTGCGTTTCTTTCCCTCAAGGAATGTATAAAATACATTCGCATATTAATACAGAGGAGTCGGAGTCGGGGAGTCGGAGTCGGAAGTACATAAAACTGAGGAGTCGGAGTCGGAACATTTATCTACCGACTCCACAGCCCTGGTTCACTTAGCAGTGAACTAATGTAGCCCAGTGATTACTGTATTATGGATGCAAAAATGAAGCCTTACAGTGTCTAGCTGAACTATTTTAGAGCTTCCATCATCGTTCTTGCCAAGATAGACCGTGCTCTTCTAATATTAAATTGCTATAAAATCCTACGGCAGCTGATTTTAGGGAGACTGCAATCAAACGTTTGCAATAACTGGCAGTGAGCCTTTCACATCTTTGTGGAGGAACTTTGGCCCACTCTTCTTTCTTTGCAGAATTGTTTTAATTCAGCCACAGTGGAGGATTTTCCAGCATGAATAGCCTGTGTAAGGTCATGATACAGAATCTCAATCGGATTTAAGTCCGTACTTTGACTAGGCCACTCAAACCTTATTTTTGTTTTTTTGATTGGAGATCATTGGAGTAGTGGTGGCTTCCAGGGACATCGGCCAGGTATGGTGTATATACATGGTTACATTGGTCCAATCTGGACCAATGTAACTATGCCAAAATATGCCATACTTGGAATTCACCTTTAACCCCTTCCTGACTTCGCTATAGCCAAATGATGGCTACAGGGCGGCTGCACGTTGCCGGGAGGCCATCATATGATCACAGATCAGGGTAAAGAACCAATCACAGAGGCTCTTTACCTCATGATCAGCTGTGTCCAATCATCGCTGATCACGGATGTAAACAGGATTTGCCAGTTATTGTCAATCCTCCCCCTCATGCTTACAGGGCGAGAAGAGAGCCGAAAACCAGTGATGCCTGTCAGTGCCAATCAGTGCAGCATATCTGTACAGCCTCATCAGTTCACATCAGCGAAGGAGAATAAATTATTTTAAAAACCTGTGTTGTGTTTTTATTGGGGGCCCCCTTATTAAAGAGGGCTCCCAGATTCCGATAAGCCCCCCGCCCGCAGACCCCGACAATCAACGGCCAGGGTTGTCGGGTAGAGACCCTTGTCCCCATGAACATGGGGCCAAGGTGCGTTGGGGTGGGGGGGCGCAGTGCCCCCCTGCCCCAAAGCACCCACCCCCCCTTGTTGAGGGCATGCGGCCTAGTACGGCTCAGGAGGGGGGGGCGCTCGCTCGTCCCCACCTCCATTCCTGACCGGCCGGGCGGCATGCTCGGATAAGGGTCTGGTATGGATTTTGGGGGAACCCCCACGCCATTTTTTTTGGCGTAGGAGTTCCCCTTTAAATCCATACCAGACCAAAGGGTCTGGTATCATCCTGGGGGGAACCTTACGCAAAATTTTTTTTTATATTATTTGCGCGGGGTTCCCCTTCAAGAGTCTCTGCACACCAGTCGCCCCGCAAGTCGGATCATCTTGATCCGACTTCTGGTGCGACCTCTATTCAAATCAATGGGCTCCCACAGGGAACCATTGATTTTGAAAAGAAACAGAAAAACGCGGCTGAAAACTAGCGCGGCAAAACGTGCATTGAATTCAATGCAAAACGCGGGAAAAATCGCGTTAAAAGCGCCGCTTTTTTTCCTGGCGTCTGTACTAGCTTTACAGCCAGTTTTTTAAAACGTCCAGAAAAATGAAGCCTAACGAATGAAGAAAAACGTTTTATTTTTAAGACCTTTTTTTTTTTGTTTAGCAAAAAAAAAAAAACAAGTGGTGATTAACACTTTCACCCTTCCTGTCCAGGCCAATGTTCAGCTTTCAGCGCTATCACTCTGCGAATGACATTTGCGCAGTCATGCAACACTCTACCCAAATTTAAATTGTTTGATTTTTTTTTTTTTCCCCACAAATAGAGCTTTTGGTGGTATTTAACCACTTAAGGACCGCCTACCGCTGATATACGTCGGCACAATCACGTACCCGTACGTCGTCTTTAAGAGCCCAGCCCTGGGTTGCGCACGCGACCGGGTCCGAAGCTCCGTGACCACGCCTGCGGAACCGATCGCCGCCGGTGTTCAACGATCGGTCACAGGAGCTGAAGAACGGGGAGAGGTGTGTGTGTAAACAAACCTTCCCCGTTCTTCACTGTGGCAATGTCAGTGATCGTCTGTTCCCTGATACGATCACTGACTTCACATGTCCAACCCCACCCCCCTACAGTTAGAAACACACTTGAGGTCACACTTAACCCCTACAGTGCCCCCTAGTGGTTAACTCCTAAACTGCAATTGTCATTTTCACAGTAATCCGTGCATTTTTATGGCACTTTTCGCTGTGAAAATTACAATGGTCCCAAAAATGTGTCAAAATTGTACGATGTGTCCGCCATAATGCCGCAGCCACGAAAAAAATCGCTGATCGCCGCCATTAATAGTAAAAAAAAATTATTAATAAAAATGCCATAAAACTATCCCCTATTTTGTAAACACTATACATTTTGCGCAAACCAATCGATAAATGCTTATTGCGATTTTGGTATAAAAAATAGGAAGAATATGTATCGGCCTAAACTGAGAGAAAATAATGTTTTTTTTTTTATATTTTTGGGGGGGATATTTATTATAGCAAAAAGTAAAAAATTTTTTTTTTTTTTTTTTTTTAAAAATTGTCGCTCTATTTTTGTTTATAGCGCAAACAAATAAAAATCGCAGAGGTGATCAAATACCACCAAAAAAAATCTCTATTTGTGGGGAAAAAAGGACGCCAATTTTGTTTGGGAGCCACATCACTCGACCGCGCAATTGTCAGTTAAAGCGACGCAGTGCCGAATCGCAAAAACTGGCCAGGTCCTTTACCTGCACAATGGTCTGGGTCTTAAGTGGTTAATCACTACTGGGGTTTTGTATATTTTTTTTTTTTTTGAAGTTTGTTATAAAATTTGCAAACAGGTAATTTTTCTCCCTCCATTGATGTGCACTGGTGGGTGACACGGATGGGCATTGATAGGTGGCACTGGTGGGAAACCAGCAGGCTGCCCTGGTGGGCACAGATGAGGTGGCGGTGGCTCTCCCCGTTCGGGACCGATGTCCCTTTTGACAGAAGTCGGTGATCGCCTTTTTTCTCCTCATGCTGTGAGTGTGAGGAGAAAAAAAGCCGATTACCGATCTTCTGTTTACATCACGTAATCGGCTGATCACGTGGTAAGGGGCAGAGGTCGGCCCTTACTCTGATCTGTGATCAGCCGAGTCTCATTGACTCAGTGAACACAGAGAGTGCCGGAAGCTAATGCACAAGAGGACGTCCATTGATGCCCTCCCAGAAATTAAGGCCTGTGCTGTAGCAGTCTTTCGGCTATAGTGGGGCGGGAAGTGGTTAAATACCACAAAGCTCTATCTATCTCCAAAATGTAAAAAAAATATTAGTTTGGGTACAGTGTTTCTCGCAATCCGAGGTTCCACTGTAAATGAATTACGTAAAATGCATGAAAACACTAAATACAAGCGGTAACAATAACTTTAGCCGTTTATTGCAGTCCCCTGTAACACTCTGGCGGGGAAGCAATACAATGAGGCAGTCGTGTGTTCTGCAGAGCAAGGTGCATTCTGATAGGAGAAAGAGTGACGGAGAGGTGGGTTCATCACTGTGCTACTTTTCCTTTCACTGTCCAGTCACAAGCTGAGAGAGGCACCTCTTAGGCCTTGTACTCACGGCAGGACATGTCCGATGAAAACGGTCTGCAGACCGTTTCCATCGGACATGTCTGGCCGGGGACTGCCCGGGGACTTCTGTTCGATGGCTATACACACCATCGAACAGAAGCCCGCGCGTAAACATTACGCGGGGCGTGTCCGCGGTGTCGCCGCGTCGATGACGCGGTGTCGCCGCGACAATGACGCGGCGACGTGGGCGGGCCGCCTTAAATATGCTTCCACGCATGCGTCGAAGTCATTCGACGCATGCGAGGGATGCGGGCGGCAGGACATGTACGGTAGGTCTGTACAGACGACCGTACATGTCCGGGCGGACAGGTTTCCAGCGGACTGTTTTAAAACAAGTCCGGGAAACAGTTGTCCGCTGGAAACCTGTCCGATCCGTCCCAAAATGGTCCGCTCGGGCCAACACACGGCCAAACATGTCTGCTGAAACTGGTCTGCGGACCAGTTTCAGCAGACATGTTTGGTCGTGAGTACGGGGCCTTACTGTTACTTGACTGCCGCAGCGAAAAACTTGGTTCAGAACTATACTGTGTAGCAGATCTGTGTAAATCTCAGGAATGGATAGACAGAAACAGAAATCGGGTGAAATGGCACCCTGTGGATTTTATCTGTGTGTGTTTTGTCTGGTGTCCGCATTAAACCCTTCCATAAAGGAAAAGGAACAAGCCCAGCTGACCCATGAAGCAAGGACCTGGTCTGTGCCTCCTTCTCTTTCCTTAATGGGCTCTTTTATTTACACTGCCAATTTCATCCTACAACAAGAAGTAGGGCTTTCACTAAGAGAATGCTCTGTACCTTGGGACCATTGCCTTGTAATATTGATACTCCCAAATGGATGGAGTGTCCTCGGTGTACTCGCAAAAGGCTTATTTGTGAACAGCAACTTGTTGATATCATCTTTACAAATAAACTATAATTCTCTTCAGCTCGGGTTTTATGGTGAGAGCGGCTCAGCGTTGTCCTCAGGTCCTGCATTTTATTTTGTTAGTTTAACTCACAGAATGGGCAAAATCTTCCATTTGTCCTGTGCTGCACAGTAGACTGACTTTGCACCGTCATCAAACAGGTTAAACTGTTTGGCATTGTGTGTATTCGCTGATGATGGTGTATTAAAAGCTACTGGCTACTGTTGCTAGTGTGCGCCAACAAACGGGCCATTAGACAGAGATTGCCTGACTGACGAATAAAGAGACTCTTCTCTGCCATTATCTAAGGTCATCTTACAGTCCTGCAGAGCACCTCGAGAAATGACAAAACCCTTCAGTTCAGTCCTCGTATTCTTCTCAAATGTTATTGGAGCTTGTACCTTGCATTATACTATAGTATAGTTTGCCCATGATTGAAAACCTTCTAGTCTCCTTTTTTATTGTGCGTTTTAATTGTATATTTTGAAGGGCGCTATAGTGCAATTTAAGTTGTAAGTTTTACATGAAAGGTATATCATTTTGCACGTACAGCTGTACTGAGCTCTGTTGAGAGCTCAGGGAATTTGACACTCCTTCCCTTTTTTTTTTTTTTTTTTTGTATTACTTGAAGAATACTTCTAACCGAGGTGGATGCAGCATGGGTCTGATGCTGCATCTGTCCTTGTGGCGCCTCTAACACTGAGAACTGAGCAATCAATCACCGTTGATCGCTGGGTTCTCGGGGCTCCCTAAGCAGAGAGCTGCTGACTGTCAGTCACTGGCTCTCTGCTCTGCCCCTGGGCTGTGGAGGGGGGCAGGAGTGGCTGGCTCGGGCTCTCAGCGGCTCACTAAAAGGCTGATCCGGGTGCCGGTCCAGGCATGTGGGCAAATCCTGAATTCATTGTTGCAATCTTTCCCGAGCCTGTACGGCCTTTGTGATTTCAGCCGACAGCGGGCTTCAGCCCCCTGTCTGCTGAAAGAGGGTAACAGGAGTGCAGAACAAACTTTGGCTGTACTTCTCCTTTTTAAATGACATTTACGTATGAAAACCTGTAGCTTTGTTGTACAGTAGTAAACAGATATTAGAACATCTGTCTTTTTATTAAGATTTTGGTAGGTTTGATATTTACCCATAATAATGTTGCTATGTATAATTTCAATAAAGCACATATATGGACTAAGGTTTGCTCAATCTATTTGTGTAAGAATACCAATATCTCGGGTATAAGCGATACACATGAGAGAGAGGTGAAGGGTCCTAAAGCATGAATAAGGTTTCATTCACACCCACAGGTATCAATTTGGACGCAGAAACTGCACAGACACAGGCGCTGCTCCCAATCTGACATCTGTGCAGATAAAGGCCCCGAATGCAGAAATGGGCCTCCACTGGTGTACACTTTAATACATGTGAATGGGGCCTAACTTGGGTTTGAGCAGTCATAAAATTGTACAAACCAAGCACAATGCAACAAGACTCGCACATTGCAAAAACATCTTAGAAACTATACCACCGTGCTTATGTTCCCCATGTTGCGTGTCTTAGGCCCCTTTCACACTGGGGCGTGAGGTGCAGTGGCGTTATATCGCCTTTTTTTAGTGGCGCGATACCGTCGGAATTGCAGCGGTATTCGGCCGCTAGCGGTTTTAACCCCCGCTAGCGGCCGAAAAAGGGTTAATACCACCCGCAATGCGGCTCTGCGGTTTCCCATTGCTTTCAATGGGAAGGAGCGGTTAACGTACCACTCCTCTCACCGCTCCAAAGATGCGCCTAGCAGGACTTTTGGAGCGGTCCTGCTAGCGCACCGCTCCAGTGTGAAAGCCCTCTGAGTCCCCTCTGTAATAATATAATATATAATGCCACAGTTCAGGACCTGTACCCATAGCATTTCAAGGAGTATTGAAGCCGTTTGTAAAGTCGATGAAGGGGCATGCTCCTTAACAGAGGATATTAATGCCTAAAGCTAAACTCGAGGTACCTCTTCTCTCAACCGTTCTTTAACTAAACGCTGGCAAGGAGAAAGGGGGGGGGGGGGGGGGAACAACCAAAATTTTCTTTTTGCTCACTTCAATCTGAAGTTCTAGTGCCAAGTACTCTTTCTTCTTCCATATACAGGAAGCAAAATCTTTTTTGGGTCTCCGCGTCATTGCCTACGTGATGTGGATGCTTCCTATTGACTGTCCATTGGTGGGATCCTCATAAGATCCTGATGAGGAATTTCAGCAGTGACATCCGCAAAAAGGGCGCTGGCTGGCATGGGCACATTACTGGTCCCCCTGCTGCCACACCTAGAAGCCGCATCGGCATTTGTTTTAAACGTTATTTAGTGCTTTAAAATTTGCTGTAAAATTTTCCATAGCGTTTTTTTTTTCCCCAAAATTTTGCAATTTTGCAATTCACTTAAAATACCAGACCCTCCCAGTCCGTAATGGATTTTAGGAGAAACCTTATGATAAAAAAAATTGGTGTGGGGTCCAAAATCCATACCAGACCCTTATCTGAGGTTGTGAAGGACACCAGCGGTTGCCAGCTCCTTAACAACTAGCAGTATTTAATCAATGCTTTTGCTTTCATTCTATTTTTAGTGAATTGACACTTAAATTCATGCGGTATTTACCAAGCATTTCCTATTTTTTTTTTCAGTAAATACCACATAAACCTATAGTGAATTAAGCTTTTCAATATCACGTGCGATATTTGGCTATGTGGCGCAAATCTCGAATGCGGTCTTCTTTGCATTGAGCCCATTGTCTTTTGCAGTAGTCGATTGCCTAAAAAAAAAAAAAAATGTTAGTTGAAGAGTTGGCTCAGTTTCCATGTTTTTATTATTATTATTATTATTATTATTATTATTATTATTATTATATATATATATTTTTTTTTTTCTTACCAGGTAGCAGCATGACCAAGTATTTGGAACGGATTGAAGAAATAAAGAGAAGTAAGTAGAATGCCGTTATAAAATATTGCTTTATTTATTATATTTTGTCACTGTGTACTGTGTCTTCTCTTCTGCCTAATCAAGCTTCAATGGACTCCTAAATATCACAATTTTTTTTATAAATCAGTTCAGCAAAAATGAGGCCATTAACTGTAGGAAATGTAAAACCTCAGATAAAGGACTCATGCACATGGGCATAAAAAAACAAAACACTGGCGTACAGCATTATTTTTTTGGGGGGGGGGGGGGGGGTTAAAGGCAGGTCTGGGTTAGTCTATGTGGCCATGCGCATTGGGTGATTAGATTAGTATTTTAAGAGGAGTATTTAGAGGTATAAGAATAAATGTTCCAAAGCTTTGTTCAGAGAGAAGCTTATGCGTATAATTTATACACACAAACTCATTCCAGTGGCCAGTAAAATGAGTGGCAGAAAGATCCAGCACAGATGGGAGTATTATTCAGTAGTATGCCCGTGTGCATGAATCCTGGTGTGAATGGACCCTTAAAGGATCAATAAAGAATTTATTTTTTAATTTTTTTTAAATAACAAACATGTTATACTTGCCTCCACTGTGCAGCTCGTTTTGCACAGAGTGGCCCCGAACCTGGTTTTATGGGGTCCCTCGGCGGCTATCTCAGCTCCCCCCACAAGGACTCAACACCTTCATGCGAGTGAGCTCGCATGGTGTTGAGTTCTTGCGGGCGCGCTCCCGTGATACTGTGAACGGCTATGGCCGCCGGCTGTATCACTCGGCCCCGCCCCCGACACGCCGCGTCATTGAATGTGATTGACAGCAGAGCAAGCCAATGGCTGCACTGCTTTCAATCAACCAGTGAATGAGCCAGGAAGACGGCCGAGATGCCTGCTCGTTCACGGCACGGGACTTTCGAGGGGTCAGGTAAGTAGTTGGGGGGCTGGTGGGCTGCTAATACTCAGATGTTTTTTCACCTTAATGCATAGAATGCATTAAGGTGAAAAAACATTTACCTTTACAACCCTTTTAAAGGATAAATTCCCCTTTGGGAACATTGTTATATGTTCCACCTGATTTTAGCGTAGAATGTGTAACATGCTCCCAGTACTTTTCTTTTTCTTTTTGCTGTGGTTCAATGTAGCCCAAGTCTGATCGGTATATCAGAGTCCTTTTTTTTTTTTTTTCTCCTCCAGAATGAATTGCGTTGCATATGGTTTTTCAGAACCTCCTAGAAAGGCATTTACCAAAATGACCTAAACAATCAAAGGATCTGAATAGGGGCTTAGGTGTGTGGCTCTGTTTCATGGTGGTTCAGCAGACCCTCTTTCAGTTACAAAGTTACTAACTGTATCAATATTTCCCTATGATCACATGCTACAGTCTAATAACCCAAATGTTCTTGTCCAGCCTGAATGTACCTTTTGAACAAGACCAGGTGGTGTTCCTCCTATGGTTGCCTTTCCCAGCATAATGTGCCACCTTGGCTTCCGTACTTCACAGTACTAAATACTATGATGCTTGGTGCCTATGACCAGTATTTTCTTATACATACAGATATATTTTTGTTGTTAAAGCGGAGCTAAACCCTCCTATTCTTTACAGCCAAGGAAGTTGCCTTCCTAGCCCCTGTTTCAAATGCGTTTGCCATGGTGTTGCACATGTGTTCAGTTATGACACCAGCCATTTGATGGCTTGGCAGTTCGATTAAGAGTAGAAGCAGCTATGTCAGTTAACATTCATGGCATGCCTTAAATGAAACGGTTTTGGGTAAACCATTAAATCATTGGGTTTAGTTACACTTTAAAGAGGAAATTTACGCAAGGAAATTAAAATGGGCCAACGCGCAGGATTATTTTCAATGCAGAAGAGACATTCTTTTGTTTCTTCTGCGTTACAGCTACTTGTCTTCCCCTGTACAGTAGCTGTGCACACGCACCGCACAAATTTGGAAATGCTGAAGCTAACGGAACTCCTGCGCATGCGTAACATCATCTTTGCCCAGCCAATGAGAGCAGCCATCGATTGAGACCTGGAAGCCGGCCACTCAAAGATGCAAGCGGCCGGTGGGGAGTTTCAGGATGGTGTATTGCTAGATTGAAGGTGAGTATAGTTCCGCTTTCATAGAACTCTTCTAAAGCCCCATACACACGGTCGCAAATCTGCAACTTTTCGAATTTGTCCGACCGTGTGTACGCTCCATCGGACCAACTTTTTCGGGTTTCATCCGACAAAAAGTTGGGTCTGCAAACGGACCAACTTTTCGGCAACAAAAGTCCTATGGTGCCTTGTCTGACTGTGTGTACAGCAATCCAACCAACTTTTGGACAAAGTGCAAATACGCATGCTCAGAACCAATGTTAAAAGCATCAAACAATAGCAGAAGTTAACCAAAGGGTGGCGGTAAAGAGCAGAAAAGAGCAAAAAAAACATGTGATGTTAGGAAAGTTTTAGAAAAGTTTGCAGAAAAGTCTGACTGTGTGTATGCTATGGGTTTGGCCGGACAAATCAATTAGGACAAAAATCCAAGGGAAATTTTGTTGGATGTCTGACCGTGTGTATGGGGCTTAAGTTGGGGTTTTATGACTTATGGATGGATTTTGGATCTGCAGTGAGAAATAAGACAGGAATGTGGCTGGCTCTTAAGCCAGCCATGGATGGAATGAATCGGTAGGGACCGGCCATGATTTGATCCACCTATGGGCAGGCTTATTGTACTCAAGTCGACCTATTGATCAACTTGGGTACAACCTGCATGTCAGATTTTTAGCATCCGATTATTGCCAGCAGCTATAGCTGCTATCAGTGATATTTTTGTGTTCACTTGGCAGGGATGGCTCCCCCTACTGGGAGGACGCGATAGCTCTGCGAGAGGGATTTCCCCATCAAAACTGACTGTGTTGATTGGGGAATCAAGTGAGTTTCTTTCTTGCAGAAATCTAGGAATCTTAATCTATGACCTGCTTAATTTGCTTGCTAAAAGATTAACGGCATGCCATAAAGCCTTTGCTAATGAAGGTTTAAAGTATTAACAATAGACTGTTGACTTGGCTAGGAACTCAGGAGTGGCAGGTGACCTAGACAGGCTGCCTGCAAAGGGGCAGGACGCTACACCTGTCTCCCGCCGCCTCCCTAAAATGCCAAGAGGGACACACTGCTCCATGTGCAAATGTGCCTAATGACCTAATCACCCAAGCCTTGATTGTGTCAATGGCTCTGTGAACTGGAAGACTTTAATGACTAGATTATGACACACTCATTGCAATTCTCAGGGTTTCAGTGTGATTTTTCTAAGACCTTGCTGATAATGACTACAGAATGTGGGGCAGATCCACAAAAGGATTACGCCGGCGTATCTATTGATACGCCGGCGTAATTTAAAATTTCCCGCGTCATATCTTTGTTTTGTATCCACAAAACAAGAGACGACAGCATCTGGGTTAGATCCGACAGGTGTACGCCGTCAGATCTTAAATGCAATTTTTCGGCGTCCGCTAGGTGGCGTTTCCGCGTCGAGTATGCAAATTAGCTATTTCCGACGATCCACGAACGTACGAGCGGCCGTCGCATATTTTTACGTCGTTTCCGTTCGGCTTTTTCCGGCGTATAGTTAAAGCTGCTATATGGTGGCGTACTCAATGTTAAGTATGGCCGTCGTTCCCGCGTCTAATTTTAAATTTTTTGCGTCGTTTGCGTAAGTCGTTCGTGAATAGGAATGTGACGTCAATAACTTTTACGTCGAAACCATTACGTCCTTGCGGCGTACTTTGTCGCAATGCACCCTGGGATATTTTAAGGACGGCGCATGCGCCGTTAAAAAAAAAACGCAGTTTACGTCGGGTCACGACGTATTTGCATAGAACACGCCCCCATCACTCCCATTTGAAATTGCGCGCCCTTACGCCGCAATAGATACACTACGTCGCCGTAACTTACCGCGCGGATTCTTTGAGAATTCACAAGAAGAAAAAGTAAGTTACAGCGGCGTAGTGTATCTTAGATACGCTACGCCTGCCTAAAGATAGGCAGATTTTTGTGGATCTGCCCCTGTGTCTTATGACTCTGGGCCATATTCTCAAAGATATCCGGCGGCGTAACGTATCTCGTTTACGTTACTCCGCCACAAGTTTAACGGGCAAGTGCCTGATTCCCAAACCACTTACCTGTAAACTTGCGGCGGCGTAGCGTAAAGTCCACCCGCGGAAGCACTCCTAATTCAAATGATCCTGGTAGGGGGCGTAGATCATTTAAATTAGGCGCGCTCCCGCGCCGATCGTACTGCGCATGCTCCGTCGGGTAAATTACCCGACGTGCATTGCGCTAAATGACGTCGCACGGACGTAATTTGTTTTGACGGTAACGTAAATGGCGTCCAGCGCCATTCACAGACGACTTACGCAAACGACGTTAAATTTTCAAATTGCGACGCGGGAACGACGGCCATACTTAACATTGAGTACGCCACCTAGGGGGCATGTTTATCTTTACGCCGCGTATCGCTTAAGGAAACAACGTAAAAACACTACGACGGGCAAGCGTACGTTCGTGAATCGGCGTGACTAGTCATTTGCATATTCTACGCTGACCGCAAAGGAAACGCCACCTAGCGGTAAGCGTAGATATTGCAGCCTAAGATACAACGGCGCTGGCCGTCGTATCTTAGGCATGTTTAGGTGTATCTCAGTTTGAGAATACACTTAAACATAGGACGGCCTTAGAATCGGACTTACGTCGGCGTATCTGCTGATACGCCGGCGTAATTCTTTGAGAATATGGCCCACTGTTACGATGCCTAATAGAAGTTCTTTGAAGCTTAATGAAAGGTCTGTGCTGGATGGTTTGTGTATTTACTTTGGGGTAGATCCACATACAAATACATCGGCGCAGCGTATGTGAGATACGTTACGCCGCTGTAACTTACTTTTTGCTGGTTCGAATCCCCAAAGAATTTGCGCCGTAAGTTACGGCGGCGTAGTGTATCTCAAGCGGCGTAACGGCGCGGAATTCAAATTGGCTATTAGGGGGCGTCCCTAAATTTCCCGCCGTGCTTTGCGCTAAATGACGCCGCAAGGACGTCATTTTTTTTTAACATAGACGTGACTTACGTACATTCCGATTCACGGACGACTTACGCAAAAAAAATTCAAATTAAACGCGGGAACGACGGCCATACTTAACATGGCAAATCTAACTATACGCGACGAAATACCAGCTTTAACTATACGCCGGAAAAAGCCGAATACAGACGGCTGTAAAAAAATGCGCCAGCCACTCGTACATTCGTGGATCGTCGGAAATAGCTAATTTGCATACCCGACGCGGAAAACGATGTGAACGCCACCCAGCGGACGCCGAAGTATTGAATCTTAGATCCGAAGGCGTACGAAGATGTACACCTGTCGGATCTAACCCAGAAGCCGTCGTATCTTGTTTTGAGGATTCAAAACAACGATACAACGCAGATAATTTGAAAGTACGCCGGTGTATCAGTAGATACGCCGGCGTACTCCGGCGTACTCTGTCTGTGGATCTGCCCCATAGTGTTCTGGTGTGGGGGAGGGGCAAAGAGAATGTCTTTTTAAAAAAAAAAAAAGAACATGTTGCTAACAAAAAGCAAGATACTTAAAGGGGTTGTAAAGGTAAAAAAAAAAAATCCCTAAATAGCTTCCTTTACCTTAGTGCAGTCCTCCTTCACTTACCTCATCCTTCTATTTTGCTTTTAAATGTCCTTATTTCTTCTGAGAAATCCTCACTTCCTGTTCTTCTGTCTGTATCTCCACACAGTAATGCAAGGCTTTCTCCCTGGTGTGGAGAAAGTCTCTTGAGGGGGGAGGGGGCGAGCAGAAGAGTCAGGGCGCCCACTAACACACAGCTCCTTTCTCTATCTGCAAAGTAGATGGTGTCCTGACCCTTCTGCCCGCCCCCTCCCCCCTCAAGAGGCTTTCACACAGTAATGCGAGGCTTTCTCCCTGGTGTGGAGAAAGCCTCTTGAGGGGGAGGGGGCGAGCAGGAGGGTCAGGACACTATCTAATTTGCAGATAGAGAAAGGAGCTGTGTGTTAGTGGGCGTCCTGACTCTTCTGCTCGCCCCCTCAAGAGGCTTTCTCCACACCAGGGAGAAAGCCTTGCATTACTGTGTGGAGTTACAGACAGAAGAACAAGAAGTGAGGATTTCTCAGAAGAATAAGGACATTTAAAAGCAAAATGGAAGGATGAGGTAAGTGAAGGAGGACTGCACTAAGGTAAAGGAAGCTAATTTTTTTTTTTTTTTTTTTTTTTTTACCATTACAACCCCTTTAAATCTAAATCAGAGGTCTCCAGACTTTAGGAGGGCTGGACTGTGCCCAGTCCTTGGGGCATAAATAGTTGGTATCAGTGGGAGGAATAAGGCCCCATCATAGATGTAAATAGAAAGAATAGTGCCCCTTCGTTGGCATCAGTGGAAGGAGTAATGCCCCATCGTTGGCATCAGTGGAAGGAATAATGCCCCATCGTTGGCATCAGTGGAAGGAATAATGCCCCATCGTTGGCATCAGTGGAAGGAATAATTCCTCATCGTTGGCATCAGTGGAAGGAATAATGCCCCATCGTTGCCATCAGTGGAAGGAATAATGTCCCATCGTTGGCATCAGTGGAAGGGATAATGCCCCGTCATTGGCATCAGTGGAAGGAAAAATTCCTCATCGTTGGCATCAGTGGAAGGAGTAATGCCCCATCGTTGGCATCAGTGGAAGGAATAATGCCCCATCGTTGACATCAGTGGAAGGAATAATTCCTCATCGTTGGCATCAGTGGAAGGAATAATGCCCCATCGTTGGCATCAGTGGAAGGAATAATGCCCCATCGTTGGCATCAGTGGAAGGAATAATGTCCCATCGTTGGCATCAGTGGAAGGGATAATGCCCCGTCATTTGCATCAGTGGAAGGAATAATTCCTCATCGTTGGCATCAGTGGAAGGAGTAATGCCTCATCGATGGCATCAGTGGAAGGGATAATGCCCCGTCATTGGCATCAGTGGAAGGAATAATTCCTCATCGTTGCCATCAGTGGAAGGAGTAATGCCCCATCGTTGGCATCAGTGGAAGGGATAATGCCCCGTCATTGGCATCAGTGGAAGGAATAATTCCTCATCGTTGCCATCAGTGGAAGGAGTAATGCCCCATCGTTGGCATCAGTGGAAGGGATAATGCCCTGTCATTGGCATCAGTGGAAGGAATAATTCCTCATCGTTGGCATCAGTGGATTACATGGAAAACACTGCATGCATTTTTTAGTGCAGTGAACTCGCACTATAATCTAAGAGCATCTCTCACGATCTTAAAAAAGTCAATTTCATAGGTTTTTTTTTTTTTTTTTTTAAAGGAAATCAGATTTTTCTAGGTCATAATATTTCTGTTAATTATACCCATCAATATTCCTGCATTCTTCTCCTCTGTCCTGACAGACACTGTTTTGTTGAATTAAATTCCCTGGGTGCTCATCAAATTTCGTTTTATTTTTCTACTCTTGTGCAGGAGAGGATTGCGCACACACGGAGCTTTGTCTCTTCCCATGTGCTGTCTAAATCTAAAGCTTCTAGGGATGCTAGAATAGCTACTTATGTAACACCTGGTAAGGGTACCCCCTATCCATGTGTAATCAAACCCCAAGTACAGTAATTCTGTCCTATGAGAACAACAGAGGGAATATGATGTCTGAAAGTATACAAATCTGATAAAAGGCAAGCACAATGGGTCTGACTGTTTCAGGCCGAGGCATAATGAGCGAATGAGGAACAGGGATCAGGCCATTTGCTCCGCTTTCCCAGTCCTGCTGAGTTGGTTCGTCTGCAGACCAGATTGTGCCTTTTCTGGTGTACATGTACCCAATTCATCAATAATGTCCCAAAGCTCCGATGAAGCTTTCTGCCAATCAGAACCAGGTAATCTCTCTGCTGAGAATGTTATGTGATTGATGATCTAATGTGCATGAATAACTTGGAGATCTAATAGGCTCCCCTGTTGCGGGTGGATGCATGAATTCTATAAGATTGCTGAATTTATGCTTATTGAAGGTGGAGTGCTGCAGTATTTAAATTGCAGAGGAGCAAAACCACCAAGGTGGAGCTTTAGGACGTATGTATGCTCTAAATGTATGGATAATGTGCAATAATGTTTTTATTTTGCTGTTTTTAATGCATTTTCACACTTTTTCTGAGATTTGAAACTTGCAATAGCAAGTGAAAATGGCAAATATATATATATATATATATATATATATATATATATATATATATATATATATATATATATATATATATATATATATATTATATATATTATGAATTTACATTTTTTTTTTTTTTTTTTTTTTCTGTTACATAGATCCATACATATCCAATGATAAAATGCATCGCTTAACGTCTCGAGAATTGAATTTACACTTCTACTCCCAGAACCATACATATATTTATAATGGCTATTCTTGTAGGAGTTGTTTCAACTAAGCTGACAATTTTATTTAAAGTTTCAGCTTACCAGTCCTGGTGATATGGCAGTGATAGTGTTCTAAAGAAGGGAAATTAAGTTGCAATGGATTATTTGCAAATATGCTGAACGTGGTCATTTTAAAGATTTATGTATATGTTTTTATTTGGTTTTATCAACCCTGGGTCGGATGCATCTGTAAATTTTTGATTTGATCGAATCTGTTTCAATGCCGAAGATGCAAGAGATAGGACATGCACCAGCAGGGCTGCTGTTAGAAATCACGGGGCCCCGTACAGCCTACCTGGTAGGGCCCCCCCTCAAATATGTATAAAAAAAACATTTTCACAATAAATATACTAAAATCATTCTTGGAGGACACACAGATAACAGAGAAGCTGTGTGAATTGGTCCCTTTTTAAAATGGTTTTCAACATTTTTGAACAAAAACATTTTATATATTTTTTTTAAATAAATAAATTATTTTATTTTACAATTTTTACAAATTATTTTTATACAATTTTCTATTTTTTTTACAAGGGATTAAAACAATGCAAGGTGTTTTTTTTTTAACAGGACAAGGAAGCCGGCAGTTGTGTCTGTGCCTCTCCCTGCAACAGCTAAAAGTCAGCGGGAGGGTTTTCAGCTGCACAGGGCTTCCTGTAATTGCCCCTCCTTCCCTCTGGTGTTTGGGCCCCCTACAGGAGGACTGGTGGTCCCCCCCCTATCAGCAGCCCTGGGCACCAGTACAGTCATTGGACAGACCAGTATGAATGGACATTGTACAATGACTTTAATTGAGCACATGCACCTTGCTTGATTTGTATAGCCAAAGCTGTTAATGATCTGTCCAAGTATACTTATTTGTAGGTGCTTTATTGTCCTAAAACATTGGTGCTCAACTTGTGGCCCTCCAGCTGTTGCAGAACTACAATTCCCATCATGCTTCTGCCTTTGGGAGTCATGTTTGTAACTGTCAGTGCCTCATGGGACTTGTAGTTCTACAACAGCTGGAGGTCCACAGGTTGAGCTTCAAAGGAATCTCTTTATAACCCATTATGCTTTGCTACAATTATACAAATATTTTTAGCAATATGTATACTTTACCTTGGATTTCTTTTATGCCTCTACGATTATTTTTAGCATTTAAAAATAAAAAATAAATAAAAAAATAAAAAACCTTTCCTGTTTCTTTATTCCAGATTACAGATATAAAAAAGATGAACTTTTCAAGAGGATCAAGGTTACTACTTTCGCCCAGCTGGTGCGTAATCTACCAGTTTATTTTTTTTTCCTTTTGATAATTAAATGGAGATAAAATCAGGACAACAGCTATGTAATTCGTTCCACGGTGTCTTATTTGTGAGCCTCATCTGGACAATATGATGGGTCTGGTTTAGAAATGAGTGGGTTAGGAAGATCATCGGAGCCAGTGGTTAGAAAAGGTCCAAAAGGCATTACCCTGTGAAGAAAACGGCTTCATTCTTTGGAATTTTTCTAACCTCCTACAAAGTGGCTTGTTGGTTGTATTAAAAATGGTGTTCTCAACCCTGTCCTCAAGTACCCTCAACAGGCCATGTTTGCAGGTTTTAGAGTCAAGAACTTGGCTTGGTATTTTGGACAGCTATAAGAGAAATTTCCAAAACATGGCCTGTTGGGGGTACCTGAGGACAGGCTTGAGAACCACTGTATTAGATGGACCTGGGGTAAGTATTAGGGGGGCTGCTGCACACAGTTTATTTTCGTAATGCATTAAGATGAAAAACCTTCTGCCTTTATAACCACTTTAAGAACCCGCTACTTGGTTTCTTTCTTTGTGCAGCTAGAACCTTAAAGTGATTGTAAAGGCAGAAGTTTTTTTATCTTAATGCATCAAGATAAAAAGCTTTCTGTGTGCACCAGCCGTCCCAGCACCTCCTAATACTTGCCTGATCCCTATCACTATCCAGTGATGTGCACGAGTGCCTCGGCCATCCGTGACTCTCTCTCCTGATTGGCTGAGACACGGCAGCTGCACCATTAGGTCCTGCTGCTGTCAATCAGTCAGTTGGCCAATCAGGAGAGAGAGTAGGCAGGTTGAACTGGGTGCCTGAATGGACAATGAGCTGTAGCTCGGCTCGGGTGTCCCCATAGCAAGCTGCTTGCTGTGGGGGCACTCGACAGGAGGGAGAGGCCAGGCGATCTGAAGAGGGGCAAGAGAAGAGGAGGATCTGGGCTGCCCTGTGCAAAACCACTACACAGGGCAGGTAAGTATAACATGTTTGTTATTTTTATAGAAAAAAGAAAACAAGACTTTACAATCCCTTAAATTCCTAGACCCTGGCAGCCTATAAAACCTCTAGAGGTGGGAGAATGGATAGGAGAGATGTGGTGTTTGATGAGGATGGAGGAAATGACTGCCCAACAACAGGATCGACACAAGGAGCTAGATTCTGGTACATCCGCGTATCTTTGCGGCGGCGTAACGTATCCGATTTACGTTACGCCTCCACAACTTAGACGGGCAAGTGCTGTATTCTCAAAGCACTTGCTCCGTAAGTTGCGGCGGCGTAGCGTAAATTGGCCAATCGCCTAATTCTAATTTGTAACAGGGGGGCGTGTATTATGTAAATGTTGTGTGACCCGATGTGATTGACGTTTTTCACGAAAGGCGCATGTGCCGTCCGTGGAAATCTCCCAGTGTGCATTGCTCCTAATACGGCGCAAGGATGTATTGGTTTTGACGTGAACGTAAATTACGTCCAGCCCCATTCACGGACGAGTTGCGCAAATGACGTAAAATGTTTTCAATTTTGTCGCGGGAACGACGGCCATACTCAACATTGGTACGCCGCACTTACGCCACCATATAGCAGGGGTAACTATACGCCGGGAAAAGCCTAACGTAAATGGCGTAAATTCACTGCGTCGGCCCGGCGTACGTTTGTGAATTTGCGTATCTAGCTAATTTGCATACTCAACGCGGAATTCGACGGAAGCGCCACCTAGCGGCCAGCGTAAATATGCATTTACGATACGACGGTGTAACACAGTTACGCCTGTCGGATCTAAGGGAAATCAATGCGTAACTGATTCTAAGAATCAGGCGCATAGATACGACGGCGCAACTCAGAGATACGACGGCGTATCTCGGTTGTGAATCTGGCCCAAGGAGTTCAGGGTCAAATGGAGCTAGTGGGTTTTATATAGAAACACATGGAATTAGACTTCTGACCTGAATTGATTTTGCTTTAAATATTATTTATTTTGAATTAAAGAATTGGAATGGATAGGTAAGCATTGCTGATAAATAATTCTTCTGAAAATGCAATGTAAGCGTTCTCCCTTTTTTATTTTTGGTTTTTTTTTTTTTTTTTTTCTTTTTTTTTTTAAAGCGGAGTTCCGGCCACAATTTCACTTTTTATATATAAATACCCCTGTAATACACAAGCTTAAAGCGGGGGTTCACCCTGTTAAAAAAAAATAAAATGTTTTTTTTTTATTAGACCATTACATTCGGCATCGTAGCGCGAGCTACGGTATGCCGGTCTTACATTTTTTATCCCCGTACTCACTGTGCTATGGCTCATTGAAGATTCCGGGGAATGGGCGTTCCTATGGTGAGAGAAGGTGATTGACGGCCGGCCCTGGCACGTCACGCTTCTCCGGAAATAGCCGAAATAGGCTTGGCTATTCACGGCGCCTGCGCATAGCCTGTGCGCAGGCGCCGTGAAGAACCGAGACCTACTCCGGCTGTCTTCGGGGAGCGTGACGTGCCAGAGCCGGCCGTCAATCATCCTCCCTCTCCATAGGCACGCCCATTGCCCGCGGGAGTCGGATTCTTCAATGAGCGATAGCACAGTGAGTACGGGGATTAAAAATTTAAGACCGGCATACCGTAGCTCGCGCTACGATGCCGAATGTAATGGTCTAATGATGGAAAGGAGGGTGAACTACCGCTTTAATGTATTCTAGTAAAGTTAGTCTGTAAACTAAGGTCCGTTTTGTTAGGTTGTTACAGCATTTAGACACTTTATAAAATAGAAATTGACTGGAGCCATCTTAAGTGTGGGCATCATGAAGCCAGACTGTATGACTTCCTGGATTTCAGCCTTGCAGATCTCAAACATGCTCAGTGCTGCACAAGCAGTGTCAGATCAGGTTTCAGCACCTGTGCTGTCCAAGTCACATGATTCTTTGAGACTGGGGAGTGCACAGACTCCTGGAAAGTTACACCCACTACATTCCCAGGAGTCTGTGCGGTGTAGGTTAGGAAGCATTAAGCACCTAGGTGCAGGAAGTGGGAAGATTAACTATTCTGCCTAGCAACAACCCTTTGAAGGCATCTAAAAAAAAAAAAAAAAAATTCGTAAAGGACTAATGACATTTTTTGAAAACTACTGATGTAATGTTATATTTATGGGTGGAACTCCACTTTAACTTTCTCTTTTCTGGTTTATGTATTACTGTACGGGGAAAAAAGACAATATGGGAGACACAGCAACTGTAAGAGTTCAGCATCATTGCTCAAATCCTCTTTTCACTGTTCTTTCCTTACTGGGATGATCTGTCCTGCTGATTGAAGAGTAAAAAGTCTTAGTAATATAATATCATATACAGGTAGTTCAAGTGGCATCTGTGTCAGAAGAGAGCGATGCTGAAATTACCAGCGAGGAGCTGCGGAGGCTGGAAGGTAATAAAAATTTAAAGAGTTTAAGTATTGGATGTCAGTCACTTGATTCCCTGGAGAAAATACTAGTGATGTTGAACTGTTTTCAGCTCATTTCATAAACTATGTTTTGAACTCCCAGCACATTTTATTCCCAGCTGCCCCCTCTATAACAAGGCTGACAATATAATCAATGCTGGCTTCTTGCTGTACAATTTTTGTGTCGGTGTTGTAGGTGTATTAACTCATCATGCATTACACATTTTCCGAAAACAGCCTTAGGACTATTCTTCTGGGTAATCCCTGGTAATTGCTTACCTGCCAACAGATTCACAAAATTGAATTGAATAAACTCTTCTCTCACAAAAAATGTAAGCATGTATGGAGTGAAGATGCTTGAAATGATTGGTTGGATGGGTCGGGGAATTTCTGTGTTGATGATCCTGCTGTCATTACCATGTGCCTATGGGCAGACTGACCAATAAACAGTGGGGGAAATAATTATTTGATCCCCTGCAGAAGTTTGCCCAGTTACAAAGAAATTAAGGGCCAGATTCTCAGTCAGCGGCGTATCTTTGCCCGGGCGTAACGTATCCGATTTACGTTGCACCTCCGCAACTTAGACAGGCAAGTGCTGTATTCTCAAAGCACTTGCTCCGTAAGTTGCGGCGGCGTAGCGTAAATCGGCCGGCGTAAGTCCGCCTAATTCAAATTTGGGTCAGGGGGGCGTGTTTTATGTAAAACTACTGTGACCCGACGTGATTGACGTTTTTGCGGAACGGCGCATGCGCCGTCCGTGGAATTTCCCAGTGTGCATTGCTCCAAAGTACGCCGCAAGGACGTCATTGGTTTCGACGTGAATGTAAATGACGTCCAGCCCCATTCACGGACGACTTGCGCAAATGACGTAACTTTTTCAAATTTTGACGAGGGAACGACGGCCATACTTTACATCGGTACGCCGCACTTATGCCTCATATAGCAGGGGCAACTATACGCCGGGAAAAGCCTAACGTAAACGTCGTAACTTTACTGCGTCGGCCGCGCGTACTTTCGGGAATTTGCGTATCTAGCTAATTTGCATACTCGACGCGGATTTCGATGGAAGCGCCACCTAGCGGTCAAAAAAAAATGCAGTTAAGATCCGACGGCGTAAGAGACTTAGGCCTGTCGGATCTAATGGATATCTATGCGTAACTGATTCTAAGAATCAGGCGCATAGATACGACGGGTCGGATTAGGACTTACGACGGCGTACATGGCGCTGCGCCGTCGTAAGTCCTTTCAGAATCTGGCCCCAAGGGTCTATAATTTTCATCATGGGTGTATTTTAATTGATCGAGACAAAATGCGGGTACTTCAGGATTTCTGTTTTAATGTGTTTATTAGTTTTAAGCCACAGTGTAAGAAATCAAAAGCAAGCATACGTGTCACCTGTGCAAGGGCTAAGGAATGATCAGGCATTGCAGAAGAATCCAAAAGGAATACAAACAGAACAATCATAGTTAAACCTTCATGCGATTGGGATGATATTAAAGGCTAACTAATGTAAATGGGAAGGGAAAAGGGCCATACACCACAACCTACTCAGTCCCGGAGTCTGTAAGAATGAGAGGAAAGAAGAACCAGAAAAAAAGTAGGAGGGAGTAAGGCCTCATACACCCTGGATGTTCTATTAACGTTATAAAAACGCCAGTAGCTTTGCAGTGAGTTTTTCAATGTTTTTGCTTTAGCGGTTTTTTTTTTTTCCAATGGATCAGAACATTTAACCGCTGGTAAGCCGCGTTTTTGATAGTTTATTAGCGTTTGGTTTGTTTGGTACCATTAGTCCCAACTGCCTTGAGATCATTCACAAGCTCCTCCCATGTAGTTCTGGGCTGATCCCTCACTTTTCTCATGATCATCCTTGCCCCGTGATGCAAAATCTTGCATGAAGCTCCAGACCGAGGGCGATTGATGGTTATTTTGTATTTCTTCCATTTGTGAATAATCGCTCCTTCTCACCAAGCTTCTTGCTGATGGTCTTGTAGCCTATTCCAGCCTTATGCTGGTCTACAATCTTGTCCCTGACTTCCTGTTGACAGCTCTTTGGCCTGTGATGGTGGGTTTGAATGTAAAAAAGATTCTGTAGGAGCTGCGGTGGCTCAACGCGATTGGCACTGCGCTGATAAGCCATTCACCTCTGCAGCTAGGGGTTCGGATCCCGGTCTCGGCTACATGTAAATTGAGTTTGGTGGTCTCAGCCCGGCTCCCGGTGGGTGTGCTATGCGAGAGCCTGCGCTTAGTACGCCCACCCCCCTCCCACAAAACCACCACACTTACACGCACTCGAAATTGGGTTGGCGAAGGACTAACAGGGCTGGTTGAGCGGGCAAATCCTCTCACTCCCTTATAGGGAGTCCCTCTGCCCCGTTGGGCTTCAAAGCTGAGCAGGTAGGGCGGGCTGTGTGGGAGGACCCCCTCGCACACCCACCATTGCCACCCGGGGCATGGAGAAAGGTGGCAGATTGCCTCTGGGGGAGGCCTGCCTACACCCAACTCCTGCAGTCCGGCTCCTCTCTCGAGTACACGCACAAAATACACTTAAAAAAAAAAGAAGAAAAACAAAAAAGAGAAAAAAAAAAAAGATTCTGTAGACGGTGTCGCATACTAGCACATTATGTGAAACTTGCCTGCAAACAAAGCCTTCCAGCAAAGCTTCCGGGTTCGCAGACTTTTGCTCTGACTCCGGTCACGGTACAGGGCTCCTTCAGAGTGCATGCGCCAGTGATGTCACTGGCTGCATGTACAGTAAATATCTGTTAAACAGCGCAAGTTTAGGAGATTTTTACACTACCTATAGGTAAGCCTTAGTATAGATGGAAGATGGAAGTTTACTTCCTCTTTAACCACTTGCTTACTGGGCACATATACCCCCCTCCTGCCCAGGTGAAATTTCAGCTTTCGGCACTGCATCGCTTTAACTAACAATTGCGCGGTCGTGCGACGTGGCTCCCAAACAAAATTGACGTCCTTTTTTCCCCACAAGTAGAGCTTTCTTTTGGTGGTATTTAATCGCCTGTGCGGTTTTTATTTTTTGCGCTATAAACAAAAAAGTGAGACAATTTTGAAAAAAATACAATATTTTTTACTTCTTGCTATAATAAATATCCCAATTTAAAAAAAAAATAACATTTTTTTTTCTCAGTTTAGGCCGATACGTATTCTTCTACATATTTTTGGTAAAAAAAAAAAAAAAAAATCGCAATAAGCGACTGGTTTGCGCAAAAGTTATAGCGCTTACAAAATAGGGGACAGAATTATTTTTTTTTAATTATTTTTTTTACTAGAAATGGCGGCGATCTGCGATTTTTAATGGACTGCGACGTTATGGCGGACACATCGGACACATTTTTGGCGCCATTCACATTTATACTGCGATCAGTGCTATAAATATGCACTAATTACAGTATAAATGTGACTGGCATTGAAGGGGTTAACACTAGGGGGTGAGGAAGGGGTTAAATGTATCCCTGCTTAGTGTTCTAACTGTAGGTGGAGGGGGGGTGACTGGGGGGGTGACCGATCTATGTCTCTATGTACAAGAGACACAGATCGGTCTCCTCTCCAGAGACAGCACCGCTGTCTCTGTGTAAAACGGCAATGAGAGATGATCTCATATGTTTACATATGAGATCCTCTCTCATTGGCCGCACAGATCGCCTCGCGAACGGCCACTCTGATTGGCCGTTCGCGGCGATCTGTAATTGGCTGTGTCCGAGGGACACGGCCAACACAGATTTTCCCCGCAGCGCGCTCTGGAGCGCGCGCGGGGAACGCCCAAAGGGGCGGCCGTCAATTGACGGCGGTTTGGCTTTTGGGATCCGCACTGTAGCCGTCTATTGACGGCAGGCGGATCCCAAGTGGTTAAGGTGGTAATTAAACTCACTTAGTGCCTTATCTGTATTAAAATATCCTCAGAACCTGTGTAATTAACCGCTTCCATACCGGGCACTTACGCACCTTCCTGCCCAAGCCAATTTTCAGCTTTCAGCACTGTCGCATCTTGAATGACAATTGCGCGGTCGTGCTACACTGTACCCAAACAATTTTTTTTATCATTTTGTTCCCACAAATAGAGCTTTCTTTTGGTGGTATCTGATCATCTCTGCGGTTCTTATTTTTTGCGCTATAAACAAAAGAAGAGCGACAATTAAAAAAAAAAAAACACTATTTTTTACTTTTAATTTAAAGCGGTAGTTCACCCCCCCCCCCCCCGACACATTTTACCATCGAGACAGGCATTGTAGCGCGAGCTACAGTATGCCTGTCCCGATTTTTTTTAACCCCGTACTCACCTTGTAGTCGTCCATCGTAGATTTCGGCTCCCGCGGGGAATGGGCGTGCCTATGGAGAGGGAGGATGATTGACGGCCGGCCCTGGCACGTCACTCTCCCCGAAGACAGCCGGAGTAGGTCTCGGCTCTTCACGGCGCCTGCGCACAGGCTATGCGCACGCGTCGTGAAGACCAAGCCTATTTCGGCTATTTCCGGAGAAGCGTGACGCGCCAGAGCCGGCCGTCAATCATCCTCCGTCTCCATAGGCACGCCCATTCCCCGGTATCTGCAATGGACGACTACAAGGTGAGTACGGGGGTAAAAAATTCGGGACAGGCATACTGTAGCTCGCGCTACAATGCCTGATTTTAGGGTAAAAGAAAAAAAAAATTTTTTTTCCCGTCGATAGGGTGAACCCCCGCTTTAATAAATATCACAATTTTTTTTTTTTTTTTTAAAACATTTTTTTTCCTCAGTTTAGGCCGATACGTATTCTTCTACATATTTTTGGTTAAAAAAAATCGCAATAATCATATATTGATTGGTTTGCGCAAAAGTTATAGCATCTACAAAATAGGTGATAGATTTATGGCATTTTTATTTTATTAATTTTTTTGCTGGTATTGGCGGTGATTTGCGATTTTTTTTTTTTTTTTTTTTTTTTACTGTCACCGTGACATTGCGGCGAACACATCGGACACTTTTGACACGTTTTTGGGACCATTCACATTTATACAGCGATTAATGCTATAAATATGCATTGATTACTGTGTAAATGTGACTGGCAGGGAAGGGGTTAACCACTAGGGGGCAAGGAAGGGGTTACTATGTGTCCTAAGATGTGTTATAACTGTAGGGGGGAGGGGACTCTCAAGGGGAAGAGACCGATGTGTGTTCCTCTGTACTGGGAACACACATTGGTCTCCTCACCGCTGACAGGAGGTGGATCTGTGTGTTTACACACACACATCCACACTCCTGCCGTGATTACCGACAATCGCGGGCACCCGGCGGCAATCTCGGCCGCCGGGCACCCGCGCCGGGTCACGAGCGTCGCCGGCGGCGCGCGCCCTAGATCGCCGGGAACGCAGGACGTCATATGACGTCCACCCGGATCGAGAAGTGGTCCCTGCCGCCGTCATTTCACAATGAGGCGGTAGGGAAGTGGTTAATATGTGTTCGGTTTTAAAGAGATGAGGTGGCAACCCTAGTGCTGATCAATATCCAAACCCCTAAAACAGAACATACAATGTCAATGGTCTTGGATATTGGCTGCAGTTGCCTGTAAATGCAGAGATCTGTGGTCTGCATTGTTCTGGCTGTTGTCTCATAGGCTAACTAGATCTTTGTTATATGACTATTGTGTGAGTGACCTACCGACTTTCCTGCTAAAGGAATACACCCGATGGTCATTTTAAATCTGACTGCTTACATAGCCGACATGTAAAATTATTGTATCAAATTAGATTTTTTTTTTTTTTCCGTTTCGTTTTTCTTAGATAACAGTTCAGTCATGTCAGAGGAAGATATAGAGCTTGCAACAGACCGGACCAATGGCAAGCACAGCCCTGGCAGTGTTCCTTTAAGCCCCGTCCAGCTGATTGATCATGTGGGGGGTGAGGAATCCTTGAGCTCTGCGCGGTCCACTCTGCAGAGGTGAGTGATACTAAAGAGCTTTAGAATTGTATATATTAATATATTACAGCTGTACATATTGAGCAGATATTTAAAAATCACTGTACTAGTTCAAAGGAGGACACTTTGTTACCAGAAGGAGCTCCTTTACCTGTATCACCATATTACTCTTTCCAGACACCGTATTATCCACATCACTGCGGTTATGTTTATAAACACTATTGCTCTTCTTTTTCTTTTCTTTTTTTTAAATGTGCATTTTTCTCATTTAGTGTTATTAGTGGAGTGGGGGAATTGGACCTGGATAATGATCCCAAGAAAAAATCTAAACCTGCACCCTCTCCAAGCTCAGCGCCTCTTGACAAACCGTACCCAGATTGCCCATTCCTGCTGCTGGATGTACGTGACCGAGATTGCTATGATCAGTGCCATGTTATCGGGGGTAAGTATATGAGCAAGATATGGGGTTACGGCTGTTACTGTTTTTTTTATGTGTTATGCAACCTGTTTATAATTTTATGAATCGCTTAACCACTTAAGACCCGGACCTTTAGGCAGCTAAAGGACCTGGCCAGTTTTTGCGATTCGTCACTGCGTCACTTTGACAATTGCATGGTCGTGCGACGTGGCTCCAAAACAAAATTGGTGTCCTCCCCCCCCCCCCACAAAAAAAAAAATCCAGCCGGCGGCACGCGCGACCCCACGGCTGGGCTTAAAGGGCAACCTACATGTATGTGCCCAGCCGTGCCATTCTGCCGACGTATATCGGTGTGAAGGGGTCCTTAAGTGGTTAATGAGGCAGGTGACAATATTTGAATAATGTGACAGGCAGGTTAGAGACAAGAATCAGCAGGCACAGGTGGAGATTTACTAAAACTGGTGCAGCTGTGCATTGTAGCCAATCGGCTTCAAACTTCAGCTTGTTCAATTAAGCCATGGGTGCTCAACCTGTGGCCCTCCAGCTGTTGCGGGACTACAAGTCCCATGAGGCATTGCAAGGCTGTCAGTTAAGCATGACTCCCAAAGGCAGAGGCATTATGGGACATGTAGTTCTGCAACAGCTGGAGGGCCACAGGTTGAGCACCCATGAATTAAGCTTTGACAATGAGCCCCTGTTCACATCAGGCCGATTTGACATGCGGTTTGACGTTCACGCACTCCACAGATTCCAAAAAGTACTTCCTGCACTACTTCTGGCAACTTTGGGGGCAATTTCAATAGACCTCTGTGCATGAACCCGCACAGATGTCTCTCAAATCGCCCCTGAAGTCAGACTGAAATGCCGGTTTGAAATTGTGCGTGTTCAGCTAAACTCAATGTGAACCTAGGCTAAAACCTGGAAGCAAAGAAGGGGAAGGACAGAGGCTCCAGGCAGGCATGGTGAAGCACACGGTTTATTACAAGTACAGTAAAGCCTTGGTTTGAGAGCGTTTTGCAAGACAAGCAAAATGTTTTAATACATTTTGCCTTGATATACAAGCAATGTCTTGATATAAGAGTAGCATCATGTCACAACTGAGTATAAAAAAGAAGAGAGGAGCCTCTAAGTGTAGCAATATGGTTACATTTAATGAAGGTACAACATTTAGCAACTTATTGCGACACTTAGAGGTGCCTCTCTTTTTTTTATTTTTATTATGCCCTGTAAAAAAAAATGCTTTGATATACAAGTGCTTTGGATTACAAGCATGTTTCTGGATCTAATTATGCTCGCAAACCAAGGTTTTACTGTATATAAATATATGAACCACAATTGCACTCACATAATGGAGGGGGAGACAGACTGGGGCTAAACGTGTGTGATTTGGCAATTCAAGGTGCAGCCTACAGTGCGAGGACTCCGTCTGGGGAGAGATAATGCCAGGGGCCGCCGTTATGGTGTATGCAGAGCCGGCATGGATGTCCAAGGAGGCGATCTGATGCCGCCATGTGTGCTGTTAGCCCAACAAGTGCAGTAGCCAATAAGGACACGTTTTGAAGGCAAGCCACGCCTTCTTCATCAGTCAATGAAAAACCTGGAAGCTGATTTGTTACTATGCACAGTTGCACCATATTCTGTGTGCGCAAGTTTCATCACCACTGCCTTTTTTACTTTCCCCTTTTTTCTTTTTTTTTTTCTGTTGATTGTGCTGCTATTTATCTACAGTATTTTTGCATGACCCTAAGTAGCGGCAGCTGCTAAACCCAGCAAAAGCTTTGTAAGCACTCCTATTTGTGCTAGAGGTCAAGGTAATCCAGATGTGATATACTTGTGTAAAACCTGAGATTTATTGTGTAGAAGAAGAACATAAGCAGATGCGTAACCATCTGCTTATGATGTTCTTCTACACAATAAATCTCAGGTAATGCACTTGGTGTTTGCGCCCTCCTGTGTGCTTTTTTTTACTGGATTTCCCTGTCGGGGGAGGGCTGCATCAGTGAAGTATTCCTGACAGATGCCATCTACAGTTGTATGCAAACGTTAAGGAATTCCTGACATTTTCCATGATTGTCATTTATAAATATTTGGGTGTTTGGATCAGCAATTTCATTTTGATCTGTCAAATAACTTAAGGTCACAGTAATATTTCAGTTGTGAAATGCGGTTTATTGGATTAACAGAAAATGCGCAATATGCATCAAAACAAAATTGGACAGGTGCATAAATTTGGGCACCCTTGTCATTTTGTTGATTTGAATACCTGTAACTACTTGGCACTGATTAATTGGAACACACAATTGGTTTGGTGAGCTCATTAAGCCTTGAACTTCATAGACAGGCGCATCCAATCATGAGAAAAGGTATTTAAGGTGACCAATTGCAAGTTGTTGTTCTTTGACTCTCCTCTGAAGAGTGGCAACATGGGGGCCTATAAACAACTCTCAAATGACCTGAAAACAAAGACTGTACTACATTATGGTTTAGGGGAAGTCTACAAAAAGTTATCGCAGAGATATAAGCTGTCATTGTCCACTGTGAGGAAATGGAAGACCACAGGCACAGTTCTTGTTAAGGCCAGAAGTGGCAGGCCACAAAATATTGGAAAGGTGAAGGATGGTGAGAATGGTCAAAAACAGCCCACGGACCACCTCCAAAGACCTACAACAACTTGCTGCAGATGGTGGCACTGTGCATCCTTCAACAATTCAGCGCACTTTGCACAGGGAGAAGCTGTATGGGAGAGTGATGGGGAAAGAATACTTTTCTGCACACGCCACAAACAGAGTCGCTTGAGGTATGCAAACGCACATTTGGACAAGCCAGCTTCATTCTGGAATAAAGTGCTGTGGACTGATGACACAAAGATTGAGTTATTTGGTCATAACAAGGAGCGTTATGCATGGCGGCAAAAGAACACAGCATTCCAAGAAAAACACTTGCTACCCACAGTAAAATTTGGTGGCGGTTCCATCATGCTGTGGGGCTGTGTGGCCAGTGCCAGTACTGGGAATCTGGTTAAAGTTGAGGGTCGCATGGATTCCACTCAATATCGGCAGATTCTTGAGAATAATGTTGAGGAATCAGTGACGAAGTTTAAGTTGCGCCGGGGCAGGATATTTCAACAAGACAGCGACCCAAAACACTTCTCAAAATCTACTCGGGCATTTATGCAGAGGGACAAGTGCAATGTTCTGGAATGACCATCCCGGTCCCCAGACCTGAATATCATTGAACATCTGTGGGGTGATTTGAAGCGGGCTGTCCATGCTCGGCAACCATCAAACCTTACTGAACTGGAGATATTTTGTTAGGAGGACTGGTCCAAAATACATTCATCCAGAATCTCATTACAGGCTATAGAAAGCGTCTGGAGGCTGTTATTTCTGCTAAAGGAGGCTCTACTAAATATTGATGCGATTTTTCTGTTGGGGTGCCCAAATTTATGCACCTGTTTAATTTCGTTTTGATGCATATTGCGCGTTTTCTGTTTAATCCAATAAACCTCATTTCACTACTGAAATATTACTGTGTCCTTCAGTTATTTGATGGATCAAAATGAAATTGCTGATCCAAATATTTATAAATGACAATCATGGAAATTGTCAGGGGCTCCTAAACTTCTGCATACAACTGTATACTGTACTTTGTGTTATTGGCAAATTTCTGAGCACTGGAAGTGCCTGTGTGTTTGTGTTTTTTTTGGTTTAGTGTGGAGAGCGATTTAGAATGCTTGTCAGTCTTTTGTGCTCCCATTAAGGAGATTCACTCTTTTCTTTTTGTCCTGTTCACCATTATCCTTGAAAGTGAAAGCAAAATAAAATCCTACATTTTGGGTTGTCCCCAGAAAAGTAATAGAATCTTCCAATGGGGACACTAGTTCCAGTGACCTGGGGGTCCCAGAGAATTTCTTCTTGCTTACTGCTTGGCTATGGGACAGGAAGTAATGAGAAATCTATGCAATGGGACACAGATGGCGGAAAAAAACTGGCGGGTTGTATAACCCACCCTTGCTCTATCCTAAATGGGGGGGGGGGTTCCCATTTTGTCCAGTACGATATGACTATCCCAAGTCAATATGACAAGCTGGTGATGTTGCTAATATTGTGAATGAGAGATGGGTTTATTGTTGCTGATGTAGATTTTTATAATATAATTTATTTTTTATTGCTCATCTGTTTTTAGTGTAATGTTTACTGAGATTCACCATTCATATGTACACATAACTTCTTATGTATTGTTCATGTTTTTATTTTCTTTCCAGCTCATCACTATCCCATTGCCATGCTTTCCAGGACAATGAATCCCTTCACACAAGAAATCCTGACTTATGTATCCATTATATTGTTATCAGCCTAATGCCTGGTACACACATTGTTTTTTTCATTCAACCCAGTGGGCTAAATGGGGGGGCAAAAAACAAGAGATCGCTGTACTAACTAAGTTATGTTGGTGCAGCGATCTTTACTACTATGCCTTTGTATTCTGACAGGGGGGCTAAATCTACCCACCCCCCTGCCAGAACACACTAATCGGCGCTAGCGAGCAGTCCTTAGACTGGCTTCTGTCGGAAGGACAGCTGTGCACATTGTCTGAATGTTCAGCAGGAACCTGCTGATAGTGTACCCAGCTTTAGAAGCCCACCTCTTTTGTTTTTTGGGTTGCTGAGGTGGAGATCAGCCTGACTTTTGTTGGTGATATGACTTATGTGGCCTTAAGTGTGGGCGTCCTTGCAAGCACTGAAAATAACAATAAAAGAAAGGGCACGCCTTATCAACATTATATTTTGTTATTCAATAAAAATGGTTATCTACTTACAAACTCTTAGCAATCCTAGGCATGTAAAATGGTGACAACAAGACCATCTCAAGATCCACAGTGCTGTGATAAGCCCTCTTCATCAGAGCTGGACGGGGTATGGATGATTACACATCAGCCTTTATACCTTGGTGAGCTTTAGCCTAGGTTTTAGCACACCCTCCTACCTCTAACAACCCTCGAAAATGCGTTGGCCTTTGGATGCTGTGAGGGCTTCCCACACCGCTGACTGAGCACTGTGGATCTTGAGATGCTCTCTTTGGGCACCATTTTACATGCATGTTTTCAATTGCTCGCAAGGAAGTCCTTTGAGGGCAGCAAGACCTTTGGCATCGCACATATATATATATATATATATATATATATATATATATATATATACACACACACACTCTCCCCTAAGCATCACCACTTAGCGCAGGAGAAAGCTATACTGTATTTTAGTACACATGAGAAAAGAAAAAAATTGCCACGGTTTAAATAAGACAACAGTGGTGATGGTTGCCTTTTGCTATTCGTTTGGGTACGATAACAGGTGCTGGTCGCCATTTGCCTTATATTCATACACATCAAAAGGGTTAATGGTTTGTTCTTGACACATGCTCTGATATGACGAGGGTGATGGTTGCCTCTTATAACATGCCTAGAGGTGTTAGCTGCCTCTTACCATATGTCCAGGTATGATGGGAATGACAGCTGTCTCATACCACATGCCCAGGTACAACAGAGGATGGTTGCCTCTTACCACTTACCTATATATGACAGAGGTGATAGTTGCCTTTTACCACTTGGCTAGATATGACCGAAAGGATGGTTGCCTCTTACCACATGCCCAGGTATGACAGGAGTGGTGGTTGCCTCTTATCATATACCCTAAAAAGACAGGGGGGTGGACATATCTGATTTGTTGACTTGGAAGACAGACGGTTGCTTCTTACCACATGCTCAGATGTGACCTTGGGGTGAATGATTGATCTAGTGACCATCCCCTCCACTTGTGTTTTTTTTTTTGTGTGCTTTAAAATCCAACCTTAGTCAGGTTAGGACTACTATGTCCTCCAACACAGTGATTTCCTCTCACTTTCCCTCCCATTGATATTGCCAGGACAGGCAGACAAATCTCTTCAGTGGGGAGACAGGTTAAAGGAAAAACCTGACCAAGGTTATGACGCTTTCCACACTATGCAAAAAAAAGATGAAATCTGACTTTAAGGATTTTCTCTTTACCATGATAGAGAAAACAACTGAATGGCTTATTGGAAAATCTTTATAACACTGCACGATATGATTGTCTCTAGCGCCCTTCCGACTGGTCACATTGCTTGCAACAGTTGAATATCGTAATGTTAGGCTATAACTTAATATTTGCTAAAAAGGTTTACCTTAACTTCTGTGTTTAGAAAAATGCACAAGGCAAAATCATTATTATTTATGATGAAGATGAGAGGATAGCCAGTCAGGCAGCTACAACCATGTGTGAAAGAGGATTTGAGAATCTCTTTATGCTTTCCGGAGGTAAGAATTTATTCTATGTTTGGTTCAAATAAATCCACAAAAGGCACTATACTGCCCTAAAGGTAAGTATAAAATGATAAAGTGTTGGTGAAAACAAAGCTGCGACACCTAAAAACATGCGATACTCATGTAAAAAAATGTGTAAAAAAAGGGAGGGTAAGGTCGCGCTATATGTGTGACACAAAACGATAATTAAACGTGCTTAATCAATTGAATAAATATATACTAAAATGATAACAAATATATATGTACATAAATAAAAAAGGGTTGTACAAGTGAACCAAGTCCCAAAAATAAATGCAGAAAATAAAAGTCCAACGCTGGTGAATGTTGGGCCGTCAGACGTGAAGGTGTTAAAATGAGTGAATCCACCACCAAAGTTATTGGAAGAAAACTGCTCCTCTCAGGTGCATCGGGAATAAGCAAAATGCAAATGAATGACAGTGATGAAAGTCGGGATGATCAAGGTTGATATATTACCTGTTTTGTGTAGCTTCTGCAGATATTCTTATGTCAAAATATAACCCTAACGTCTTATGTACCGTATTTATCGCGGTATAACGCGCTCCCGCGTATACCGCGCACCCCCGAAATTCCTGTAAAAAAAAAAATGTTATATGATTGCATTACTTACAGTTTTGATGTCTTCCCAGCGTCCATCGTCCGGTCCGGCGTCCGTCTGCGGCCTCGATGGTGTCCTCCCGGCTTCTCCAGCGCGCGCGCCTCACGTCGAGTCCCCGCAACTCAGTTCGAACGCCTCTGCCGACATATACCGAGTGCAGTACACTCGGGTACATTCGGCAAGGCTCTGCGTCGCTCACGCTCTGTGACGTTTATGCGTGAGCACGAGCGAAGCCGAGCCTGGCCGAATGTACCCGAGTGTACTGCAATCGGTATATGTCGGCGCAGGATTTCAAACTGAGCGCGGGAAGCAGCTATCGGCGTATATCGTGCACCCACGATTTTCCCTTTATTTTAAGGGGAAAATAGTGCACGATATACGCCGATAAATACGGTACTTACTGTGATGAAACTTCTAAAGATGGGGTCCAGTGCCACTTTTCAAGCCGCTGTGCTGGGAAAGAGAGGGATGTGTAACAAGAAACCACATGCTGATGGGTTATGGGGAGATGTGTAGCCCTAAATATTAAAGTTCAACACCAGGAGTTTAAAAAATGTACTCTTGTAACGGGCCCACCCGAAGTGAAAGGGTTAAAGTGGATGTAAAACTCGGACATGAAATATGAACAAAACACATACCACTATAGTGTGTATGTGTCTCAATTAAGAGTACCAAGTGTAATTTCTGTCTGCTGCTTGGTTCCGCTGCTATGCTATTGGCAGGAATCCCTTCTGACAAGTTTTCCTGACACCAAGATAAAATTGGTGACAGGGGAGGGACATTCAGGTTAAAAATAGTGAGGGGGGGGGGTCTCCACTGCAAGATTATTATTATTTTTTATTTACTTTATTTTTTAATTGCTGGAGTTGGGCAAGTTTTTGTTCAATGGCTCTTGCAGTTCGATTTTCTCAGCACCCCCATTATCACTTATGCCTTGGGCACAATACAAAATAAAACAAAACGGCTCTAGCCAGTCAGGAAGCTACTGTCTTTAGGCACAATTCACTAAAATGCAGCACACGTCTTATTTGCCATAGCAAACATTTATATTATCCATTTGATTGCTTAAAGCGGTAGTAAACTGCAGGCGGTTAAGAAAAATGTTTAAATAAATTCCCTGCAAGGCAAGAACCAAGCCCTCCAGTGCCGCGATCACTGCCACGAGGGCTGACTTCTTCCCCAGTCTTCCTTCCGGGTTTGCGGCCTCTGGCTACATGCGTGGCCGGGAGCGTGATGACGTCACTCCCGTATTTACAGCAAAGGCACTAAAGGTTCGCAACTGTAACCTGGACCTTCAGAGCACATGCGCCGGTGATATCATCGGCTGCATGCACTCTGAATATCTCCTAAACTTGCATAGTTTAGGAGATATTCACAGTACCTAAAGGTAAGCCTTATTATAGGCGTTCCTGTAGGTACAAGTGGTGTAACAGCGTTTGCTACCACTTTAAATTGAGCCATTTTTCCTGATACCATCCTTCTGTTCCTACTAGGAAGACAGTTCTTGGGTTTTACTGCCGATGTATTACATAATCCGTTGCATGAAATTTCCAGGCTGTATGGATGATGGCCAGGGCAGTGTATTTGTGAAGCCAGTGTTTTGTGGTCACTGTGGGCCAGATCCACGTACATTTAGATAGGCGCAGCGTATCTGAGATACGCTACGCCACTGTAACTTACTTTTGAATTCTTTGAATCCACAAAGAATTTGCGCCGTAAGTTACGGCGCCGTAGTGTATCTCTTGGCGCATAATTCAAATCGGCGGGTAGGGGGCGTGATTCATTTAAATGAAGCGCATCCCCGCGCCGATTGAACTGCGCATGCTCCGTTTCGAAATTTCCCGCCGTGCTTTGCGTGAAATGACGTCGCAACGACCTCATTTCTTGAACTTAGACGTGAGTTACGTCCATCCCTATTCACTGACGACTTACTCAAAAAAAATAAAAAATTCAAATTTCGACGCGGAAACGACGGCCATACTTAACATGGCCAGTCTATCTATACGCCGCAAAATACCAGCTTTAACTATACGCCGGAAAAAGCCGACTAGAGACGGCGTAAGAGAATGCGACGGCTGCGCGTACGTTCGTGGATCGTCGGAAAAAGCTCATTTGCATACCCGACGCGGAAAACGACACAAACTCCACCCAGCGGACGCCGAAGTATTGCATCTACGATCCAAAGGCGTACGAACCTGTACGCCTGTCGGATCGAACCCAGATGCCGTCGTATCTTGGTTTGAGGATTCAAACTAAAGATACGACGCGGGAAAGTACGCCGGCGTATCAGTAGATACGCCGGCGTACTCTCTCTCTCTGGATCTGGCCCTGTGTTTACCGTCCAGAAAGAGCTGTATAGAAATTCACCACGGCAGCTTCTTTATTGTTCGGTAAACACATCAAGGTGACCTTGCATCCCTTTAATGATGAGTGTCCTGTCATATTCCCGGAACTCATGCATAGCTAATGTGTGTTTGTCACCATCATAGTCACTGTCAACATGCAGTGTACAGTTGGTGTCATTCGAAATACTCAGCTTATTGTTTAAATATTAAAGGAAAAGGGAGGCTATTGATGAATTCTGTGCTAAAACTGCCATACTAGACTTAAAGTGGAACTTCTTCAGTCAGAAAATTAAGTCCTGCTAGATCACTTCAGGCTGGTCCCCTTTTATAGCTATGTAAAACATTGAATATAAGTTCCTATTTTGTTTAAAATCCAGTAATACACTGTCACTCCCTGCTCTGCACATGCTCAACTGCTCTCCATTTATAGGTACTGCTGAGTTTCTAGAGGCCAATCTGCTGACAGCCTTAAAGCAGGATTAAACCCTTCTGTCCTTTACAGCTGCTTCTGTTTGATCTGCAACTGCCATGGTGCTGCACATGTGATCAGTTATGACCCCATTGGATGGTTTGACCGTTTTGGGTTGAGGACAAAAACAAATGTGACTGTTCGCAATCCCGGCATTACAGGAATGCAACTGTTTTTTGAAAATGTTAAAATGATGGGTTTAGTTTCACTGTATGGGCTCTGGGCTTCAACAAAATGGCAGCCTCCAGCACAAAGAAACAGGCGCAATGATGGAGGCAATTTACAGCACACATTAAATTTGGTAGCATAATTATTAATATGGAATGTATGTTCCTTCCTAAAGAACATTATTTTTTTTATAAAGTTGTTATGGGTCAAGTTCTGCTGTAACCACTTGCCGACGGCCGCACAAACATTTACATTGGCAGAATGGCACGGGCAGACAAATGGGCGTACATGTACGTCCCTTTAAATTTGCTGCCATGTGGGTGCGTGCACGGCACACACGGTGGGTGTGTGCAGCAATTGTGTCACAGAGCTGCAGAACGGGGGAATGCCTGTGTAAAAACAATCTCCCTGTTCTGCCTTGTGACAGGACACTGATCTTCTGCTCCCTGTCATCGGGAGCAGTGATCAATGTTTGTGTCACAGGTACCCCAGCACCCACACAGTTCGAAACACTCCCTAGGACACACTTAACTCCTTCCTCGCCTCCTAGTGGTTAACCCCTTCCTTGCCAGTGTCATTTACACAGTAATCGGTGCATTTTTATAGCACTGATCACTGTATAAATGACAATGGTCCCAAAATAGCGTCAAAAGTATCCGATGTGTCCGCCATAATGTCGCAGTCAGGATAAAAATTGCTGATCGCTGCCATTACTAGTAAAAAATTTAATTTTTTATAAAAAATGCCATACAACTATCCCCTATGTTGTAGATGCTATAACTTTTGCAAAAAACAATCAATAAAAGCTTATTGCAATTTTGGTAAAATAATGTGGAAGATATATCGGCCTAAACTGATTATTTTTTATTTTTTTAATAAAAATATATATATATATATATATATATATATATATATATATATATATATATATATATATATATATATATATATATATATATATATATATATATATATATATATGTATATACAAATTTTTTTTTGGGGGGGGGGGATATTTATTATAGTAAAAATCAAAAAATCATTAAAAAAAAATTTAATTGTCGCTCTATTTTTGTTTATCATGCAAACAAATTAAACCGCAGAGGTGATCAAATACCACCTAAAGAAAGCTCTATTTGTGGGGCGTCAATTTTGTTTGGGCGCAATGTTGCACAACCGCGCAATTGCCAGTTAAAGCGACGCTGTGCCGTATCTCAAAAAGTGCTCTGGTCATTTGGCAGCAAGCCATACATTAATCATTTTTTCCCGTTCAACCAGTGGGTTAAATGAAAAAAAATATCTGGGCAGTCCCTCTGGACATAACCTTCCTCCCTGCAGCATGCAGCCTCAGTTTTTTTTCTGCCTAGCAGTGCCCTGAGGAAAAATGTTATTTATTTGAGAATCTTATATCAACTGCCGGCTGAGTGACAGGCTGGATATATAGATCCTTGTAGTCTCCTCAGTCCGGCCAGCGAGTGTGAGCACACCATTGCTAAAGGCTGGGTCTGTCACGACATACCCCATGACTCGTGGGGTGGGCTTTCTGCTCCAGGGTCGACATATGACTGGGCTGTGGTGTTGGTCCGGTCCACTCACAGTGGACCGGGCCGACAGCTACTCCGTACCATCGGTTGTGGGTCTGTCAGGGACGCGCCAGCAAGTCCTCGCAAGGACGGGTAAGTACGGTTCCTCCTGCCTCGGCAGGATGCAATAGCTGGGCATTCCCGGGATTAAGGGGTTCTCCTGTCCTCTTTCCCTGCTCTCTGTCTTTTACAAGGTTGATGTGAGTGCATCTTCTGATGCTTCCTTCGACCGCAAGGTTTTGCAGGCGGCTGTTTAAAGTTGCACCTCCTCCGAGCTCCAAAGCTCTGCTTGTTTGAGGTGAAGTTGTTTGTGTTCCCACCCCTCGTTTTTTGACACTGCTTGGGGACGTCCCACTTGTCAAGACTTGAGAAAGCTGTGTCCGTCCCATGGACGATAAGAGAAAATAGGATTTTTTGTACTCACCGTAAAATCCTTTTCTCTGGTGTCCATGGACGGACACCGCACCCACCCCTCCTTTTTAGGTTTGTACTGCTTGTTTACGAACTGAGGCTGCATGCTGCAGGGAGGAGGGTTATGTCCGGAGGGACTGCTCTCCTGTGAACAGGAACATAACCCACTTGTCAAGACTTGAGAAAGCTCTGTCTGTCCATGGACGACAGAGAAAAGGATTTTACGGTGAGTACAAAAAATCCTATTTTTATCTTTTTATCATATCATGGACTTATATGTGTGTGTGTGTGTGTGTATATTAAAATATATACACACACACACCACGAGAGCCCCTTGGTAGAGCATCCAGCTGCTGCATATTTTGGTCTGCCATAAATTCTGATAAGCTGCTGGCAGTGGGGCTGGACTCTGCCTGCAACTGTGCCTCCCAGGCGCCTGAAAACGCTGGGATTGACCAAAACTGCGCATGTGCATATGAAGCCTTCTATACATATTATAATGTACCCTGGGGAGATGTCTGTGAGTTGATGTGAAATCTGGGTAATTGAATTATATAGATTTTTTTATTTATTTTTTTATTTTTTTTATATACAACTGTTTTTTTTTTTTTTTTCAGGTTTGAAAGTGGTAGCACTCAAGTTCCCAGATGGCCTTACAACTGGCACATTCCCAATCGCCTGCTTAACTCAGCCAGTCCATCTGAAGTCTGCACGCAAGCATACCACACCAAGGGAGCCTAACCTACCTGCTGAGAACAAATGGAGATTTTCCAGCCAAGACTTGGAAAAAATTGAACAACATCTGGAGAAAATGCTCATGCCAACAGACACTGCCAGTAAGTAATTCCTTCCATTAGTATTCAAGCTGTCTCGTTCATCTATGTCACCCTGTCATTTGCTAGAACGTGGGTTTTTTTTATGTCCACTTTTACACCTACTTGCAACTGGTCATTGTACTTTATTTGGGTTAGAGGGCGGCAGGAATTTCAACTGATGGGCAAAAACATCTAAAGTTTAAAGATTCCCCAATTTTTTTTTTTTTTTTTTTTTTTTTAGCACACTTTTATATTAAGCGCTCTATTGCCAGTGTCCTGAAGACAGATCGGGCAATATAAGAAAGCATTTTATCAGAGAAAAAAAAATGTTATGCAGGAATTTATTCTTTATCCCTCCTATTCTTCTCAAGGAGTAAGTCTATTTCTTGTGACCATGGCAACAATATTCGGTCTGTATATACATGCATGTCTAACGGGACTGCTGGGAGGTCCAGATCTTTACAAAGCACAGACAGTTTTTATCTGTCTGTAGATATTATAGCGGGAAAGGGTCTAAAATAACGTTAATTTGCTAAAGTTACTTGACCTGTTTCTATCCTTCAACAAAACAGGAGTTCCACTTTACTTTGCATGCCCTTACTATACCTTTTTAAAGGATAACTGTATGCTAGAAATGATTTGTTTTTTTTTGGTAGAATGTAATGTGCAGTAAATCTGCATCCTGCGTAATAAATACCTGTCACTTCTAGAATTGCTGCCCTAGGCCTGACTGAACTTGTGCACCCCCTACTTTAAATATGACCCACCCCATTCCTGTCAAGGCCACACCCTTTTATGTTTAAGACCCACCCCTAGGGACACTAGTTCTGAGGGCCTGGGGGGCATTGAATTCCCTTAATTTGCATAGATTTCCTCTCACTTCCTGTTTGGCTATGGGGCAGGAAGTGAAGGGAAATCTCTGCAATGGGACAGGGATAGTAAACCATAAACTGACAGGGGCTATAACCTTCCCTTCCCTATAGTGTTGCCTATAGTTCTACTTTAAGCACAATTTTCAGATAATTTTTGGAGAGGACTAAGAAGATATAACCATGCCAATGGTGCAGCAGAAAACATATAGCAAAGTGAGGAAGGTTTGTGGTCCAGGATGATAGGACAGTCAAAATTAGAAGAAGCTTGCGTTACACTAACAGTGTAGCGCAAGCCGGCGGGGACTCTTTCCGTGCTGCCCCCCTGCAAAGTGCTGCTCTAGGCCTAGGCCAGGATACAGCATTGGATCCACCTCCGGAACCACAGCGGGGGAATTGATAAAGAGTGGCACAATCATAATGCTTGCACCACTCTTCTAAACATTAGAAACAAAGCCGATCCTGCCGCTAATTAACAAAAGGGGTGCAGTTGGTAATTGGGAGCGATTTGTTTTCTGTTCTATGCTGTGTCTGTGACAGACACAGCACAGCTAGAGCTGCATGCTACAGATTCCTCTGCCCTGCCCAACTCTGCTGAGATTAGGATGGAGGAGGGCTTGCGGGCACTACTCCTACCAGCAGAGAAAGGGATGTGGGCTGTTTGCTGACATTTTACAACTTGTACAGCAGGTCTGACCAAGTAGGAATCTGCGGCAGTTTTCTATACTGAAAGCTGCTGCATTCCCTTAGTTTGGAGCAGACTCTGTGCCGGTTTTTACATTACTCTGATATAGGAACTGGTGTCTGCTTTTTTACATTTTGCATTCATTACTACCAGGAATGTAATAGGAGGCAGGATTGTGATAATCGCATTCTAAAGTATGTGATTTACGTTTTTTTTTTTTTTTATGATTTTTTTTTTTTTCAGTCAACCCAGCAGGCTGAACAGAAAAACAAAAAGGTTGCCATGCTGTGATAAATGAGCAATTTTGTTGTGACAGGGGGACTGACCCCACCCCCACCAGAACACACGGATCAGCGCTCGCAGCTATTGGCTGCGAGCGCTGATCGGATACTGTTTTTCTGGCATGCCCCTTTTGATGGAAGGCAGACGTTACACCTGCTTCTGTATGACAGGCTGCTGTACACAAGGGCCGAATGTTAGCCGGTTTCTGTTGAACATCCCGATATTCGGCCTGTGTGTACCAGCCTCAAGTTAATTAAGCAGATCTCAATCATCAAACACTGATCGTCTGTGCTGGGTGCAGTTTTCTTAGACCGTATTCTCTTGCTTTTTAGGTATGTATTTGTAATTCATATTGCCATGCATCTCCCTCTGTCATCCACAGGTCGCCTCAGCCGTTTATCCACTGGTAGATCAGAGTCAAAAAGTTCCTACTCGAGAAACAGCCACGTTCCATCTTCTGCCAGCTCTGTCAGCTCCCGATCCATCCGTAGCATCAGTCCATCAGGCAAACCCTGGAAATGAATTATGTACAATCTCCACAATCTTCAGTCATTCCCGTTCAATCCCTGGTCTACTTGTCTAGTAGAACTTTTCTTATTCATACTAAAACAGTATTGCTAACTAGACTCAAGTTCTTTGGTGAAAAGCTGATGGAAATAGAATGTTTACAGGTTGTTACAATTACTGTGTAGAAGTTTCAATTTTAAAGTGTGGGGGGGGGGCGTTGTATGTTTTGGTTCTTTGTGTTGCGTAAAGCAGTTTCCTAAGAGATATCTCTACCTAACTTGATTGTAGATAAAATTTGGTTCAGATTACTTTAAATATTTTTGTAACTGCCCATTGAAAACTATGATGAGAAATCACTGGTTTAAAAAAATTACCACAATTTTGTGTTGCAATGTCCGTGAAAACCTATCATGGGCACATTCCACATCTTGTGAGACCAAGTACTCTTTTTATCAACGCTTGGGAGTATATTTAGAAAACATTCCTTGGGCGAATGTCACAAGGATTGCATCCAGGCAAATTTTCTCTAATGCTACGACTTCCTACGATTGTCAGCTTCATCTAGCGAGCAGAATGCTGTATAATTTTTTTTTTTTTTTTAAATGCTCCTATAGTTGTTGCTGTGGCTAGTTCACACAATACGTGCATGGAAAGGAATGGGAAAACCAGGCAGATTTCACTTGCAGAGACATAAATTTACATCATTTTCCATGCACGTTGACATTTAGTTTTCATATGTGTCAGTCATGTGCTCTGTTCACCAATTTTGATGTCACATTAGTTTTTTTTTTTTTTCGTGCAGAAACTGCATACACGTTGAGAAGAAATCTGCACGTGATGCCAGTGTTGTGAACAGGACACATTAAAGCGGGAGTTCACCCATAAAACATTTTTTACCCTTAGATTGATGCTCATTTTGTCTGGGGGATTCGGCTAGTTGTTTTAAAATCGAAGCTGTACTTACCGTTTTAGAGAGCGATCTTCTCCGCCGCTTCCGGGTATGGTCTTCGGGACTGGGCGTTCCTATTTTGATTGACAGTCTTCCAACGGTCGCATCCATCGCGTCACGAGTAGCCGAAAGAAGCCGAATGTCGGTGCGGCTCTATACTGCGCCTGCGCACCGACGTTCGGCTACTTTCGGAAAATCGGGACGCGATGGATGCGACCGTCGGAAGCCTGTCAGAAGACTGTGAATCAAAATAGGAACGCCCAGTCCCGCAGCCCATACCCGGAAGCGGCAGAGAAGATGTATCTCTAAAACAGTAAGTACAACTTCGATTTAAAAAAAAAAAGAGCCGATTCCCCTAGACAAAATGAGCAGGAATCTAAGGCTAAAAAATCTTATTTCCGGGTGAACCTCCACTTTAAGAACAACTGGCGTTTGTGTTTTTTTTTTTCATTTGTGCTCTTGCAGATCGTGTGCAGAAAGACTAACCTCTCTGCACCATGAGGTGAACAAGGCCTAAAATGTTATCTGCGCCCACACTGTATGGAAAGTCTCCCCACTGCACCATTCCCATGTTTATTGAGGTTGGGTAACCATGCTTTAACAAGTTAAATGTACAAAGTGTCAGTTTACCCAAACAGATATTTTCTTCTATTTGTAGGGAAGTTGAGCTCTGTATTTATGTTATAAAGAATGTAGCATGAGAAGTGGGAGAACCCAGAGGTGGCTGATAATTATAATGGGGAAGCCCCCAAGAGAATGATCGTGGACAACTAAGATCACTAGACCCAGCTCTAATGATATATTGGGTTTGGGTGAATTGATCCTTTGGTTATGTAATGAACCCTAAAATCAGCTGTGGGTACATTTTCATTATTTTACATAAATAATAATATTAGGCTTTTGTATATTCATTGGAAAGTAATATTCAAACATATCAGTTACAGTCCTTATTAAAGCTATGCATTCCATGTGCTAGTTGTAGTTATTACATGGTACCGTCTTTTGTAACTTACAGTAGAGTTCCAGCTAAAGCCTTGTACACATAGGCCGAAATTGTAAAGTTCGTCAGGAAGTGGCTGAATTTCGGCACGTGTGTACAGTTGTCTGTTCTACAGAAGCTGGTCTTATTACTGGCTTCTGTCAAACGGCCTGCTGGAAAACAGATTTGGCATCCAGTCAACACTGGTATCCAGTGGCTGCGAGTGCTGATCGGTGTGTACCAGGCTGGAGTGACTACTGACAACGGCTGCACCATGGGAGCCTATTCGTGACGTCATCCAGCTTTCATAGCCATTGTCGGGACTCTCTCCATTCCCCTACAGCTGCTGCTGACTAATGCAGGGGATCATGTGGAAACTTTCATACACAGGTTAGGTATTATCGGTGCCGGGAGGGGGGGGGGGGTTGGAGGGGGGGAGCATTTTTAAGACTGTGCTTTAGCTGAAATTCTACATTAAACTTGCCTTTTAGAATGGGGTATAGGTTTAGAGCAGCCAATATGCATAGATCTGTTTCCCTGTGGGCACCTCAGGAACTCTTATTGCCGCTATTACTAAACTAGGGTGTACCACACTTGCCAAATATACTTGATGTATTTGTGAATAATTGTGTGACAAGCAGTCCAAAGCTTACCTAAACACTCATTTATATAAATTGAATTCTGTTTAGTCACATATGACTTGTATTTGAGTAAAGGAAAGATAGTGCTGTTATCCATATCGGCCAAACAAGTGTTAGCTTTAGGGCTCATTCACATTATATGCATTGGGGAGCTTTACCCAATGCACAGACAAGGCAATTTGCCTTATGTTCTTAGTTCATTTAGGTCATGTTGGTGTGCGGCGAAAAAAAAAAAAAAAGTAGTACATGCTGCATACCGTATATACTCGAGTATAAGCCAAGTTTTTTAGGCCATTTTTTTGTGCTGAAAATGCCCCCCTCGGCTTATACTCGAGTCATCTTTTTGTGCTTAATCTCTCAGACTTTGGGGATCCGGTAACGACCGGCATTAGGTCCTCTGGACCCGAAACTTGGCACACGTGTAGCCCCATTTCTTATCTACAAGTGTGAAAAGTTTGTTGTCTGGGAGACCTATGGCTGGGGAGCACCGATTTTTCAAAGCCGGGCACCCCTTCCATAGACTCCCATGTTAAACGTCAGCCTAGTCATGGGCACAGTGAGGCATGCACATGGACACAGTGAGGCATGCAGATGGACACCCTAGGCTTATACTCGTCAATAAGTTTTCCCATTTTTTTGTGGTAAAATTAGGGGCCTCGGCTTATATTCGGGTCGGCTTATACTCGAGTATATACGGTATGTATGCCTTGCTTTATTCCACATCACAAAATGCCACAGTGTGTAGAAATGAATGACCTTTTATTTTGTGACATTTAAACAAGTAAAAAAAAAAAGTAGCAATAAAATTGCACCACCTATTCACAGCGCACATCAATAGGTATGCTTTATACAGAGCATAAAGTGTACATGCTGGTGTGAATAGGCCCTTAAACTGCACTAGAGAAGTGAAACATGATGAATTAAAATGTGGATGCTGTGTCATGTGCAACACATAACTTTACTTAAGGTTTTATGAATTGGACCTTGTGTAATTTACTATGATGTATCTTAAAATATATTTCCTATGGGTAGTTTATGTATTAAAGAGGAAACTCGTGTAATATAGGTCTACACTCCGAGTGTGCAATGCACCTTTTTTTTTTTTTTTTGCCATTTAATACTGTTTAGCATGGTGGCTCAGCATTAGAACATACAGTAGTGTTCTGTAAATAGGTGCAAATGGGATGTGCAGAGTTCAGTATCCATATCAACCAATCGGTAATCGGCAACAGTGGTGAAACCAGATTGTCTTTGACTCGCTTCACTTTGCACATGCTTGTTGCTTTTGTTGAATAAACTTAATTGAAGGATTTCTTAATTAACAGGATCTTTGAATAAAGATGGCCTATGTTCAGTAGTCCTGTATGATCATCTTTGAAATGTGCCAATACCTTACAACCAGCTGCATACAAATATCAAGCAAGTTGACTGAATGGTCGTTGAGCACATTGCTTTTTAAACTCATGGTGGATCACATTGTAACACATGATGGAGAGAGGGGAAAAAAAATACAAGTTCCCATATGATGTCACCCTTATTAAAAAGAATTGTTGACATTGATTTTGGATGAATTTTCATCTTGTTCTCTTCATATACTACAATGTTATTTTAGTTTTTGATGAGTAGGGGACTTGATTTTTGTATTTCTTTCATGTTTCTACACTACATACTTATTTTATTATACAAGGTACTTTTTTTATTCATTCATTCACTTCCAGGTCATAATTTTTGTGGAAATATTTAAGTTACAATGGTAGCCTTAACTTATTTGTAGCATCATTTTTGCAACTTTGTCAATATTCACAGTTCTGTATTTTTCATGCAGAGCATTTTAGCCCTCCATTCACACTTGAATGGTTTTAGGTGATTTTGAAGCATTTTATTTTGCACGTCCGAATGCACATTTTTAAGGTTTTTCTGTGTGGTGTCTTGTGCTATCTGAGCGCTTGAACCATGCCTGCTATGCCAATGTCTTCCCAGGCCCTCTGCCACTTGCTACAGTTCTTGTAATGGACATCACGGGGGGTTCTTATGGGCTTTTTTGCCAGGTGGAATAAAGCATTTACATCCTGTGTGGACACTCCTGAATGCTTCATTTTGTTTACAGGTGTTAGGTGCTAAATGCTAAAACTCTTGTGTTGTGCCTTTTCAGGCAACCTAGTTAAAGTCTATAGGGCCAAAAATGCGCGATTCTTTAAAAAAACTTTTCCATATTAGAAGTAGCAGCACAATGCAAAGGTATGAACGGGCACCATTGTATATAATAAGAATCTTCATGATGAGTGTTGTCGTTCTTTGGGAAATGCACACCAAGTTGCTCAGGTGTGATCTAAGGGCTAGCGTGCTATCATTTATCCCTATGGCACATGTGATTTCCTGAAAAACACACAAGATGAAGTAAACTAGACACCGTACACTGAAACATTTGGGTATAAGGGCCAGTCCACACTATAATGCAGTGCGGGAGACGTGCGTTCCCGCACCACATTCTGATCCCAATGCCTTTGTGATCTTCTGCAATGGTCAGTTCAAGTCAACGACAGCCCAAACGCATTGCGTTTCCCGCACCTGCCCACATTGGTTTGCATGGTACAAAAGTACAAGTTCAAAAAGTAGCGCAGCATGTAAGGTGTGGTACGATTTCAGCATGTTCAAAATGAATGGGGCTGAAACCGTGCTGCACAGAACTGCATGTGAAGCGCTCCTGTGCGCTTCACATACAGTGCCTAGTGTGAATAGGCCATAAATGTAGCCTGAATTAGTTTACAAACATGAGGAATGTGCCTTTTTTTTCATGGAATTTATAAACCTGCATGTTGGTTACAAGCGGTACTTCAGACCTAAAATACATGCTAGTTTCTGAACTCTCTGACTTTTTTTTATGTGTAAAACTCATGAGAAAAAATATTTGGGATCACAGTCATCATTTGCTGTGCCAGGGCATGTCCAAAGTAGTGACTTGGTAGGTAAAATCAAGTGCGTTTCCATGATGTAAAATGTCCTGTTATGGAAGCAGGCCTGTAGGAAGAGAAACCTTATTTTGTGAATGTTTTATTGTTTTTAAATGTTTATTTTAATAAATTACACCTGCTGCTACTGGAGGCAGTGCTGACTTTTGTGTTGTCCTATTTATTATTATTATTATTATTATTTATATACAAAAGGTCTTTAAAATATAAAAAAAAAAAATATTAAAAGCTAGAGTATTTTCTATGCTGTCTATTTTACAGGAAATAGAGTTGTGAAGGCAATACAAGTTGAAAGGGTCACAACTAAGCTTATACAAAAAATATTAATAAAGGCATACCCCACTACCAAGTACACAATGGGAACAGAGAATGTATGTAAAACGAAAAATGTACTTGGCGTGAAGCAATACATTTTTTTTTTTTTTTTTTAAGTGTTGCCAACCTACCAGATTTAAATTTTATTGACACAACACCAAAAATGTACTGGTACGGCCATGTTTTTACTGGAATTTCCAAAAGTTACAAAACTACAGTTTTAGGTGCAAATGTCAGTATTTAGGGCACAAACAAGTACAATATGCAATTGGCGACATGATGTAAGGTAGATATTAAGGCAAAAAAAACGGTTTTCTTATTTTATTTTTGACGCACATGAAATTGACTCTAAAGCCTCGTACACATCACGGTTTTCTCGGCAAGAAACAGCAAGAAAACTGCTGGCAGAGATGAAATAACCCTCTCCTGCCTTATTGCTAGGATTTTGTTAAGAGACTCCCAGTTGTTGCTCTTCACCTCCATCATAAGAGACAGCTCTCAAACTCACGGGAGCTACTGTGTCACGGGAGAACAAGAGCATGTGAGGGGTTTGAATCGGAGAAAAAAAAAAAAAGCTCACTCCTTTGATGGTAAGGGGCAACAGTAAAATCTGTGATGTCCTAGCAACATGGCAAGAACGGGATGATGCAATCTCTGGGAGTTTTTCAATCGGGCTTTAGGAGGCATGTAAATGGCCTACACCTATAGCAAGGACATTATTTAACCTTTTATCTACAGAAAACTTGACTTAATTGAACTCTTGACACCAAGATCTAAAAACAGATTGAACGCTTGATCCCAAGATCTAAAAATAGATTGACCTCTTGACCTTCAAAAGCTAATAATAGATTAAATTCTTGACCCCAAGATCTAAAAAAAAAAAAGATTGACCTCTTGACCCCACAAAATCTAATAATAGATTGAATTCTTGACCCCAAGATCTAAAAATTGACCTCTTGACCCCCAAGATCCAAAAATAGATTGACCTCTTGACCCCAAGATCTAAAAGTAGATTGACCTCTTGACCCCAAGATCTAAAAATAGATTGACCTCTTGACCCCAAGATCTAAAAATAGATTGACCTCTTGACCCCCAAGATCTAAAAATAGATTGACCTCTTGACCCCAAGATCTAAAAATAGATTGACCTCTTGACCCCCAAGATCTAAAAATAGATTGAACTCTTGACCCCAAGATCTAAAAATAGATTGAACTATTCACCCCAAGATCTAAAAATTGAATAAATGCTAATGCTATCTAATCTGTAAGATTAGATATGAATGAGCGCCTCCTGAGTGGGATATGTAAATACTATAGTAAAAGGTACGATCATCCTTGAGATTAGAATAATTGGATCTAAGGTCTCTGAATCAGAGAACCAAGAGGAGGAGGGGGCCAAATAGGACTATTATGGTACTGATACAAAGGTAAGAAGTGGAGGTAAATATTTAAAACAAGAAATACATTTTATTTAAACACATGTACTCCAACATGTGCTACCATTGCTATCAAGACAGGTAGGTCTTTCCACACATGTGTCCCCCTGGCTACTGTACGGGACCCTGTTTGGTTGCGCCTACTGTCCTCCTCTGGCGGGATCTTTTAGATTTGCTCCTGATGAAGCGGTACACACTACGAAACTAGTTGAGACTGGCATAACCTTCAACCCATCGTGCTGTCCCCCCCCCCCCCCCCCGAGAACCTCTATTTTGGTGTTGTAGATGGTTATCACCATTTTAATTTTGTATTATCTTTTGTCTGTGTTTAAATAAAATGTATTTCTTGTTTTAAATATTTACCTCCACTTCTTACCTTTGTATCAGTACCGTAATAGTCCTATTTGGTCCCCTCCTCCTCTTGGTTCCCTGGTTCGAGGACCTTAGATCCAATTATTCTATACTGTAAGATTAGATGTCCATCGCATTCCCTCCTCTTACATTAGATGTTAAGAGCCACCCCACCATCGGAAGTAAGAAAGTAAGGGCCTGGAGAAGGGCTGGAGATCTCCTGCAGCAGCAGGAAAGGTGCGAGGGCCACATGAAATGGCCTGGAAGGCCGGATTCGGCCCGCGGGCCTTGTGTTTGACACCTGTGGCATAGATGATGGACACCTCACCAACATGACACGTTCCCTCCTAAGTCACAGTGCCAGTTTCTTTCCACTCCCGGCTTGCCTTGCTACTGTCACAGACCTGCACAAAAGGCTCCGGCCACTCCACTCGGCTCCCTCTGCCAGACCCAGCCTCCACCAATGCCGCCCAAACATGCTTTAGCAGGCACTCGGATGGTCTTGGCTAGCTCCGGACCAAAACTGTGCATGCACAGTAACGAGCCGATGGTCACAACCATTTTTTTTTTTTTTTTTAATGGCAACCATTTCCTGTTACTGGCATTTCCTGGCAGGAGAATGTAGAATGAAGTAGAATGAAAACTCCTTCAAGCGTTAACCAGAAGCTGCTAGAAGTTACAAGACTGCTCTAACTGCTGATGAAAAAAGGTATTTAGTAGTTTTTATTTACTAAAATAGCATTTCCATGTTCTGTGTACTGTGGGAGACCAGATATAGTGAATGCAGGGTCCTGGGTTTAGTAACCAGGGCCGGCCTTTGGGGTGTGCGAGCTGTGCGGCCGCACAGGGCGCCATGGGCAACAGGGGTGCCGTGCGGCCATCACAGCTCGCAGAATGTAAGTCGCAGTCAGTTGCTCACATGATCACATGGGACCCGATAGTACCAATGTACCAGACGGCACTTTCAGGGGGGGCGGCAAATTGCACAATGTCTTGGGGGCGAGAGGCGAGGCCACAGAATTAGCTCGCACAGGGCGCCTGAACACCTAAGGCCGGCCCTGTTAGTAACCCTTTAACCCCTTTCTAGCTAGTTTCATTAGTATAGTGTACAGTATTATCACTGATCACCTTATTACTGTCACTAGTAACGTCAGTATCAGTTAGTCAGTATCCTTCAAAGCCAGTGTCAGTTAGTACTAGATTTCCCACCACACTATCACAGTCACATTATAAGTCACTGATCACTGCCATTACTAGTATAGTGTCTGTATGGATCAGTATCTCGATCACGATCAGATCTATACTAGTGTCTCCAATAGTATACCGATAGTGTCCCCAAAAACGCAGTTTGGTTTTTACCAAGGACATGTAGCAGAATACATTTTGGCCTAAATTTATGAAGACATTTTCAAAATGGCCGCTCTTTTTTTCGTTTTTTGTAAGAAAAAAGAAAAAAAAATCCAATAGTAATCATCAAATGCCACCAAAAGAAAGTTCTAATTGTATGAAAAAAATTATATAAATCTCATTTGGGTACAGTGTTGCATGACTGTGCAATTGGCAGGTAAGTAGCACAGTGCTGAAGGGGGTAAAACCTTCCAGAGATCAAATGGTAAACCTGGAGATCAGATTTACAGATTTTTTTTTCCTGGGAAACAAGGCTGAGGGTTTGCTATTCGCTGCCAGGTACGTACATGATACGGACCTGACAGTGGGGGGGGGGGGGGGGTTCACACACAATCCGGTTCCTGCAGCCACCGGGATTGTGTGTGAAACTAACAGGCAGACTCTTACCTGTCAGGCGAAAGCATTCAGGCGTCCCCCTATGTGGTGAAAAAAATAAGTTAAGTAAAAAAATAAAGTTACACCCATAAACCCCCCAAAAAAACGTGGATGCCCCCCAACCCAAATATACACACACACACATGAACGTAAACGTACACATCAGGGGCACCTACATGTGAATACGTCAAATGCGATTCGCATGTTACATATCGCTGGGCATGCTGAAATGAGAGCAAATTTTCTACCACCAGACCTCCTCCATAACACTAAACTGATACCTATAGGGGGCTTTTAAAACGTTTGCAAACTGGTAATTGTTCTTCTTCGTTGATGTGCGCAGATGAGGCTGCACTGATGGGTGGCATTGATGAGGCGGCACTGATCAGGAGGCACTGATAAGGCTGCATTGATAGGTGGCACTGAAGGGTACTGATGGGCATTGATAGGTGACACTGATAGACAGCACTGATAGGTGGCACTGAATAAAAGCACTGGTGGGCACTGATAGGTGGCATTGCTTAGCAGTATTTATGGACACTGGTAGGTGGCACTGATGAGGCAGCAGTGGCTCTCTGTGTGCAGGACCGATGTCCCGTTTACACAAGCCGGTAATCTGCTTTTTTTTTCCCCTCACACTGTCAGCGTGAGGAAAAAAAAGCTGATTACTGGCTTTTGTCTACCATCACTTGATCAGCTGTCATTGGCTAACACCTGATCACAAGGCAAGGGGCCAGGATCGGACCCTTACTCCGATCTGTGATCAGCCGAGGCTTATGGACTCGCTGATCACAGAGCGTGTGGCCCGCAGGGGGCGCCCAGGCAGCTCATGCACGGGAAGACGTACATGGAAGCCCTCCAGGCAATTTAGGCCCCCGTTGTAGCCATCTTTCGGCTATAGCTTGGGTGCGAGGAGGTTACGGTTTGACATGTTGGGTGTCTATTTACTCTGTGCAACCTCGTCACTTAAATTTTACCAAATTTGGGTAGTTTATTGCATTTGTTTGCCCTAATATTCATGTTAGTGTGTTTTTAACCTTTGCGTTAATAACGTGTGACATAAAAAATTGCAACTACCACTATTTTATTCTCTAGGGTGACTACTTTCAGAAAATATAGAATGTTTGCTGGTTTTGTGTAAACTTCAGACGTAAAAAGATTTTTTAAACATGTCTGCAAAAAAAAGCAAAACTGCTTGTTGCAGCGAAAAGGTTCTGTGCTCTTCCCCATACTGCTGTGCCAAGGCCAGAATGGTCTAGAACAGGAGGACAGGTATGGTCGCTGACAAAGCCTCCATGAAAACATGTGGTGAATTATTTGAAATAATTTTTGTTTAAAAAGTCCCTTGGCCATGCAGTGAATCTTTCCTTTCCCTCATGACTGGAATATCACTTGGTTTAGAATAAAGTTCTTGTTGTGCTGATATGTCCTGCGCCGTTGTCTGCTCGCCCTGTCACTTGCTGATCTTGTATGTATATGATCAGAATATATCATTTTGCCAGAAAGAAAGATGGCCGCCCGGTTGTCTTATTCCATGTTTCTGTGCTGTTCCCCCTCAGGCACGCACACATAAGGAAACCTTACTGTAGTCGCGGGAGCGCGCTGGAGTTGGTATTGGTAGTATGATGGGAAGTTGAGCGCAGGTAAGAGGGGAGCGAGGTGTGCGAGGATTGGAGTTCGGGGTGGGCGGCACTGATTAGTGGAGTCTCCACATGTGACTCCTCCATGTCTGTCTGCTGTTACGAGCAGGTCACTAGATGTGACAATATAGCGGGGGCACTGTATAGAAGGGCTAGGAATCCGGCTGTTCGTATAGGAGGAAGTCATCGGGCTCCTTTCACACTGCACCCCCCCTTCTGTGTACACCCCACTTCTGTGTGTGTACGTTACACCCCCCCCAATTCTGTGTGTGCACGTTACACCCCCCCCCCAATTCTGTGTGTGCACGTTACACACCCACTTCTGTGTGTACACCTTACATCATACACCCCACTTCTGTGTGCACGTTACACCCCCCCCCCAATTCTGTGTGTGCATGTTGCACCCCCACTTTGTGTGCACACGTTACATCATACACCCCACTTCTGTGTGTGCACGTTACACCCGCCCCCCCCCCCCAATTGTGTGTGTGCACGTTACACCCCCCACTTCTGTGTGTGCATGTTGCACCCCCACTTCTTTGTGTGCACACGTTACACCCTCACTTCTGTTTGTGTGTACACGTTACATCATACACCCCACTCGTGTGTGTGTGCACGTTACACCCCCCACTTCTGTGTGTGCATGTTGCACCCCCACTTCTTTGTGTGCACACGTTACACCCTCACTTCTGTGTGTGCATTTCTGTGTACACCCCACTTCTGTGTTTGCACGTTACATCATACACCCCACTTCTGTGTGTGCGCACATTACATCATACACCCCCACATTACATCATACACCCCACTTCTGTGTGAGCATTTCTGTGTACACCCTGCTTTTGTGTGTGCACGTTACATCATACACCCCACTTCTGTGTGTGTACACGTTACATCATACACCCCACTCGTGTGTGTGTGCGCGCACGTTACACCCCCACTCGTGTGTGTGCGTGCTCGTTACACCCCCACTCGTGTGTGCGTGCTCGTTACACCCCCACTCGTGTGTGCGTGCTCGTTACACCCCCACTCGTGTGTGTGTGCTTGTTGCACCCCCCACTCGTGTGTGTGCACGTTACACCCCCCACTCGTGTGTGTGTGTGTGCGTGTTACACCCCCACTTGTGTGTGCGCACTTATGTGTACACCCCCACTTGTGTGTGTGCATTTCTGTGTACACCCCCACTTGTGTGTGTGTGCATTTCTGTGTACACCCCCACTTGTGTGTGTGTGCATTTCTGTGTACACCCCCACTTGTGTGTGTGTGTGCGCGTTTCTGTGTACACCCCCACTTGTGTGTGTGCGTTTCTGTGTACACCCCCACTTGTGTGTGTGTGCGCGTTTCTGTGTACACCCCACTTGTGTGTGTGTGTGCGCGCATTTCTGTGTACACCCCCACTTGTGTGTGTGTGCGCATTTCTGTGTACACCCCCACGTGTGTGTGTGTGCATTTCTGTGTACACCCCCACGTGTGTGTGTGTGCATGTTACACCCCCACTTCTGTGTGTGCATGCGTTATACCCCCCCTTTTGTTTGTGTGCACGTTGCATCATACACCCCTCTCCTGTGTGCACCCCCACTTATGTATGTGCACGTTACACCCCCACTTATGTATGTGCACGTTACACCCCCACTTATGTATGTGCACGTTACACCCCCACTTATGTATGTGCACGTTACACCCCCACTTATGTGTGTGCATGTTGCACCCCCACTCCTGTGCGCATTTCTGTGTAGACCCCACTTCTGTGTGTGCACGTTACTTTCTGTGTATGCGCACATTACACCCCCCACTTTTGTGTGTGTACACCCCACTTTTGTGTGTGCATGTTACATCATAACCCTGTGTGTGCGCGCGCACACACGTTACACCCTACTTCTGTGTGCACGTTACACCCTGCACCCCATTTCTGTGGGTACCCTACACCCAACTTTTATGGACGCTTGTCATGACGGTGTGCAGTGTATAAGCAATTTTTCTAACCTCTTCAACACGGGCAAAATCCTTTATATGTACTTTTTTTTTTTTTTCTTCTACAAAATGACTTGGGAACCCCCAAAGATAATGTATATCTATCGCACGGAGGCCCTGGGGAATAAAATGTTGGGTGTTTTATCTCACACGATATTTGCGGAGCAGGTTTTCAAACACAAATCTAATCAGGAGGTAGAGTCCTAGATGGCTGTGACATTTGTGTACATCGCTGGACAGAGTGGGGGCTCAGGTAAATATTAGGGGGGCTGCTGCACATAGAAGTTTTATATCTTCTGTCTTCGGCTTTCTATATTCTTTAGAAAGTGAACATCATGTTAGAGATTTTCTCTTCTTGTTCAGCACTGGGGGTGGATTCTTGGCATACAGCCAAGATAGCTGATTGGAGGAAGGGCACCCCTTCCCCCCCCCCTCCACATTGGAAAAAAGAAGGAAGTAATGTGCAGAGCTCTGCTATGAGAAGGCAAGCTTTCTGCTAATCTATTTCTAGCAATCTGCTTGTTGGAAGTTATTAGGCTGACAGTGCTACGGAGCAGGAGAAGGCCACGGGATTCATTGCTTTGGGGAGGGATAAGAAAACGCTACAGATATGTGCCCAGCTCAAATTTCATGAATCGGGCTAACATCCACTTTAAACTGATGGTAAAGTCTTTTTGTTATTTTTAACTAACTAAAAAAAACAAAAAGCAAAAACATTGTTATACCTACCTGCCCTGTGAAATGGTTTTGCACAGAGCAGCCTGGATCCTCCTCTTCTCAGGTCCCTATTCTGTGCTCCTGGCCCCTTCCTCCCTGCTGAGTGTCCCCACTGCATGCAGCTTGCTATGGGAGCACCCGAGCCGAGTCACAGCTCAGTGTGTCCATTCAGCCCCGCCCCTTTCTCTTCTCGTTGGCTGACTGACTGACTTTGACAGCAGTGGAAGCCAATGAGCTGAGTCCCAGGCAGCCGCCACATTGCTGGATCTAGATGGGGCTTAGGTAATTATGAGGGGAACTGATGCACAGTTTTTTTTTCTATCTTCATGCATAGAATGCATTTAGATAAAAATCCTTCTGACTTTACAACCACTTAGTTTATGCAAAGAATCAATATTTTCTCTGCAATTTGCCCTGGCATGCTGTCAATCACTTTCTGAGCCATATCATGTCTGATGGCAGCCCATTCTTGCATAATCAATGCTTGGAGTTGGTAAGAATTTGTGTGTTTTTTTTTTTCCACCTGCCTCATGAGGATTCACCACAAGATCTCAATGGGATCAAAGGAGTTGTAAAGTCTCAAGGTTTTTCACCTTGATACACTCTATGCATTAAGGTGAAAAAAATTCCTACCCCCCACCACTGACACTCATTCCTACCCCCCACCAGCACAGCCACTCATCCCCCAACTCTGATGGGGACACCACTTGCTGTGGGGGGGGGGACTCTGATGGGGACACCACTTGCTGTGGGGGGGGGGGACTCTGATGGGGACACCACTTGCTGTGGGGGGGGGGACTCTGATGGGGACACCACTTGCTGTGCGGGGGGGACTCTGATGGGGACACCACTTGCTGTGGGGGAGACTCTGATGGGGACACCTGCTGTGGGGGGGGGGGGGGGACTCTGATGGGGGCACCTGCTGTGGGGTGGGAGGGGGAGTAATAAGTATGTTGGATTTAGTTATTGTGCACTTTTTGTATGTATATTAATTGATTTTATGGTACAGTGGTATTTTTTGCAAATGTTCAATTGTTGAAAATGTTCAAATTTTATGCACATTATATGCAACAGCAGTATTTGCACTGTAAACATTTTTTATTTATATAACGTGTGGGTGAACCTAAACTGTATCGCTATGCTGTGGTTCCTGTAGGCTTTGCGTGTGTGCGCGGGGGGTTGGGGGCCTCCATGTCTATTTTGCTTGGTGCCCCCAAATTCCTTCAAACGGCCCTGCCTGAACCTGATCGTTCCAGTGATAGGGTAGAGTAGAGCAGCTCCGGCCTTTGTCTTGGGTCCTCATTGGCTAGATTGATAGCAGCAGGAGCCGTTGCCTCCCCCTGCTGTCAATCAAATGCAGTGACACGGGGCTAAGTACTACGGTCTGTCACTGTACAGCAACAGTACTTGGGAGCACACCAGCACAAGTTCCCCATGGAATGTGGCACTCAATGAAGGGGAGGAGCCAGGAGTGCCATCGGGGGACCCCAGAAAAGGAGGATCTGGGCTTCTCTGTGCAAAACCCGGGACCCAAATTTTCAATGTTTTGTTCCCAAAGCCACTTGGTTATCACTTTTGCCTTATGGCAATGTGCTCCATCATGCTGCAAAAGGCATTGTTCGGCACCAAAGTGTTGGTCAGCTGTCTTTATGAATCCTACACTTGTACCTTTTCACACTTGTTCTCTGGTATGTATAAGGGGAACTGTTTGCAGACTTGCACTATGCACATTGTATGCACTCTGCCCCTATTTATTGCAGGTGGAAAAATCTCCTTGATAAGTTATACAACCTCTTTATGGTGACTATATCTGGCAGGCATCACAGTTGTAAAATGTAGTTCAACTAGATCTTCTTCTGAACCAATCATCTAAAACAATAGTTCTTAAATCTAGGGAGACCAGGGCCCAGGAGATTCTTCCAAGCTCTGACATGGCTGCGATCGACTGGTAGATTGCAATCGATCTGATGCCAACTCTAAACCTTCCCTTCTCCGTCCATAACGATCAAAAAGAAAAAGTTTAGGCTGTAGATGCACTTTAAATTTGTAACCTATTCTCATAAGAAGCTGCAGGACTGATCCATTAAAGCTGAAAAAAAGAAATGACATACTATTGCAGTCGAAACCCACAGCAACCGATCAAAATCGTATTGGCTTCCTGAAAAATACAGTAAAATCTGATTGGTTCCTCATAGTTACAAGTCCAGTTCTCTACTTTATTTTTAATTTTCCTTTTTTTAGGCCTCGTGCACACTGGAAGTCCCCTTCTTTTTTTTTTTTTTTTTAACTGCTGCTGAATGCCCCTGCATGTTGGCCTATGTGTCCATGGTTTTGGCAGAAAAAAAAAACAAAAAACGCTTGATGCACCCAAATGCGCATTGGCGGGTTTAGTGCTTGAGCGTTCATTAATTTCAATGGCCAGTGAAATTAATTGATGCCCAAATGCCTGGCACATCTGAACACGTGTCAGTATTTTTTCTGCCAAAACTGCTACCAGGAAGCAAAGTCCAGTGTGCATGAGGCTTTAAGCCCCTTTCAGATGTGCGGACCGTATGTCCGCATTTTCATCCATCCGTTGTGGATGAAAACGGGACATACATTGGTCCCTATGTGATTGCGGGTGTCAGTGGATGACCATCCGCTGACACCTGTAATCACCCGCCTCCACAATGATCCGATTTTTTTCGGACGGAAGAAAATCCTATTTTTCTTCCGTCTGGCGGATCGGGTGAACACTGACATACAGTCCGAGTTCATCCGAGCGGAGCGGAGGAAAGACAGGGCGGTGCCTACACAGTGTGCGGGGACCGCCCTGTCAGCCGACGGCTCAGCTGGGATTTTACGGAGGATCCCCGCTGAGCTTGACGGACACACGGAGGTGGATCATTACTGATCCGCCCCGTGTGAAAGGGCCCTAAGTCCCTGGAGCAGACATTATTGTACAGCGATGAATACAGACTTGCAGTGAGCAATTTTGAATTGGGTATCAATGAAAAAAGTAATCGCTGGGCAGACGGCAGAGAAAACATTTTAGGATGAGGACAGTGTTCAGCTCCACAATAGATAAAAGCCCTGGATAAGAATGCTAAAGTGCATACCCAAAACCCCACACATGCCCCTACAATAGATTGCATGCTTCCCTGCCAGCCTACCATGTGTGCTGCAGTTCATCCAAACATGTTGGCTGCAGGAGGCTTCTGTGTATTTTCAGCACAGCTTTCTGCTGGTTATGCAAATGGGGCTCCACTGTACTGTCATCAGCTCTGGTATCCCTCATGACCATGATCTGCATTCTCCTAGGTTTCCACTGGCCCCCAGAACAAAGGCAAAACCAAAAGGCTGCTTCAAGCCAGCCCCGGCTGCTGCCCTGTACTAGTATGCAAGCTGGCACCTGGTGTGCATCACTGTCCTGGCACTGTCAGGTAGCCAGAAATGGTCATACCTCATAATATGGTTTTGATAACTGAGCTCTAAAGGTAAAATAAATCTAAAGAAAATGGTATACTGTGTATCCAACTTTAATGTTGACTATCCATAGATGATGATTTAAAAGCCTTTACAGAGGCGGTCTAGTTACTGCTTGTATTCTGTTTGTGGTGATACGTAGAAAGATCGCTGTTTGCATGTGTGCGGGACCGATGTGCGCATTTGCCTTTGCAAACAAAGGTGGGGAGCCGGAATATATATATTTTTTCATACATTTTATTTTTACACTGTTGCTATGTCTGGGTAAACTGGAAGTGATGTGAGGTCGTTGCTTCTGGGTTACTATGGTGCAGAGCCATTCAAAGTCGATCCCAGCTTTGTTCGCCTGTCTGGCAAGCTGTGGGCGTGCTGGCTGGTCACACCGACTAGTAGCTCAGGTCTACTGGAGGGACGGGAGAGCCTGAGAGAACTGTGAAGAAGGGGAGGAGGAGGAGGGGGGACCGACCCCCCCCCCTCCCGCTGCTTTTAAAAGCAATTCAGATGCTATTTAGCAGCTAGGATTGTTTTTACAAGGGAGCTAACTGACGGTTCTAAAAAAAAAGGGGGGGGATGCAGGCATCATCCAGTATAACCACTTGAAGTCCAGCGACGTTATGGGTATGTTGCTAGTTGGAAAGTGTTTCATGAAGGTGAGTTGGAATGAGGGGAAGAAAGCATTTTCCGTAGGTACAGCAATGAACACAATGAATGGGCCTATGTGCCCATGCAAACATGGCTGCAGGGAAACCAACATAGTGTTAACCTAGCCTTTTGGGGATTTAAGAACCAGAAAATCCACTAGCACTTTAGACGCACAAGCATTGTAATGTGTCCTCCTATTGGACTCTCTAAAGCAGGGGTCTCAAACTCAAATTACCTGAGGGCCACAAGACAAGTTTTCATATGCCATGGGGGGCCGCATGCAAACTTTCAAACTTCAAAAACAACAGTACTGGTGTCAGCGAGCGCATTATTACCCCCAGCACTGGTGTAAGTCAGGGTTTGACAGATTTGCTTGGAATCTAGGAGCCAGCTAAAATAGTTAGGAGCCAGAAAACGCACCCCGTCCCGACGAGCTTGCTCGCAGAAGCGAACACATACGTGAGCAGCGCCCGCATATGTAAACGGTGTTCAAACCACACATGTGAGGTATCGCCGCGATTGGTAGAGTGAGAGCAATAATTCTAGCTCCTCTGTAACTTAAAACATGCAACCTGTAGTTTTTTTTAAACGTCGCCTATGAAGATTTTAAAAGGGTAAAAAAGTTTGTCGGCATTCCACAAGCGGACACAATTTTGAAGCGTGACATGTTGGGTATGAATTTACTCGGCGTAACATTATCTTTCATAATATTAAAAAAAATGGGGATAACTTTACTGTTGTCTTATTTTTTAATTAATAAAAGTGTAATTTTCTCACCTCGTCTTTTCAGGACAGCACCTGGAGAGAGCGCAGCTCCACCCACTTCCCAGGAAACACCGCAGTCAATGCTATAAATTCCGCCCCCTTCCACCATGGCCTCAGATGTAGTGTTTCCTCCGGCCATGGTGGAAGCGCTGCAGGGAACCAGGGGTGTGCTGTTCTCTCCCCAGGCGGGGAAGGTGGATTGTGTGTAAGCATACCGGTGTTTTAGGTTAGGAGGTGATCCTCCAGAGGCGGACTCGACTTCTCCCCTGACGTGCGGGTGAAAGTCGGGTGCTTCTCCTCTTCGGTCCGGCGAGGACAGAGGCTGCTGGAGGTCCCGCTCCCTTAGTCCGGGCATCGTAGCTTGCGGGGGGGCGGTCAGGTGCCGTCCTTCCCGCATACGAGGCTCCGGAGCGGAGGGCGTAGTGACGTCCTTTCCGGGTGGAGGCGGGACTTCCGGCGGCGCGTGGCGGCTTCCGGTTCCGGCCGCCTGGAACGCAAGAGGGGGAGTGAGCCTCGGCGGTGCTATTTCCGGGTCTCGCAGCGGCGAGAGGAACCCGGGAGATTTAAAAGAGCTGTCGCACGCCCGCAGCGTTCTGGGACCATGGAGCCAGAAGACGCAGCGGAGGTGGCGGGAGCAGGAGCCACAAGCACCAGCCCGGCCCAGGTAGGAGACCCAGCGAGGGTCAATGTACCAGGGTGTTGTTATGTCCCTCTTTTCTGCCCCTTCGGGGGAGGGGAGCCTGCCTCACTCACCCTAGTCACTTCTGTGGGTGCGTGTAGTTTTTTGGTACAGTGGTGATGGGTGCTGGTTTTTTATTTGTTCACTAGCTGTGTGCACTTGTGTGTTTTGTTGGCTGGCGTACAAAGGTTAAACATAGCGTTGTTGTCCTTTGTGTCGTTTCAGAAAGTTAAAGAAAAACTTAAAGTGGTAGAACCTCCTCCTTCCAAGAAGCGGTGTGCTACTTGTAAAGCTTCCCTTAAAGGGAACTGGACCAAACCTTTATGCAAAACTTGTATTGCGGAGATTGTCAGGGGGGAAGCCTCTACTAGTTCGGCCTCTGAGCAGACCACCGTCAAGGGAACGGGGGAGTTGCTCTCTTCATTTAGGGAGGAGTTGCACCAGACTTTCCAGTCTTTTCGCTCCTTTCTGGACAAGGGTCCGACTAAAGGATCTAAGGCCAGGGCCAGTACCCCCTCCACATCTAGAAGGTTAGACAGTGAGTCCGAGGAGGAGGAACCTGAAAATGCTATTTCAGGATCAGAGGCGGAGGATGAAGAAGAAAGGGATACTTCTTCCTCACGCTATAAACTGTCCTTAGAGGAGGTTGATGACCTATTAAGGACAATTCATTCTACCCTAAACATTAAAGAAGATGCGACTCAGCTGTCATTGCATGACAGGATGTACCAGGGTTTGGATGAGGTAAAACATCGTACCTTCCCGGTACATAAAGTATTGTCTGAGACAATTAAAAGAGAATGGAAGGACCCAGAGAAGGCACCCTTCTTTTCTAAATCTCTGAAAAGGAGATTTCCTTTCGATGAGGATCCAACGCAGGCCTGGAATAAAAGGCCTAAACTGGATGCAGCATTCTCAAAAGTTTCCCGCAATACGGACCTAGCTTTTGAGGATACAGGTGCCCTTAAGGATCCCCTGGATAAAAGAGCAGATAGCCTGCTCAAAAAAGCCTGGGATACCTCCTTGATTAATCTTAAACCAGCTATGGCATCCACTGTGGTGGCCAGAAACCTTGAGCATTGGCTGGATCAGCTCAAAGGTCATATCGAGGCCGGTACCTCTCGTAGAGAGCTTTTGGAGTCCTTTCCAGTCCTTATGAAAGCGGTAGGCTATATAGCGGATGCTTCGGCTGAATCCGTGAAGCTCTCCGCCAGATCCTCGGCGTTGATAAATTCAACCAGAAGGGCCTTATGGGTTAAGACCTGGCAGGGGGACACAGCCTCTAAGCTGAAACTGTGTGGGTTACCTTTTGAAGGAGACTTGGTTTTTGGCACAGGACTAGACACCGTCCTGGATAGGACGGCGGATAGAAAGAAGGCTCTTCCTTTAAAGAAGGTAGATTCGGGGCCCAAGAAAAATTTTCGTCCTTTTTTCCAAGCCAAGGGTCCTAAGGAGGCACAAAGAGGTCAGGGTGGTAGACCCTGGCGGTCCCAGAGGGGCCGCGGGAAGCCTGGGGTGTTGTTTCGCTCCCCCAGCCAACCTGCTAAGCCCCAGTGACGGTCTCCCAGCTGTGGGTGGTCGGCTCCAAGCCTTCCTTCCACAGTGGGCAGAGGCGACGTCCAGTCCGTATGTGCTCAAACTGATTGCAGAGGGATACGCACTGGAGTTTTCGGGAAAACCACCGTCGCGGTTTTATGTGACCCAATTGCCCAGGGAGCAAGAGAAGTCTCAGGCTATGCTGACATTAGTGGAGGATTTTCTCCAACAGAGGGTGATTACGCCAGTTCCCCAGAGAGACCAGGGGGAGGGCTGTTATTCCCATATATTCCTTGTAAAGAAGCCGTCGGGCAAATTCAGGTTAATTTTAAACCTGAAGGTCCTGAATCTAGCTATCCGGTACAAGAGATTCCGCATGGACTCTATATACTCGGTGAGAAAGCTTCTTCCCCTGGGGTGCTTTCTAGCTTCAATAGATTTAAGGGATGCTTATTTGCACGTCCCGATCAGGACTTCCTCCCAGCGCTATCTGCGTCTAGCCATCAGAACAGAGAGCGGAGTGAGACATTTTCAATTCAGAGCCCTCCCATTCGGCCTTTCCTCCTCTCCCAGAGTCTTTTCAAAGGTGGTGGCAGAGGCCTTGGCACCCCTAAGGCTCAGGGGGATTTCCATAATTCCATACTTGGACGACCTCCTGCTGTTCGCCAAGTCGGAGGAGCAGCTTCTCCTGGACCTGAGGAGGACCCAGGCTCATTTGGAAGGGCTCGGTTGGATCCTGAACAAAGAAAAGTCAAGTCTAGTGCCCTCCCAGAGGATAGTCTTTCTAGGATACGTTATAGACTCTGTTCAGGGGAAAATCTTTCTACCAGAAGAAAAGATAGAGAAAGTTCAGGCTGCGGTGAAGGCAATTCAGACGAATGTGCCGATTTCTGTGCGCTCAGCCATGTCCACAATGGGCTTACTCACGGCCTCCATTCCGGCGGTGCAGTGGGCTCGTCTCCATTCAAGGGGCCTACAACAGGTGATCCTTCAGAATTGGACCCATGGGGAATCCCTAGAGAAGAGATTCAGAGTTCCGTCTTCAGTGAAGAGGAAACTTTGGTGGTGGAGAAGCCAGGCAAATCTGCGCCTAGGTCTGTCTTGGTCCTTCCTCACTACAAAGGTCCTAACTACGGACGCGAGTTCGTGGGGATGGGGTGCTCACCTGAACGGGCAGATGGCACAGGGATCCTGGACGAGGGAAGAGTCCAGAAGGTCCTCCAATTGGAGGGAACTCAGGGCCATTTGGTTAGGGCTAAGGGCCTTCCAGGAGCTGATTCTGGACCAGCATGTCCAGATTCTGTCAGACAACGCCACAGCAGTGGCGTATGTTTCCAGACAGGGGGGCACGAGAAGCAGAGTACTCCTCAGTCTGGCCTTACAGACTCTGTCCTGGGCAGAGGTGAATTTGGCTTCCCTATCGGCAGTACACCTAAAAGGCAGCCTAAACATGCTGGCAGACTTTTTAAGTCGGACGAGGGTTCTGGAATCGGAGTGGTGTTTATGCCCGGAGGTCTTCCAAGAGCTAGTAAACAAGTGGGGAACTCCTCAGATAGACCTGTTCGCGGCCCAGTCCAATGCCAAGGTTCCGGTTTATTTTTCTCTAAACAGAATGGACCAGGCAGAGGGTCTAGATGCGTTAGTTCAACGCTGGCCCTTCCGCCTGTGCTATGCCTTCCCCCCGGTTCAGATCATTCCCTTAGTGTTACGGAAGCTTCAGGAGGAGAAGACTACTCTGATCCTGATAGCCCCATACTGGCCCAAGAGGCCTTGGTTTTCGAGTCTGTTGGAACTGGCGGTAGAAGACCCCTGGGTTCTACCAGTCAGAAGAGATCTACTTTTTCAGGGCCCTCTACTGCATCCAGACGTGAGTCGGTTAAGGCTCACGGCCTGGTTACTGAAGAGCTAATTCTTAGCAGGAAGGGTCTATCCAAACGTTTGGTAGACACGCTACTTAGTAGTAGGAAAGAGGTCACTAGGGCCATCTATTTCAAGACTTGGAAGGTTTTCAATTCTTGGTGTGAAGTTAAAAATTATTCTCCTTTGAATACTTGTTCCGTCTTGGAGTTTTTACAAGACGGTATGGATAAGGGTCTGGCAGCCAGCACCTTGAAAGCGCAGGTGGCGGCTTTGTCAGTGTTTCTAGAGAGACGTTTATCTCTAGAGCCTTATGTCATCAGATTTTTTAAGGCCTTAGCCAGGGCTAGGCCTTCCCCGTTTAAATTTTTCCCCAAGTGGGATTTATCAGTGGTCCTGGGGGGTTTGACTCAAAAACCCTTCGAACCACTGGTAGACGCCTCTGTAAAGTCTCTAACTTTAAAATTGGTGCTTTTGGTGGCGGTCACCTCAGCAAGGAGGATTAGCGAGCTTCAGGCGCTTTCCGTTTTGGAGCCTTTTTTGTCAATCTTCCCTGATAGGGTAGTATTAAGAACTGATCCGAGTTTTCTTCCGAAGGTAGTGTCAGTATTTCATAGGACGCAGGAAATAGTGTTACCTACATTTTGTCCAACTCCTTCTTGTCCGAAGGAGAGGGAATTCCATTCCTTGGATGTCAGGAGATGCATTAGACGCTATCTAGAGGTCTCTAGCGAGTTCAGAAAGGCGAATTCGCTTTTCGTTCTGTTTTCAGGTTCCCGCAAGGGGCATGGGGCTTCCAAAAGTACGCTGGCTAGATGGTTGCGCATGGCTATCCATGAGGCATACAAAGCTAAAGGTTTGGATCCCCCTCCGGGAGTTATGGCCCATTCTACTAGGGCGGTGGCAACTTCCTGGGCAGAACGGGCTGGAGCTTCACCAGAACACATCTGTAAAGCGGCAACGTGGACGAGCTTTTCCACCTTCGCTCGTCATTATAGGATGGATTTGCTCTCTGTGTCAGAGCAGTCTTTTGGCAGGAAGGTCCTGCAAGCGGTGGTCCCACCCTAGAGTAAGTACTCGGTTATCATCTCCAGGTGCTGTCCTGAAAGACGAGGTGAGAAAACCTTAGTTAGACTTACCGGTAACGGTATTTCTATGAGTCTTTCAGGACAGCACCGATAACCCGCCCTTTTATGATTAAAGATAATATATATATATATGCTAATGTGTGTAGTTTCTATGTTCTGCTTATCTAATTTCAGCGTGGCCGGAGGTACTCGTGAACAACTGAGGCCATGGTGGAAGGGGGCGGAATTTATAGCATTGACTGCAGTGTTTCCTGGGAAGTGGGTGGAGCTGCGCTCTCTCCAGGTGCTGTCCTGAAAGACTCATAGAAATACCGTTACCGGTAAGTCTAACTAAGGTTTTTTCCCAAAAAAGTGCGCTTGTAAGACCGCTGCGCAAATACGGCGTAGCAGAAAGTATTGCAACGATCGCTATTTTATTCTCTAGGGTGTTAGGATAAAAAATATATATAATGTTTGGGGGTTTTCTTTAGAGGGAAGAATATGGCAGTGAAAATAGTGTAAAATGACATTAGAATTGCTGTTTACCTTGTAATGCTTAACTTGTAATACCAACGGCCACCACCAGATGGCGCCAGCTCACATCTGGTGGTAATAACTTGTAATACCAACGGCTCACCACCAGATGGCTCCAGCTCAAAAAAAAAAAAAAAAAAAATTTTTTTTTTTTTTTTTTTTTTTGCTCCCCTCACTTCCACCCTGCCTGAGGGCCATTTATAACTGGTCCGCGGGCCGCAAATGGCCCGCGGGCCGGTACTTTGAGACCACTGCTCTAAAGCAATGCGTGGAAAACAAAGGCAGGTGACATAATCTAAGCTCAAATTTTGAGAAGTCAGCTGGTGAAAGCGGTTTCAGGGGTTGGGGATGAACAGCAGTAGAGTGTTTTAAGGAAATTAAAACCTGCATTGTTTCATTTAAAATGTGTGGAGACATTTATTTTGCTGCTCTTCATCCTGCTTCTTTGACTAGCACAAAGCACATCAAGGGTCAGCTTCACATAGGTCGAGTGTGAGAATGGCAGGTGCACATTGAGATCAACACTGGAAATCTCATTGGGTGGTATACATCTGCCACAATGTTTATTTGTGGCAGAACCCTTTGGGACCACCAAAATGGTCTATGGATCACAGGTTGGTGACCGCTGTTATAGACCTTGCCTTAGAGCCGGTTTACACAGGGGCGGCTTGGGATCCGACTTTAAGTTGCCCGACATGTCAAATTACATTGAAATGAATGAAGCCGTCTTAATGTACACTACTGAAGTCACTCCGACTTCAGAAAAGGTTCCTGTACTACTTCAATCCGACTTCTAGGTGACTTGTACCCATTGATTTCAATGGAAGTTGCCTCCAAGTCGGATCCCCGGTCTTAACTGAAGCAACTTTCTTGGCAAACCCCTCCCTCCCCACAGAGCCGATTACTCTTTGGCCACTCGCAAAGTCCCCTGTCCTGGAGGTGACATCAAGTTGCGCTGTGGTTCACGCTTAAGTCACGCTGAGGTCGCCTCGCAAAGTCGCGCACAGAATCGTGTTGCCCCTGTGTAAACCAGCTCTAACTGTCACATTACTTACTGGATTGACTTTAAACTATAACTTTATGAATTACATTTATAAAAGCATTACAATAGAACAACCTCATCACTATTATGATTTTTTTTTTTTTTTACAGTGTATCTATTTTACCCTGGTAAGAAGCAAGTGTTGTTTCATATGGGGCTGAACACATTTTTCCCTCTCAGACGTCGAACGGCCTGTTGAGAAAAAGCTTCTCAGTCAACCGCTGATCAGTGTATTCTGACAGAATACCCGCTATAAGAACACAATGGGGGGTGGTTACTAAAACTGGTGCAGTTGATTGGTTACTAGTCTCAGCTGCACCAGATTTGAGTGTACCAGCTTTAGTGAATCTCCCCCAATGTCTCAATGGGGAGGATTCCTGTATCTGCTGACTGATTAAACAAGAAGGGCTAATCTATGGCCATCTTTACTTCCTGCCTCTAAAGGATCTGAGGTTGCAATCAAATGACATCTGAGAGATTTTCGTGCCTGGTGTCAGCTTATCAGACCAGAGGATCTTGTTCCAAGTAGTACTGTGACATGGTGTTCTACGGCTTGCAAAACTTTTGGAAGGAGTGTGGTCTGTTTTGTCATTGACTATGTCAAAATTTCCTTTCATCAACCTGTACTTGCTATTTGGTGTTGGTGCAAGGCAAAATATTGTGTTTTGTGTGTGTGTGTAAAGCTTGGCTATACACTATTGGGATTCGTTTTAAAGTTTTTCATTTTAAGAATGTACTTTTGTTCAATTTTCTGATTGTTAGTTGGGTCAAATCAACATTTGTTTTCTACTGGACTGACAAGAAAACTGGATGGAAAATTTTTCCTAAACGGACAAATTTGTATGTAATTTTTGTTCATTCAAGTCCATGCACTCAAATGTTAAAAGCAAACTACATTTTGAATTATAAAATATTTGAAGTTGATCCTTCAACAACCCCTTTGGGCACTCTTATCACCTTTTTGGAGTTTGACCCTCAAAACAACTGTCTTAAGTCTATATCTGGGACCAGGCTGTACGCTGGCTGATTACATTCAAGGATATCCAGCCACCCAGGAATGTATCAGACAACCGAGTTCAGACACAAGGAAGAGATGTATAGATAGATATAGATATATATAATATATATGTATGTGTGTGTGTGTGTGTGTGTGTGTGTGTGTGTGTGTGTGTGTGTGTGTATATATATATATATATATATATATATATATATATATATACAGAAAATGCACTCACTTTGAAGCAAAATGGTATCGCTTAACACACTCCTAAAGTGTACAGGACGGAGCCGCACTGTCAGCATGCAAAACACCAACAAGATCAGGAACTCGTCAGTGTTTTACAGAACTCTTGCATAGGGATAGTGACCTCTCTTAACCTACATGATCGATTTTTTTTTTTTTTTTTTTTAAGCTCTAATGCCGCGTACACACGGTCCAACAACAAATGTTCGATGTGAGCTTGTTGTCGCAAAATCCGACCGTGTGTATGCTCCATCAGACATTTGCTGTAGGAATGGTTCTCAAATTTTCCGACAACAAACGTTGTTGGAAATGCCGGCTGTGTGTACAATCACAATTCAACACACAAATCCTACGCATGCTCGGAATCATTGAACTTAATTTTTCTCGGCTCGTCGTAGTGTTGTACATCACCGCGTTCTTGACGTTCGCAATTTCCGACAACATTTGTGTGACCATGTGTATGCAAGACAAGTTTGAGCCAACATTCGTCGGGGAAAAAAAATCCAAGTTTTTTTTTTATGTCGGGAATGTCCTACCGTGTATACGCAGCATTACTGTTCCCTGCTCACATAGGGACCTGGCATCACTACTGGAATACCTGCTGCTTCTCAGAGCATTGGCCTTTATGGAATTCTCAGGCGACCTTCTGTTAAGAGTTGGGTCTCTGGATCATTGTAGTCGGCATGTTCAGAAGAGCCTAAGAGGTGGTTTATATCTTTGATTCAGAGACCGTTTCTTAGGGGATTTGTTTTCTTCCCCCCTGTGTCTTTTCTCGTCTGCTTCTATATGGAATGTACAGTGACCCTTGGCTGGGCACCATTGAAGCAGTATTGGGGTTAACACAGGTGAGATCTAACGAAAAAGAACAATACAAACTTTTGTGGTGGAAAGAATTGGAACATTTCTTGACCTATATCTTTTATGGTATTTCAGATGGGGGTGTTCCTCTTGTACAATAAGATACCCTTTGCCGTCCGTTTAAGCTCCCAGTATTTTTATTAACAGGTGGGATTGAGGGGAGTGGATCTCATGTATTGGAACCTGCTATGAACTCTTAGGCCCCGTACACACCATAGAATCCATCCGCAGATAAATCCCAGCAAATGGGTTTCAGCGGATAGATCCTATGGTGTGTACACGCCAGCGGATCTTTTTCCACGGATATATCTCCCCTGGGATGGATTCCAGCAGATCGGATATTTGCTGACATGCAGAACATATCCATCTGCTGGAGTCCATCCCAACAGATGGATTCGCTGGTCTGTACAGACTCACCGGATCCATCCGTCCGAAGGGATCCCCCGCATGCGTCGTAATGATTCGACGCATGCGTGGAATTCCTTATATGACAGCGTCGCCGCGTCATAATCGCGGCGACGGCGCGACACGTCATCGCCAGAGGATTTCGGCGCGGATTTCAATGCGATGGTGAGTACACTCCATCGCAGAGAAATCTGCTGAAATCCTCGAGAGGATTTATCCGCGGAAACGGTCCGCTGGACCGTATCCGCGGATAAATCCTCCTGTGTGTATGGGGCCTAAGGCTTCGTACACACGATAGGTTAACCAGAGGACAACGGTCTGATGGACCGTTTTCATTGGTCCAAACCAATCGTGTGTATGCCCCATAGGTTATTTAACCTTCGATTAAAAAAAAAGCCAACTTGCTTTAAAATTAACCAATGGATTCCTAACCGATGGGGGAAAAAAACGATCGTTAGTAGGCACGTCCATCTGTTAAAAATCCACGCATGCTCAGAATCAATTTTTTTAGCACGTTGTTGTGTTTTACGTCACCGCGTTCTGACACAATCGTTTTTTTAACTGATGGTGTGTAGGCATGACGGACCATCAGTCGGCTTCATAGGTTAACCTATCGTGTGTACAAGGCTTTATACCCCACTCCTTTTCATTCATTTGATGTAACCAATGTATGTTGCAGGTCACACTCTTGAAATCGTTTTTTGGGACAAGTGTTATACCACTCCATACGGGGGATCTGGCACCAATTGGACTGGTTCTGGTTGTGAGGTTAAAGCGCACTTCAGGATTTTAGTTCCCCTTTGTGAATTAACTCCTATACTCAGTTCTAGAGGTAGGAGTTTCTTTGTATTGGGGGCCATCTGTGCTTTGTGTTATTTACAGTCATGCATCTATGATATTTAGAATGTTAAAATGCTATCATTTTGTTATATTTTTGTTTGTCATATACACCTAAAGCTGATTGAGTAATGTTCTTCCATATTTAAAGGAGTTGTAAATGAAAATGTTCACCTTAATGCAATCTATGCATTAAAGCGGAGGTTCACCCTAAAACAACTATATACCATTACATCCAGCATACTTTTGACTTCCGTCACCAGTTTTTTGTAACTAGCCGACCTGCGAGTTGGCTCTATATGGCGCCTGCGCAGTCAGCTCTGCACGGCGGGCGCAGGCGCCGTACAGAGCCGACTCGCAGGTTGGCTAGTTACGGAAAACTGGTGATGCGCCAGGGGAAGTTTTTCACCAGACTTCAATCGTCTAACCTCTGAATAGGAACGCCCACTCCCGCGGGAGCCAGAACCCGGAAGCCGGGGGGAAATAACAATAAAACAGTATGTACAGCAAAAAAAAAAGAAGCATACTGTAGATGTCGGAAGTATGCTGGATGTAATGGTATATAGATGTTTTTTAGGGTGAACCTCCGCTGGCACTACTGTCAATCACATCCAGTGACGCAGCGCGCCGAGGGGCGGGGCAGAGTGATACAGCGAGCGGCTATGGCCGCTCGCTGTATCACGGGAGCGCGTTTGCAATTAGTGACCACCATGCAAGCTCTCGCATGACTGTGGTTACTAATTGCGGGGAGGACCGAGACAGCCGCCAAGGGACCCCAGATGACGTGGATTGGGGCCACTCTGTGCAAAACGAACTGCACAGTGGAGGCAAGTATCACATGTTTGTTAGTTTAAACAAAACATTTTTTTTCCTGTACAAACGCTTTAATAAATGAGTCCTTGTGTCCTTTCCTGAAGAAGCCGTTTAAAGGCAAAACATGTTGCAAAAAGTGGATGTAATGAAAATTATGTATGTGATTACAGCAATTCATTGTGAACAATAGGATGTTTGTATTCATTACTTTTTATGATATTGTTTTTTTAAATATTTTTTATATATTTTTATATCAATCTTGAGTGAATCTTTATATGGTGCACCTCTAAAGTCCTATATCTCCAAAAAAATCTATTTCATGTCCAGAAGAGTCACTCGGTATGATCCAGCTCCTTTGTCATCAAGTAGGGAGTTTATCCTCTTTCTTTCTTCGAGACTCCCCCACACCCCTCTTCTCAGGATGGCCTCTTCACCTTTTCTTCCTGGCTCTCTTCAGCCCCTTCCCAGCCATTGTGGGTTTGGCTTTTAAAAAGGCCCATGGTCTTTTCTCAGCAGATTAGGTCGTTCCTGGCACTGTCATGCAGTTTCTTTTGGTAACTGGGGAAGACTTTTCCTCCCATTACTGGGGCATTCCACTTTCTACTACAACCTCCATCCCTGAGACTACTGTCTGATCCCTCTGAAAAGATAGTTCTCTCTACAATGGGGGACCCCATCTTGGCTAAGTTGTCACTCTATTGGATACCATGTAGGTTTTGTAGTGCCCTTGCCACAGGAGAGGATTAGGACCAGCAGCATCTTCCCCCGAGAAGAGAGGTTTGTGTGATCTTGCATGGTAGGTAGAGGTCATCGCCGTTTCACCTGTGCCTCCCTTGATTGCCAGCAGGTGAAACATCCTAGCCTCCTGGTACTCTTTACTCATTATGTCAAGAGGACTTCATGAGACCCTTTTACCAGGGGAATGGTTCTCCCTTTTTGCCTGGTAAACTTATCAACAGCCTTCTTGGGAAGATCCTACAGATGCCTCTCTGATCAGAATAGTCATGCTTCATAGCCACCTTCTGCAGGCCTCCGTTTCATCTAGGAGTATCAGGATTTTAGTTTGACCTTCAGTGTCCTGTGGTGTTTCCCATCTTTCAATAAGATGGGAAGCTTAAGATTAAAGGAGTTGTAAATAAAAATATACTTGCACCCTTGTGGACTGAAGAGGTGAACTAATATTGTACAGTCAAGTGTACCTCCCTTGGCGAGGTTGGTTGTCTGGCTAGGCGATCTCCCTTTCGTTGCCTTGACCCCAAGGATTATGGATGTTAGGCCTTGGGTCATGTAAAAAAGCTGGTCTTGACTGGGGCTGAGTTTTAGTCTTCTGTGGGTTATTCCCATTTGTTCATTCTGTTGATATCAAGTGATGGGTTCCCTCTCCCCTGTTTGGGAATGTATTTTGCTGTTTTGGTGGGTCTGGAGATTCTCTGGCTCAAAATTGGGTTTCTTCTTGTGTGGATTCATTCCTTTCTGGCAGTGACCCTCTCTATTTCGTTTTGAAGCATTGGGTTGATCCTCTATGCTCTTCCCCTTGTTCACGTTGGCAGTTGGCATCTACTAGGGTGGCTCTTTGGTTGCAAGTGGTCTTTAGTCCACTTAGGACTGCTTCACACCCGGAAATCCCACTGAAATGCACTGTATGTTCTGTGCAACTCACTGCAGTGCAATTTGCGTTCATTTATATTGAGGCTCAAATTGCACTGCACCAAAAGTAGTACATGCACTACTTTTGGAATCTCGCTACTACTGGATCACCAGCTGATTGGAGAAAAGCCAATGTGAATGTAGCACCAATATTCCCTGGGAATTACAGACCAGTTGGCCTAACATCAATTGTATGCAAGCTCTTAGAGGGGATGATAAGGAACTATATGTAAGATTTTAGTAATGACAACGGTATCATTGGCGGTCATCGGCATGGATTCATGAAGACTCGTTCTTGCCAAACAAATCTATTGGCATTCTACGAGGAAGTGAGCTGCCATCTAGATAAAGGAAGTCCTGTAGATGTGTGTCTGGATTTTGCAAAAGCATTTGATATACTCCCCCCATAAACATTTTACTGTACAAAGTAAGGTCCGTTGGCATGGACCATAGGGTGAGTACATGGATTGAAAAGTGGCTACAGGGGCGAGTTCAGAGGGGAGTTCTCAGAATGGTCCGGGGGGGGGGAATTGGGGTCCCCCAGGGTTCTGTCCTGGGACCAATCTTATTTAATTTATTCATAAATGACCTGGAGGATAGGATAATTGGCTCAATCTCTGTATTTGTGGACGATACCAAGCTAAGCAGGGCAATAACTTCTCCACAGAATGTGGAAACCTTGCAAGAAGATCTGAAGAAATGAATGGGGTGGGCAACTACATGGCAAATGAGGTTTAATGTAGAAAAATTTTAAATTATGCATTTGGGTGGCAAAAATATGAATGCAATCATCAATTCCAGACTCGACTACGCAAATGCCCTCTATCTAGGACTCCCCAAATACCAAATCACTCGTCTGCAAGTCGTTCAAAATACGGCCGCTCGACTAGTGACTGGAAAAAAACCATGGGAATCAATCTCACCTTCGCTGAGATCCCTTCATTGGTTGCCAGTAAAAGACAGAATCACTTTCAAGGCACTCTGCCTAATACATAAGTGTATTCAAGGCAACGCCCCCCAATATCTATGCAAAAAAATAAAAGCCCATAACCCCAATCGCATTCTGCGATCCACCAATCAAAACCTCCTCCAGATACCCAAAGCCAAATACAAGTCCAAAGGAGATCAAAGATTTGCAGTCCAGGGACCTTGCCTGTGGAATGCACTACCAACTACCATCCGACTGGAGTCGGACCACTTGGCCTTCAGGAGAAAGATTAAAACTCATCTCTTCTGAGGTCAAGGGGTTCCTTACCCATGAAATGGATACAGCGCCCAGAGGCGATTCAGTTTGCATGTGTTGCGCTTTACAAGTCTCTCACTCACTCACTTGGGGGAGAACCTCTGGGGAAATCTAGGATGAAAAATGACCGGGGGGTCCCAGTAGATGACAGGCCCAGCAATGGCTGCTGCAAGCAAAGCAAACGGAATATTGACATGCATTAAAAAAAGGGGATAAACTCCAGAGATAAAACAATAATTCTCCTACTCTACAAGACTCTGGTCCAGCCGGACCTGGAGTATGCTGTCCAGTTCTGGGCACCAGTACTTGGAAAGGATGTGCTGGAACTGGAGAGAGACCAGAGAAGGGCAACAAAACTAATAAAGAAACTGGAGGACCAGAGGTTGAGGATAGGTTACAAGCACTAAACTTGTTCTCTCTGGAGAGGAGACGCTTGAGAGGGGATATGATTTCAATGTACAAATACTGTACTTGTGACCCCACAATAGGGATAAAACTTTTCCGCAAAAGAGGATTTAATAAGACACACGGCCATTCACTAAAACTAGAAGAAAAGTGGTTTAACCTTAAACTGTGTAGAGGGTTCTTTACTGTAAGAGCGGTTGGGATGTGGAATTCTCTTCCACAGGTGGTGGTTTCAGGGGGAGCAATGATTAGATAAGCATCTAAATGACCACAAAATACAGGGATATACAATGTATTGCTGACATAAAATGAGATATATATTTATATAATATATATTTTTTTCAACCTTGCCTACTATGTAACTATGTATGGGTAAGAGTACTTTGTCCCTGTCTTCAATTTGTGTTTTGGGGTTTTCACCCGCTGCATGCTCTCCCAACCTACGTTGCTGTACCATCACAGTAGGGGAAACAAACTCACTCTAAGTAATGTCATGCATCCATTGTCACCCAGGTAGACAGACATTGGCTGCAAAGAGGCTGCTGTAGTCCAGCAGTGCTAGGATTTAACAAAAGATGAAAAAGCAGAAACCGGATTTTTTAAATGCTGTAACAATTGTTTGTAACACAGTGCTTTAGCTAACTAAATGCCATTCAGGTAGGGCTTACACGTTCTTATAATTGCTATAGCCTCATCACTCTAATGCAATAAATTACCGTAGTTGGTTTTTAAGGAATATCCTTGTCTTGTCATAGTTTGAGCTGATTGTAGAGCTGATTTCTGCGCTGCATCCTGAGCAAGCAGAATCGCTAAGGAGATTAAATGTCTACGTTTTTAAAGCTGCTTACAGCCACTTAGGCACAGGCGTTATGACTTAATTTTGAGTATACATTTTAAGTTTAAATTTATTGTCAGAAAATGTATTGCACTAAAGTAATATTATTTTCTTATACAGGATTTATACAGTGCCAACAGTTTAAGCCGCACTTTATAACAAAAGGGCAGACAGTACAAATATAATGCAATTTTAATGAGGGAGTAAACACTGGTGGGGTTTTTCTTCCTTTCATCTTCCCTACAACGTAAAGGCATATCATGCTAGTATGCGTCACCTACTAGCACATTATGTGACACTTGCCTGCAAACGAAGCCCGTAACGTCCCCGCCGCAGGCCGCATCCACCTTTGCCCACCTTTGTACCAGGGCCGCAGACTCCTGCTGTGAGACTGGCCGAAGCCACGTGTCATCACTCCCATGCCGGTCACGGCACACACTCCTGAAGAAACAGCACGGGCGCCACGAGCGACAGCAGAGCAGTAATACAGTAAATATCTAAACTGCGCATGTTTAGAAACTCTTTACAGTACCTATAGGTAAGCCTAGAATAAGGCTTACCTATGGGTACAACTTACACAGGGAGGTTTACAACCTCTTTTTATACAGTAGGAGTCAGAGGGCCCTGCTCGTTGGAGCTTACAATCTAAGGGGGGTAGTAAAGGGATACAGAAGGTAATGACTATGGGGATAAGCGAATGGCGAAAAATAGCCAAAAGTCCAGTTTTTAGGTGGGGGCAGGGTAGGCATCTCTGAGAAGGGTTTTCAAGGATCCTCTAAAAATGGACAGACTAGGACAGTGATGGCGAATGTTGGAACTACATGTTGCATGATGCTCATGCACTCTGCATTGTAGTTGAGCATCATGGGAAATGTAGTTTCAAAATATCTGGGGTGTCAAGGTTTGCCAGCACTGGTCTAGGAAATAATTGGATAGATTGGGGTAGGGAGTTGCAGAGGATGGGAGAGGCTTGGGGGAAGTCCTGGAGGCAAGCATGGGAGGAGGTGACCAGAGAGCCAGAGAGCAGGGAGGTCTTGGGAGTAACAAAGAGTTGTGGATAGAAACGTATAATATTTGACAGAATAAATATGGTTGCATAATAATGTAATATATAGGATTTCATATGATCTCTCTGCCATTTATACGAAGCTTTGCTTGTAAAAAAATATTGCTAGTTTATTGTGCAGACAAATGAATGTGCCCTTTTGGCTAATTAATGGCATATCTATGGTCAATGTAAAATGTTTGTTGGCTTCCACAATTATTTCTTGCCTACTCCTGTTTTAAACTGCACAATCTTAAATTTTATAAACTTACTTTGTGTAAAATCCCACACATTTACTTCTGTGACCCATATTCGCTATATGCTGTGTAAGCACTGGAGTGTAATGGAATTGCTGCTTGCAGGCAGCAAGGCACCAGGGGATATGTAGTCCTTAGAAATCAAAAGCAAACGGTAAAAGAGAAGCTGCAAAACATGCAGGGAATCCAGGTAGTTGTGGAAAGATCTTCAGCAGAAACACATGACAGGTGATTGTTCAAGTAACATTATATTGGCTAGTAGGAATGTATGGAGTGGTAACCTTTTGACACTACCAGGAGGTGTTGGCACTTTTCCTGTCAGTGTACCCCAGCAGTCAAGGGTAACAGCAGAGACCTGGGGCTTCTAAAGGTTCCTTGTAGCAGCCCCCTTCTCTGTAAGCCATAGGATGGTATTCCGTTATTAATGAATAGAATTGATAAAATTGCTGTTTACATTACAGCTTTTATTAAGTGTTCCTTGTATTTCCCTTTCTTGCAGGATGAAGGAATGGTGGATTCAGGTGGGCCTTCTTGCTGTTCCTCTCCTTGCTGTGTATCTGAACATTCCTCCTCCTAACCTCTCCCCTGCACTCTTCGCATGGAGATCAACTGGAGCATTCTTCACCTTCAATGAGCAGCAGATTTTCTATAGAGGTGCCTAGATAACCATTCTCCTTCAAAATTACGTTTGGAATGAGTGTTCATGGAATTTCTGGATTTAAAGTGGTTGTAAAGCTTAAACATTTTTTACCTTCATGCATTCATTGCATCAAGATACATTTTATTTTTTTAGGTGTCAGCATCCCCCGTTTTTACTTACCTGAGCCCTCATTCGATCCAGGGCCATGCACCTCTGCGGTGGCTCTTTGCCAGCGGTGTAGCCGCGGTGCCTCATTTATTTCAATGGGGAGGAGCTGTATACACACACCGCTCCAAAGATGCTGCTAGCAGGACTTTTTATTTTATTTTTTTTTAGTCCTGCTAGCGCACCGCTCCAGTGTGAAATCCCTCGGGGCTTTCACACTGGAGAGACAGCCGCAGCTGTTTCAGGTCGCTTTGCAGGCGCTATTTTTAGCGCTGTAGTGCCTGCAAAGTGACCCAGTGTGCAAGGGCTCCAAGTTGGGAGCACCCCATCAGTAAGCAGTGGATTGACATGCCACCATTTCCCACTTTCTGTCTGACAATTGAAAACTACTAAGTTTCAATGACATTTTTTTGGGGGGAAATTGGGTGTTTTTGATGTTTTGCTGTCAAGATTTAAATCTCTCTTTATGGTTCAACACCAGAGATATTACTGTGGGGGGGAGAGTATAGTAATTGTGTGTTTTAGTTGTACAGAATGATTTTGCATATATAGGCACCTTGTAAAAGTTTTGAGAAAATGTACCATCAGGGAAGTATAGAGACTGTCATTACTGTCACTTCTGAAAATGTAAGTTGCCTGGCTGCCTTGCCGATTCAGCACCTTTTTGCTACTTTTAAGTCACTGACCCAGTACAGGTATGCATATCTGTAGCTCTCATTTTAGGTTAATGACTTCAACTACTGAATCAACGTGACTGCCAGACAGCTAATGTTTTCAGAAAGTCATTGGTTACAGACTACATATTTCTCTGATTTCTTTTAACTATTGTTTCTTCCAGAATCATGGGGAGCAGTGGGCAGCTCAGATGTGGTCATTCTCTTACATGGATTTCCAACCTCAAGCTATGACTGGTACAAGGTAATGTTCTCCTCAATCCGTACTTTTTATGGTGCTTCCAATATTAATGAATTTGTCTATTTCCACAAGGTATCATTCATGGAGGGGGTGGGCGGAAATGAAACCTACCAAACTTTACAGTATTTTTCCAGTGTTTTTTCTTTTTGTGCCTGTACAACAGTTGTAGCAGCCTTGGAGAGTGCAGTTTTCTGACCAAAGCATTGTGCACTACATTTTAATGTTTTAGAAAATCTTAACAGATTTTTTTTTTTTTTTTATTCAAAATCTCATCTCAAAATTATATATATATATATATATATATATATATATATATATATATATATATATATATATATATATATATATATATATATATATATATATATATATATATATATATATATATATATATATATATAAAATATATTTTTTTAAGGTGGCAACACGTTTCAATCTTCTTGCACAATCTCTGCCCACACGACTGCATCATTTAGTCAGTTTCCTGTGAATGAATAGACTAGTACTGCTTGTAGCACTCAATGAACTGTGAGGGTGCTGGTAAGCGCTCTCGTAGTTTGTTGGTGTTTCTGCTCTCAAGTAACTGCCTGCCTAGAGGTACAGGCAGACAACTATCCTGAGAGTTTGCTGGATCCTCTGGCATAGCGTCTGCGATCTGCTGATCAGGGGTGCAGTGCTCTGCAGACGCTATAGGAAAAAAAAAATACTAAATGCTCACTTTTTCTGCAAAATGTTTTATATATACTCCTACCCATATACAGTATAACAAGGTGCCTTTGAAATAAAGTATTCATAACCCTTGAAATTTTCCATTTTTAGTCATGTTACAACCAAAAACATCATTTTTTTTTTTTTTTTATGTGGTGGACCAACACAAAGTGGCACATAATTGTGAAGTGGAAGGAAAAAGATAAATGGCTTTTAATTTTTTTTACAAATATGTGAAAAGTTTGACGTTCCTTTTTAGTTCAGCCCTCAGTCAATACTTTGTAGAACCACCTTTCATTGCGATTACAGCTGAAGGTCTTTTTTGAGATGTCTCTACTAAGGTTGTCCCGATACCACTTTTTTAAGATTGAGTACAAGTACCGATACTTTTTATTTATTATTATTTTTATTTTTTTTACGTCGTGTGACAATTTTGACTAATATCCACTGATGGGCAGCACTGATAGATGGAACTGATGTCACCTTTAGGCACTTATGGGCACTGAAATGCGACACTGATTGGCAATTGCATAATAAATGACATGAATGAGGAGAGGAAGGATTTTGCAATGCTATTTGGCATATAGCATTTCAAAATCCTTCCTTTCCTCTCATCATTCATGTCATTTAACTTCTAGTAAGTATGTGCTGCGACGCCCATATGGGTACAGGGTTAAAAGGGACTGAATTCAAATGCATGCTATAGGTTTTTGCATATTTATTTTAACAAAATATTCAAAACCATTTATTTTCCTTCCACTTCACAATTATGTGCCACTTTTTGTGTTGGTCTATCACATAAAATCCCAATAAAATACAATTTACATTTTTGGTTGTAACATGACAAAAATTTGGAAAATTTCAAGGGGTATAAATACTTTTTCAAGCACATTTTTGCTAGGATCATTCTTCATCCTTAGGGCTCTTTCACACGGAGCGGATCTGTATTGATCCGCCCCGTGTGTGTCCGTCTGCTCAGCGGGGATCATCCGTAAATCCCCGCTGAGCTGTCGGTGGACAGGGCGGTCCCCGCACACTGTGCAGAGACCGCCCTGTCTTTCCTCTGCTCTCCCCTATGGGGAATCGGATGAATACGGACCGTGTGTCCGTATTCATCCGTCTGGCGGAACGGATCGGTAGAAAAATAGGGTTTTCTTCCGTCTGAAAAAGCGGATCTTTGCGGAGGTGGATCTTTACGGACGTTAACGGATGCTCATCCGCTAACGTCCACAATCCCATAGGGATGCATTGTGAGTCCGTAAACGGACTTGTAAAAAACGGACCGTTCGTCCGCCCGTGTGAAAGGGCCCTTACTTGTGATGCTGGCCATGTGGGCAAATTCTTAATTATGAAACTACGAATCACTGACTGTCCCTAGCCTGAATGCAGGCACATGTAGAAGTAGAACCCACATTGACCTACAATGGCTGTAAACACCGTAGCCACAGAGTAGCATGATTGAGAAATTGCTCATGTAGTAGAGCGCTAACGGTAAAGTGTGTGTGTGTGTGTTTTTTCCCCCCCCCTCTTATTAAAATGATTATCTCATAATAATCAAAAGGCATTTTGGAGTGACTTGTTATAAAACCTCAAATCTTGGTGTATCACTGTCCTTTTATCAGAACTGTGGGGGGAAAATTGGAGGGCAGTGTATCAGTTTAGTTTATGGCCGTCTTTACCTCCTATTCCATTGCAGATCTGGGAAGGGTTAACTGAGCGGTTTCACAGAGTCATTGCACTGGATTTTATAGGATTTGGTTTCAGTGACAAACCGGTGAGTATAGCAATTATATTCAGCATATATTTTTTACAGCATATTTAAGAAATACATTTTTATTCGCTTTTATTTTTTAGAGGTTCCACCGCTATTCAATTTTTGAGCAGGCCAGTATTGTAGAAGCACTTATCACCCACCTGGGCCTAATTGATCAAAAAATAAACGTATTGTCTCACGATTATGGCGATACTGTAGCCCAGGAACTACTGTATAGGTGAGTGCTGCAATCTCTAAAAGGACAGACAAAATATAAACATTGACTATGCTTGTATATTATGCTGTGCATTGTACCACATCCTCCCAGATATTACCGGTACTTACACTAATATTACTCTAGAAACAATGTCTCGGACGCTTTTCCTACGCCAACCCACTCTGGCATACCGTTGCTTACTGCTTCTTCAAATTTAGCTGTAAAAAGGCTTTGTTTTATATAGGTACTGATTCGGGGTCTTTACTATGCAGGTTTGATGCCCACTGAACAGCTCCCATGGTACTTAATGCTCACCTTCTTCAAGATGGTTGTTTTTTCACATTACTCCACCTCAATGTTGCATGCAACATTTGGCGTTCTAGGCCATAAAAGTACATTTTCTCTTATGGCGGGTCCTCTGTTCCCTGCACAGTGTTTCTGCAATGAGCCAGAACAGTGCCTGAGATAACATCGGTGTTGGCTGCTCCCATGCATCCAGTACCCTTGTGTACAAATCCTAAGAGGTAACATATTGCTTTTCTTGTATTCAACATTTTATCTACTACTCGTTGGTTTTTACTACTCATAGAACAAGGGTGGATTTTTAAAATAGGGGGGGGGGGGGGGGAAACTTTAAGCATATTAAAAACATGAGGCATCCTGAGAAGCAACAGGCTCTAGTATATTCCAAAGACCAAAGTAAAAAACTAGTCTCAGTAGGATGGTGTCCAGGCAAGAGTAAATGGCATATAAAACCCAAAGACATAGTACATAGTATCTTGTGCAATAACCTTTATAACCAAATTGTATAGAGTGTTTTTTTTTTTTTATTCTAGTGACACTACTAGTTTAAGGTTAACAATAATTTTGAAACATTGGGATGTATTTTATTTAAATGTATTGATCCTCCAATCTCGGCACAAGTGAGAGACTATTGGAAGCTAGAATGGCACATTCTTGATAGTTTGGCCCCTTTTCACATGGGCACTGTCAGGTGGGAAAAAACAGGCAGCTGAGGCACATTTGTAACTTGCTTGAGCTGTCTGTCAAAACCGGGCAATGACATTTTTTTAAATGGTACAATCGAAAGGGCACATTTGGCAGGCGATACTGACATGGAAGTGATGAGGGATTTCCGTGTAAAATGTTATCCTCAAACAGGAGTGTAGGCGCGGGTGCATCTTCCTCCTGATCACCTTCAAACCCTGGGGCCAATGTCAATGTGATCCACTGGCTAGGCCCATGTAAAAGAGGACTTTATGTTAATGGATAGATATCTTGGCTCTTTGTTTTTCTACCTGACATGAAAACTGTGTTTTATCTACTAGTCATACCTATACATTATTTCTTTGAAGGTATAATAACAGAAAAAAAGGACACCTTAACATTGACAGCCTTTGTCTTTCCAATGGAGGTGAGTGGATGTGTGTGTGTGTATATGTATATGTATATATGTGTGTGTGTGTGTGTGTGTGTGTGTATATGTATGTGTATATATATATATATAATTGTACAGGACACCGGGGGTGGGTCCTGGACGGGTGCTATAAGGCACCACTGTTTGGACTATGGTCCATTTAAATAGAGGTAGAAGGTTCAGGGGGTCACCCAAAAGTGGGTGAAAAGTTCCAGGCAGGCGCTAATTCAGAGAGGACTGGCTCGCAGTCTTCTCTATCTTAATAAAGTAGTTTGGGGCCTGGAATTTTGGAGGCTCCAAAGTGTTATTTGGGTGGGATGGAGCCTCCACTCCTAAACCCTGGAAGCCAGCGCACAAGGGGTTAAAATCTCAGACAACCACCCATTAAAGCAGGAAGTGATGCTGGAGGGAGTGAGTGAGTTGTGAGAGTGCACCTGTGAGGACAAGATGGAAGTCTGCTAGCTGCTCAGAGAGGACCTTTGAGTAGTTTGGAAGTGAAGCTGTGTCTGCAGGGAAGGTCTGGAGGACTTCTTACTAAAAACGTATGTGCCTTTCTTTTGGTTGTTTTTCTGAAGAAAGACTTTTTCCTAATTTATGCTGGAAACAAGCAGGACTTTTGTTGTGACGTTTTGGATGCTGAAGAAAAGCTTTATTTTGTTTTGTTTGGTCACCAATAAAGACCCTTTGCTTTACTGACACGGTTTTACGCACTTGTCTCGCGGAGCTTAAAGACCCCCAAAGTTTACAATTGGTGTCGAATGCGGGCAAAGTGCATTTGCAGGCGCAAAAAAAACGTTTAAAAACTGACATTTAAAGAGACAGTGTACCTATGGCATGTCTTGGGTGAAGCCAGCCCAGACATTACAAACAGCACGCAACGACATGGAAGAGGTCATTAGGGCTTTGGCACAAGCCACAGTGACCCAGCAGCAAGCCACCGTGGCCCAGCAGCAAGCGTCAGCAGACGCCAACCGTCGCCATGAGGAAGCGATGGCTCAGCAGCAGGAAAACACACGGCTGCTAGCCGCCCAGTTTACAGCCCAGCAGGAGTCCACTCAAGCGCAGGTGACTGCCTTGCAGGAGGCAGTACAGCGGCTGGCTCAGGGACAAGAGCAATCGGCCGTTGGCGTTAGCAACCCAGTGTCTGTTAGAGCCAGCTATTTCTTGCAGAAACTAACACCCAGCGATGACGTGGAAGCCTTTCTTACCACCTTTGAAAGGATAGCAGAGAGAGAAGCGTGGCCCCGGGACCAATGGGCCGGTATTATATCGCCTTTTCTCACTGGTGACCCGCAAAAGGCCTATTTTGACCTCCCAGCTGAGCACATCAAAGACTATGAACGTCTAAAAGCTGAAATCCTGGCCCGCCTGGGAGTGACCACAGCTGTCCGGGCTCAGAGGGTGCATCGCTGGCGGTACAAATCGGACCAACCACCCAGGTCCCAGATGCATGAACTAATCCAGTTAGTCAAAAAATGGCTGCAGCCAGAAAAATTGTCAGGCCCACAAATGGTGGAACGAGTGGTGATGGACTGGTACCTACGGTCCCTGCCAGATGACCTACAGCGCTGGGTAAGCCACGGAAACCCTACCAATGCTGACCAGCTGATCGAGCTGGTTGAACGGTATATCGTGGTGGAGGACCTGCTTGGGCCTGCCAAGCGTCGAGAACCCACGCCAAGGACACCCAGACCAGCCACCAACCTTATTTCTGAGGTTATTTACCCCTCCTGGCAGTTTTATGGAGTGTACCCCATGGCAGAAGAATTTCTAAAGAAATGGACTTTGTTCCCCCTGTGGACTCGGTTATATTTGTACTAAACAATTAATCTATCTTAATCGTACAGGACACAGACTAAATGCTGATAGACCCTGGGTTACAGGCTGTTACCAAGCTGTGATTGGACACTGGCAACGCTTTTAAACATGCCCCCTGGACATGCCCTATAATCGTTGTGAGACCTATAGTGCCCATCTTCCTCATGGTGATGTTTTTTTCTTTATCGTACATCACGGGACACAGAGCAGCATAGCCATTACATATGGGTTATATAGTGTACCTTCAGGTGATGGACACTGGCACTCTCCGACAGGAAGTTCCCTCCCTATATAACCCCCACCCATAGTGGGAGTACCTCAGTTTTTTCGCCAGTGTCTTAGGTGTTGGTGCACGTTGAAGGTTGTGCCTGCAGTTTGTCCTTGGGACCAGGGCCAGCCGACCGGATCCGTCCAAGGTGCTTCATAGCCAAAGTGGACGGTACCCGGGCCCCAATTCGTGGATGGGGTTTTGCCTATAATGCCTCTCCTTGGAGGGCTGGACTCTGGGTTCCAGGACTGGGTTTTTTAACCTATGGATACCTGCTGCCAGTAGTGCTGTATGGGTCCAGGTGTGTGGTGTTCCTGACTTGGACCCCGGTCCCTGAAGGTCTATGACCATACCCACGGTGAAGGGGGAAGATTGGGCCTCTTGCATGAGCAATACCCTGCGGCGTGGAAAGGTAAGCGGGGGGCCTACGGAACTTGGTTTGTCAGTGGGCTCCCCACAGGGGACTCTGGGGGAAAGCCTTTTTTATGCCTCTGTGCATGGGCTAAAGAGAAACCACAAAGTCTGCATGACTGGATGGCTCAAACACCCAGGTATACTGTTCCTCTGGCTGGGCTAATAGACTGCTGCTGCTACAAGGTGTTTTTGCTCCATGAAATGTAAAGGGGAGCATGTCAGGTTTAAAATACTTACTTCCTGATGTCTGTGTGTCTCCAGCAGCTCCCGGGCTCCTCTCCCCACATGGCTTCTGCTTCCTGCTTCCTGTAGAGCGGCGTCGGGAGCGCGCGTGCGCGCGCACTGTTATAGGCGCCGACGCTGCGTGGAGGGGGCGGGGGACGCCCAAGGAGTTCCCTCCCCTCTGTACATCAGAGGGAAAACTCTATTTAGCCTGTCAGTTTGCTGAAGGCTGTGAAGGGACACGGAGCAGCGATGCTGAGCTGAGCAGGATAGGTTTGCCTATGTTATGCTGACACAGTGACACCTAGTGGCCGTTTTTTTGTACACACCTTGCTAAAGAGCTGTTTAAGCTCATATTTTCTCTGTAAAAGCCGGTGTACTAAGTAGCAGTCAGAGTACTTTTAGTATTTGGTACTCTCTTAGCCCAGCATTAAGGGAAGCAATATTAGGATATGATTAAGCCCTTGGGGCTCAATATTGCTATCTCTTGTTAGGTTTTGGGAAGTTTAGGTTCTGTCTAACATTACCCTAGCCTAATTTTCTTCCTCATTTATTTAAGTGTGTGTTTTTCTCCAGCTATTACAGTTAGTTGTATATTAGCGGAGTATCTCAGATTTGTTTATTATGGCTCCTAAGGGTGCAGGGAACGCTAAAAATGCTAAAGGTGTTAAAAAGCCGAAGGGTTCCCCATCGGGCTCGGAGGATATTTCCCAGAATCCACCTGCCCCTACCTCCCCGGAGGATCCGGAGGTTGCTGCCCTGGGTGAGCCATCGGGGTTGCTAGGTGCTATGGCGGGCCCTATTCAACCAACTCCTTCCTATGTCACGGAAGAGATGTTAGCCTCCACCTTGGGTGGATTTGAAAAAAGGATGGCCGCTTTTATTACGGCCTCTTTATCCGGGAAGAAGCGGGCTAGGTCCCCGTCTCCTAGGTTTGAATCTCCTGAGGAAGATGTCCTTTCCACTGAGGAATTGGAAGATACAGGAGACCAGGCTGAGGATCACCTGGACCATTTAGGTTCTGAATATTCTACTATAGAAGAACCTTTTTCAGCTTCTCACGCAGAAAAATTGTGGGTTCAGTCCTTAACGGATATGGTGCGGTCAGCTTTTAAAATGCCGTTGCCTCAGCCTCTGGCTTCCGCTGTGTCCTCATTGGGCTCCCTAAAAGCGCCCCAAGCCAACCTGGTGTTCCCAGTCCATCCTTTGTTAAAGGACCTGATATTTCAGGACTGGGTTAAGCCAGACAGGATTTTTTTGCCTCCTAAAAGGTTCGCAGTTATGTACCCTTTAGAGGAGGAGTTTGCGAAAAAATGGGCTGTCCCCACTGTTGACGCAGCCATATCATGTGTCAATAAAGCTTTAACGTGTCCAGTGGACAATATTCACATGTTCAAAGATCCTGTGGATAAAAGGCTTGAGACCTTACTGAAGGCATCCTTTGCCACAGCGGGGGCAGTGGTCCAGCCAGCTGTAGCTGCCATTGGCGTCTGCCAGGCTTTAAAGGACCAGGCCAAGCAGGCCCTAAAGGACCTCCCGGCTCAACAGGCTCAGGACTTAGCCGATCTACCTAGAGCTTTATGTTTCGCGGTAGACGCTATCAAGGATTCAATCCAACAGGCGTCCCGCCTATCCCTGTATTTGGTTCACATGAGAAGATTACTTTGGTTAAAGAACTGGTCTGCAGAAACCCCCTGCAAAAAACTCCTTACAGGATTCTCCTTTCAAGGAGAGAGATTGTTTGGAGAAGATCTTGACAAATATATTCAAAAGATCTCTAGTGGTAAAAGCACCCTCTTGCCGGTTAAGAAAAGGTTCCGAGGTCCCTCTTTTAAGCGTCCAACCTCTCCAGTTCCAGGGCCCTCATTCTCTAGGCAGTATCGACGGCCTCCTGGACGCGCAACTGCAAACAGGCCACAGGGGCAAGCTGCAGGGAACAAGAGACCGTGGAACCGTAAGCCGGTTAAGGCTGCCCCTAAGGCAGCCTTGTGAAGGGGCGCCCCCACTCTCTCGAGTGGGGGGAAGACTCCGGATGTTCTCGGAGTTGTGGGGGGCCCAAGTTACCGACCAATGGGTTCTGTCCTCAGTGACTCAGGGGTACAAGCTGGAGTTTCGGGAGTTCCCCCCTCCTCACTTTCAAACGTCAAGACTTCCAGGCGACCCTCAAAGACAGGCATCACTTCTGTCCGCCCTAGAGCGACTCCTATCTCAAGGAGTGATTATGGAAGTACCAGCAGGGGAGCAAGGGCAAGGGTTTTACTCAAACCTCTTCGTTGTCCCGAAGCCAAACGGCGACGTCAGGCCTATACTGGACCTAAAGTCATTAAACCGCTTTTTAAGAGTCCGGTCCTTTCGAATGGAGTCCATTCGTTCGGTGGTGGCCGCCCTCCAAGGAAAGGAGTTCTTGGCCTCCATCGATATAAAGGACGCATACCTGCACGTTCCGATTTTCCCAGGCCATTACAGGTATCTGCGTTTTGCCCTAAACTATCGGCATTATCAGTTCGTGGCTCTTCCGTTCGGACTAGCCACGGCCCCTCGGGTTTTTACGAAGATCCTGGCCCCCGTATTAGCCATCCTAAGGGAACAGGGCATTCTGATCATGGCCTACTTAGACGATCTTCTGGTAGTCGACCACTCAGCGGCCGGCTTAAATCGGGCAGTGTTGCTAGCAGTAAACTGCCTAGAGTCCCTGGGTTGGGTGCTAAACCGGGACAAATCGGCTTTACAGCCCACAAGAAGGTTGGAGTATCTAGGTCTGATTTTAGATACAAGACAACAACGGATCTTCCTGCCCCAGTCCAGGGTGGACTCGATAACGGAGTTAATCCACATAGTCCTAAGCAGCACATGGCCATCTATACGCCTCTGCATGCGCCTGTTGGGAAAGCTAGTGGCCACCTTCGAGGCAGTGCCCTATGCCCAGATCCATTCTCGGAGGCTACAGAGAGCAATTCTCACGGCCTGGGACAAAAGACTCCAGGCCTTGGATCTTCCCATTTCCCTTCCCTATGCGGTAAGGCAGAGTCTGTGTTGGTGGCTAGTCACAAAAAATCTTCTGAAAGGAAGATCGTTCAGTCCCCCCTCATGGAGGATAGTAACCACGGATGCCAGCCTATCAGGCTGGGGTGCAGTCCTAGACGATTTAACCCTACAGGGGAAATGGTCAAGGGCAGAATCAGCCCTACCCATAAATGTCTTAGAGATCCGAGCAGCTCGGTTGGCTCTTTTGGGCTGGACGGAGGTTCTGCAGGGCTCCCCAGTAAGGGTACAATCCGACAATGCCACTGCCGTAGCTTATATAAACCACCAGGGTGGCACCAGGAGTCAGGCGGCCCAAAGGGAGGTAGATCGGATCTTTTCATGGGCAGAAGCCCATGTCCCCTGCATCTCAGCTATCTTTATCCCCGGGGTGGACAATTGGCAAGCGGACTTCCTCAGCCGCCAACAGATGTCTCCAGGGGAGTGGTCCCTCCATCCCGAAGTGTTCCAGGTCATTTGCCGGAAGTGGGGTACTCCGGAGGTGGACGTTATGGCGTCCAGATTCAATGCCAAAGTAGCAAAGTTTGTCTCTCGAACGAGGGATCCATTGGCCTGCGGGACGGATGCCTTGGTGTGCCCTTGGCATCAGTTTGCGCTAATCTATGCCTTCCCTCCAATACGGATGCTACCCCGTCTTCTTCACAGAATTCAAAGGGAACGCAAGCCAGCGATTCTAGTGGCCCCAGCGTGGCCCCGAAGACCTTGGTACTCCTTGATAAAAAGGATGACCGTAGAGGAGCCTTGGGTCCTCCCTCTACGTCAGGACCTCCTCTCACAAGGGCCATTCTACCACCCTGCCTTACAGGCCCTAAATTTAACGGCCTGGCGGCTGAGTCCCTGATTCTCAGAAACAGAGGCCTTTCAGGGCAGGTCGTTTCCACCCTTATAAACGCAAGAAAACCAGTTTCCAGGTTAATATACTATAGGGTGTGGAAGGCCTATATTACCTGGTGTGAAACCAGGAAATGGGATCCCCGCAAATATACCATTGGGAGAATCCTGGAGTTTTTACAGTTGGGAGTGGAAAAAGGTTTGGCGGTCGGCACAATCAAGGGGCAGGTGTCTGCCTTGTCGGTCTTCTTCCAGAGACCTTTGGCTGCCCATTCCTTAATGAAATCCTTTTTGCAAGGTGTTATTCGGGTGAATCCCCCGATTAAAGCTCCCCTGTATCCTTGGGATCTAAATTTGGTTCTATCGGCCTTGCAAAGGCAGCCCTTTGAGCCCTTGTCCGCGATCCCTTTGGTCCTTTTGACTAGGAAACTAGTGTTTCTGGTGGCCATGGCATCCGCCAGAAGAGTGTCGGAGTTGGCAGCCTTGTCATGTAAGGCACCTTATTTATTACTGCATAAGGACAGGGTCGTTTTGCGGCCGCTTCCGTCCTTCCTGCCTAAGGTGGTATCGAATTTTCACCTTAATCAAGATGTGATTCTTCCATAATTTTTTCCCAAACCTTCTCCTAAGGAAGAGAGGTTACTACATTCCTTGGATGTAGTTAGAGCTGTAAAGATTTACTTGGAAGCTACAGCCCAGATTCGTAAGACGGACGTCTTATTCATTCTGCCGGAAGGGCCCAAAAAGGGCCAGGCAGCGTCTAAGGCCACTATTTCTAAGTGGATTAGGCAGACAATTATACAGGCCTATGGCCTGAAGGGGAAGAGTCCACCCTTATCGGTTAAGGCTCATTCCACTAGAGCTATGAGTGCCTCTTGGGCAGCGTATCACCAGGTCTCTATGGCCCAGGTCTGCAGGGCAGCAACCTGGTCATCTGTCCACACATTTGCAAAATTTTATCAAATGGACGTTAGGAGGAACGCTGATTCAGCTTTTGGGCAGGCGGTACTACGGGCCGCAGTTTAATCTCCTCTTGTCCGGTGGCACCTCCTGTTTGGTTTTTTCTGGTTGTCTCCCTCCCCTCATGGAGCATTGCTTGGGGACATCCCATATGTAATGGCTATGCTGCTCTGTGTCCCGTGATGTACGATAAAGAAAAAGGGATTTTTATTAACAGCTTACCTGTAAAATCCTTTTCTTGTAGTACATCACGGGACACAGAGCTCCCACCCCTCTTATGGGGAATTTTGGGATGCATATTGCTTGCTACAAAACTGAGGTACTCCCACTATGGGTGGGGGTTATATAGGGAGGGAACTTCCTGTCGGAGAGTGCCAGTGTCCATCACCTGAAGGTACACTATATAACCCATATGTAATGGCTATGCTGCTCTGTGTCCCGTGATGTACTACAAGAAAAGGATTTTACAGGTAAGCTGTTAATAAAAATCCCTTTTTTTATGCTTAAAGTGATCCTGAACCTAAAAACGTATTTTTACCTTAAAGTGGATGTCAATTATTAATCTGTTTTCATTGGACGATTCAGTTGATGAGTTTGAAGACCCTTTCTTACCCTGTCAGGTCCAGCCTTGCAGCTGGCTATTGCTACCATAGCACTTGCCTAGATTATGGCAAACTGGGGCGGAAAACCCAATGGTGAACTGTCTCCTGATACAGTCCTATTCTTTCTACAAGATTACAGCATTTGCTATCGTCCCTACTTGTATTGACGCGGTGGAGAATGTTTGGTGAAATCTCTAGTTGGGCTTTTGCTGACTGTGGTGCTTTATACATTTTGACACTTAATCACACCTGAACATTTAGATCATAAAATGTCTCGGAGCCCTTCACTAAAGTTTTATGGGAGAACTACGACAATTTGTTTCAACTACTGCTTTTTGAGGACCTACTTTAAATCCGGGTAAAATAATCCTTCTCCGACTCGTGCACATTTGCTTGTACTGCCAAGGGTGTCTAGGTCTAATCCTGACATTGATAATTAGGTGTTTTTTGGCACAACTTTAGTCTGGTCTATGGTTGACACTATGTTCAAGAACATGCTGTCGTTGCCTCCCCCCGGTTGCTCTTTTATGAGAAATCCTCCTGGATTATGTTGGCAAATTCTTCGAAACAGCCAATGCCTGATCTTTTTCTACTCTGGGTCACTGGTACCCTGCTCCTCATTATGTGGGGAGGTAACTCCATTATCTGGACCCCATGTTTTACTCCTATTGTTTTGGCTTATGACCCTCGGACTCTGTTCTGGGCTTATATGCCTTTCTCCCTGTATAAGGCTTGCGAACTATCAGGTAACTTACCTTGTTAGATTTAACTCTGTTCACTGGAATCTGTTATTGTCTGACTTGCTTACATAATGTTATCAGTTGTATAGCTTCCCTACATAATTCACCTAGAGATCTACTAGCATCTCTAGTTCCCTAAAACTCTTCAGTGAAACACATTCTAATTTTGGGTTGATGCTCCTCCTTGACATACATATCTTATCCACCCACCAACAATGTTTAGTCCTGCGTTCTGAGCAGGCATTGATTCGGGCTGGTGTATATTTTCTTTTAACACCCTGTTTTTTGCACTGTTTGTGCTTCCCTGTTGCAAAGTTACTACTTTTAGCCTGTTGGAGCCTTCTGTATCCCTCTGGGACATTATTAGGAGCTCTTGCCTGGCTTTACTTTCTTTCAAACCCCTGGTGTCACCCCAGTATAAGATTTCTTAATAAGAATATGGACTTGTTCTTCTTGTGGCCCCTAGCAGCTGTAGTGCTGTGTGGGGTTCCCCTAATTTTGATATCTTTTTTTTCTTAGCTTCCAGGATATTTTTTGCCAAATGTTGCACAACGCCTCATTTTGCCACCCTGGGGATTGTCATACTTTCTCCCCAGGTCTGGCGTTGAAGGCATATCTAACAATTCAGGTTAGGCCTATGCTGATGCATGCTTTGGCCACAAGGTGCTTCTGCTGTCAACTGTTTGTTTAGGTTTGTTGACCCTCTGACATGTTTCATGTGAGCTGGTTGTATCCATTTTGGGTTTAGTTGATTTTATTTATTTTACATTCTATATGTTGAAGTAAAATGCAGGACTGGAAAGGGGGGGGGGGGCTTTCCTTACTTCCTCACAGGGACAAGGTTAGATGGCTGTTTCTCTAGGGAGTGTTCAATCGCCTGAAGGTAGTGCCACTGTTTCGTCACATATGGCGACCCGTCACATTTGGCTACCCGCTGGAGTGGTTTGGTTTCTAGCATGGAAGAGAATATATCAATATGTACAGTCTACAATTGAATTTCCAGTTATGGTGGCATAGCTCCAGCCCCATGGTCTGGAGCCAGAGAAGAGTTTGCCATTTTTGAAGATGGTCAAGTTTTATCATGCCATTCTTTCACTGAAAGATGCAATGGAACTTTAATACACTTACAGAGCCAATACGTTGGAAAAGCACCAGTCTAGAGCTGCTTAAAATGTCTTTCCAAACAAAAAGAAAGAAAAAGGTATTTTGACTTGCCATATCTTGGAAGTACAGTACAGGGCAAAGGAACATTATTCTTAGACCATGAGATGTGGTGTTTCGTCACATATCACCTTTTGGCTACCCGCTGGAGTGTGCATGCGTGACGCCGCCATGTGTGTTCCAACACTTTTACAAATGCTAAATTCTCTTCGAAAAGCAATTACTAAAACGTTCACAAATTCCTTTCAGCTAAATTCTATAGCTATATTCTTTGTCTCATTCGGCTACCCATTACATTTGTAAAAGTGTTGGAACACATATGGCTGCGTCACACATGCACACTCCAGCGGGTAGCCAAAGGTGATGGGTAGCCATATGTGACGAAACACCACATCACATGGTCTAACAATCACGTTCCTGTGCCCTGTACTATACTTCAAAGATATGGCAAGTCAAAATACCTTTTTCTTTCATTTTGTTTGGAAAGACACTTTAAGCACCTCTAGACTGGTGCTTTTCCAACGTATTGGCTCTGTAAGTGTATTAAAGTTCCACTGCATCTTTCAGTGAAAGCATGGCATGATAAAACTTGACCGTCTTCAAAAATGGCAAATTCTCTCTTCTCTGGGTCCAGACCATGGGGCTGGAGCTTTTCCACCATAACTGGAAATTCAATCGTAGACTGTACATATTGATATATTCTTTTCCATGCTAGAATCCAAACCAAAATATATTTTTATTGGTTCAAATGATTTAACACTGCAATAGAATGAACACGGCTAGGTAGAATATTATTGTAGATAATGTAATGGTGTTAAAGCACTAAACTAGGTTTTCACATGGTAAGTGTAAAAGATCTTCTAGTTCAACAAACCTGTTCATTACAATTCTTTCATTCCTATTAATCGATACGGTGTCAGCTTGACAGTGTTATAATATTTTTTATTGTAGAAGTTATTTTTAGTAGTTAAACAAGTTGTTTGCACCATTGGTCCGTGTTTCTCCAGTTTTTGGCTAGGGACATTTTGTCCAGATTTTTAAACTGCTTTCAATTTCATAAAATGTACTTTCATGATGGCAGGTCGATTTAGTTCAGCATAATATAATGACTATGAAAGAACGTTCTATGTGCTTAGACCCTAAAAGGACTCTGTCAACAGATTGTAATTTTATTTAATACCCTTGCAGCAGAAAATTATTTCAGGCTTCTCAAGGTTATTTTTCTTTTCTAATTTATTCTGAGCAAAGCAAGTCTAGAAGGAATTTGATACTCCCATACCTGGCTCTCCTTCACTTTAGATCATCTCTGGATAAGTTGTGATAGGGAAGCGACTCTCGTATCGTACTATGGTGCTGGGTGTTTTAATGAGCTGTGCAGGATTTGCATTACCCTGACCATTTTCTACTGGGAAAGTATTTCTTAACTTTATAGACAACCCAGTTGTCATGTTGTGAGCACCTGTTACAGTACATATAGACTTGTTGATAAATTTGTATATCGAGGTAGGAAATCCAGTGTTTTTGTCCTTATTTTCTTTTATAATTACAGGTATTTTTCCAGAGACTCATCACCCCAGACTAATACAAAAGGTCAGGTTTTTGTTTTTATCAAGGTATAAATTTACCAGTATTGTATTTGTCCTTCGTTCATTAAGGGACGCATGATTCAGACAATTTGGATCCATCTACAGGAGGATTTGGATACTGGCAAAAAAAAGTGACCAACCTGGTATAATCCCTCCCACTCTCAACATGCCTTGGCTTTTTTTTGCAAATGACCTATTAAATTGAGAGAGTTTTCCTTCTAGCCCTCCATTCCCCCCCCCCCCCCCATTTTCATCAATTCTTTAAATTTTTTAATCAAGACGTCATATACGTGCTGCTTGAGGCAGCTATCCGGATTGGCATAATCTCAGCAATAGCGTTGGAGGCCATAGTCCAATCCAGCAGGGTTTGGGTATCATTGTGGCATTTTCCAGACCTCCGTGTACTAGGTTAATTGGCCTCAAAGCGATTTCCAGGTCCAGAGCCGTTGCAATAGCCTCTACCCTAACCTGGTTTTATCGCTTTGTCTGACATTACTTGCTAGTTCCCAATTCCTCCTCCTTTAGGCAGCAGTATAACCCAGTTGTCTCTGTATCCTGTTAATTGAACTCCAATAACTAATTTTACAGTAAGAACAAAAATCCTATTTTTTTTCTATGGCTTAACTATGACCTTTTGTTATCTGGTATTGTGTGCTTATTTGCTGCGTGCTACAGTGTGGTGAGCTACACTGTACTGTAATGGTGCATTGGATTGCCACACAAAAAAACGGAATGTGCCCTCAGTGATATGAAATGCACTGTAAAATCTACCATGCATGAACCTTGGCTGGGTTAAATAGTGATGATGAGCTTCCTTCTCGCCTAATTTTTATTTTTTTGTCAAGTCATTGGTATTAACCAAGTCTGTTTTTTTGACTTCCTCCTTCCAGCTGCTGAAAGATGGTGGTATTTTTTCGCCAATTCTTACTAGGCTGATGAACTTCCTTTTCTTCAGCAAAGGGTGAGCAGGTGTAAATGAGATTTATGTGGGTTATTCAGTTTTAAGTAGTAGTTTTCCAAAATGTGAATGCATCATCCAATAGATATTCTCTTGCTATCCAATAAAGTATCTAATGTGGACCTAAACTTGATAATTGTATGTAAAATTGTAGGACTTGTCAAACATGTGCAATACGTTACATTTTATGTAGTTACTTTTGTATGTTACACCTTTTTTATTTTGCTCTAATCAAGGATCGGTGAGGTATTTGGTCCATACACACAACCCTCAGAGGCTGAATACTGGGACATGTGGACAGCACTGAGGATCAATGATGGCAATCTGGTTGTAGACAGGTATACTAGTGTGTTTGTGTTTGTGTTTGTTTGTGTTTGTGTTTGTTTGTGTTTGTTTGTGTTTGTTTGTGTTTTTTTGTGGTGTAAAAAAAAAAAAAAAAAAAAAATGTTCTACAAATCCCCTTTAAAATAGTCTGAGCAATACTGTAGTCTACTTCCTACTCCATTCATCTGTAATATTGGTGACTAAAGCAGCCCATAGATTATGCAATTTTCTTTCCTTCCAGAAAGAAAACCTCTCACTTTACCCCATCAACACGGACTGTGCATCTCTCCTGCAGCACATCCGTGTTCTGCTGGCAGGGAGCCTTCCTGACCACCAGCAGTAATTGCATGTAAAAAAAAATCCAACAGGCTGGTCGTACCCAAGTTTGATTAATGGATCGACTTGGGTACAACCAGCCTGCCCATAGATGGATTGAATCTCAGCCAATCCCTGCTGAACCGGTCAAGATTCAATCCAGCTTTAGCGGTAATTAAAAACCTCCTGTAACTGATGGATAGCCGCACTTGAACCCAGAATACCTGCATATTTTATTTTGTATGTTAATATGTATAGTTTGTGTAAAGACTTTTTACACCTATATTCCCAGTTGGCGCGACATCTTTTCCTAACTATTTTCTGGCAATTAGTATTTTGCAGTATATAAACCAGCGTAGAAAGCACAGGGAACGCTGGGTGGAAGCCCTGACCAACTCCTCAGTCCCTTGTAAGTATTGTTTCCCTGTGTAGCAAAAAAACACTTCTATACTGAGATCATGTATTATGTTATAGCAGTTTTACAGTATTTGTATTTTGAACAGGATCACCAGAGTTGACACTAACCTCAAAACTTTAAAGTGGTTGTAAACCTCAGACATGAAATCTGAACAAAATCACACATTGGCCATAGTGTTTACTTGCCTCTCTCCAAATCAATATATAATTTCTCTATGCATTCTCCTTCCTCTATCTGCATGAGTCTCTTCTGACAAGTTTTCCTGTGGCCAAGACACAGCCTGTGATTGGCTTTCATTGCAATATTTTATGCTGCACCGCACGGTATTTGTGCAGCGGCCTTTCAAGAGCAATTTGTAGGGAAAAAATACACTTCACGGAATAAAAAAAAACAGACTTGGCCCAATTTTTTGTATATTGTGAAAGATGTTACGCTGAGTAAATGGATGCCTAACATGTTATGGTTTAAAATTTTGGCACACACGTGGAATGGTGGCAGACTGACCATTAGGGCACTTAGGCACTGCCGGGGCCAGTAGAGAGGGCCCCATGAGAGTACCTGCGTCCCAAGGAATCTGCTTATCATGGAGCCCAGTGCCGGAACAAGTTCCAGCACTAAGCTCCAGTAATGGCCTGACAGGGGCTCGCTAGTGTAGGGCACTGGCAGGTGCCGTGCCTGCCAAGCATCACCCATTCAAGTGAATGGGACTGCTCTGCAAAGGCTGTTCAACCTTGGTTAAAACAAGCAATAAGGAGGCATTGTATTGCCTTCTCATCACCTGTTTTTAACACCTTGGATCCCACACTAGCATGCTGAAGCTGCATGCATTGTGTGTTTGCAGAGTGGCCCTATTTACTTGAATAGGTTGTGATCATCCTCCGGGCATGAATTAGGCTTCAGAGGCAATTGATGGCACCTTCTTTTTATTCTACAGATCATGTGCTTTCAGAAAACATATGGTTTGGGTGGTCTTTTACGCTGCCTTCTGGGAACTGTGTGTATCCCAGAGAGCAGCCGCCCATTCAGAAAACAATGCGAGACTCACGCATGCGCAGTAGGAAACGGGCAGTGAAGCCACAAGGCTTCACTGCCTGTTTTCCTTAGTAAGGATGGCGGTGCCGGGACCTTCCAGGATCAAGGGGGTCGGCTTTAGGGGGGACAACATCGCGGGCGCCTTGGAAAGATAAGTATCCTTATTAAAAAAAAACATCGCTGGTGGAATCCTGCTTTAAGTCCAATTTTTTTTTTTTTTTTTTTTTTTTTTTATTGTATAGCCACTTACCAAGTTTTCGATGTGATGGCTGCATACATGTTGTGTGTTTTTGCTTTTTCCCAAAAGAGAGCTTTTTTGCAGATGTTACAGTGATGAGACTAACCATGTAACACTAACAGGAGTGACTACAATGCTTTTATTTATGTAGCACCTTTTATCTCAAAAGTGGGGGTTTGCTGTAATTGCTTATGAAGTATTGGAGTTTGGCTTCAGTCAGTTAGTGTATTTAAATCTGCTAGTATGTCTAGCACTCCCCTTCCCCCCCCCCCAAACTGACAATGCTGCTGTCCAAATGTGCCCCCTATGCTCTTTCATCTAGTGGGGGCACCAATACAGGAGGTGTATTGCTGGCCAAATTACCAGTTGAAAACCAGAGAGGGAGAAAAAAAGCCTAAAAGAAAACTGATGCAGCCATCACATCTAATGCTTGCCAAGCTGCAATATATTACATATTAGTTTTGGGATTAATATCACTTTTAAAGCGGGCTTTACACCAGCAATAGAAGGTTTAAAAATGGAAGTTGTCAGTTTATTGACAAATGTGGTCCCTATCTGGCTGTTCAAAGATTACACTGAAAATAAGAAGCAAGACCCCTTTTACACTGGGGCGTTGCTGGTGTTGGCGATAAATCGCTTCTAGTTTTAGCAGCGCTTTACCGCTGTTATAGCAGCGCTTAGCGCCTGTGTTGTGGCGCTGCTGAGGCACTTTGGCAGTGCTGCCTATTCATTTAAATAAGCAAGGGGTATACACCGCTCCAGCACCGCCCCAAAGATGCTGCTTGTAAGACTTTTATTTCCCGTCCTGTAAGGGCACCGCCCAGTGTGAAAGCACTTGGGCTCTCACATTGGGGTGGCTTGAGAGGCGCCTGAAAAGCACCCCAGTGTGAAAGGGGCCTAAATGTAAAATTGTAGATTCTAATTTTCACTTTGTAATTCTAGTGCACATTATATATGGACCACTGGACCCAGTTAATCCCCATCCTGAGTTCATGGAGCAGTACAAGTAAGTTAAGCATTTTATAGTAATTGGGGGTGAAGTAGCGAGTATCTGGGTTAACCATCTTGGCTGATAAAGGGGAAGTTGCTGTTTTTAAATTTTAAAAGTTTTTATAAACTGATATTTTTATTTTATTTTCTAATTTGTATACAATCCTTTGACAAAAATTGACAGTGCCCTTCTAAGCAGTGCATGATGAGCTAACAAAGCCAAGCATTAGCTTTACTTCTAGACAGGACTGTTTCTACAACCTTTGTACACCCGATGAGAAAATCTTTCAAGAGACGATCACGTTTCATGTAAAATTATCTGAAGGGACAAGCAGAAAAAAAAAATTCTCGTAAGATAATGCAACGAATAATTTTTATGTTTGGGGGGAAAAAAAAAATTGTGTTACTAAGGCTACGCATGCTCCGGAATTAAAGAATACATTACAATACTGCATTACAGGAAGTTGTATTCTGTCTTATGAGAATTTTCCTACCTCTAGCAACATATGTTTTTAGTCTGAGGCCCCGTACACACGACAGAGTTTCTCGGCAGAATTCACCGAGAAACTCGGTCAAAACCCGGATTCTGCCGAGAAACTCTGTCGTCTGTACAGTTTTGGCTCGATGGAGCCGCCGAGGAGCTCGACAAGAAAATAGAGAACATGTTCTCTATTTTCTCGTTGTTCTATGGGAGAAGGCGGCCCGCCGAGCTCCTCGGCGGCTTCATCCCAGAACTCGACGAGGAACTCGACGTGCTTGGCACGTCGAGTTCCTCGGCCGTGTGTACGGGGCCTGAGACTAGCATGGAAAAAAAAAAAGAAAAGCTGATCGTCTGATTATTCATATTGTGTGTACCAGGCTTAAAAGAGGTAGATTTGTCCCTCTAAAGCCTCGTACACACGACCGATTTCCCGGGAGGAAAACTGCCAGGAGAGCTTTTGGTCGGGAAAACCGGATGTGTTTATGCTTCCTCGCAGTTTTCCTGTCAGGAAAACAGCCGGGAATCCCGGGGGGGGGGGGGGGGGGGGGGGGGGGGGATGAAGAGCCTACTCTCTATTTTCCCGTTGGGATTCCCGTTTTTTTTTTTTTTTTTTTTTTTTAAGCCAGATCTACTACTTGCCTATGGGGAACACTGCGTGGCAGTGCCACTGGAGCATACGCATGGCCGGGATTCCTGGCCAAAGCTCCATGGTAGTTTTCCTGCCGGGGTTCTCGGCTTTCCCCTCGGTTTTCTCGGCTGACTATTTTCCACCAAGAAAACGGAGTGTGTGTACAGGGCTTTAGTCATTGTGATGAGTCAGTCAGCTGTTGATGTAAACTGGGATCCTGCTATTTAGGTCTGTATTCACAGCAATGAACCAGGTAACCCAGAGTAGCAGGCTCCAACGTCATTACATGCTAGCTGAAAAATGACAAATATAAGATGTTCTCCTACAGTATTTAATATTCATCTGACTAATTATGTACTCCTGATTACAATACCTAAAGAAAATGTACAAAAACACTATACATTGCAGTATTTTTAACATTTAAAGAAGGTAAAACAAATCCCAATGCCTGAACACAATTTGTAAAACTGTACACATCATTGCAACCTCTTGCCATTTCCAGGTGAATATTGCCATTTTAAATTTTTTGAGCAAATTGGCCTTTTATTAAAATTTAAATCTCCTAGATTTTTATTAAAGGAAAACCAGCCCAAAATGTATATAAAAAACACAAAGATTACCGTAGACTGGTCATACAAGTACATATATTGTGTGGTAGGTAGGGGGCGCTAGTAAAAAAATAAATCAAAGGTGATAGCAATTACAAAATTCATGTGATATCAATTAAAAATAAACAACAACTATCAATCAAAGCTAAATGGCAAAGACCCAGTTGGATCAATAGTGAAAGAAATAGATTCACAAGAGAACCTCTACTTAAAAAAGTGATGTGCTCCCAAAACCTTAAATCAAGAAGAAAATAAATTCTTTAGTGATATTGATAATGTCCATAAATTTCTGTAGTAGTAGTGAGCCACTTAAAAATAACGGAGTGAATCTTGCAATGGACCAGAAGATAAACATGCAATCTTCTCATGAGCTGCAGTGCTTCAAAATCCTTCCACCAATTCCGCAAAACGACACCCAAAAGTGAATATAATATATGCGCTTACCACAGCGCTTTGACTCCTTTAACTAAAAAGAAAGTCAAACACGCTTGTGCAGTTATGAATGTCTGCAAACATATAATGCGTCCTCCAGTGGTTGACACAGGCAAATCTTCTCCCAGTATTCTCAGAAATGGAATAAAAAACAGAAAAACTCCATAGTGCAACCGGTTTTTAATAAAAAATAGTAAAACAAAACATGGGCCACATTAAAAGGTGCCCATCCCGGCACTGGGTCTGCGGGCCTTTGAATAGAGGAGGTAGAACCTCAGTTTGCGTGCGGCGTGTGTCTCCTCTCGCCTCGCCAGCTCACATGTGTCGGATGATGGGGGAAAGTAAAAAGCGTGCGGAGAAGATTTGCCTGTGTCAACCACTGGAGGACGCATTATATGTTTGCAGACATTCATAACTGCACAAGCGTGTTTGACTTTCTTTTTAGTTAAAGGAGTCAAAGCGCTGTGGTAAGCGCATATATTATATTCACTTTTGGGTGTCGTTTTGCGGAAATGGTGGAAGGATTTTGAAGCACTGCAGCTCATGAGAAGATTGCATGTTTATCTTCTGGTCCATTGCAAGATTCACTCCGTTATTTTTAAGTGGCTCACTACTACTACAGAAATTTATGGACATTATCAATATCACTAAAGAATTTATTTTCTTCTTGATTTAAGGTTTTGGGAGCACATCACTTTTTTAAGTAGAGGTTCTCTTGTGAATCTATTTCTTTCACTATTGATCCAACTGGGTCTTTGCTATTTAGCTTTGATTGATAGTTGTAATATATATATTTTTTATTTTATTATAATAAGTTTATATGTTCCACACATATTTTTTTGGCGCGAAAATCAATCCTCAAAGTACATATATTGCCCAATAAATTTGTGTAATAAAAGTTACGGTAATTAAAAACGGTCCCTAAAAGTGCTCAGTGCAAAATAAATGCATCAAAAAAATATGAAAAAAAGTGATGAAAAAGGAGGGTAACACCCAGGAAAAAATAATGCTCTTCCTCCTCTCCTAGTAGACACACTGCACTCACCAGAAATATGACCTCTTTTCTCAAAGAAGTCAAAGATCGCTTAAAGGTCATCTCCAGTAAGTGTTTCCACATAGAGCTACAGTGCCTTGAAAAATTATTCATACTTCCTTGAGATTTTCCACATTTTGTTATGTTACAACCAAAAACTTAAATGTATTTTATTGGGATTTTGTGTGGTAGACCAACACAAAGTGGCACATTTCTTGTAATAGGAATAAAAGTGATCCAAAAATTGTATTTATTTTAAAAAGGGACAGTGTAAAAATACAAAAGTAAAATAATTTTTTTTTTTTTAAAAAGGGCACCCAGTCACTCCGAGCCTCCGCACAGAAGCGAACGCAAGTCGCGCCCACATATGTAAAATGGTTTTTAAACCACACATGTGAGGTATCGCCGCGATCGTTGGAGCAATAGAAATAATTCTAGCCCTAGACCTCCACTAACTCAAAACGTCACCTGTGGAGATTTTTAGGTGCCAACGTTTGTCACTATTCCACGAGTGGGCGCAATTTTGAAACATGATATGTTGGGTATCAATTTACTCGGCATAACAATTTTTCACAGTATATGTGTATTAAATACATTTATATATATATATATATATATAATATTAATATATATTTAATGCACCTAAAAATCTCCACAGGTGACGTTTTGAGTTGGCAATAAGTTGCTAAATGTTGTACCTTTTATTAAATGTAACCATATTGCTACACTTAGAGGCGTCTCTTCTCTTTTATACTCATTTGTGACATGACGCTACTCTGATAGCAAGACATTGCTTGTATATCAAGTCAAAATGTTTTAAAAAAAATTAGCTTGTCTTGCAAAACGCTCTCAAACCAAGGTTTTACTGTATAACCTTATGAGTCTCAGGAAAACAATCATTTCAAATTGGACCTATCCTAAGATTTTTCAAAAGTGTTCAGTTTTGGCCATCGGTGTAGATCAAGGCTTTCACTGCTAGATATGAACTGTGGTACCAAACGCTGCCGTTGATTTACTAAAGAAATGAAGCGTTTGCCACATGATTGGTTATTCACACACAGGTTTTCCTTGTTTATTGTCATTCACTTTGGTACGTGAACGGCTTTCACTCGTTTAGTAAATCATTCTCAATATCTTTTGAACGATTAAACATATTTTGGGCTGTCATGGGCAAATTTTACTTCGGCGAACAGTTCCTGTCGTGGGTGAAGCTGTTATATTGTTCGCCCAGGGTGGTGATTAGGGAGGCAGGGCATGTTTCTAAGCCTTTTACCCTGCATAAGGGTACTCGTCAGGGGTGCCCGCTGTCCCCTCGCCATTGAGCCCATGGCAGCCTTGATTAGAGCAAACCAGAAGGTGAGGGGACTACAATATGGGGGGGATTCAGGAGAAAATTATGTTGTACGCCGACGACACCATGCTGCTTTTGACAGAATTCTCACCGCTCCAGGTGAGCCTCGTGATGATCAGGGGTTGTTGAACCACCAGGGTGCTGGCAATGCGGTAATGGCAAAAAACAAAAGCTGGACAGCCGCACTCCAAAATTTTCTTTAAAAGAGATGTCTTTATTTTCAACTGTGCATACAGTCACTGCAAGCCCACAAAAATCAGTATGGCCAGCGTTTCGCACTGGCGTCAGTGCTTAGTCATGGCTCATGACTAAGCCATGACTTAAGCCATGACTAAGCACTGACGCCAGTGCGAAACGTTGGCCATACTGATTTTTGTGGGCTTGCAGTGACTGTATGCACAGTTGAAAATAAAGACATCTCTTTTAAAGAAAATTTTGGAGTGCGGCTGTCCAGCTTTTGTTCTTTTGTTTTTTACCATGCTGCTTTTGGGTGACACAGATGGCTCTCTGAAGGAGGCTATGGAGGTGGTCGGCAGGTTTGGGTCCTATTCCGGCCTAGTCATTAACTGGACCAAGTCCTCTCTTCTGCTGCTGGATGATATCTCGGGTGGCGGGGAGCGGACAATACACAAGGTACCGGTGTCCACTGGATTTAAGTATCTTGGCATCCAGATTACTTCCGAACCGCGTGATTTTTCTCTCACTTAACTTGACACCATTACTAAATAGAATTTGAGACAAAGGTAAAATCTGGTCTCGTCTCGGGATGTCCCTGGTAGGCAGGGTCAATCTTATTAAAATGATTTTCATGCCCCAGCTCTTATACCTTCTTCACAATACCCCTATGGTCCTCCCTCTAAAAAATTTCAGGATTATTTAATTCCCTTTTTAGGACCTTCATTTGGTAGGCCAAGTCCCCTAGGGTGAAACTGGAGCAGTTTCAAAAGCCTAAGATGGCGGGAGGCCTTGCCCTCCCTAATCCTTGGGTCTACTATTTGGCGGCTCAGGCGCAGCACATTGCCAGGGTTATGCCGGAGAGTCAGGTTCTTGAGGGGGGTGGTGGGCAGTCGGATCCCATTAGGGCCCGGATGTGCTACGCCACTGGCCTCGACAGCATACCTACTGGTATGGAGGCCTTGGCGTATGCATTATCCAACAAAAGGTTTCCCACATATGCGCTGCTGCAAAAAATTTGGAACAAACTTAGACAGTTGCAGGAGGTGGAGGGGTTCACAGGTTACAGCCCGATATGGGACAATGGGTACTATGAGGAGTTGCTCTCACTGGATTGCGGAGCACGGTGGAGGAGGCATATGAGACATATTTTTGAGGCGGGTGAATTTATCCCCTTCCCAGAACTGAGGGAGAGGTATCACCTCCCACAGTCCATGCTCTTCCAGTACATGCAGTTGAGACATGCTGTGATGGCACAGGCGGGGGGGCCCCGTGGGTTCTTTCGCAAACACCAATATTCAAATTTATGGCCGAGGTGACCCAGTTTTTAAGGGCTTCATTTCTAGCGCTTACTCCATGATTCTAAATATATACTTGGAGGGTTTTCCCCTTGCGGTATCTACTAGGTGGGAGGGGGACGTTGGGACATTCGAGGATGAACAATGGGAGGAGGCACTTCAGGCTCCCTGAATGTGGCCCAACGGTTATCCCAACTGTACATTGTTCTCAGAGTGCATTACACGCCCGACAGGCTGTTTAAAATGGGTGTGAGATCGGACTCCGACTGCCCTAGATGTGCAAGGGACCATGGGGATCTAATTCATTTGTTGTGGTGGTGCCCCAAGCTTCATATATTCTGGTCAGTGGTCGTGGCTCTTATTAACAGAGTTTATCTGACTACCATACCTATTGACCTAAAACCATGTCTTCTTGGAATTATGGACGATATCCCAATGGACGATAATAGCAGGCAGGCCATATTGAGAGCTTTATTTCAGGTCCGTAGACTAATCCTTCGGCATTGGAAGGCGGTTGATCCCCCAACGTTGAAGGAATGGATTACCCAAATGGGTGACACCATAAGAATGGAGAAGTATGTCTATCAGCTTAGGGGGTTGTCCGAGAAAATTTGAGCAACTGTGGACCCCATGGTTAGATTCCCCTGGCCTGTCCCCGGTCAATTTGGTCATGGACAGGTTGCTTGGATAGATGAGGGGCGACCAGCTGTGATGCGGGGAGTTCGGCTCATTGCTTATATGCGGTTCAAGTACTGGGGGGGCATATCCTACGAGACTAGTGCCTTTAAATAGTAGTGTCAGACATATGTAATGTGCTATGGCAGAGAGGCTGTTGTGCTTATTGTTTGATTGTATTTTTTGAGCTGTCATCTGCACTGTTGGAATGTTTTGGTGTTCTAAGTATGAGCTGTGAACTTGCTGTGATTTTCTTTTCTGTTCAATAAACATCTGTGATTTAAAAAAAAAAAACATATTTTGAAATGATTTCCATTTTGCCTACAGAATATTGTCATTATATAGTTGACATCTGTATGCTTGAAAAAGCTTTTCATTTCAGGCTGTTATTTTATCCACAGAAAACTGATACCAAAGTCGACCTTCACTATTCTGGATGACCATATCAGTCACTACCCCCAACTGGAGGATCCTACTGGCTTCTTAAATGCCTATCTAAGCTTTATCCATTCATTCTGAGGGCTCTTCCGTTCCAGGTGACAAGCTGTGGTGTGAATAAATGCGATAATAATTTCCATGACGTTACAGCTCGGCTGGCACTGCATTCACATACAAGTGACTATAAATATCTCGGGGATGGCAATTCGGTCGCTCTGTCTAAGCACATGAGCCATTTTCCATTGCTTGCCATCTGAGAGCATGACATAAAGCTGACCGATCAGTTTTAGAGGAATACTACCCTCTCTATTTACAGTGTCTGCTGAAATGTAATGTATACATGGTTAGGTGGTGTTGGCAGATAACGACCTTGTGAGACACAATGCATTAACGCAAGCAAACAATAGATGGGACTTTTTGGTAATTCCCTCTAACTTGGAATATTGCAGGCTTTAGGGGCACGTCTTGAAACGGAACAAAGCAGATGTTTGACTGTTACTATCTGCAGGTTTCATCACAGAACATATTGCTGACCTAGAACTTTGAAGACCACTAGTTAACTTTTGGAGAGTTAAGTCAGCCATAGACTTTGGATCTTGGCCGGTCCCTGCTGATCCAGCCGAGATACAAACTATGTATGGGCAGGCTGGTTGTACCCAAGTTGATCAATGAACTTGGGTTCAAGCAGCCTGACCGATTTTACAAGCGATTTATTGCTAGCAGCTATTATAGCCACTATCAGTAATCCCTGTGGTCTCCCAGCGGGGACGGCTCCCCCTGCCCCAACTGACTGTTGTGGAACTTGTTGATGGGGGAATTGTGTGAAATCTCTCAATCTATGGCTGGTTTTAAAATAAGGCCCCTTTCACACGGACAGACCGTTCAGCTCCGCCTGTCAGTTTTGACAGCAGACCTGAACGGCTGCTCCATGCATCTCAATGGAGCGTCGGATGTCAGCGGAGACCTGTCCGCCGACATCTGACCCGCTAAAAACAGACATATGGGGATACGTCCATATCGGATCGGGTGAGATCTGATAAAAACGGACATGCTGTCCGTTTTCGTCCGATCTTTCCATAGGAGACAGCGTCGCCCGACAAGCCCCTCCCCGCTCAGTGAGCAGAGGACCTTGTCATCTGCCAGCTCAGCGAAGATCAACTGACTGATCTCCTGCTGAGCTGGCGGGAGCAGGCGGACTCCGTAGTGACGGAGTCTGCCTCGTGTGGAAGGGGCCTAAAAGGTTAGTAGTGCCTTTCATTTTGTGTTATTTGCCACAGCATTAGAGGGACTGATGTTTAACTAGTATTTTTTTAAATGCATTGTTTGTTTTTCATTATTGAGATAATTAGTTTGGCTTTGAAGCTCAACGTGAAGCAAATTTGCAGTCTCTTGGTATTTCAGGGATTTGTGTTCACATACATTGAGCCATAACAGTATAATGCGGATTGCGTTATTCTCAAGGGCTTTAGGAATAATAAGCTTTTCTAAGTGTAAACATGTACTTTTATAATGACTAAACTAGTTTTGGAATATTTTTTTTTTTTTTGGATTGGCTGTGCATTAAGAAATCTGATAAATAATACTGGGCAAATCACTAATCCTAGCAAACAATTAGAATCCATTGTGTATTGCAATATTTGCTGTAAAGTGAATTTTGTTCAGTTGCAATGGATTACTGCGCTTTTCTCCTTGCTTGCTTTACTGAATAAACCGGCTTAATGTACCCGTCACCTACCTGTATGTATTGTAACAAATTTGCGGATATTCATTAAACTCTGCTGTTCAACTTAATAAATATGAACAATAATGCAGAATTTTTCAGTGTATATATTGAATTTTACTAGATGTATTTCTCATGCATAAATAGCTGCAGCTGAATACCCGAAAGTATTTCCTGCCTGTGGCTCTGGCACACACTCTTGCATATGTGAAGCACCATTTAGGCATGTTTTGCCATAAAGTGTTAATGGCAAACTGTTTTAGGTTTGTGAGTCCTGTTTGTTTTTGTATTTTTATTTTATTTGTATAATTAACAATCTTCCTTTTTTTTTTTTTAAATAAACACTTATTTCCTGAAAGACAATTCCCAAAGCACCATGGGCTAGCTAAAGAAGAGTACAGGAGAAGAATCTCGCTTTTTAGGCTCTGTTTTGTCTGATAGGGATATGAGTCCCTAGTGTAGTGACTCATTGAGTAAACAGACTTTTCAGGAAATCAGAAAGCAATAGGGCTCCTAGAGCATTGACTACTGGCTGGCAGAATGCAGTTTTTGTTTAGCCCTGGTCATAATGATAAATTAAGTGAAGTAGTCCTTTTAATGTTCCACCTCCTCAATGAAGCCTAGGTAGTAGGGCTGCAACTAACAATTATTTTCATAATCAATTAGTTGGCCGATTATTGTTTCGATTAATCGGATAATAGCCTTTTAAAAAAAAAATAGCTTTTTTTGGGCCAATTTGTTGCTGGGCAGATTACAAAACACAAATTGCCGCAAAAACACATTACATGCTTTTCTGCAGTTTCTCCATTGAAGTATATTGAACAAAAAAAATAAAAAATAGCACCGTTTGCGTTTAAAAAGTCCTTGCCCTTTCCAAATACGCAGCAGCTGAAAATGTGAACGTGTCCCATAGGAGAACATGTAAATGAACTGTAGTGTGTTTCTGCAAAAAGCACCAAAAAACTAAGGTGTGAACCCAGGCCTGAGCTGTTTAGTAACATAATGGGGTTAAAAAAAAGGGATTTTTATAAACGGCTTACCTGTAAAATCCTTTTCTCGTAGTACATCACGGGACACAGAGCGGCATAGTAATTACTATGTGGGTTATAGAGTCTACCTTCAGGTGATGGACACTGGCACTCTCAGACAGGAAGTTCCTCCCTATATAACCCCCTCCCCTAAGGGAGTACCTCAGTTTTGTAGCAAGCAATATTATTCCCAATTTTTCCCCAAGAGGGGCGGGTGCTCTGTGTCCCGTTATGTACTACGAGAAAAGTATTTTACAGGTAATCTGTTTATAAAAATCCCTTTTTCTCTATCATACATCACGGGACACAGAGCGGCATAGTAATTACTATGTGGGATGTCCAAAAGCAATGCCCAATGAGGGGAGGGAGAGCTAGAAGAAGGACCCAGAGGTGCCACCAAGTGCAGGGATCTTAAAGAGCGGCCTGTAAGACAGCCTGCCCAAAGGCCAGGTCCCCGCGCCTCCTCACGTCCAGCTGATAAAACTTTGTGAACGTGTGGACTGATGACCAGGTTGCCGCCCTACAAACTTGGGCCATGGAGACCTGGTGCTGTACTGCCCAAGAAGTCCCTAAAGCTCTAGTAGAATGAGCCTTAATAGAAGCCGGAGGCTCCTTACCCTTCAGGCCGTAGGCCTGAGCGATTACTTGCCGAATCCATCTGGCTAGAGTGGCTTTCGATTTTGCCTGCCCTTTTTTGGGCCCATCCGGCAGGATGAACAAAGTATCTGTTTTTCTAATTTGGGCCGTAGCCATCAGATAAACCTTTATTGCTCTTACCACATCTAAAGCATGTAGTAACCTTTCCTTTCCTGAATTTGGTTTAGGAAAGAAAGACGGGAGAATCAGGTCCTGGTTCAAATGAAAGCTTGAGACTACCTTGGGCAAAAAGGTAGACAAAGGTCGTAGCATGACCTTGTCACTATGTACTATTAAGTAAGGTTCCCTACAGGAGAGAGCTGCCAACTCTGATGCCCTCCTGGCTGAAGCCATAGCCACCAGAAAATCTAACTTCCTGGACAGCAGGATCAAGGGAATTTGACCTAAGGGCTGACAGGACCAAATTTAGGTCCCATGGACACAAGGGGAGTCTGACCGGAGGATTTATCCGCAGAGCTCCCTGTAAAAAGGTTTTGACCAGGGAATGTGTGGCCAACGGTCTCTGAAAGAGCACCGACAATGCCGAGACCTGGCCCCTGATGGTGCTGACAGCTAGTTTCATGTCCACACCATGTTGCAAGAATTCCAGGATTCTACCGATGACAAACTTCCGTGGATGCCACTTCTTGGCCTCACACCAAGAGACATAGGCTTTCCACACCCTGTAGTATATCTGCCTAGAGACTGGCTTTCTGGCACTAATTAGAGTAGAGAGTACTGACTTCGACAATCCCCTTTTTCTTAAGACGAAGGATTCAGCCGCCATGCCGTCAAACTTGCTGGCTGCAGAGGTAGAGGCCAGGGGTCCCCGACTGACATCTTGACTATCAGTGAGTACCATGATCTCCGTGGCCAAGCCGGGGCGATCAGGATTATGGGTTTGCCCTCTATCCTGATCCGACGCAGGAGTCTGGGTAACAGCTGCAGCGGCGGAAAGGCATAAATCAGGGAAAAACGGTGCCAAGGACATACCAGAGCGTCTGTTCCGCAAGCCCAAGGGTCCCTTGGCAGGGAAACGAACTTGGGCAGCTTCGTGTTTAATCTTGAAGCGATCAGGTCCACATCCGGAGTACCCCATCTCTGGCAAATGGTCCGGAAAACCTCGGGGTGGAGAGACCACTCCCCTGGGAACAATTGCCGACGGCTGAGATATCTGTATGCCAATTCTCTATGCCGGGAATAAATTCTGCTGACAGGCATGGTATGTGGGCTTCTGCCCAAACAAAGATCTGATCCTCCTCCCTCTGGACTGACCGACTCCTCGTGCCACCCTGGTGGTTTATGTATGCCACGGCCGTGGCATTGTCCGACTGTACTCTGACCGGGGTGCCTTGCAACCTGGTCGTCCGAACCCTTAGTGCCAACCGAACTGCTCGAATCTCCAGGAGATTGATAGGCAGGAAACTTTCAGAGTTTGACCATACTCCCTGCTGGGATAAGTCCCCAAGGATCGCTCCCCAACCTGTTAGGCTGGCATCCGTGGTGACTACCTTCCAGGCTATTGGATTGAAGGATCTTCCCTTTCTTAGGTTTTGGGGTGTCAACCACCAACAGAGGCTCCCCCTGACTAACGGGGCGAGCGCCATGGGACAATCCAAGGACGGAATCTTTCGGTTCCATTTCGACAGGATCGGACTTTTGTAATTTCCTTGAGTGGAATTGAGCGTTGGGTACTGCCTCGAAGGTTGCTACCATTTTCCCTAACAGTTGGCTTTTGCCTGCTTAGCAACGATAGTATAATCAACCTTAGGGAATCGACCTTTGCCTGAGGCAAAAATATCTTTTGCTGGGTTGTATCGAGGTGTAAGCCTAGGTATTCCAGGCCCGTCGTTGGTTGCAGGGCCGATTTGGCCCTGTTTATGACCCAACCTAAGGCCTCTAAATATTGAACAGTGGTTCGAACTGCTCGCTCCAAGCTGGGGGCTGAGTGATCTATCAGCAACAAGTCGTCCAGATATGCCAGAATTGGGATTCCACAGGTTCTTAAATTGGCCAATACTGGAGCCAGGATCTTTGTGAAGACCCTTGGGGCTGTGGCCAGACCGAACGGAAGTGCCACAAATTGAAAATGGTGCTGACCCACCGCGAACCTCAAGAATTTGTGGTGACCTGGGTAGAGGTAGACCGATATGGGTTTTTCTATGGCCGATGCCGATATTTAGAAATCGGGGTATTTTAGGCCGATTTATTTATTCCCCCCCCCCCCATTTTGGAAAATTTTAACAATTTAGTTAAATAACAAAGAAGGAATACAGAAAATTGCAAAAATTAACCATTTATTAAAACAACAGAAGTACACAACACATTTCCAGTCAGTGCACATGTATCTTAAAAATACACAAACACAGGTGAGGTAATCAAAACTTTTGAAAGAAATCAACAGCAATAGATAATGAACATTAATGAGGTAAGTTTGTAAACAATACAAAAGTGCAAATTTTCTTAGTTTTAGGCTTTCTTCTTCAGTTCCAGTCCCTCTCTTCTCTTAGTACTCCCAGTTTAAAAGCTTCAAGTTGTAGTTCAGGAAACAGTCTCTCTGCATTTTCTCCAGTGAGCCTGCTCCTCTTCTTTTTATAGATAATCCCAATCTCGCTGAACACTCTCTCACTGGGAACAGAAGAGGCAGGTGGACAGCGAAATTTTCTTGCCAGTGGTGCAAGGTGGCACAGGCGGGATGCATTCTGTTTCCCCCAATCCAGTGGCAGACCAGTCCGTCGGTCTATGAGTGGCTCTCGGAGGTACTTCTCCAACTGTTTGGAAATTAAGTGCTCGTTACTTTCTTCAGTAGGAGTTCCATGAGCCCCCAAAATGCTTTTGTACATTTTCTCCAGAAGACTGGGTTCCTCCTTCTCCTCTTCTACCCTTGTCCTGGTCCGTTTCGGTTCTGGTCCTTCATCTCCACTTTTTTGTTGCTCGGACACAATGCTGGTGTACTCTTCTCGCAGCCACGTTTTTGCTTTGCTGACTGTGTCCCCTGCAAATACATGGCCCTTGTACCGAGGATCAAGAAGTGTTGCCAGCACCAAACATTTGGTATCCTCTATCTTAGAAAATCGACTCTCCAAGCTTTGCCACATGGTTTCTCTAAGTGTTTTTTTATCACCCTTGTGGTGTGACCCTCTGCCTGAAGCACCATCTTCAGCACAGCTATGCATGGGATGATGCAGGAGATGGATGCCTCTGCCTTGCTGATATCCAAGGTCGCTTCCTCAATGGGGGGCCAGTGTATCTATTAAATTTGAGATGATATCCCATTGTTCTGCTGGAGGTGTGGTAAACTTGCCATGTTCTGCTACATAAAAATTCAGGGCACACTTCTGCTCCAGCATCCTCTGCAACATGTGTAATGTGGAGTTCCAGCGGGTGGGAACATCCTGAATGATGCTGTGCTGGGGGAGGCCAAGATCTTTTTGGATGGCTCCAAGACGCTGCTTTGCAAGCACAGAGTGGCTAAAGTGTGTAGCACAAGTCTTTAATTTGGCAATGATGTCCCCCACTACTCGCTGACTGCTGATGCCCTCTTTCACCACAGGCTGTAATGTGTGTGCACTGCAGCTTAAGTCTGGTATATCTGCCAGTCTGAGGCCTTTAATCATGTTGGCACCACTGTCTCGCAGCACAAGCACCACTCTGTCTTGGTTGATGTCCCAATCATTGAGCATGCTAAGAAACATCTCCCTGATATAGTCCCCAGTATGGGAGCCAGACATAGCCTTGACATTTAGAATGACTTGTTTCCTTTCCCAGTTGTTGTCTATAAAATGACATGTTAGGCTCATAAGCGATTCTGTTTCTCCAGACCAACAGTCTGTTGTGAAGGACAAATAGGGGCCAGCATTCTCTGTTGCAATAGGGTCTTAATTCACTGCGTAACCTTTTTGTACACGCTGTCCAGCATGTCTGTGCGGTAGTATTTGTCACTTTTGATCGAATATCTTGGTTCTATTGTTGCCAGCCAATATCTGCAACAACTGTAAAGGGCTGGTTGTCCGTGACAATCATTTCTGTGATTAGGGTATCAATTTTCTTGCACCGGGGATCAGTATTTTGCCATTTTCTTTTAGCATCAAACATCTGTACTACAGTGGGCTGAAAGTTGTATGAAGAAGCAGCTGCTCAGATGATTCCAGATATTTGTTGTATTTTTAGCCTTTCCTTTTTCTGCTCCCATGCTCAGCAATTTCTGGCAGATATTGCACTTGGCCTTCCCCGATGTTGGCTCACTGAAATACTGCCATACTGGGTTTGATTTATTTTCAGCCATCATTAGACTGTAATTATTAAAAAAAGAGAAAGAAAAAAATGTTTTAGTCATTTTAAAGGAGGGGCGGCTGGTGCTCAAAATTTTATGGGGGCGCAAACAAACTGAAAAAAAACCCCACCAAGCGCAGCCACCGACAGACCTGGGTAACAGACGGGTAACAGACCTGAGCACCTGATTGGCTGAGAGGTGGTTTAGTGTTAGGAAAGCGATTAATTCGCTTTCCTAACACAACTCTGAGTGAACAGCGAGCGCCCAGCATGGCGCCCGCTGTTCACCTTTTTTGATGCCTATTAGAGCCTATGGCTCTAATCAGGTGCTTCAAAAAAAATACCACACCGCTGTAATTCAGGTGCCCTGGCGCCTGACAAGGGGCCGGCAGCGGCAACCATAGATAGATTCATGCATTGCATGAGAAGAGAGAGGTGGCGGCACTCGTGTGCCCCATATAGATGCACCGCCACTGGGGTACAGAGAGGTGGCCGTAGAGGGGGGTACAGAGAGGTGGCCGTGGAGGAGGGGGGTACAGAGAGGTGGCTCCACAGCCACCTCTCCATATTTATTGTCAAGTTTCAGGTGCCCCCATCACAGTGCCCCTTTACACAGGTGTCCCCATCGCAGTGCCCCTTTACATCAGGTGTCCGCATCGCCCCTTTACATCAGGTGTCCCCATCGCATCGCCCCTTTACATCAGGTGTCCCCATCGCATCGCCCCTTTACATCAGGTGTCCCCATCGCATCGCCCCTTTACATCAGGTGTCCCCATCGCATCGCCCCTTTACATCAGGTGTCCCCATCGCCCCTTTACATCAGGTGTCCCCATCGCATCGCCCCTTTACATCAGGTGTCCCCATCGCATCGCCACAGTTTTTGTTATTAAGGGTGCCCCCATCACAGTGCCCCTTTACACAGGTGTCCCCATCGCAGTGCCCCTTTACATCAGGTGTCCGCATCGCCCCTTTACATCAGGTGTCCCCATCGCATCGCCCCTTTACATCAGGTGTCCCCATCGCCCCTTTACATCAGGTGTCCCCATCGCCCCTTTACATCAGGTGTCCCCATCGCCCCTTTACATCAGGTGTCCCCATCGCCCCTTTACATCAGGTGTCCCCATCGCATCGCCCCTTTACATCAGGTGTCCCCATCGCATCGCCACAGTTTTTGTTATTAAGGGACACTCTGATGGGCACAACAAAACTTTTATGTTAAGGGGAACGCTGATGGGCATATTTTTAATGTGTACGCTGATGGGCATATTTTTAATGTGTACGCTGATGGGCATATTGTATGTTAAGGGGCACTCTGATGGGCAAATTGTATGTTAAGGGGCACTCTGATGGGCATATTGTATGTTAAGGGGCACTCTGATGGGCATATTGTATGTTAAGGGGCACTCTGATGGGCAAATTTTATGTTAAGGGTCACGTTTTTTTGTGCCCATCAGAGTGCCCCTTAACATAAAATGTGCCAATCAGGGTGACCATTATTTTATGTTAAGGGGTATATTTTTAATGTGTATGCTGATGGGCAAATTTTATGTTAAGGGGCACTCTGCTGGGCGCATTTTATTTTAAGGGGCACGCTGATGGGTATATTTTAATTTGTACGCTGATGGGCTTATTTTATATTAAGGGGCACTCTGATGGGCAAAACAAAATGTGTCCATCAGTGTGCCTCTTAAAAAAAAAAAATATGCTCATCAGTGCACACATTAAAAAATATACCCATCAGCGTGCCCCTTAAAATAAAATAAAATGCGCCCAGCAGAGTGTCCCTTAACATAAAAAAGTGCCCATCTGTGTTCGTGTTGACAATAAATATATGCCCATTAATAGTGAGCAATTAATTAAAAACGCATATGCCACATACCGAATGCAGGGGCGGATGCTGCAAGATAAGCCGAGAACGAGTAGCAGGGGGCGGGGCGCGCACTGGACGTCACCCCCTCTACTCGCAAGGAGAGCCAGGAGAAGAACCGGGAACCAAGAGCAGCAGGGGGCCGGGCACGCAAGTGACGTAGGAGACAGGCGTGGCCCCTACTCACAATGCGAGCAAGGAGTGGACAGCGAGCTGCAGGGGAAGGAACGTCACGTCACGCCCCTACTCGCCAGCCGTACGCGCGTGTAGACTTCCAAGGACCTGCCGTGAGGAGCAGAGGCCATGCGGGAGCGGGGGCACTGGTGACTGCTGGTCAGTTCAGTACTTCAGGGCAGGCGGCCATGCTGGCCGGATATTGTAGCTGCGAATCGGCCGTTTTTTTTACAAAAATCGGCCGATGCCGATTTAAAAAAAACGGTCAAATATCGGCCGATATATCGGTCGACCTCTAGACCTGGGTATATCGGGACGTGGAGGTATGCGTGCTTGATATCTATGGACGCTAGAAAATCTCCCCCATGCAGGGATGCGGCTACCGAACGAATGGATTCCATCCGAAAGGTCTGAACAACCATAAATTTGTTACTTAGGGGAAGGCGATCTAGCCCGTTTCCTCTCAGGAAGGGAGGCAGCAATTAAGGCTGCCAATCTCTCTTCCAATCCCCCTCAAGGTGGTAGCCAGGACTTCTTCTGTAACAAACACAGGGGCTGGCTGAACAGGGCCTGCTACAGCACCAGGCAAATCCATCGGCTCTACCCGGACACTGCACTCTGGTCTTCCAGGGGAGAGAGGTGCTGCTGAGGCCTGGCCCAGATCCTTTGAACCCGATGGGGACCCCCTAGGTTTCTTTGCCGCTTTAGCAGAGCCTGCCCCCTTGGGAGCCATTTGCCTAAACCCAAGGTACTTCCTCTGTATTCAATACAGATCAACAGGCCGCAGTAAAGTCTTCCCTTATGTAGTGAAAAACAACTACATAGGAAAACTTGTGGAGCTACCCATAGGCTGAAGCTTCCACCAGAAAACTGGAACTAGTGAGACCTGTTTTGGGGGAGGAGGCTAAAGGCAGGTACTCAAAATGATGTGTCCAGACTTGGGTTCTCAGCCCCTGAACAGGTACATTTAGGGTACCTGGGTCCACCAACCTGAAAAAACTCCTAAAGAGTCAAAGGCGCCGACAGCCTCTGGAAGCGCACGCTCTGTGTCTCCTCCACCACCGCCATCCACCGGCGTTGTGCCTCTGTTGAAGAGACGCTGCCTGGCTCCGCCCCATCATGCCGCCCCACGCCTATAGAACACGTGTATGCGTGTGAGCGTGACCACGGCGGACTGCTGAGGGGGAGCTGCAGCCAGGGATGGAGACCGTGCTGCAGGGGGGACCCGAGGAACACCCAGGCCGACCAAATTCCTCAGGCCAGTAAGCTTTAGTGCTTTTACCTCCATAATGCACCTTGTACCTGTTAGCCCAACAGACCACTAGAGCCAGGCAGGGGAAAAGTATGGGTTACAAAAAACAAACCATCCTGTCTCAACAGACATAGTGGTGGATATGCCCATGCATAGCAGCATAATATAGGCTTACCCATAGTCCCCTTAATGGAGAACCTGCTGACGGACCAAGTCCCGCAGACCCTCCACTTACCTGTCCACGCTGCAGGGTATTGCCAAAGCAAGAGGCCCAGCCTTCACCGTGGGCTTTGTCACCGACCTTCAGGGACTGGGGTCCATAGCAGGTCACCTCTCTCCTGGACCCATATAGCATCCTGGCAGCAGAAAAAACATTTGGTCCTTTAAACTGACCAATGCTCTGGAACCCAGGATCCAGCTCTACAGAGAAAAGCATTATAGGCAAAACGCCGTTCTACCCGGGGCCCGGGTACCATCCACTTTGGCTATGAAGCACCTTGGACGGATCCGGTTTAAACAGCGTTAGCTAAGCCACAAAGGACCTAGACCAGCTTCGGCGAAAAAACTGAGGTACTCCCTTAGGGGAGGGGGTTATATAGGGAGGGACTTCCTGTCTTTGAGTGCCAGTGTCCATCACCTGAAGGTAGACTCTATAACCCACATAGTAATTACTATGCCGCTCTGTGTCCCGTGATGTATGATAGAGAAACAAAAATAAGTACAAAAAGAGCAAATAATCGCTACTCTAAGGGGTTCATTTTCTTTATCGTTACATCACGGGACACAGAGCGGCATTCATTACTATATGGGTTATATGGAGTACCTTCAGGTGATGGACACTGGCAATCTCAAACAGGAAATGCCCCTCCCTATATAACCCCCTCCCATAGGAGGAGTACCTCAGTTTTTACGCCAGTGTCTTAGGTGTTGGTCATGGTTTAGCTTGCCTCCGCATCCTTGGGATTAGGTGAGCTAACCGGTTCTGTCCAAAGGCCTCAGCGCTAAAGTGGTCAGTAACCGGACCCCAAACCCTTGGGGTATAGCCCATAATGCTTTTCTTTTTAGAGAGCTGGACCCTGGGCCCAGAACTTAGAAACCTTTGGGTGCCTAATGTTTCTGTTGCCAGAGTGCTATATGGGCCCAGGACAGTGGATCCTTCATAGGAACCCAGGGCCTGAAGGTCTAGACATCCCCACGGAGATGGGGGAAGATTGGGCCTCTTGCTTGGCAAAGTCCTGCGGCATGGAGCAGGTAAGTGAGGGGAAAACTTGCGGAACTTGGTTCTTAGCAGGTTTTTTCTGGGGGGTCACAGGGGACATGCCTAAAGTTATGCGCTGCATCTGGCAAACTAGTCACAAATCTTAATGATAGGATGGCTCTATGTGTATTTTTTCCCCATAAGAAGTGACCTCCCTTGTAGTGTTGGAAAAGCATTTGAGTAGGGCCTGTGTAATATAAAGTGTATGTGTGTGTCAGAGAGCTATGCTTACCTGCAAGCCTCCAGGCGATGCTCCATCAGTCTTCCTCCTCAGAGCCTGCAAAGCAGGCAAAACGCTGACCTCCTCGTGGTTCCAGCTGGAGCACAGAGGCTCCCTCCCCCCCACCCCCCCCCCCCCTATCGGCGGGCGCGCGCGCGCGTTCACGTGTTATAGGCGCAATTCGCGCCGTTTAGCTGAGGGGGGAAGGGCGGGTCAGTGGTTTAAGGAAGGGGCGGCCCTTCCTTTTCGTTCCAAACAGCATTTGATACATTGGAACAGGGGAGGAAAGACCAGAGCGGCAGCACGGGGCGCCGAGGACACACAGTGGCCAAAAAGAATATTGCAGTCTTCAGAAGACTGTTTTCAAGCCTAGAAATAGGCTGTTTCTTTCCATCTCATAGTTTTTCTTGCAATACTACTCAGGGGGACAGAATGATTTTTCTTTCCTGGATTTGAAACAAAAAAAAAAAAAGAAAGATTGAAAAAAAAAAAAAAAAAGTCATCTAGGGGAGAGGAAGCATTTTTTATCCCCCAAACAGGTGTTTGGGCAATTAACTTTTATAGTTCCAAGTACCAATAGGTAGCAGGTGTACCTCGGTATTGTACCATGGCATCCGGGTCAGAGGGTACAAGAGGTGGGGATTCCCCCAGAGAGTCTGAGGTCTCGGACAAAGCTATGCCGCTGCTTTCCCCACAGGGAGCCTTGGGGCCATCGGGATCTGGGGCTGGAGCTGGCGCGGGTCAGTCCAACCCTAAGATGGTCACGGACGAGGTATTACTCACCTCTTTAAGAGAGATGGAGAAAAGAATGGGAAAAATGATAGCCACAGCTATGCGGGGCAGTAAACGGATTAGATCTCCGTCGCCCGAGCGTGGACCCTCAGAAGAGGAGCTCCTTTCCTCAGGGGAATTGGACGATCTCTTGGACAAGGACCAAGTAGGTTCAGGGATCGAAGATCCGGATACAGAGGAGTCTGGAGCAGTCTCCCAAGGGGAGGGCTGGTGGATTCAAGCCTTAACGGACTTGGTCCATAATGCATTCAACTTGCCAGTACCAGATCTCCAGGTATCGACGGTTTCAGCTTTGGGCTCACTGAGGGCGCCTCAAAGCAATGCAGTGTTTCCGATCCACCCTCTATTAGAGGGAGTTTTGTTCCAAGATTGGAACAAGCCAGATAAAATCTTCTTACCACCTAAAAGATTCTCTGCCCTATATCCTATGGAAGATAAATTTTCCAAGAAATGGGCTACTCCTGCAGTGGACGCAGCCATCTCATGTGTTAACAAGTCGTTAACATGCCCTGTAGAAAACATACAGGTATTCAAGGATCCAGTTGATAAACGCTTGGAAGCACTACTTAAGAACTCCTTCACTACGGCAGGGGCAGTAGTACAGCCAGCTGTGGCTGCGATTGGGGTTGCTCAAGCATTATCGGATCAAATTAAGCAGATGCTTAAACTTATTCCTGCCCAGCAGGCAGAAGAATTTTCGGATGTCCCTAGGGCCATATGTTTTACAGTAGACGCAATTAAGGATTCTATCCAGCAAGCGTCACGTTTATCGTTATCCCTTATCCATATGAGAAGACTCTTATGGTTAAAGAGCTGGGAGGCCGAGCCCCCATGCAAGAAGCTCCTGGTAGGGTTTCCCTTCTATGGAGGACGACTCTTCGGAGAAGACCTAGATAAATACATTCAGACCATTTCAAACGGCAAAAGTACTCTCTTGCCAACTAAGAAGAAGTTTCAGGGGCCTGCGTTTAAACGACAGTACTCCCCTGGGCAGGGGCCCTCTAATGCCAAACAGTATCGACGGCCTCCTGCGAAAGCAAACTTCGGCTTCAACAGCAAGTCTCAAGGACAGGCTGCTAGAGGCAGAAAGCAGTGGTTTCGCAAACCAGCAAAACCAGCCCCCAAGCCCTTATGAAGGGGCGCCCCCACCCACGAAGGTGGGGGGAAGGCTGCGACTCTTTTCAGAGGTTTGGGAAGCCAGCATTCCCGACGAGTGGGTACGGTCTTCCGTGGCCATGGGCTACAAATTAGATTTCCTAAAGTTTCCTCCTCCTCATTTCCAGGAGTCGAGGATTCCAAACGATCCGGAGAAAGGAGCCGCATTAATGTCGGCATTAAATCATCTACTTTCCCAGGAAGTAATAGTAGAGGTACCAGTCCTGGAACAGGGGCTAGGTTTCTACTCCAACCTATTCATCATCCCGAAGTCCAATGGAGATGTCAGGCCAATTTTGGACCTAAAGATGGTAAATGCATACCTAAAGATCCGCTCATTTCGGATGGAATCCGTGCGGTCAGCAGCTGCCACACTCCAAAAGGACGACTTCATGGCGTCCATAGACATAAAGGATGCCTACCTTCATGTTCCAATTTATCAGCCACATCAAAAATATCTACGCTTCATGGTGGCTTTGCGTCACTTCCAATTCGTGGCACTTCCCTTCGGGTTGGCTACGGCCCCCCGGGTGTTCACGAAGGTCCTAGCTCCAATCCTAGCCAAACTAAGGATCCAAGGGGTCACGATCCTAGCATACCTGGACGACCTCCTAGTCATAGATCACTCGTCTCCCGGCTTGGAGCGAGCAGTGGCCCTCACGGTCCAATACCTCGAGAAGTTCGGCTGGGCTTTCCTGCCCACAAGGCAGTTGGAATATCTCGGCATGAGATTAGACACAGAACAACAAAGAGTGTTTCTACCTCTGAGGAAGGTCAAAGCCATCAAGGAATTAATCCTACTGGTTCTAAGCAAAAAGGAACCGACTATTCGCCTATGTATGAGGTTACTAGGCAAGATGGTGGCCACATTCGAGGCGGTACCATACGCCCAGAGTCACACTCGCATCCTGCAGGCAGCCATCCTGTCAGCATGGAGCAGAAGGCCACAGGCCTTGGATATCCCGTTGCCGCTCTCATCAAGAGTCCGACAAAGTCTGTGTTGGTGGTTAGACCCTCAGAACCTACTGAAGGGGAGATCTTTCAGCCCAGTGGCTTGCAAGATAGTGACCACAGACGCCAGCCTGACAGGCTGGGGAGCAATTTTGGATGGTTGCACTCGCCAAGGTACTTGGGCAAAGCTAGAGGAGCAGTTGCCCATCAACGTCTTGGAGCTCAGAGCTGCTCGACTAGCCCTCAGGGCTTGGACGTCAAGATTGCAGGGGTTCCCGGTGAGAATTCAATCAGACAATGCCACGGCCGTGGCATACATAAATCACCAAGGGGGAACCAGGAGTCAAGCCGCTCAGAGAGAGGTGAGCTTGATTCTCCTATGGGCAGAGGCTCATGTGCCCTGCATATCGGCAATATTCATTCCCGGAGTGGACAACTTTCAGGCGGACTTCTTAAGCCGCCAGACTCTATGGCCGGGGAATGGTCTCTGCATCCACAAATCTTTCAAGCACTCTGCCAAAAATGGGGAGTGCCGGACGTGGATGTCATGGCATCGAGACTCAACAAGAAGCTAGACAGGTTCATGTCCCGCTCAAGGGATCCGATGGCCTGCGGAACCGATGCGCTGGTTTGCCCTTGGCATCAGTTCAAACTTCTTTATGCGTTTCCCCCGCTTCAGTTACTACCCCGCCTGCTGCGCAGGATCAGGGTGGAGCACATACCAGTCATCCTGGTAGCTCCAGCATGGCCCAGAAGGGCATGGTACTCACTAATCCTAAAGATGGTAGTGGGAGACCCTTGGACTCTTCCTCTACGGCCAGACCTGCTATCGCAAGGTCCGATCCTCCACCCTGCCTTACGGCATCTAAATTTGACGGCCTGGAAGCTGAATCCCTGATTCTCAGGGGTAGAGGTCTGTCTCAGAAAGTAATCTCTACCCTAATCAGAGCCAGGAAACCGGTCTCTAGGGTGATTTATCACAGGGTCTGGAAGGCCTATGTAGGCTGGTGTGAGTCCAAGCTATGGCTTCCTCGCAAGTTCACCATCGATAGAGTTTTGAGTTTTCTCCAGCTAGGAGTGGATAAAGGATTGGCATTAAGCACAATCAAAGGACAGATTTCTGCTCTGTCAGTGTGGTTTCAGCGGCCGCTGGCCACCCACTCGCTGGTTAAGACCTTCCTTCAAGGGGTCTTACGTATTAAACCTCCAGTTAAATCCCCGCTTTGTCCGTGGGATTTAAATCTTGTTCTGTCAAGTTTACAGAAACAACCGTTTGAGCCGTTGGCTGAAATTCCTTTGGTTTTACTGACAAGGAAGTTAGTATTTTTGGTCGCCATAGTTTCCGCAAGAAGAGTATCGGAACTGGCGGCCTTATCCTGTAAGAAACCATATCTTATTTTTCATAAGGACAGGGTCGTTCTCCGCCCTCATCCTTCCTTCCTACCGAAGGTTATATCCAGTTTTCATTTAAACCAGGATTTGGTATTACCATCCTTCTTCCCTAAACCTACTTCCAGAAAGGAAGGGTTGCTGCATACCTTGGATATTGTCAGGGCCATGAAGGCCTATCTTAAAGCTACAAAGAAGATCCGGAAAACAGATGTGCTGTTCATTTTACCGGATGGGCCCAAGAGGGGGCAGGCAGCTGCAAAGTCCACCATTTCTAGGTGGATTAAGCAATTAATCACTCAGGCCTACGGCTTGAAAGGGTTGCCTCCTCCAGTATCATTAAGGGCTCATTCTACTAGGGCCATGGGCGCCTCCTGGGCAGCACACCACCAGATCTCTATGGCTCAAGTTTGCAAGGCGGCAACCTGGTCTTCTGTCCACACGTTTACAAAATTCTACCAGTTGGACGTAAGAAGGAATTCTGATACAGCCTTTGGGCAGGCAGTGCTGCAGGCTGCAGTTTGAGACCCTCGGATTCCGGGGGCTCCTCTTTTTTGAGTTAAATTTAAAATTTAAGATTATTTTTCTCAACTAAGTTGGATTTATTATGATTTGAGTATTTCTCTAAATTAAATCCTTTTGTCTTGGAGATGTTCTCCCTCCCCTCATTGTAAGCATTGCTTTGGGACATCCCATATAGTAATGAATGCCGCTCTGTGTCCCGTGATGTAACGATAAAGAAAAAGAGATTTTTAATACAGCTTACCTGTAAAATCTTTTTCTTGGAGTACATCACGGGACACAGAGCTCCCACCCCTCCTTTGAGGACCATTTTGGGAGGCATACTGCTTGCTACAAAACTGAGGTACTCCTCCTATGGGAGGGGGTTATATAGGGAGGGGCATTTCCTGTTTGAGATTGCCAGTGTCCATCACCTGAAGGTACTCCATATAACCCATATAGTAATGAATGCCGCTCTGTGTCCCGTGATGTACTCCAAGAAAAAGATTTTACAGGTAAGCTGTATTAAAAATCTCTTGTTTTACCGTGGGACAGTGAAAGTAATATTTACAGTAGCGATTTTGCTTTTTTTGTACTATAAAGGGCCATTTTTTTTTTGTAACCCTATTATGTTACTGGCCGATTAATCTATTAATTTCATAATCGATTAGTTGTTTCGGCCCTACTAGGTAGCAACGTACCTTCAGCCCCATTAGAATTCCATCAATTTGCGCCCCTGCCTCATGCCGCACATACCATAGGCTTTGTCCAGCTCTACTGCATATGTATGCCTCTTGGTCTATGCTTGCCTAGGTCTCATCTGTACTCATGGGGCCAGATTCAGGTACAAATGTGGCGGCGTAACGGATAGTCTTTACGTTACACCGCCGCAAGTTTTTCTCGCAAGTGCTTGGTTCACAAAGCACTTGAGTATAAACTTGCGGCGGAATAACGTAGACGTCCGGCGCAAGCCCGCCTAATTCAAATGGGGCGTGTACCATTTAAATTAGGCACGCTCCCGCGCCGAACGTTCTGCGCATGCTCCGTTAGTGAATTTCCCGACGTGCTTTGCGCGGAATTACGGCACCCCGACGTGTTTGTGAATGGCGACGTGCGTAACGTACTTACGCCGAGAAAAAAAAAATTAAAATTCGACGCGGGAACGACGGCCATACTTTAACATGGCTTGTGTAAAGTTAAGCCATGAAAAAGATTACTAACTTTGCGACGGGAAAAAACGATGTAACGCACGCGAGTAGCTTCGTGGATCGCCGTAAAAGCTAATTTGCATACCCGACGCTGGAAAATGACGCGAACTCCACCCAGTGGCGGCCGAAGTTTTGCAGCCTAAGATCCGAAGGCGTACGAAGCCGTAAGCCTGACGGATCTTAGCCAAATGCCGTCGTATCTTGTTTGTGAATCACAAATTAAGATACGACGTGGCAAATTTGAAAATACGCCGGAGTATCAGTAGATACTCCGGTGTATTTCTTCCGTGAATCTGGCCCATGGAGACCTTCAACCACCTAGAGGAGTATAAAATGAGCCATAGTAATGAGAAGGGTGAGTGGAATACATATCCATTATTTACTGGATGCGCAGTGAAAAAAAAAAAAATCAAGCAGGGTTTGAAGGCAAATGTTTTATTTCTTAGACTATTCGTTTCTATGGCCCATCTGTACTGATGGATACCCCTGTCATTATGCATGCTGACCACACCATTGAGGCTCTGGCCTGTCAAAATATAGTTTTAATCCTGGAGTTTTACTAGAACATCGAATAACATAAGTTGTGAAATAATTTGATTACTATCAAAGCTTGCAATGCATTTTTGTGCATGTTATCCATTGCGGCTTCAGAAGGTAACTTTGTATTTAATGTCTACTGTCCTGTCCCCTTTGATCAATTTTTTTTTTTTTTTTTTGAATATACCTGTTGTGTCCCAGTATATGCAAACATCTCTTATATTGAAGTTGTGTCCATCTCATTACAGATCTGAAAATTTTAACTGGTTAAAAAGAAATCTGAATATGTTCTTGTATTTGGAATGCAAACAAAGCGTGTGTAACGACATTTTGTTTTTGAAGAAAATTTAAATAAAAACCTTTTAATAATGAATGTGTACAAGTCTTTCTTTTTTTCTAAAAGTAATGTGCAAACCATGATTGCATTTCTCACCTTCCAGAATATGCAGCTCCTGTATGCTAAAGGAGAAGTCCACTTTTCTAAAGAAAACGAATACATAAATGCACTTTTTTTTTTTTTCCCAGCTAAAAAAAAATTGGCATTTTAAGTGTGTGGGGGGGGGGGGCTGTAACGCATTGCACCGCATGTGTTTTGCAGAACTTTCCGTGTGCCTGTACATCCCATAAGGGCAAACGGATACCCTGACAAGAAGAATGAATGAACGCCGTGGTAGTTCATTGAGAACTACAAGCCGACAGCCACAAAGGAGCTTGTAGCCCATTCACACAAACAGCTATATGGGTTATTTACTAAAGGCAAATCCACTTTGCACTACAAGTGCAAGGTTCATTTCAATTGCACTTGGAAGTGCAGTCGCTGTAGATCCGAGGGGGACATGCAAGGAGAATAAAAGAACAGCATTTTAGCTTTCACACGATTAGATAATACAACCAGCAGAGCTACCTCTCAGATTTACAGCGACTGAAATTTGAGTGCAATTTCAGTAGTGCAAAGTGGATTTGCCTTTCGGAAATAACCCCCATTGTGAATGATGTGGGCGGAGCCCCGCACGTGCTGATTTCAAAGTTACAGCTTTCACAGGGAACGTTTCACATTGAGTGAATATTCTATTGTCAAAACATCAGTAGGCCCTCAAAATCTGAAGGCTATATGTGGGGGGGGGGGTCAAGCCAATCGGTGTGTCTGCCTCCCTCATATTGCCTTTGGTGGCTGGTAGTACTTCAATGATTTGGCAGATGGTTTCCAATGGGATTTCAATTCTCTTATAACTTAAATATTTTAGGGCGGTGCTCAGTCTCTTTTTTTTTTTTTATGTACTTTTTAGATCTCAAGTGGCGGCAGCAAAATACTTTATGGATTGGAAAGAACAGATGAAAAGAGATGCCTAAAATGTTTGCTGCAACTGCATGTAAAATAAAAAATCCAAGAAAGCAGTTCTGTTCTCCATTTCATAAATGTCTTGGTGACACTCCAATCACAATGACTTGTATAAAAAGTAAAGAAGATCATTTTACCCTTTCCAGTTGGCCTAGGTCTTAAACACCACCACTTCTACTGCCCAGTAGCCCCAGGTATTGGACCCTTCCTGTGTGTCTCTACCTGCTACATGCTTTATTTCCTCTCTGCCTCACAATCCAAAGGAACAATGGGTGGAGTAAACCTCAACCTTTCTTTTAATCAAACTTCTACCATCCAACATAGATGTTTTTTTTAAATATTAAAACTTAAAATGCATAAATTATTTGTTGGGGGGGGGGGGGGGGGGGGGGGGGGGTTCAGAAGTAAACATGGCTATGGTATCTCTGTGATTGTATTCCATATGTGACTCATTTTCATGCCAGAAGGGTAAAGTAGTATTAAAATTCAAAATTTGATAAAAAAAAAAAACACATGCAAGGTTTTTATGGCAGAAGCGGTCTCTTCTGCCATAAATGCTTCCTCCAGCCTGTCGGCGGTAATGTACACGGTACACTGAGCTGCATACGCAGGTCAGACTACATTATAGCATCAACTCTCTGCTATATTGATTCAATTTGACCACTAGGGGTTCCCATTAGAAAGTAACAAAACTACATTCTAATAAATGCACCTATTTTCAACTATGGAAAGTGTACATTGTTTTTTTTTTTTGCAATTTGATTTTTATTTCAAATCATACTTATGACACATTTTGATGACAACAGCTGCAGCTCGATTAAAAGGTAGGTGAATTTAACAACTGCATGGTTTCCTACTGGAATACTTAAAGCAGGGATCCTCAAACTACAGCCCTCCAGCTGTTGTAGAACTACACATCCCATGAGGCATTGTAACACACAGACATGACGGGAATTGTAGTTCCTGAACAACCGTAGGGCCATAGTTTGAAGACCCATGACTTAAAGTGATATTAAAGGTTCGAACATTTTTTTAACAAACATGTCATACTTGACCCCGCTGTGCAGCTCGTTTTGCACAGAGTGGCCCCAATTCACATCTTCAGAGGTCCCGCTGTGGCTGTCTTGGCTTCCCCCCCCGTATCAGATAACCCCCTCAGAGAAGCGCTTTCCCAAGGGTGTTTCCTTGTGGGCAAGCTCCCGTGTCCAGGATTTGATGGACAGTGAAAAAACAGGAAGGTTTACAATCCCTTTAATACACACCTAGATGTCTGCTAATTATCTGTACGTTGAAGCACTTTGTGTGAAACGCATGTACAAAAACTTAAGCCTAGTACACACTATGAGGTTTTTATCCATTCAACCAATCAGGTTGACTGGAAAAAAAAAACACTCGGCTCCAGTTGGAGCTGCTGTACCAACTATCCAACGTTACTAAAGCGATCTCCACTACTGAGCTGTTGTACTCTGACAGAGAGAGATGTCCCCCGTTTTAACAAGGTCACATAGATGCAGCCTTTCAGCATTGGGGCCCACCCACAGAGCAGCCGCATATATGCACATGGCTGGCATCAAGAGGTTAACTGAATGTTTTATAATGTATATACATTTTTTTTTTTGCAACAGAGATAAATCCAGAAGAGTCCATGGGTTGTCCACTGGCAATTTCCCAGCATCGGAGTACCAAGTTCTCCTGGGCCAGGGAAATTGGAATCACTGAAATTCTTTCCACTCTCATTCTGCAAAGCAGACAAGGTAGTAGAAGCTGTACCAATGGTAATGCATGGACTAGGGAGACCTGGTCCCACGGTTTCACCAATGCATTTTCTGAAAATGCCCCGGAGACTAACTCCGCAAACACTTCTGGGTGGAGAGCCCTCTTACCCAAAGGTAGTTGACGGGTAAAAAAAAATTAAATAAATAAAAATCTGCCTATCAATGTTCCATGGAAATGTGGGAACATGAAGTTCCACCCAAGACAGGATGTAACAGGAAAAGGCAAATTTGTCAGATATGACCTAAGACACGGGGGGAAAAAAAACAAACAAACTGAAGCCTTGCCAATGATCAAACATCTGAACGTGGCAACATAATCTTAAAATGAAGATATTGTGTCCTGAAATAATAAAAAAAAAAAAAGGCTGCATTTAACAAATGCCTGGGTACATAAGCCCTAAAAGTGAACTTCTGACACCTTTATGCTTCTGTCCTATGACGACCAATGGACAGGTGGTATTGACTGAAATTGTATTACTGCACATAAAAAGCATGACCTCGCATGGATTTTTGGCCTTTTTATTCTGCTCTGAAAATCACTATATGTAGCATTCACCTGCCTACACTGCCAGTAGTCAGGAAATTGTCTTTTCCAATATGTTCATTGGAACACACATAGCCCATAACATGATTCCTGTGTTATTCACTGCAAAAGAATCTTCAACAAGGCAGTGCTGAATTGGAGTCCTGAGCCCTGCATTTTTCCAGATTACTCATATTGTGCGACACCAGTTACATTTTTACCATATGCACAATAAATACAGAATGTACTTCTTGCCTGAATAAACAAAGAAAGATCTCAGACAAGATAGTATTTGGATGGTTTAAAGTTTATTTTTTGTAACGTACAAATAAGTTAAACAAGTTGTTAAAGGTTTATCTATATCATAGCAAAGTCCTAAATCATATGCCTTAGATTAGCAAAAATAAAAAAATCACATCTCTCATAAGCAGCAGTAAGGCATATCCCTTTGTTTCCAGCATCAAGGAGTCTGCCCATATCAGCACTGTCAAGAAGGGACAGGGGGAAACATCAAGTACTTTTTTGTTGTTGCTATGGTGACAGAAAACAATCAAGATCTAATAAGCTTTAAAAAAAAAGTTCAATATTAAAAAAGGAAAAAACAAAATGCTTATTCTTGTAACCCCTTGTGAACCCATATCCACTTGTCCTATAGGAGAGAAAGTTTAAACGTAAACAAGTCACTGGGGGGGAATTCAAAAAGTGTGTCAGACACCCTTTAGGATTTCATCAGGGTGTTTCACCTAAATTGTGGGTGTTCTCCCCCCCCCCCCCCCCGATTCTTGTACATGTCAGAGACCGGTACATGAATCTCTTGGTTCCTGGCACTGAGGTTAGAGTGTCTTATACAAGTGCACTCTCCCACCCCAGCCACTGCGCCTTTCACTCTAACAGGCGTACAAACGATCTGGCTTTTGCCCGACAAAAAGCTCATCGGAATTCCATCGGAGTAAAATAGAACATATTCTATATTTATACTTCGATGGAATTCATCGGAATTTCCGATGGAAAAAGTCTGACTTCCGATCGTGTGTACGCGGCATAACAGATGAGTTTTGTAGTAGGTGTAGGCGGATTAATAAATGAGTGACTAGTTCACCATAAGGTCCACCTGGCTGTTAATTAATAGTGTACAGATCCATAGATGCTAATCAGTCCAATAATGGCTTTTTAATCTGCCCAGTCAGGGACACTGCTGGTCTAAAGTACTGTGGACCGCATAAGGAACTGTTCCCCCCAGGTTCTGCCCACCCAGTGACACAAATCATTTCACAAACATGAGCATTGCCATATTTGGGTAATGACATCACTACTATTCCCCTATTGAGTGGGGTCAAGGAAAGAGCCCTATGCAGGAAGCTACATGATAGGTTAACAGCACTGGCATGCCCCACCATGTGTACTGGCATACTTCTGTACACCAACTTAGGGCTAGTCCTAATTACTGCCAGCTTCCCAATCTGCAACTTGGTCGTATATGTTGAATAATCTGTCACTGCCTAGCGACACATTGCTAAAATTCTATAGTTAGAACTACCTGAATGTGTCACCTGTGTCAGTAATATTACTGAGACTAGTGCAAATGCTTGCCTGAATTAGATACAGGTGGTTCTAAAGAGAACTACCACCAGAAAAGCTTATTAAGACTTTATTGAACTCTTCCCCCCCCCCCTCATCTTTTCTGAACACAGTAATAGTTACTCTTTATAGCCAATCTTTTTTTGCAACTAAAACTTTCCTTCCAATACAGAGCTTGCATATTGGAAGGTGTCTAGTAACCGGTGCCCATCATGTGTGATGGTCCTTAGGCCTGCCAACTAGCTGTTCTGGAGCTGTGCACTGCAGTGGGGGGAGAAGGTCACATGCCCCCCCCCCCCTCATACTCAGAAGAAGTGGATATTTTGAAAGACTCCAGCTGGTTATCAAAGTGGTAGGGGAGCCCAAGGAAGATATTCGTAGCTGAGATGGTGTCCATTAAGAGAACCTGCTACTTTGCCCCGAATGGGCTAAATGACAGGTTTACCTTAATAGGTACTAACTATTATACAAAATACACTCCAATTATATCCAGTAATGTTCATAAATGAATGCTTTGCTGCGCAGGCTCCCCAGCATCATACAAATCACTTGCGGCGATATAGGCCAACATTTTTCCTACCGTTCTTACTCTTACTTTTTATTGCCATCTGCATTCTACCCGTCCTGCAACAGAGAGAACATTTACTTCAACATCCACACTTCCACGCATACTACTCAAACCACCCTTAACATTTGTGCCCTTATACATGCAATCGCTCCAGCGCTCTCCCCCTACTTATAACAGCCTCTCCTAGCTCAGCTATTTTCCACAGAAAACTGACATTTTTCTTTTCATTCTTTACCAATCTCATTGCATACTTTTATTTTTTAACGCTTTACATGCTGCAGAAAATGTGACAGGCAAAGTTGTGCAAAACACCTGCCACATTTGTTCTTTATAAATGAACCCTTAAACTGTAATTCTGTGCCAACATAAAGGACATATAGGAACATATCAGAAAGGAGCTGCAATAAGTCTAATTGTGCTCACTAAATTCAGGTTTTTTTTGTAAAAAAAAAAAAAAAATTGTCTGAACAAAATCATGCTTTCCATTCTGTTGATATAAAAAAGGCAGGTGTAATATAATTCAGAAAAGTCAAACATTTGTATAATAAATTGGGGAGGATGATGGAATTATTCCAGTATGAAGTACATTATTGTTACACAGCAAATGGCATGACTGAAGGCAATGGCTGTGATTACTACCTAAAGCTTACACAACTGTGATCTTCCGAGAGGTCATTACTATGTTCCATTGTATATAATCGCAACTATGTAACAAGTTTACTCATGAGGGTAACATGAGGCAGAAAAGAGTCCAAGCACTGTTTCCTAAGAACAATGGTAAAGCTCTGCAGGCCCTACCTTGGTAGATACACTGGGATAGACAAAGTGACAGCAGAATATTGGAATAATAGAGTAACCACGTCAGGATTTCACATCCTATAGTTTCATACTTTTTTTTTTCTTCCAGCAGTTGTTTACGATTTGTAAGATTTGCAAGCAAAAAAAGGGGCAAGGGAATCATTTGGAGATGAATAAAAGTCCTGAAATGTTTTTGGTCAAGAAAATGTGTCATCTCCAAGGACTTTAGCCTACAGTGGCCAAGATGACATCAGCTGGCGTCTCATCCGTGCTTCTCACAGTTACTTGCATGGTGACACCATCGGCCAGGGCAAGCTTGGCCCTCACCAACACATCATGGCCTCCTCTATACACCCCTGGAAAGGCAGATAAAACAGACAATTTATGTTAAGAGCACTGGTTTTAAGATTGCAGTTTACAAAATAAATTTATCAAAACTTATTTCATAAATATTATATTGCTTACAATTCTAAACAGAATGTTCCATTAGAAAGGGGCAGTTACACAAGCAATGTAATATAAGGAATATAATCACGGTGATCTTTTCTTACCAGATAGATAAAGCACGTGCGAGTTCTTGTTCTCAGGTACCTTGTCAGTCCTCTCACATGGTTGCATTCCCAAGAACTTAATGATATTAGCTACAGCCTCTGATGAAACAAATACAGAAGGTTAGTGATTCAAAGACAGAATTTTAGGAGAACAGCAATAGCAGCGCCCCCTCCCCCCTGTCTCCAAATGTTTGTGCATGTTTTTTTTTTTTTAAAGTTGAAGTCTCATTGCTTTTTATCTTTCTATAGATGCATGGGCAGTATCGTTTGGGCAGGCAATTATTGGGCGGTATCGGCCCGTTCAATAGAAACTGCTGGTTTGGCTTCTGTCGAAGGGGAATGACGTGAAAAATGTCTGCTGATCGTCATCCAAATCAGTGCTCTTAGCCAGAGGAGGAAAGAGCTGATTGGTGTGTTCTGGCGGGGGTGGGGTCCTCCCCCTGTCAGAACACAATAGTTCAGTGGGTGAGCTTGTGCATACCAGGTTATACAGCCAATCCCCTCAGTACACAAACTAGTAAGACAGGGAAGGGATCATAGTTCACTGGTATGTCCTGTGTAATTGATGGGCTTGCTCTGCACACATGGGACATACAACATTTTACATCACAGCTACATTTATATTCCTTCCTATTGATATAGCAGCCCCTGTATTCATTTGTGTGTGTTCTGCCCTTATGGGGCCGCCTGGTTGCCTGATGCCCAGGAGCTGCAATGTAAACCTGGCACCCTCCCTCCTTTATGCTGGGGGGGGGGGGGCGGTATTGCTTGCTCCGTATCGGCGTCACGCTGGGTGCTGCACGTAGGGCATCACCTTGGCGTCATGACGTGTGCGCCTTTCCACTCTGGCTGATTTATAGGAGGATGTTTTGGCACCAATGTCACTATACATACACATGAGGTAACTATCCTGACCCATATGGGTCTTTAGTTGCTTTGCACAATTCTTTGTTTGTTCATCCACTTTTGGTTCCCTTTTATACATATGACTGCCTTACAATACTATAGTTTCACTTGCTTGGATATGATCCTACGGTCTATAGTTCCTCCTCTAGTGGTATACTTTTGTTTCTTCCCTTACTCCGCATTTGACACTGGTCTCCACATTAGCACTACTTTATTACATTAGAGCTATTTAAAGCATATGATTTTTTCACAGACTCATATGGAGCCTTACCACATGTTACTATTTAAACACATGGAGAATCCAATTTCCTGGGGATCTTGTGTTTGGGGCGCTCACCCCACGTGCAGCATAGCTGCCTCAGTTCCCGGGACAGACAGCCTACTCCAGCAGCTCCTCCTAATTGCAATATTAGATACTCATGAATCCCAGTCCCATGTAAGTAATCAGGTTATAACATTTTCCCTCTCCTTCCTTTGTTGTTGGAGTCCTAATTTATCAGTGTTTATATATTTCACTGATAAATTAGGACTGCATCCGCTCCTGATGAAGTGGTTTAACACGAAACGTGTTGAGCATTGACAGGTTGCAACCATGTTTTATACAATCATTGCATGCATATTTTACTTTCTCACATGGAGTGTATACTCCATACATGTATCGGCTTTATAATGTACTTGATACCTAGTGTGATTTTATACCCTCTTTATGACAATAAACTTGCCAAGTTACTATACACATATTACCTTATTTGGTTGTCACTTGCCTCACACAAAGTCCCAACTTCCTTTCTGTGCTCTCCAGGGAAGGGATAGGGTTGTCAGACTGCTATGACTATTTCCGTGACCTCAATTTGTTTTTTAAAAACTCGCTTGACCACACTAATGTTTTCACATCCAAAACATAGATATGCAAAGAATCAATACAGATTGTGTTACCTTCCAAAGTCTTTGTACTACTGAGAGCAAAGGTTTCTTCCTTCTCATGTGCATTGCCCACCTCATCCCAAGCTGCTCCAAAATTTGGTTTCAGCACCTTCTGAATGTGGTCTTCGAGTGTTATCTCCAGATCTTCAAGCTTGTTAAAAATACATTCATAATTAGAATGTTCCCATAAACACAGGAGAACAGTCATAATGCAGGTACAATGTGACCACCCTAAGGTAACTCTGTAGAAGGACTACACTGCAGCAGGCATACACATTTACAGGTATAGAAAGGGCAGGAGAGACCAGATCCAGTACTGGTATGTCTGCAGAGGAAGTTATCAGGCAAGGCTGTGCGCTGTCTGACCAATCATATCACGTGCAAAAAGGTAAACTGGGCCTTTTCTTTTTTGGCAAAATTACTCTTTATTAACGTTTTGCACAAAACAAAAAAGAAAATTATCAGATAAAATTCTCTCTAAAATAAAAACTCAACTTTTTTTAGGTCAGTACTGCATGTTATGAGGAAACACTTAAAGTGGTAGTAAAGTCCAGTTGTTTGTTTTACCCACAGGTAAGCCTATATTAAGGCTTACCTGTAAATATCTCCTAAACGTGCATGGCCTAGGAAATATTTACTTGTGCAGCAGCTGGTGATGTCTCAGGATGTACGGCTACACAGATATACTGACAGATCTGAAAGAAACCTGCATGGAACCAGCAATTTTCTGATCGCTGGTGCAATGTTTCACAGGCTCCAAAAAAAAAAAATAATAATAAATGCACATTTTTTTACCTGCAAAAAGATGGGCATTTATTATTTTTTTTCTGAAAGGTGAACACATCATGTGTTAATATACAATGTATACTAGCACATTATAACTGTGCCTTGCAGGGAATTTTTATTTTTCCTTTAAGAATGGATATAGCCAAATGGTCAGGAATATGTTATTGTTTCAGCATGATCCACGCCTATTAGAGCTGCACAATTATTCGTGAAAAATCGAAATTGTAATCTTTTTCCCTTCCCGATCTTCAAAACAACATGTCACGGTTCTCTCTAACAAGTGCAGAGAGTTCTCACAGCTGGATAAATAAAATCCAGGCAAGTTGCCCATCATTCTCAAAAATAATTCTGATTGTATACTTTTCAAACGTTGCATACAAGGGACTAACTGGAGATTATTTCTGTTATGTTTAGGTTAACGCCAAGTTCAAACTGGTGCAATCCAATTTTGATCTGGCTTTTTGTGCGATTATGTAGTGCTACTTTGAAGAAGTGATTTGCATATTCTACGGGGCCAAAACTGTGCTGGAATCACAACAAAATTGTAGGGCAGGCTAGATTGGCTACCATGCACAGCTGCACCAGATTTTGCACTCTTCAGTTTTAATAAATCAACCCCAAATTCTACTCACCAAGCAGACAAGGTTAGAATAAATAACTCAACTTACCACATATTCATCACTGTATCCTTCATCATAAGGAACGCCAGTGTGGGGATCACAGTCTCTGACCACAAATTTCATTGTGCAGTTGAATGTGCAGGACACTAAATATGAAATACAATAAATTATGAACTACCTATTTATTCAATAAAGATTAAATCAAAAGCAATTATTAAAGTACATAAACCTGGTGTCCCGGTTTGGCCATGTGATATAATAAAAGTCAGTTCATCAATCTATGACCCCTTTCACACTAGGCGGACTCCGTCTCAGCGGAGTACGCCAGCTCAGCGGGAGATCTCTCCGCTGAGCCGGCGGATGACAAGTCCCTCTCTGCTAACTGAGCAGGGAGGGGCTTGTGCAGCGCCGCTGTCTCCTATGGAGAGATCTGATGAAAACGGAAAGCATGTCCATTTTCATCAGATCTTATCCGATCCGCCATGGACGGATGGCGATACGTTGGATCTGATTTTAGCGGATCAGATGTCAGCGCACATGTCTTCGCCGACATCCGACGGTCCATAGAGATGTATGGAGCGGCCGTTCAGATCCGCCAACAAAGATGACAGGCAGACCTGAACAGTCCGACGTGCGAAAGTGGCCTAACGCATATAAACATGTTGGCTTGAATACGGCTGTTACAATCAAAGGTAAAGGCAAAGTTATTACATAGAACTGTAAGATTATATCTGGTGTAAACCATGTTAAGAAGGCTTCATACCTGGAAATGTAACTGAAAAAGTCAGCAACAAAACACAAAATGATCATACCTGCAGCAGACTCGTCCTCAGGAAGCCGAACCAAAGTATAACATATGCCAGGTTGGTTATAGTGTAGACTCTGGGCTGGGACATAATAAACCACTTCATATCCTTCTGATGGCTCTACCTGAACGATCACTTTCTCCAGAAGCTGATCATTCAGTGTATTTGTGCAGTCAAACTGTAAATGCAAAGTAAAATGAAAGTAATGTCACGTGTACTTGCATACAGTCCCTGCACATTAGTACTGTAGGGCTTTACTCACCTGAAATACAATGTGATCTGTAAATACATGCTTGATACAACGTACAAAATATTCAGTTTCAGCTTCTGTAAGCTGCACAGGATCAGAAGACTTGAAGAGTGGACCTAGATTTTTGAATTCTGGAATGGCAGCCAATTGTCCTGTAAATAGAAATGAAAACCGCACTGTAACAAATAATACCGGGGTCACCAAGTACCAATAATTGCTAGACAGGCAGCCTGTCTTTGCATCATGTATGAGCTGTGGTAACCACTTTCCGACCGCCCCCTTTTTACTGCTACAAGGTGGCCAGTCTGTGCAGAAATATATATATATATATATATATATATATATATATATATATATATATATATATATATATGTATGTATGTATGTATGTATGTATGTATGTATGTATGTATGTATGTATGTATGTATGTATATATATATATATATATATATATATATATATATATATATATATATATATGTATATGATTTACTCCTTGTTGAAATATGTAACTACTTTAGTGTGCATGATCTGGGCAAAGGTTTATTTTAAAGATGAATTGCCAGGCAGGTTTAACCACTTCAACACTGGGCACTTTTACCCCCTTCCTGTCCAGGCCAATTTTCAGCTTTCAGAGCTGTCGCTATTTGAATGACAATTACCCATTCATGCAACACCAATAGAGCTTTCCTTTGGTGGTATTTAATCATCACTGGGTTTTTCATTTTCTGCTAAAGAAATTAAAACGAAAAAAAAAAACAAAAAAAAACACAACATTTAAAAAAAAAAAAAAAAGGGTTTTCTTAGTTTCCGTTATAAAATGTTTCAAATAAGTAACTTTTCTTCTTCACTGATGAGCACTCACTGGTAAGCTGCACTGAATCAGAGTACCGATTATCTTTGTAAATGTTCCAGACACACTTTCCAGTTACTGGCTCGCCTTTGCTTACGCCCCGACAGCGAGTGAGGAAAGAAATGCCGATCACTAGCAAGTTTGTTTACATGTGATCAGCTGTGATTGGAAACAGCTGATCTTGTGGTAAAGGGCCTGATGCGTGCCCTGGGGGGGGGGGGGGGCGTGTTCTGGGGGAATGTCCATGCACGCCCTCCCAGAACAACAGAGCCGTGCTGTAGTTGTCTTTCGGCTGTGGCACGGTACTGAAGTGGTTAAAAACAGCTGGTATTAGTACCTACATTTGTCTTTACATTAACTTTCCTGCAACCCCCATGCACAGCAGCACTCACACTGGAAGTAGAAAGGAAGGGCCACCAACGTCAGTCAATAAGGTTTTATTGTACTGCACAGCACAAATGCTGTCAGGAGAATGTGATTACAGGAAGGGAGAGCACTGACAATCTGTGCTGCTGCTCCTTAACTGTCAATCCAGCAGATGAGCTAGGGAGGGGACACCAATGCACTTAAAACTAAACTGTGCACAAATACATCATCTCTGTACAGGGCATAACCTGTACAGAGAGCAGAGCTGTGGGAGGGGCTCAGCAGCTCCTCCCATTACAGTCTGCCTGCTGAAAACTACAGGAGCCTCGAGGGGCAGAGACAAGACTGGCCACCGGGCACTAGGAGAGAGCGCAGCAGCGACCCTACTCTGTTATAGGAAATGCATAGAGGCAAAGTTTCACACCGGATTACTGTACAGTTCTGGAATGATACACACAGCACCCCAAGATTCAAGAAAGAATACACACATCTCTTGTATATAGACAATATTTGATAATCCCGGAGTCCAGCTTTAACAGAAAGTGGAATCACCTTCCTGGTTATAACCAACTGTGTATATATTTGTTCAGAATTCAGCCATACCAATTTACAAAAAAAAAAAAAAAAAGACAGAAAATATCACTCCTTTGCTAGGAATATAAATAAAAATGATTATTACGGTTATTTGAGGAGTGAGAATTTGTATATTTACCTTGAAATATGTCTTGTCGAGCAGGTGCCGCTTTAACATGATGCTTGGTGGTCACTGGAGTAAGATCTAACATAGAGCATAAAATGAATGAGGAAAATGTGAAATAAACACTACATTTAATGGAGATTAAATTACATGTAAACATTTCCTAATACTAAAGAGATTTTTTTTCTTTTTGACACAAACAGATGGGCATCATAAAATAACTTGTAGAAAACTGTATATCGCCTCACTATGGTAATGAATAATACATGCTTGCTCTTTAACCACTTAAGCCCCGGACCATATTGCTGGTCAAAGACCAGGCCACTTTTTGCGATTTGGCACTGCGTCGCTTTAACTAACAATTGCGCGGTCCTGCGACGTGGCTCCCAAACAAAATTGGTGTCTTTTTTTCCCACAAATAGAGCTTTCTTTTGGTGGTATTTGATCACCTCTGCGGTTTTTAGTTTTTGCGCTATAAACAAAAATAGAGCAAAAAAAGAATATTTTTTACTTTTTGCTATAATACATATCCCCCAAAAATATATAAAAAAACGTTTTTTTCCTCAGTTTAGGCCGATACGCATTCTTCTACATATTTTTCGTAAAAAAAAAAAAGCAATAAGAGTTAATTGATTGTTTGCGCAAAAGTTATAGCGTTTACAAAATAGGGGATAGTTTTATGGCATTTTTATTAATATTTTTTTTTACTAGTAATGGTGGCGATCAGCGATTTTTATCGGTAATGCGACATTATGGCGGACACTTTTGACACATTTTTGGGACCATTGGCATTTTTATAGCGATCAGTGCTATAAAAATGCATTGGATTACTATAAAAATGCCACTGGCAGGGAAGGGGTTAACACTAGGAGACGAGGAAGGGGTTAAGTATGTTCCCTGGGTGTGTTCTAACTGAAGGGGGGGGTGGACTGACATGGGGAAATGACTGATCACTGTTCATACATTGTATGAACAGACAATCCCGGCATTTCTCCCCCTGACAGGACCGGGAGCTGTGTGTTTACACGCACAGCTCCCAGTTCTCGCTCTGTAACGAGCGATCGGGGGTGCCCGGCATTGATCGTGCCGGCCGGGCACACGCGTTGCGTCATGTGCGAGCGCGTGCGTGCCTCCAGCGGCATGCGCCCCTATTGGCTGCTCAGCGAGATGACGTAGCTCTACGTGATCTCCCCCAGCAGAGCCGACCTACCGCCGGATAACTGCGGCGGCTGGTCGGCAAGCGGTTAAAGACTTTAAGAACACCAAAGGTGTCGGCACATACAGTGCATCGGGAAAGTATTTACAGCGCTTTACTTTTTCCACATTTTGTTACGTTGTTATTCCAAAAATGATTAAATTCAATTTTTTCCTCAAAATTCTACAAAAAATATCCCATAATGACAACGTGAAAGAAATTTGTTTGAAATCTTTGCAAATTTATTAAAAATAACAAAATCACAAGTACATAAGTATCCACAGCCTTTGCCATGACACTCAATATTGAGCTCAGGTGCATCCTGTTTCCACGGATCATCCTTGAGATGTTTCTACAACTTGATTGGAGTCCACCTGTGGTAAATTCAGTTGATTGGACATGATTTGGAAAGGCACACACCTGTGTCTATAGAAGGTCCCACAGTTAACAGTGCATGTCAGAGCACAAACCAAGCCATGAAGTCCAAGGAATTGTCTGTAGACCTTCAAGACAGGATTGCATTGAGGCAGAGAAAAATGTCTGCAGCAATGAAGGTCCAAATGAGCACAGTGGCCTCCATCATCCGTAAATTGAAAACGTTTGGAACTACCAGGACTCTTCCTAGAGCGGGCCCGCTGGCATAACTGAGGGGAGAAGGACCTTAGTCATGGAGGTGACCAAGAACCCGATGGTCACTCGATGGACAGAGCTCTAGAGTTTTTCTGGGGAGAGAGGAGAAACTTCCAGAAAAGCAACTATGTCTGCAGCACTCCACTAATCAAGCAGGTATGGTAGAGTGGCCATATAGAAGCCACTCCTCAGTAAAAGGCATGTGACAGCCTGCCTGGAGTTTGGCAAAAGGCACCTGAAGGACTCTCAGACCATGAGAAACAAAATTCTCTGGTCTGATGAAACAAAGATTAAACTTTGGCCTGAATGGCAAGCGTCATGTCTGGTGGAAATCAGGCACCGCTCATCACCTGGTCAATACCATCCCTACAGTGAAGCATGGTGGTGGCAGCATCTTGCTGTTTTTTTCAGCAGCAGGAACTGGGAGACTAGTCAGGATTAAGGCAAAGATGAATGCAGCAATGTACAGAGACATCCTTAATAAAAACCTGCTCCAGAGCGCTCTGGACCGCAGACTGAGGCGAAGGTTCATCTTCCAACAGGACAATGAACCTAAGCACACAGCCAAGATAACAAATGAGTGGCTACAGGACAACGCTGTGAATGTCCTTGAGTGGCCCAGGCAGAGCCCAGACTTGAACCCGAATGAACATCTCTGGAGAGATCTGAAATTGGCTGTGCACCGATGCTCCACCTCCAACCTGATAGAGATTGAGAGGTCATGCAAAGAAGAATGGGAGAAACTGCCCAAAAATAGGTGTGCCAAGCTTGTAACATCATACTCAAAAAGATTTGAGGCTGTAATTGGTGCCAAAGTTGCTTCAACAAAGTATTGAGCAAAGGCTGTAAATACATGTTATTTTTTTTTGTCTTATTTTTAAGAAATTTGCAAAGATTTCAAACAAACTTCGTTTACATTGTCATTACGGGGTATTGTTTGTAGAATTTTGAGGAAAATAATGAATTTTGGAATAAGGCAGTAACATAACAAAATGTGGAAAAAGTGAAGCGATGCCAATACTTCCTGGATGCACTGTACCTGTAAGCAGCTTTCAGCATCTTCTGCTTTATCCAAATGCCGAACTGTTCTGATCAGCGCAAAGCTTCAGAAATTCCTCATAGTAGTAGTGCTTCTCCACCTCCCTCTCACACATTCCTTTCGACCCTTCGTAGTAATGGACCAATTGGAAGCGCTTACATTACCGTGACGTTGTCAGAGCTTTTCTTGTTCAGAACAGCTTAGCATTCGGGTGAAGCGGAGGAAAGTGAAATCTGCTGCAGGCATTTGCCTCTGTGTACCTGCACTTCATACCTGTCAGCAGTTTTCAGTATTCCCAAACAAATACTATCACTTGGCCAGTTCTGAGCAAAGTAATGGTGTTTGCAAACAGCCTACCCTCCCATACTTACCAAGCCATTCCCCACCCCTGCATAACCGTAACTCTTGCTAATGTAGTGGGGCTTCTGGGAAGCATATATGTTTAGGGCTGAATGCCAATCATGAGACCCGAATCATGTCACGTGGGGACAAAGGCATCACCCCTCTGTCTAAGCTCCAACATTAGAGCTTGGACAGACTCAGATGGTGCCAGAGGAGGGCGGCCCAGGAGAGTAGATTGGGCGGCCTGTGTAAATTAGGCTTGTGTTAATTATATAATTTTGAGCCTGGGTTCACACTGTAGCGATTCCAGCGCCGGTTCCCGCATCGAATATCTCCCGCAGGCACACTGCCTTCTGTGAACTACTACGGGTGTCAATACAATGCAATGCCTGTTCGCTACAGTGTAAACCCGGGCTGAAACACTTCTGAAAGCATTAAGAATTCACTAACGGATGCATTTACCTCCTTTTGACCTGCTACAAACAGAGTTTGTATTGCCATAGGTTTTCACATATAGTCTGTTTGAAGCAAAAGCGCTTACTTTGCATAGAGTAATGGTGCCCCATAAGGCTCGGATCACACTAGTGCAATAGGGAACCACAGCAATGCGGCGCAAATCACATGTGATGTCTGGCATTGTATAAGTGTGAACCCAGCCTTAAAATGCTCTTAATTGGTACATTGTTCTTGTGTAACAACTTAGGGTACAAACTTGTTTCATCAAGGACCTAAAGGCATTTACCTGCTTTCTGCTCCAAGAAAGGGAAAGTGGAGAGTGGGACGGATTTCATGTCAAATGGTTTCTCAGATGGCTCCAGTGTATACTGATGTAAGGCTTTCTCTAGTCCCAGCACAGAAACTGTAAGACCTGCAGAACACCAATTTATAAATCAAGTGCAGCCCACTACAGCAACAACAATAAAGCAAAATGGGTAAAAAAAAAAGTGACCAGTAAGTGTACTATAGAAAGATTATAAAATCAAAAAGAAAAGTAAATAAAAGTAAATAAATAAACATCACAAACCATTCAAAATGTAGGCCGAACTGAGGCTGATCTGTTTCTGCTTTAGTACGTTGAAGTAAAACGTGGCTCTGTCCCGGACCTCGTCATCACTCTCCATCATGCACCTGTAAGGCAGATTAAAACAATTCAAGAAGCAACAAATAACACCAAACTAGTACGTTTCTAATAACTAATATTCTCCCACAATTTAACATTGGAGCTGCTATCTGATTTCTCCAGTGTAAGAACTCAAGAAGCAAAGTTTTATCTTCCTACTCATAGTGTGAGTAACTCCTTTTATCATATGAGCAAATCAACAAACATACTTATTCACCTTTCCTGGAGTGTTTCTGCTCTTCTAATGCTAGCCATACACCAGTCGAAAAATGTTTCTCACGCGGTTTCAAAAAACAAGTTTCTCATTAGCTTTTTGCTTCTGGGTCACATATGTGCAGTACCAACAGTTACATTTTGAAACTGGCGTTTTGAATGCTTTTAAGTGCAATGGAAGGATTTGAGGTCTTATAGACCCTGATCCCCACATAAAGAGTACCTGTCACTGTCTATTACTCTCACAGGGGATGTTTACATTCCCTCTGACAGCAATAAAAGTGATCAGTTTTTTTTCTCAAAGGGACAAAAAAATGAAAGCGCCCCATCCCTTAGTGCACAGCTGGGGAGGGGGTCTGTGTGATATGCAGGGGGGCTGTGTAATATGTAGAAAAGGGGGGGGGGTTTGGGACAAAAAGAAGTCCCAAACGATAGTCAGAGCGAATTAACCACAAGTAATCATCAGTGGATTAAATAAACTTTATTGATGAATATACAAAAATATCAAAAAGATTCCCCTGGGATCATATGCAGAATCTCCCAAAGGGGAGTGCTCCTCCAGAGTATCTAAATCTAGAATAATAAATACACTGTAAAAATTGGAACGTTGTATGATCTAAAAGTGGGGGTGTATATGAAATACCACTGGACCAAAGATAAGTAATAATATGTAGCCCTGAAAGTCCAAGCATGAATAATTCATCAAAGGTAACAGTGATAACAATGACCCGTTGGTGGATACTGAGAATGTTGAAAAATATATACTAATCTTGAGCCGAGGCTAAATGTCGATGTTAAAAAAACATATATAGCCAACAGATAATAGTTCCAAAGAAATGACGTGGCTCCAAGAATAGTGGTCAACATAGGTATCACTGTAAAGGTAGGTATTCAATGTAATCAGTCCATCAATTGCAGTAATAGTTAACACATTCCTGTTCGCAGAAAAATTTACATGATAGCATAAGCTAGTCCACTCATACTTAGGGACTCATGACTGATTATGCAATGGTAATCAGTGAAAGTGATATATCACACCTCTGTGCTCCAACCAGCAATGTACTGAGGCCGCGGGTAACTTTGACAAAGTCTTGTTTTAGGTGAATAGCTTACCCATCCGGGGCTCCATCAATTCACATACATTGAATCCGGCCCTTAAGTGGAAAAAGGTTGCTGAACCCTGCGATAGATGTATTAGTCATCACTGACAGTAACAGACTTTGCTACACTGACTGACAGTTCCAGGGCAGCAGGACCAAATTAAAATGTGAATTCTTTCTCAATTACAATGTATGCTCTTATATTGGATACAGTTATAAGATCATCAAGTTTTTTTGTCAAGCAGTATTATTCAGCCTGCAAAAAGCAAACCCCTGTCGAAGATGTGAAGCACAATTATTGCTAGGGCCACCCCTTGAGAGCACCCATATAACCCCGCCCACTCCATGAGACTTCAATTGTTTTTTTTTTTTTTTGCAAGCAATAGGGAATGAGAAAGACACAGAGAGAAGGGACCTGTGTTATGTGCTGTGAGTGGTATCCATACAATATGGGGTGTACCAAAGAAAAACCGAAGCGTGAGCAACAACATAGAAACCTGGAACTGCCAACAAGAAAACGCAAAGGTTTATTGCTTTTATGACCACCTAGCACATATTTACAGCAGCAAAAGAACGGGCTTTAACACCCACACACAAGCATCCCTGGGCAGCTGTATTTCTTCTAAGAGTGTGCTCACTGAGCATTCCCAGCAAAGATACAAAAGCTGTGAAAAACGACTCTTGGACCCTGCTAATGATCGGTAGCCAATAGGGACTGGGTCCCAATCATGTAACCACTTTGACAGCTAATCACACTGGTCACATGATCAGCTGATCTTTCCAACCTGCCGGTACTCAGAGCTTTTCAGAAGGGATGCCGGAGTGGGTGAGAAGGGGTTAAAGAACCCAAAGAAAATATTCAGAAAACAGCTTAAAATCCCTTGCAGCCGAAGCTTGCATCAGCTCAAGTCTGAACGTCAAACTTGGAAAACATAGGAACACAGAGGACCGGGATAATGGCCTTGCAATTCTGGGATACACAATTCTGAAAATCCCAGAAGACGCCAACAACCCTATTAGAATGGGCTCTGATAGGCAAGAGAAGAATCTTTTACTTGAAGTAGCATTAAACCCCCAGTGCGTTTTTTTTTTAGCTTAACACATTGTCATTTTTGCATGTGGGTGCCCCTGACGTGTGCATTTAGGTTCATACGTACGTGTATGTGAGGCCAGGGGGGGTGGGATTTAATGTGCTTGGGTGCAATTTACATTTTTTACTTAACTTTTTTTCCCATTACATAGGGGACAAAAAGTCCCCTATGTGATGATTTTCAGGTGAGGTTCTCTTTAATGAGACATCCAGGGTCTAAAACATATGTGCCAAATTAATACCCCTGAGAGAGATTTACCTTCTGTATTGAATTCCTCTTGAAAAAGATCAAGGTGTCTAGGAACTCCTGTGCTTACAGCCTAGAGCTCTACCAACAGGGCTGTTTTGGCAGCAAAAGGGAAAACTACTCAATATTAGGTGGGTGGACATAACGCTATGGCTGATTAGTGTATATCTGTAGTGGGAGAGGCACTTATGCCTGTGACTGCAAGTCACACACTGCCATGTCCTTGCTGTGCTGCCCACTGCTCTCCTTGCCAATGAAAAAGCTGCAGTGTAACAATATATATTTTTCTGCTTCATGCAATCTGTTCTTCCGTGTCTCCTAATTTTACACCAGTAATAAGACCACTAGTCACCAGGAGGAAATGCTCTAACATAAGGAAGCAAAGCCATGCTCCTGTGCCAAGATGCCCCCCTTTCATATAGACATTGCACAGAACAAGGCCTGTTAAGTCAGTTATGGGAAAAAGATCAGCTGCAGAGAGCCTACAGGCAATACTGCTGACTAAGCAATTGTCCTCAGCTTGCCTTTACATGCCGATCCAGTCAGAGGTTCAATGCAGTGCACGCTGCATTTTTATCAATGTTATCAGGAAGTGTGTTAGGACTACAGGACACATCCCCCTTTATAATGGGGATGGGAATCAGAGTGTTCTGTAGTCCTGACACTTTCTGCCCTAGGGTACAATGCTCCTCCTCCATAAATACAGTACTATGACTGAGCATTGTCACCATTGGACAGGAAGTGTGTTACTGACGAAATCACTAGGTGACAAAACAAAAACAAAAAAAGCATCTAGAAAAAATAAACCAAATTCAGCCGCCACATCTAAGCACTAGTAAACAAAAGATTACATTTTTGCCCTGGGGTGTGGGTTACACTTTAAATAAAACAAAATTATTTTTGATGACTATGCGTTTAGAAATTCCTAGGGCTGTGGAAATTAACTATTAATTCATCGATTAATCTTTAATTTTTTTGATCGATCAAATTTTTTTTGAACGATCAAAATTATTTTGATTGGTACTCACCTCTCCGCCACCTTCCGGGCCTTCAGGGAGTTCCGTCGGAGATCCGGTGATGTCACGGACACCGGCGGGGCTTGCCGTGTCCATCTGAAGGGCTCCTTTGCTGTGCCTTCATATCTGCATGGCGGTGGGACCTTACTATCTGCCACACGCAAGGGCTGTTACACTTCCCTCTATCAATCTGGGATTCTACAACCATCCACTGGGAGTTGTGATAGTTCCCTTCACGGGACATCTACATGCCGACGGACTGATGTTAACCTCTCCTCATCTGGATTCAGCAGTGGTATCGTTGTACACATTTATAAACCAGTATCATACTTAGCTACATGTTTTTATGACTGCTTTTGCTAAAAGTAGTTTGATCTGTATGTGCGTTATAATTAATCGAAATTAGTCAATTAATCGATAAAAAACGATTAATCGAACACAAAAATTTTGATCAGTAACAGCCCTAGAAATTACCTTTGTAGAAGTACCAGAACGCTGGGAAGGAGGCATTCATTCTGTGCACCAAACTTGGCCAATGCACTAACAGCAGCTGATAAAAAAAATAAAAATAAAAATAATGTTGCTTATTTTTACATGTCAGGAACGTGCAAAACAAAAACAAGTGGTCTAACATGAAATCTACGATACTCACATTAGCATTGGCATCTAACATTTATTGTACAACCCACCTCTCAAGAGTGAGCCGTCATTAATTAGCTGAAAGTCGTCTGGATCCATATAAAGCAGTGGTCATCAACCCCTATCCTCCGGGCCCACTAACAGGCCAGGTTTGCAAGATAACTGTAATACATCCCAGGTGATATCATTTGCTGCTCAGTGATTGCCACATTGCAGTCTACATCTCCCCAAGGTAATATTTAAAATCTGGCCTGTTAGTGGGCCCAGAGGACAGGGTTGATGACCACTGATATAAAGTAATCACCTTTCAAGCTGAACATACTGTAGATCAGGGGTCCCCAAATCCCAGGCTGCGGGCCAGTGCGGGTCCGCGGCCTGTAGATGACCAGGCTGTACAGCAGGAAATGACCGTGACCACGGTCCACACAGGGCTATCACAGATCACAGTCGCTCACCTCCTGTTGTGTGTCCATTTGTCCTCTCCCGGGCCCTCCTCCCGCTTGGCCGACAATGTCATTCTATCAGCAGGGCAGGGGGCACTGCAGATCGGAATGGAGAGCTCCTCCCACTCCCTGCCGATAGGATGACATTGTTGGGTGGGCGGGAGAGGACACACCAATTGGTCACAGCATCTGCCCTGCCAAAGGTACGAGTCCTGTGCAGGGGAGTCAGACATTAGAATGGGGAAGAGTCATGTTAGAGAGGAACGGGGGGCCGACTGAATGGGTACTGTGACGGAGGATGCTGTGATAGCTAGGGGAACTGTAATATAAAGGGGACTGCACTGTAATAATTACAGTGTCCTTTTACAGTGAGGTCCCCTATACATCACGGACCCCATTTACATTACAGTGTCCCCCCTTACAGAGCAGTCCCTTTTACATTACAGCACACCCTTTACATTATAGTGCCCCTTTACAGAGCAGTCCCCGCTACATTAATGTAAAAGGGCACTGTGATGTTAAGGGGGCTGCACTGTAAAGTGGCACTGTGCTGTAAAGGGGTGCTATGATGTGAAGGGGAACTGAGGACTCTGCTATAACGGGGCACGGTGCTGTAAAGGGGGCACGGTGCTGTAAAGGGGGCACGGTGCTGTAAAGGGAACTGAGGACACTGATATAAAGGGAGACTGTGCTGTGAAGGGGGGCCAAGGACAGACTCCATGAATAGCCCCTCCCCCAAACGTTGCATTACTCCCCCCATATCCCCCCCCACCCCCAGTCTCTTGGAAAATTGGCTTCTAAGAAACTGATCCTTGGTGCCAAAAAGGTTGGGGACCGCTGCTGTAGATGATTAGGTTACAGTCTATATACACTTACAAAGAAGTTGCATCTTTCCCCACATACAATATACTACAGAATTTTTATGCCAAAAAGCTATCTGTTCAACGCTGTCATTCATGCTTACCTGCTCTGACAGCCTCATTTTCCAGCACGACTCTGTTGAAGATGAAACGGATATATTTGGATGGGTTAGGTGTCCGAGGACCTTCTTTGCCCAAGAAATGTAATATTTTGGTGGCAAGCACAGTGTGTTCACAGTCCTCAATGAACTCACATAAATGAGCTAGTCCAGATTCTTTACTGTCTGGGTTTTCCTCTACAATGCTGATTATGCAGTCCACAATGGCTCGTTTATACTCAAAGCCTCCCTGTAGAAAGTGGACAAATCAAACGTTATTATGGCATGTTTATAAACCTAAACCAGACAAAAGAAAATGGTTTTCACATTTACTTAATTGCCCCATTTATGCAGGTATACATTTGTGCTCAAAGGTTTGCACACCCTGGCAGAAATCGTGACATTTTGGCATTGATATTGAAAATATGACTAATCGTGCCAAAAAACTGTCTTTTACTTAGGATGGTGATCATATGAAGCCATTTATTATCACATAGTTGTTTGGCTCCTTTTTAAATCATAACAGATAATCACCCAAATGGCTCTAATCAAAAGTTTACATACCCCGGAATGTTTGACCTTGGTACAGACACACAAGGCGACACACACAGGTTATTATGGAAATTAAAGGTTAATTTCCCACATCTGTGGCTTTTTAAATTGCAATTAGTGTCTGTGTATAAATAGTCAATGAGATTAGTTCTCACGTGGATGTACTTAACAGTTTAGATACTGAGCCATGGGGATCAGAAAAGAACAGTTGAAAGACCTGAATAACAAGGTAATGGAACTTTATAAAAGATGTACAAAGATATTAAAAGCCTTGAATATATCAGTCAGTACTGTTCAATCACTTACAAACAAGTGGAAAATTCATGGATTTCTTGATACCATGCCAAAATCAGGTAGACCAAAAAAGATTTCAGCCACAACTGCCAGGATAATTTTTCAGATAGAAAGAAAAATACACAGGAAACCTCAGGATAAATACAGGCTGCTCTGGAAAAATACAGTGTGGTTGTTTTAAGGAGCACAATACGACTTGAACAAAAATGAATTGCATGGTTGAGTTGCCAGAAAATAAAACCCTGTGCCAATGCCACAAAACAGCCTGGTTACAGTATGCCAGACAACACCTGATACACCTCAAAGCTTCTAGCACACTGTAATCTGGAGTGACAAGACCAAAATATAGCTTTATGGTCACAACCATAAGCGCTATGCTTGGAGAGGAAGAATACATCCCAACTGTGAAGCATGGTGGTGGCTCACAGATGTTTTAAGGGTGTGTGAGCTCTAAAAGCACAGAGATATCTTTGGAAAATTAATCAGAAAATGCTGGCAGACAATTTTGCATGCTTCTGCACAAAAGCTGTACTTGGAATGCTCTTGGACTTTCCGGCACGACAAATACCCTAAGCACAAGACCAAGATGACCCTCCAGTGTCATTGAGCCACTCTGGGGAGGATCATGCAAGACGACTAAAGATTTTGCATGACCTGGAGGCATTTTGCCAAGACGAATGGGCAACTATAGCCCACCTGCAAGAATTCGAAGCCTCATAGACAACTATTACAAAACTACAAAAGACGACACGCTGTCATTGATGCTAAAGGGGGACAATGCATAATATTAAGAACTAAGGGGATGCAGACTTTTGAACTGGGGTCATTTCATTTGATGACTTGTTGCCATATTTTTTTTTTTAGGATTGTGTCATTCTGTTATGACCTACAGTTGAATATGAATCCCATAAGAAATGGGTTTTGCCTGTTCATACGGTATATTACCAATTCTTAAAGGGTATGCAAACTTTTATGTATAACTGTATATAGCTGCAAAATTCAACACTGCAGGACCTAAAAGCATTAAAGGCAACATAATATACAGTATTAATACATATTTAAAAAACTGTAGCAAGAACACCCCCCCCCCCCCCTCAAAAAAAACACCTTTAATGCAATAACATAACAAAAATTAAGATTTGATTCTCAGCGAGACCCTTGATGACAACTTACATCATCTCTAAGCATGTTGGAGAGAAAAGTCATCATTACAGTGTGTTTGCGAGGATACTTCTGACATAAGGCACTGATTGCTTGTACAACCACAACCTGAAAAACAACACAAAATATATAAAATGTAAACAAATACATGAAAGATCAGCATTGCTCTCAGTATAACCAGCTTTTATCAAAATTATATTATCACTTGTGCATCTCCCAAATATAAATTTTTTAAATCTGCTCTCTGGCTTTTCTCTTACTTTGAATTCATCAGAGATCTCAGAGACAAAAGTAGAAATCTGTTTCATTAGTCTGTCAACGCTGCTCTCACTACCAGTTTTCAGCAGAGTGGTGATGGCCAGGGTAGCGATACTGCGGTTGGAATCGGTAATGAGGTTTTCCAGGTCCAGGTTACATGCAGTAACTGCAGATGGATGCTTCATCGCCACCTAAATAAAAATGTAAACATGACAAACAGCTCAAAATAAAATAAATATAGGACTCAGATTTTAGTGGGTACCAAAATGCCTCAAATTATGGTAATACCATTTTGCTGAAAAGTACACATAACCCTGAAATGTATTTAATTGGTTTTATCTGGATAAAATAGACATTTAGAATAATAGCAAGGTACAATAAAAATCTGATTGGATTGCATGGTATAGATGAGTGCACGTCTGGGCCTTACTCATGAATTTAGCACAATGGCTTTTTGCAGCTTAGTTTTCTATGGCACATTTACAGATGCTCTAGTTCAGGGGTGTCAAACTGGCGGTCCTCCAGCTGTTCCGAAACTACAAGTCCCATCATGCCTCTGCCTGTGAGAGTCATGCTTGTAACTGTTAGCCTTGCAATGCCTCATGGGACTTGTAGTTTTGCAACAGCTGGAGGGCCGCCAGTTTGACACCCCTGCTCTAGTTAGTCAGAGTTCTGTACAGTATGTCTGGGGTAAGCATTAACATATTGTGTAAAGTGTTAAGACAGCTATACAGGCATGAGAATAGCAAGCCTACCTTGTTAAGAGTACGGACTGCAGCAAATCTCAAAGCAGGCTTGGGAGAGCTACAGAAAAGTTGCAGAACTAAAAGTAAAAAGAAAAAAAAACATCACATAGAAAATATACCCAAAAACATGGTGATTGATCAAGGTACACAATCAAAATAACTGTATTTTGCCTTATACACATTAAGGTTGTAAACCCTCACATAAACCCAATGAAGTGACTGGCCTCAGGTAATACACAGATGAAATGAATTCTCCTACATAAGTTGTACCTCTTTATCCAAGTCCTGTTCATATGTTTCTAAGTCCTGAGAAACGCAGCAAATCCTGTGCATTTCCCGAACTAAATTAACATCCTACCGTGTTGATGCGATCTGCTGCGGGTGTCAATTTAAAATCAACGACACCCCACAACAGCCTGCACCTTTTCACCTCTTGGTGTCAGGAACACCTGACAGAAGGGATTCATGCCGATAGCAGAGGAATGAGGCAGCAGACAGAAATGACACTTAGTGCTCTGGATTGAGAGTATACATTATAGATACCGTATTTTTCGCTCCATAAGACACCCCCCCCCCCACAAAAAAAGGGGGAAGTGCCTCTGCGTCTTATGGAACGAATATTGAGCAGGAGTCGCTGCCGCCACTCGCGGCCATCCCCATGACATTTCTGGGAACGCCTTCCTCACGGGCTGCTGCAAGCCAATGGGGCAGAGGGAGGCAGGGCCAACTGCCAGAACGAATGGTAAGGGCAGTAAGATGGAGAAGCGGCGTGTGTTGAAATATGCGGTATGTTTTTTAATGGGAGTATTTATAAGAGATATATTTATATGGAGATCATGCTAGGTGCTTAGATGGAATGAGACACGGCTAACTACACTTTTTCTCACCTTGAATGCAACTACAGTAACCCATATAATGCACAGTAACACACCATTTTCCAGTGTTGGGGAATGAGCAGGTACAATGAAAATAAAATACTTATGGTTACCTGTGTTGGCAAAGGCTGGCATCTCATTGTTTAGAAAAAAAAAAAAAAAAAACTGTCTATGACCAGCTTAAGTGTTGGGATGGGAAAGTGGTATATTTCCAAGTGTGTATATAGCCAAAATGTTATTATTTTTTTTTAATGATGGAATGAGGAAGAAAAAACACCTGCCAGGTTATTTATTTTTTTACAGTCTGTGTACCTTTTAAGGAAATTTCCCAGAGTCATATGAAGAAGTTAGAAGAAAGCTCTCAGGGCGCTCGGGCCTCTTACATCTGTATGGGCTGTACCCCCCTGATGACAGCCCTGTACTCACATAAACACTGGTGTATCTTTATTTATTATAGGAATACCACTGGCTAACGTACTGTCCGCTGGCTAATGTACATTTTATTTGCCAAGCTTCTGTATGGGTCAGAATATTTTTTTCTTGGTTTCCTCCTCTAAAACCTAGGTTTGTCTTATAGAGAAGATAGTCACCGCTCCAATAGGGTATGTGGATGAATCAGTATACTCTCAGAGAAACCCAGGTGCCGGCAATGCACGAAGCAATTGTAGAAAGAAATGTTTGGACAGCCGCACTCTGGAAAAACCTTCTTGGTTGCCTTTTATTGATAAAAGTTTTCAAACACCAAACATTACAGCAAAAACAGGGGCATACAGCTGACGTTTTGCACTACAATCAGTGCCTACTCATAGCTCCTAGTCTCTTGCATGTACCAATGGGGGAAAATATAAACATTTTCTTTTATGCGAGTGGTTACTTATTATCTGAGAAGGTCTGCCTAGTGGTGAAATAGTGATAATTGTTATACTCATTTTATGAATAAATCAAAGTGATAATAGTGTTTTTAATATTAAGGTTGCCTTAATATTATTAAAATTTCTAGTAACTATACATGGAGTTTACAGTTTAACCCTTTTGTTTTAATAGTGTTAATAACTGTAGCTGACAACTGACAAAATCTAATATTATAGCTTACACAGGAAAATGAAAAGGCTTGAGAAAGGGTTTTATAACCAGAAACCCATTATCCAACAACCAAATCCAAACCCAGAAGCAATATCGAGCCCTGACTTGCTGCTCCTTGACCCACGGCAAAGTCGCCAGTATACAAATTCCCTATAGCGGGGGAATGGAGCCTGGACTTGTACAGCTCCTGGCAGATTTTTTTTCATTACAGTCCTGCAATAGTGGAACGAGACTGGACTGGATGAACAGTCTGATCACTGGCTACACAGGCTGCAGATATGGCATCAGAGGGCTATGACATTATGCTTCTATTACATGTGAGTAGATCTATGTACTAAGGATTTGGGGTCTTCATGTCTCCTGAAACAGAGCAGGATGCAGTTTTCCATGGTAACCAGTTATTCCCCTGAGCCTATCCTCCACATGGACCCTGATTAGTGATGATTTTTATGGTTACTGTGATGGACACAAAATTCACAATAGTTTGCGAGTGCAATTCCTCTTTGAATTATTTCTAAAGACTTTGACTGTCTACATTACAATGTATTTGCCCTTTTTTGTATGCATATGGCATAATACACAATAAAACTATAAGTAAAATGAAAAAAACAAACATGGTACTAATATCTTTTTATATCTTTGTTTTCTTCTCAGATTACATACAGATTGATTTTCTCATGTACATGGTTGTTACTGCTTTTTAAGTCATAGCTCCTTAAGCAGCAATTGGCTGGGTTTGACCTGCAATGCAAACACATTTGAATAAGACCTGTTGCATCCAAAGAAGCGCAAAGCAGGCTGAGTGCAGCCTCAGAACTGTCATCTAAACTGTACTAATAAAGTTTCAAGCAAAACAACGTCTGTTTACACAAGCACTAGGACTGTGAAGCAAGCTGATGGCCTCTTACCTGAAACTGCTGGGGCTAGTTCTCTCGCAGTGCAGTTGGGCAAGTGAATGATGGCTGAGGCTGCCTCATAGATCACCATTTCATGTTTGTTCCGAAGGCAACTTTCAATGAAGTCAAACAAAGGACTGTTGTGCCTAGATATACAAAAAGAATACATTAATGATGAACTACAAAAGAAAAGGCTTATAAAATATAAAAGAGGGGCAAGTTGGTGTGGGAATAACAAAACAAAACAGTAGAACAAACTGCCCAAATCGTTTAAGTGGTTATTAAAGGAGAAGTCCAGACAAAGCTTTATGGATCTATTATGGATTACAATTTGTTTTGCACCCCTGTGAAGTCTGCACTGCTGACGTCACGGAGATCAGTCCAGGCATCGCGCCGTTCCCAACAATAAAGTCTGCATCCGCCAGGGGCCTGGACTGACCCCCAGCTCAGCCTCTCACTGAGCTACTGAGAGCCCGAGACCGCCGCTCAGCCTGCTCCACAGCTCAGCGCTCCATCGAGCGAGATGAGCAGAGAGATGTGACTGACAGTCTACATATAAGTTATGGTGCCTACAGACTATGGTATGCAGTATATACTGGATTTTGTTTTTATACTACTAATGGCAGCAATCAGTGACTGCAATAGTGCAGCAGGAAATATGACACTGACGCTGGGAATAACTGCCACCGACATTATTACAGTAATCAGTGATAATACTGTACAATGTACCAATGACACTGGCTGGGACAGGGGGTTAACAACTAGGGCGATCAAGGGGTTAAATGTGTGCTTAACAATATGTAATGTGTGCAAAGTGTCCTTCTTTTTACTACTAAATCTCTCAGGTTTCTCATTCCTGCTTTACAGGGATGAGAAGCTGACAGATCACTCCCTCTGTACAGAGCTCTGGGAAGATGAGCCAGCTGCCAGTCCAGGCATCTGAGTAGATCCGGACATTAAAGTTGGGATCTCTCCAGAGCCTGTACCAGTTGAGTGACGTCAGCTCTTTGACGGTTGCCACTCACAGGCTTGGGCCAGGTCCTAAACCTACTCAAGTATTAACAGCTGTGTAGTCTGCAGTAAGAGCGAGGGCCTGGATGTGTTGTTTGCCAGAGGTGTCTGGATCAGAAGACTTTAGTAGGTAAAAGTATTTGCATATATCCAATACAACTGCAAAGTTAACTGTTTAACTGGGGTTCCAATTTATAATATAAAGACAAATTGCCTTACCCCTCATCAGACTCCTCGAGTAACCGGCTAGCGATTCGAATCAACATGCAGTATGCAAATGGAGATTTCAGTCCAGATTTAGTAAACTTATTTATCATTTTGGCCACGGCCAGACGATCATTCTTCCTCAAATAGTAGAGAAGTCCCAATGCATGATACTGTTGAAAGGGTAACCGAATTGTTGGTCACAATGAAAAAATAAATAAACTATAATTTATATATATTTATATATATATATATATATATATATATATATATATATATATATATATATATATATATATATATATATATATATATATATATATTACATACTGGGTTGCGGTCAGTTTTTCAATGGATCAATTGCCAAGTCATAAAAAGGGACATCAATTACACTTTCTCATGACATTATCAAAAAATAAAAATATGTAGCTTTATATATTTATATTTAAATGCTCCACCATGCGGCACCGTGCCCTGTACTTGTCAGGCATTTGTGGTTTACCAGACACATTGGGGAAATTAACAAAGCTTTATATATATATATAATATAATGCAGGGGCAACAGCTGTACACTCCCTCACCCTCCTCTCATACCTGTGCCTCCTGGAGGCCTTTCAAGTCTGAAAGAGAGAGTTGAAGGGCGTTACATGCACCTGACTAATATATCTGAGTGGCAGCAGGGTTCTATCCTATCCTATGTGTAGTAAGCATAATCTGTGAACTTCTGGAGAACAAGTGAATTGATCCATTATCCAAGAACTGCACAAGGCAGCCCATGCATGAATGACGAGATGTAGGGGAGCACAATTCTTTCAGTACACGCTAATCACTGAAAGTTATAGTTGTATAATGTATACTGCATTCTGGTAACTCCCATAACTCAGCCACCAGATCTGGAGGCTTCATGTTTACAGAGAGCTTTAGTAATATGTATAATTAAATAAATGTAATGACTGTATACACTGGAAATATGGTATATGCTAAATGCATAAAATGTACCTGGACCATGATGTTGTCACTAGAAGCCGCTTCCTGTGCCTCGTTGATCCATCGTTTCACCACATCATAGCTTATTTTCATCATATGCTAAAAAAATAAAGTGCAGGTGGTTTATAAAAAAAAAATCCTTTACATCACACTATAAACAATACTGCGACACTCATCTAGAATTATCTTTATAAAATATCCAACTGTCTACTAAGGTTTATTTCAAATAGCGTTTTGTGAGCAACTAAAATATTTAATAAATGCCCTAGATGTAAGGCTACAGGTGACCTCGCCCATATGTTCTGGAGATGCCCCAAGCTCTTCAGGTTTGGACAGAAGTCATCAACAAACTCAATAGTATCTTTAAGACCTATCTAGAGCCAGACGCCAGAACTTGTCTCCTTGGGGACATGGAAGATCATAGAGTTCCACCGGGAACATTAGAAGGCGTATTGCAAGGCCTATTTCAGGCACGCAAATTAATTGCACAGCGATGGCAGGCGCAAGGCCCCCCATCTGTTAGGAATTGGATTGAAACTATCAACGCGCTGATTGAGAGTGAGAGAGTGGCCTTTATTAAACAAGGGAACCCTAAAAGGTTTGAGAAAGTGTGGGAACCCTGGTTGAGAGACACAGGATTTCCTCCATAGAGGTAGAGGTCCGATACGAACAGTAACTTCTTCCAAATATAGAAGACAGTAACTCCTTAACAGTCTAATGAACACCAAAATAGGATGGACCAAAATGTGACCTCTCCCTAAAAGTGACTCTGTGCTGGATGCGTGGAAGATGCTACTCCCTTCCGCTCCCTCTGTTGACCCCTCCTTTTTTATTTAATTATATGCCCCTAATAATAACTCGGATCAACATATACGGCATAGCAAAACTAAGAAACAATAGCCGTACCAGGGGGGGGGGGGGGGAGTTGAGACAGGGAAGGAGTGGGGAGAGATAGTAGGGGGGGGGGGGGGGGGGAGGAGGCGGGAAGAAATAGGATAATCTATCATATGTACATTATGGTTATTGCCGCCGATTGTTTATTCTGCTATATGTATCATGTACATTGTGTATGTTTGAGAGTAAATATGAAAATACTGAATATCGGAAAACAAAGAAAAATTAAGACAAAAAAAAAATGTAATCAATAGTGTAAAGCAGGCAGCAAGGAACATACTCCCAATATAACTGTGCAAAAAATAAACTTAAAAATTGCTGCGCAAAAAAAAAAAACATAAAAAATCGTGACATACAATAAATTGCATAAACCTTAACCATACACATTTCTCATAACGCGTGAAATCAAATTAAACATGTGCCAATAATTATTTTTCTTCCTCAAATAGTCCAAATAAACTGATCTGCTTCATTGCAATCAAGTAAGATGAGGCTTCCTTTATCTTCACAAATCCACCACACTGTAACAGCTCCGTGCTGCTCCGAAAACAAACTCAGCGTCTCAGCAACCCATCTGCCCCTCCCCTACGCGTTACGTCACAGGGTCACACAAGTTCCTCTGGGGGACTCCTATTGGTGGACAAGTAGTTTTTGCTTTTATCTTACTCCCGCTCCGCCAATTTGACTTGTACAAGTCAAATTGGCGGAGCAGGAGTAAGATAAAAGTAATAGCGTCTTGTCCACCAATAGGAATCCCCCTGAGGAAGTCACGTGACGTAGCGCGTAGGAGAGGGCCATATGGGTTGACGAGCACAGAGCTGTTGCAGTGTGGATTCACAATTTTTACATGCTGTACATAGTTGGTGCACTGGAGCACCTGTTAATGTGAGTTTGATGCAATCTTTTTAATAAACATAATTGTTTTTAAAAGATATAAGACTATTTGAAGCTCCTCTTTCTTACATATATATTGAGCAATGGTGGAGAAAAACTGACAGGACGGAAAGAAGGAAGACACAATGTATTAGTCCAAGGCGACTAAAAGGCGGTTCTTGATCAAAGTTAAATGTGAGCGCATGCCTAATGGTAGAGCACTTGGGTGAATTTATATAAGCATTTTTGAGGATTTGTGAAGATAAAGGAAGCCTCGTCTTATTTGATTGCACTGAAACACAGGATCAGTTTATTTGGAATATTTGAAGAAGAAAAACAATTTAATTATTGGCACATTTAATTTGATTTCACACGTTAAAAGATATGAGATATGTGTGGTTAAAGGTTTATGCAATTTATTGTATGTCACGATTTTTGATGGTTTATTAGCGCAGCAATTTAAAAATTTGTCTACCACAGTTTATTTTAGGGGTGCACGACTCTGATTCCTGTAGGACAATGAAAAAAAGGGCAGGCTGCAAGGTTTTAGAAGGGAAATGTGGCCAACATATTGGCCCAACACCTCTGCTACCCAATTTTTCTATTGTGGCTTCAATTCTAAATGGTAAATTGAGCGTAGGGTAATGCTTCAAATGATGTTAAAGGTTGCTTTTTTTTTTTTTTAAATAACATGTTATACTTACCTGCCCTGTGCAGTGGTTTTGCACAGAGCAGCCCTGATCCTCCTCTTCTTGGGTCCCCTGCCGGCGCTACGGGCCCCTCCTACCTGCCGAGTGCCCACAAAGCAAGGAGCTTGCAATGGGGGCACCCAAGTAGGCTCGCTCCCCAGCCGCTGCTCTGCATGTCCATTCACACAGAGAGATGATGCTCAGCCCAGCCCCCTCTCTCTCCTGATTGGTTCACTGGCTGTGATTGACAGCAGCGGGAGCCAATGAGGAGGCAGACGGTTTTACCTTCAGGCATAGAATTCTGCAAAGGATAGGAGCCACCCTGAAACAGGAAAGCAAGACCACCCTTTTAGGAACCAGCAGAACCATGAAGAAAGGACATCTTTACTTCATTAAGACTTCACCTCAGTTGACCACTTCTTAAGGTGCATTTTTCTGCACTTAAACAGATATAACAAAACGGAATGTATTTATTTTTTACCATGAACCAATCACCACTTATAAACTGTCTTTCTACAAAGAATATCCCGCTACCTATTCACAACAGCTCATATCCATCTGCCAGTCACTGCTGCACCAACTACAAATGGTTTGTGCCCCGTCTGCGTTGTAGCTCCACTATGCATATTGTTTGTAACACTTATAGCTGGATTTGCTGTAAACTAGCCTTGCATATTATCAGTGTGCTCTTCTGTGCCCGTCACAGATCATTGCTTCCTTGGAACCACTCTGTTTCTGAGGATTACTGATCTGTGAAAAAGGCATATAACCTCTCTATCTGTAAAAGGAGTCCTTAACTGCAGATCTGACAATGATATTCTGAAGAAGTGCCAAAGGTAATGGAAGTGAACCCTGAAAATCAGATCTGACAAGCAACACAAAACCTCTTTAGGGGCTGAACATCGGCGTGTTAGCTGGTATGTTGTGCAACTAACATACTGCAGGTTTGACTATTACAAAGCAATTTCCTTATAAACCTGGCATAACATTAGTTGCAACATTGTACATTTCATTATGAACTATTGTCCATTACCCAGACATTTCTGGACAACAGTAAAAAGTAAACACAAAGTGTCTATACATTAAAGGGGTTTTCCACCCATTTTTTAAGTTTTTTAAAAGTCAGCAGCTACAAAAAGTGTAGCTGCTGGCTTTTAATAAATAGACACTTACCTGCTCCAGCGACGCGCCGGGGCTCTGCTCCTCTCCCCCCCTCCCCGGCCGGCTTCTTCATTGTCACTGTGGGCACCCGGCCGTGACAGCTTTCGGCTTCACGGCCGGGCACCCAATGCGCATGCGCGAGCGGCACTGCGCTGTTTGATTGGACAGGCGATCACCTAGGACCTGTCACGTGTCCTAGGCGATCGCCTACAGGGAGGGGCTGCCAAAAGGCGATTAAGCTTAATCGCCTTTTCAGCCCCTCGGCGGAAGGAGGAAGTGGGACAGGAAGTCCCCTTCTCCTGAAGCCCCCACTCCCACCCAAACAAAATTACATGCCAAATGTGGCATGTAAGGGAGTGAGGAGTGGGATAAGTGGAAGTTCAATTTTTGGGTGGAACTCCGCTTTAAGTCCCCTACATACCAAAGTTCAAGTTGCAAACTTTCAAAAATGCGAACATGTGCTTGTACGTGCAATCATGTAAAGCTGGGTACACACACACACCAATTTGAAGCTGAATGATAAAAAACTATGACAGATGGCCGTACCAACACAAGCAATGTTGGTGCAGCGATCTTCCCCGCTGTGCCTTTGTGTTATGACAGGCTGACTCCACCTCCAGAACACACTGAATAGCGCTCGCTGCCATTGTCTGCAAGCGCTGATCTTTGTTGGACTTACAAACGAGGTCCCGGAACAGAAGTCATTTGTAAGTAGGGGACTTACTGTAAATAAAGTTACTGGGGTAAACCCACCTAAGCTACGCTGTGTGTGTGAACGGACAATGTAAAGCTTGCTGCTGTCGAGTGAGCCAACGAGTAGAGAGAGACCCAGGAGAGCCGCTAGCTTCATGCACATGGATCAAGATGGAGCTCGGGTAATTATAAGGGGCAGCTGCACCATAGAATGCAAAAAGGCAAAAAACCTTCTGCCTTTAGAACCACTTTAATCCATTACACTGCAGGATGGTTTAACAAGAGGTATTTGGAATCCAGACAGAAGGGTAATGTTGATGCACAGAGCGATTATTACATTTTATTTTACCTTTATCCCTAACACAGACCTGTGTAGGAAGACAGAGACCTAACCTCCTCCAATCCCCATATAAGCAACTGCAGTGTCTGATTACAAAAACTTGGTTAGACAAATACCAAAATTCAGTATACCTGAGGAACTAAGCAGGATGACCCTTCCTTACGATTGGGTCAGAGTTCACGTTCAGTTTAAAAGGCAAACTTCATTAGAACATTTTTCAAGCAGTATTAAACCCAAAGGCAAACATTTATTATATTGCATTGTACAAATCCTTAGATGTGATGGCTGCATTTGTTTCCTTTTTTTGGTCTTTCTTTTATTTTCATTTGGTGATCTGAAAAGCACATCTGTTTTTTTTCAAAAGCTCAAGCTCTCCAGCAGAATGTATCAGTTTGCATGGATGGGGCAAACCTCTTAACACTTGCAGGGATGATTAAAATGGTCAGATTTAAATTTATTCATGCAAAAACTTTTACCCCCCCCCCCAAAAAAAACAACCAAAAAACTATTTGCTGTAACTGATTATTAAAGCGGAGTTCCCCCCAAAAGCGGAACTTCCGCTTATACGCTTCCTCCCCACCTTAGGTGTCATATTTGGTGCTATTCAGGGGGGTTCACTTTCCACTTCCGGAAGATCGGAGCGCAGCCTATCTCCAGGAAGTTTGTCCGTTCTCCTTCTTCCCCCGCCACCAGGAAAATTAGAAAGCACGGCATGCTTTGTGCATGTGCAGCAGGGAAACAGCAGTGAAACTGAAAGGCTTCACTGCCTGGTTCCCTTACCAGGAATGGCGGCGGCAGCACCTGGTAGTCGATCCGAAGATCGGCTGGGGGGCTCCATAGGTAGGCAAGTGCCCTAATATTAAAAGTCAGTAGCTGCAGTATTTGTAGCTGCTGAGTGTAATTTTTTTTTCACCCAGGCTGGACCTCCTCTAAGTGTTTGCTGGGGTTTGGCTTCAAGTGGAGGTTCACCCGGAAATGACAATTTTTAACCTTAGATTCATGCTTATTTTGTCTAGGGGAATCAGCTAGTTTTTTTAAAATCGGAGCTGTACTTACCGTTTTAGAGAGCGATCTTCTCCGCCGATTCCGGGTATGGGCTGCGGGACTGGGCGTTCCTATTTGATTGACAGTCTTCCGACAGTCGCATCCATCGCGTCACGATTTTCCGAAAGTAGCCGAACGTTGGTGCACAGGCGCCATATAGAGCCGCACCGACGTCCGGCTTCTTTCGGCTACTCGTGACGTGATGGATGCGATCGTCGGAAGCCTGTCAATCAAGAAGGAACGCCCAGTCCCGAAGACCAAGCCGCGGAGAAGATCGCTCTCTACAACGGTAAGTACTGCTTCGATTTTAAAAAAAACTAGCCGATTCCCCTAGACAAAATGAGCATCAATCTAAGGTTAAACATTTTTTTTGTTTGGGTGAACTCCCGCTTTCAGTTTGTTAGTGCATCTAAATATGCCAATACATTAAACACTACCATCTCCTAAAACAGACAATGCTGCTGTCCCTTCTGTTCTCATTTGTCCAGACTTGCGTCTCAATAATGCAGTTTATTTATAGCCATCGATGGTAAAAGTTTTTTCCCCCAGGACAGGAAGTGAGAGGAATATTTCTGAAGACTCTTTCACACACAGCGCCTCCTTTCCATTCACCAGGGGATCCATGATTGTATCTCCTGCTGAATTAGAGCTGAAAGGGACAAATGTCAGTGTTTTGATATCTGTGACCATTCAGTGTGTGTCCTCATTTACTCAGCAGCCACAGGCAAACCTGTGATGGCTCTATGAGTGGTGAGATATAAATGGACTTGTATCCATTTACATCAGGCAACCTCCAATCCATCATGTTTGGGTCCACAAAAAAAGAAAAGGACACAGTCCTTTTCCATTCCTTTTACCAGACCTGGATGGACTCCAAGGTAGGTGGGTGTAAACGGATCCAAGTCTGTTTACACTGGCCTGTACATCGAGGTGCTTGATCGGGTTTGCCTGAAAAACAGACAGGCAGACACGATTGGAATGCCCACATGAAAGGACCCAAACAGCAAAACTGGTAAAAAAAATATATATTTTGATGATAAATAGGGGAATGCTAGAACCACTGTCAGCTTTTTATTATCGTCTTTCTCTTATTGCAGAATTTACCTCACTTCTCGTTTGGTAAAATACTGTCCCCAGAACAGAAAGTGATGGGAAATCTCTTTAACACCTTTCATTGTTCGGACTTCATTCACTTGACTTGTTCATATAACGTCCTTCAGAACAAGCAGCTCGAAAACGCAGCGCAGCGATTAGTCGTGTTGCATGTCGCTCGGACACACTGAATCTCCAATCAGGATAAAGAGCCTATGACGTAGGCTCCTTACCATGTGATCAGTTGTGTCCAATCACAGCGTAAATAGGAATTGCTGGTTATCGGCATTCCTCTACTCGGACTGACAGCGTGTGAGTAGAGGAGAGCCAATAAGTGCAGCCCCATCAGTGAAGTCTGTCAGTGCCCACCAGTAATGCCCATTGTGCACATCAGTGAAGGAGAAAAATGTATAATACATTTTATAACAGAAACTAACTTTAGCAAAAAAAATAAAATAAAAACAAACAGTGGTGATTAAGGGCCAGATTCAGAAAGAATTGCGGCAGCGTAATGTATCGTAGATACGTTACACCGCCGCAAGTTTTCATCGCAAGTGCCTGATTTACAGAGCACTTGCAATGAAAACCTACGCCGGCGGCCTCCGGCGTAAGCCTGCGTAATTTAAATGGGCGTGTGCCATTTAAATTAGGCGCGCTCCCGCGCTGGACCTACTGCTCATGCTCCGTTTCGAAATAACCGCCGTGCTTTGCGCGCAGTGACGTCATTGCTTCGAACGCACGAAGTGTAATTCCGTATTCCCGGACGGCTTACGCAAGCGACGTTAATTTTTAAATTTCGACGCGGGAACGACGGCCATACTTTATACAGCAATACGTTTGCTGTGTAAAGTTAAGGCACCAAAGACGACTAACTTTGCGACGGGAAACTAGACTAGCGGCGACGTAGCGAACGCGAAAATCCGTCGTGGATCGCCGTAACTCCCAATTTGCATACCCGACGCTGGTTTACGACGCAAACTCCCCCCAGCGGCGGCCGCGGTACTGCATCCTAAGATCCGACAGTGTAAAACAATTACACCTGTCGGATCTTAGGGATATCTATGCGTAACTGATTCTATGAATCAGTCGCATAGATACTCTGAGAGACACGACGGAGCATCTGAGATACTCCGTCGTATCTCCGCTGTGAATCTGGCCCTAAATACATTTGCATGACCGTGCAATTGTCATTCAAAGTGCAACAGCACTGAAAGCTGAAAACTGTCCAGGAAGGGGGTGAATTGAAGTGGTTAAAGGCGGCCCAGATTGCGGCAAAATCTGACAGGGGTTGTAACCTTTCCCATTCCTATCCAAAATGAAAACAAAAGGTTTTGAGTATAGACACTTTCATTCATGGATATTTACGAATACATACCAAGGACGATACCAATGCAGAACTGGAGACACTAGGAACTTTATCCACAATAGCCTGCTTCATGTACCTCTCAATAGCCTGCAGCATAGTGGCCTGTCACAAAAAACAATACAAGTCTTACTTTGTGTTCATTATAATTGGGGGAAAATTAAATGTATGACATACTAGCATCATTTTCCTTTATTACCCATCGCCATCATTATATTAAGTGCAACTTTCCATTCACTGCATACCTTTTATAAAAGCCAGTAACTGATAAACATTTCTAGTCACTAGTAAAAAATAAGAAGCCCAGGACACCACCTTTGACTTGGATGGTTACTTACGTCAGTAATTCGGCAAAGTGCACGGATAGCTGGCCCACGGTAAACATCTTCTTTGCCGGTCATGTCCTTGGTCAGACTGCCAGAATGAAATTATCCAAAAGGTTAATTCAATGACTATCAGTAGACATCTGATTGGAAAGCAACATTAGGGCATTTCTTTGTTCTGAGACATACGATACACCCAACAAAGGCTTCTATTTATTAACATGGCTGGAAACTGAAATATTAGATTAATGATCTACTGAAATGTCAAAGACCAAACTACTTATCTAACTATATCAAGCCAGCAATTGTGGAAGAAGAGGATATTTTAATTTGAAAAAATAAATAAAAAAAATTCTCCAACCTAGGCATTAAGACAAAGGTGAGACCGCACCCACATATCCTCAACTAATACCTACAGTCAGTTTTATTTAACCTCTAGCTTACAATATTATAATCTGGAGGCTTCAGCTATCCTGAACTTGTGCTAATAAAAATTGTAAGAGCTTGAATTAGAAAAAGAAAAGAGAATTTTTAGCAACCGATTTTCTTGGGGGCATGAGAAATCTTTTTTTTTTTTTTTTTTTTAAGAACGGCAAGCGATTACAGTATAGTATACTGTGAGATACAAAATGTTACAGATACATACAAACAAACTAGAATAGCAACCCCCTGGTCACATTAGGAATATAAAATAATTTTGAAGACCTGCATACACAACACTACAGAAGGAGGGCACCAAAAAAAAAAAAGATATAATAATAATGTTTCCCTCTTCTAGGTATCCCTTTTGCTGGAAGCACTTAGGATTAAACACATCCCCATATGACAGAGACATTTATTTCCCAGCATATCAAAAGTATAGATTTCAGACGTACACACAAGTTGCTAATTGCATCATAATTAGAATTCAAGTAAACAACGCTGCATGAAGCAACGTAAAAACTTTCAGGCCCAGATTCTCAAAGGCGTTACGACGGCGCAACACCATTTGCGCCGTCGTAAGTCCTAATCTGGCCCCGGGTATCTATGCGACTGATTCTTAGAATCAGTTACGCATAGATACCCATTAGATCTGACAGGCGTAAGGCTCTTACGCTGTCAGATCTTAAATGCAATTTTTTTTCCCGCCGCTAGATGTCGCCGACGTCGTTTTTCTCGTCGATTATGTAAATGAGCAAATTAGGACGATTTCCGAACGTACGCGCGCTTGACACAGAAAATGTACGACGTTTCCGTAGCCTTTGCGACGCGTAAAGTTGCCCCTGGGTCTATGAGGCGCAGCCAATGTTAAGTATGGCCGTCGTTCCCGCGTCGAAATGTAAAAAAATCTACGTAGTTTGCGCAAGACGTCCGTGAATGGCGCTGGACGCCATTTACGTTAACGTCTAAGCAAATGACGTCGGTGCAACGTCATTTAGCGCAATGCACGTCAGGTAATTTACCCGACGGAGCATGCGCAGTATGCTCGGCACAGGAACGCGCCTAATTTAAATGGTGCCCGCCCCATTTGAATAGGACGGGCTTGCGCCGAGCGCTTTTATGATACACCGCCGCAAGTTTACAGGTAAGTGTTCTGAGAATCAATCAGGCACTAACGCTGTAAACCTGCGGCGGTGTAACGTAAATCACATACGTTACGCTGCCCAGGAGCAACGTAATTATATGAGAATCTGGGCCAAAGTCTTTAAGAGCAGGTGTCTGGAGTTTACAAAAGTAACCTTTAACCTTCGTGTTGTACTGCCCCTACAGGAGGATTGGACATTGGCCAAAACAAAAAAATCCACCCAGGATAACTACTCCTACTATCAGCATGATTAAGGGGATGCCCTGTGGGGATGCAAAAGGAATGGGTTTTGAGTGTCCGAAATATAGGACCTTGCTATAACAGTATTGCTCGGTTATCTGTGTATATGTAGTAAAAAGGTGTCAGGAAGTGCAGCAAACACTGGTGTGTACATATTTGGCAGAAGGAGGTGTGTTAGCTGGAAGGAATGCTGAAACTACATCCCCATCCCAAAACTAGATCTGGATGGGAAAAGACCACCAAATTTGTATCGTAACAATAAAGTAACTCCCCATTCCTATGTATATGCTTGTGTGACAAGCACGGCAGGTTATGTATAACCAAGGACCAGTCCAAGTACAGGAAGACCTTATCTTATCTTACCGTACCCGTGTCACTGAGTCTGTTAGCGGTCTAGGCTTTGCCTGTCACAGTGCACCCCTAAAGGGGGGTCTTGAAGATCTGGGAACCACAGAGATGGGCCACAACCTAGGGTCTGCATAGCACCCATAACTACACTCTTTGGAACAATATGCCAAGGTGAGTGTAACACAGGATTTAGTGCCCAAAGCAAATCTGGCATTCTGGCCCCTTATACTAGGGACTGGGTACAACCCCCAGGGTACAGTTACTGATCCAGAAGCTGCTATATAACCCAGAGCAATACGCAGTCAGAAGAGCCCGATGAAAAAATAGAATGAATTAAAAGAAGAAGAAAAAAAGATTTCCCAGAGAGGAAGAGGTCCATCATCTAAGGACACTAGCAAAAAAAATCTCATGAAGTGGGTGGAGTTATACGAGCATGCTCCTAGCATTGGTGGCCCATCCATACAGGTTTTTCACCCCCCCCCCCCCCAAAAAAAAATATACCAACAGCCACCACTGGCTCCTAGCGAAAAAAATTCCAGTGTCCAATTAGCTGGAGGTAGCCTGAATATCAACCATGATTTATTAATTTAATCAGTTTCCTGTACAGTATGATAACGACAAATTAACATGCACCTTCTAAAATAACGCACTATAGTGCAATACTATGCATTTTGCAGTGATGCATTGCATGCGTGTTGGTAATAGGTTGTCTTAGTATTTTGGGGTGCTGCTAAAAAAATACCAGTTACTCACCGGTAGCTGTTTTTCTATGAGTCTTACAGGACGGCACCTTGAGAGTAGACTGGCTTCACCTGACAGGAAACACAATCAAAAAGAGGTTTAAAAACCCCGCCCCTCCCCGTGCACCTCAGTTCGTGATAAAGTAACCACCATAAGAGCACGGGAACCAGTATATGAAAATACAAACCATACAAAGTCATCAGGGTGGGAAATAGGCCTGCCGTCCTGTAAGACTCATAGAAAAACAGCTACCGGTGAGTAACTGGTATTTTCTCGAGTCGTCTTCCAGGACGGCACCTTGAGAGATAAGCAAGTAACCCTCAGGCCTACCTTAGGGCGGGACCACTGCCTGCAGGACTCTTCTGCCAAACGTCAAGTCTTGGGGTGACAGGAGTTCCACTCGGTAGTGTTTTAGAAAGGTGTTCTGGCTTGACCACGTTGCTGATCTACAGATTTGTTCCACTGAAACTCCTGCTCTCTCTGCCCAGGAGGTTGCTATAGATCTCGTGGAATGTGCCTTCACTTTAGGTACTGTTTTGCCAGCCTTACTGTATGCTATTGAAATTGCCTGTCTTATCCATCTAGATATGGAGGCTCTAGATGCTTGGCAACCCTTTTTCTGTCCTGAAAAGTTGATTAGCAAGTGTGATGAGCGTCTGAACTCGCTCACCCTTTCTAAATAAATTAACAAACAGCGTCTTACATCCAAACAATGAAAGGTTCGTTCTCTTTCATTCTGTGGGTTTGCGCAAAAAGAAGGAAGTATAACTTCTTGTGACCTATGAAACTTCGTTGCCACCTTAGGTAGGTACAGGGGATCCTGACTTAGGATTACCCTGTCCTCGAATAAACGAAAATAAGGCTCTTTGATTGAGAGCGCTTGCATGTCTCCTATTCTTTTAGCCGTGGTGATGGCCAAAAGAAATGAGAATTTAAATACTAACTGCCTAACCGGAATGCTGTCTATCGGTTCAAACGGAGGTTTGGATAGCTGGTCTAACACCAGGGAGAGGTCCCAAGGGGGAACTCTGGATATCTGTATAGGAGACAACCTATCCCTGGCCGTCAGGAACCTCTTAATAAGAGGATCCAGAGCCAGCCTCTTGTCTAAAAAGTAGGACAAGGCGGCAACCTGTACTCTTAGGGTTCTCGTAGCTAGACCTAGATCTACCCCTTCCTGAAGGAACTCCAAGATAACTGATATTTCGGGTAGTGGAGCTTGTCTTGCCGCGCACCAGCGTGAAAACACTCCCCAGGTCTTGGCATAGATCTTCCTGGTAACTTCCTTACGACTCGCTAAGAGGGTATCTATTACCTTCTCTGAGCAACCCTTCCGCTGCAGGTTCCACCTCTCAAGTACCAGGCCGTCAGACTGAAAAAGCCTGGCTCTGGATGAAAGATCGGCCCTTGCCGCAGAAGGTCCACCCGGACCGGGAGAGGGAGGGGAGGAAGTACTGACCACTGTTCTAATATTGGAAACCAAGATCTTTTGGGCCACCAGGGAGCGATCAGGATCAGCTTCCCTTGTGAACGACTCAGTTTTTGCAATACCCTCGGGATCAGATTCAGGGGAGGGAAGGCATAGGCTAGGTAAAATGTCCAGGCCTGGGCCAACGCGTCCACACCCTCCGATCCCTGATCCCGGGAGAGGGAGAAGAACCTTTCTATCTTCTTGTTCCTCCTGTGAGCAAAGAGGTCTATTTCTGGGATGCCGAATGATGACATACCCAATCGAAGACCTCCTGACTTAGTTCCCACTCTCCCTGGAGAATGGGTTGGCGGCTTAGAAAGTCCGCTTCTAGGTTTAGGACTCCCCTGATGTGAACTGCTGACAGGGAGCGGACCCTCTGTTCTGCCCAGCCTAGAATTTCTAGGGACAACCTTAGGAGCGAACGGGACCTGGTGCCTCCCTGATGGTTCAGAAACGCCACCGTGGTCGCGTTGTCGGAGAGAATTTGTATTTCCTGGTTCAGGATTCTCTCCTCGAACGCTTCCAAGGCTCTTCCGACCGCTGATAATTCTCGGAAGTTGGAAGACGACTCCCTTTGGTGTCGATCCCAGGAACCCTGGGCCTGTAGGCCCGCCATGTGGGCTCCCCATCCCCAGGAGCTGGCATCCGTGGTTATCCTGAGGGGGTTTGACTGGTTCCACTGAAGGCCTCTTCCCAAGTTCCAAAGAATGAGCCACCACTCTAGAGTGTTCTTTACCGACTCTGGAATGGAGACCCTGGAGTCTAGGGATGTTTCCTTCCCGTCCCAGGAGGAGAGGAGGAAGGCCTGTAGTGGCCTGTAGTGGAGCTGGGCCCACGGAACTGCTGGGATGCATGAGGTCATAAGTCCCAACAATCTCATGATCTCCCTGAGTGAAATATCTGCTGTTCCCCTGACAGACCTGACCACTGAGATGAGTCTCTGGACCTTGTCTACTGGTAGGAGAAGCTTTTTCTCTAAGGAATCTATTAAGAATCCCAGATAGATCTTTCTCTGTTCTGGGAGGAGAGAAGATTTTTCTCTGTTTATAATCCATCCTAAGGATTCCAGTGTAGTCAGGACGGTGGTCAGGTCCGTGAGAAGAAGTGCTCGACTGGGATTGAACAGCAGCAGATCGTCGAGGTAGGGAACAAGGGAGATGCCCTTCAGATGTAGAAAGGCGACCACCTCTGCTAGCACCTTCGTGAAAACTCTTGGGCTGGAGGCAAGCCCAAAGGGAAGAGCAGTGAATTGCCAGTGTTGGATCCCCTGAGGGGAAACAATGGCGAATCTCAGGAATCTTTGATGGTCCTGGTAAATGGGGACATGGAGGTAGGCGTCCTTCAGGTCTATGGTTATCATAAATACCCCTTCTAAAAGAAGTCCTTTGAGACTGTAAATGTTCTCCATGCGGAACCTCTTGTAGAGGAGATAAGTATTCAGGGGTTTTAAGTTGATGATTAGACGGAATTTTCCCGAGGGTTTTGGTACTACGAAGATGTGAGAGTACACCCCCTGACCCTGTTGGTCTACCGGAACTGGGACTATGACCCCCTGTTGTGCTAGGTCTGACACATTCCCTAGAAGGCTTGCCGCTTTGAGGGGATTTTGGGGTAAATGAGTGAGGAGGAAAATTGGTGGGGGAAGATGGCGGAATTCCAATCTGTAGCCTTCCTTCACTATCTGCAAAATATGAGGACTCCGTGTTATGCTTTCCCAAGCTGGAAGAAATCGGGAGAGCCTTCCCCCGACTCTCGAGTCACTTGGAGTCTTTCCCAGCGGGTTTAGGATCAGGAAAAAGGATTCCCCCTTTTGGTTTATCCTTCCCTGTGATCCACCTCCTATTAAAGGCCGCTCTTCGGTCTGAAGGTCGGTTTTTATTCTGGGGGCCTCGAAAAAATCTCCTCCTATTTTGTTTAGGTTTGGGAGGGAACCGTTTACCCTTTTCTGAGGCCCTAGTTAGAGCCTGGTCTAAACCTGTCCCAAAGAGGAGGGATCCCTCAAAGGGCAGGGCACAGAGACGGGATTTGGAGGCCAAATCTCCTTCCCATGTTTTGAGCCATAGTGCCCTTCTTGAGGCGTTAATAAGAGCGCCCGTTTTAGCAGAGGCTCGAGCGGACTCAATTGATGCGTCTGCTAGATAAGCGACAGCGCTACCTATGACTCTAAGGGAATCTCGGATATCCTTAAACTTTGAAGTCTGCGGGATATGTTCCAACATCCTGGATAGCCAGGTATCCGTATTCCTGGCAATGCAGGATGAGGCCAGGGCGGGCCCCAGGGCTGCCGCATTAGCCTCCCAGGCCCTGCGAAGGGAGGTCTCTGCCCGTCTGTCTAGTGAATCCTTTAAATTCCCAGCATCCTCAAAGGAAAGGTCAGACTGTCTAGACAGTTGAGCTAGGGAAGCGTCTAGTTTAGGGACTTTGAAAAATTTGTTTTCTAGTTCCTCCTTAAAGGGACAGCGCCTTTTCCAGGTTTTGTACCTTAGTAACTTCTTTTCAGGTTCAGCCCACTCTCTTAGAACTAAGTCTTGAAGAGATTGGTGAACTGGGATAACCTTTGGCTGGGGTTTAGCCAAACCCTGGTACATCTTATCCTGTGCTGACACTAGTTCGGCCGGCTGCTGAATCCCCTCAGAGGTATAGATAGCCGCCAGTAAACCACCCATGTCATCCGCTGAAAAAATGAATTTGCCTGATCTAGCATCTTCATCCTCCTCATCTGTCTGGCTATCAATGAGACCTTCTTCCTGAGCCTCTGAATCCTCAGAGTCTGACAGAAGAACGTCCCTAGCCCTCAACAATTTTGGAGCCGAGGTGGATAAGCTTTCCTGTGAGGAGGGTCCAGCTGCTAGGGGATCAGGTTCTTTGGTTTTTAAGACTTCCTTAAACTCTTTTAATGTGGAAAGCATCTCTGACTGAACCGTCAGGAATTCTTTCATTATCAGCGAAGTTTCCTTCCCTGTGAGCTTTTGAATGCACTTAGCACACAAAAGCTTGGAATAGTCTGTGGCTAGCTTAATGCTACAATTCCCACATCTTTTAGCTTTAGATGTATGTTTAGCAGAAACACTAGAAGCCTCCCCCTGGGCAATAACCTCTTCCCCTGAAAGTAAAAGACAGAGGCTTTAATACAAAAGGAGTAGGGGAAGGGAAGGGGGGTGTGTGGGGAATAAGGACCCAGTCCAAGTGCCCCAATGCAATTTCTGGAGGTAGACTCACCCCTGGTGGATTCCTCTGCAGCAGCGGTTAGTGCCGGGCGGTCCTCGCGCTCCATGGCACCGTCGAATCGGGCGCCACTCTCTCCCCTGCTGCGCTCCGTGCGTGTGAGCCAACGCCGATGGCGGCCGCCATTTTGGTGAAGACCGGAACTGGAAGTGCGTCATCACCATGCGCCGCCATCGATGCAGCGTCGAAATGCTGGCTCCACCGAGAAACGAGCCTGGGAGAACAGCAGCCGAGTCCACAGCGCGGAGATGCGTCTTTACCCGCCCAGCAGGTAGGAGGACGCTCGGGAGAGAGGGATTCCAGCCACCTAGGTGTTCTGAGGTAGCCACTATCCCAGATACACCTAGCAGGGGGGGGTTTCCAAACAAAGTTTTCCTTCAGCTCCCCCCCCCCCTCAATACGGGGAGACCCTCTGGACAGGCAATAGCCTCACTGAGCTCAAGGCCTCCCAGGACCCATGGCTCACCTTCCAAGAGGGGGACCACCAGCCCCAGGCCTTAGGTCTTTTTAGAAAACAAAAAAACGTTTCGCTGGGGGAAACACAATCATGAACTGAGGTGCACGGGGAGGGGCGGGGTTTTTAAACCTCTTTTTGATTGTGTTTCCTGTCAGGTGAAGCCAGTCTACTCTCAAGGTGCCGTCCTGGAAGACGACTCGAGAAAATAAATGACATCACAAAGTACTAGAGCATGCAACACAGGGTTTGGCAAATTTGCTTGGAATCTAGGAGCCAGCTAAAAAAGTTAGGAGCCAAAAAACGCACCCTGTCCCGCCAAGCTCGCGCGCAGAAGCGAACACATACGCGAGTAGTGCCCGCATATGTAAACGGTATTCAAACCACACATGTGAGGTATTGGCGCGATTGATAGAGCGAGAGCAATAATTCTAGCCCTAGACCTCCTCTGTAACTCAAAACATGCAACCTGTAGAATTTTTTAAACGTTGCCTATGGAGATTTTAAAGGGTAAAAGTTTGTCGCCATTCCGCCATTCCACGAGCGGACGCAATTTTGAAGCGTGACATCTTGGGTATCAATTTACTCAGCGTAACATTATCTTTCACAATATTAAAAAAAAAAATTGGGCTAACTTTACTGTTGTCTTATTTTTTAATAAAAAAAAAGTGTATTTTTTCCCCCAAAAAAAACTGTGCTTGCAAGACCGCTGCGCAAAAACAGTGCGACAGAAAGTGTTGCAACAACCGCCATTTTATTCTTTATATAATGTTTGGGTATTCTAATTAGAGGGAAGGAGATGGCAGTGAAAAAACACATTAGAACTGCTGTTTTTTGCTACTTGTAATGTAGTGTTCTGCAGGCCTCAGCTTCCTTCTGTGAAGGCCGCAAAGCCGTGGCCTCGATTACCGGCGGGCACGGGCCGGCCGCGACTGCGCCGGCCGGTAATTGAGGCCGCGGCTTTGCGGCCTTCTGCAGCCCTAAACTTCCCCAGGCGCAAGGTCACAATTTCTTATCGCAATTCCGACCTGGCGCTCGGATTTTGTCGAGGCCTGATGTAACATGCAGTGACAGAACTGGGAGATCTAAAAAGGGACCATATACATTTGAAGATCTCAACAGATAGGAAGTAAGATGGTCTTAGGATTTCCGCTGCAGAAACTTCGTACCATTTTGTATACGACTCTGATAAGGATTTGCACGTTACCTGCTTGTAACAATAATGACATCTTCAGAGATATTGGCCATCTCCTTGATAGTTAGGTAACACATCCTTCGTAGGGTTTGCTGAAAGCACACAAAGTAATACAGAATAAATAAATGAAACAAAATGCAGTGATCTATGACCTCCTGGTAGCTAAGAACATGTATTTCTTACACCACATGAGGGGTATAGGCATGCCTAACTGCAATGTGCTTAGGGAAGAATAACGTTTTCTCTCCATTACAGGCTATAAAACTAAAACCAAAGTAAACATTTTTTTTAAACCTTATCTAGTGATGAAAAGGGTATTCCAACAAACTAATTGGAGGCTTATGGATAAAAAGTATGCCAACTATAAAATTGCCTAATGCGGTCCAGTACATCCTATCAGAATTCATGCAATTTTTTTCAACCCTGCACAGCAGAAATGATAGCTTGAGGAAACAATCCCGTCCATCTTCTTTTTGGCCTCGTTCACACCATGTACAGCCCTGAGTTCTTGTGCAACCGTTTCTGCAAGAGCACATAGAAAACAATTGCTCTCTATGTGCCCTGTTCACAACACTGGTATCATGTGCAGATTTTTTTCTGCGCTGAAATCTGCAACATGTATGCAGTTTCCTGCACAGAAAAAAAACTGATGTGGCATCATCATTGTGGTCTGAACAGCGCACATAGAGAACAATTGTTTTCTTTGTGACCTTGCAGAGAATTTGTTACATATTTCTGCGCAGAAAAAAAAAGCTCACATGACAGCAATGTTATGGTGTGCACAGAGCACATAGAAAACAATGGTCTTCTTTGTGTCCTTGTAGAGACCTACATAATAAATATACATGTCTCTATGCATGGTCTGAACAAGCCTATGCAAGTCAAATCTGCACATTTTATCCATCGGATACTGTGAACAAGGCCTTAATACATAAGCTTCCTGTGATCACTGCATTTTTTTTTTTCATGAAAATTGGAACGGATATGGTTACGGCACAATTGCAAAAAAAACGATTCCAGCCACATCAGTGCAAATATTACAATAGCTAGCACATATTTTATAAACAGACAGATTCCACAGTCATTTACAAGACATCTTTTTCTACAACGAGCTAATTATACACTTCTTACTGGGAAGCAGTAACATTTTCCAACATGCTGGAAATTCTCTGAGCAATGAGTGCTTATTAATGTATGGAATCGGTCCTGGTTTCTTAGCGCACCCTACTAGGCTAGGGTTACAGGATAATAAACACAGGAAAGAAGTGTATTTGTTCAAAAAAAATGAATAAAGAGCTTCTAAAAGCCTCTTAGCATAGAGTCACTTTAAAGGGGTTGCTGTCAAATGATTCAATTTGTCCAGATAAATGCAGCTTAAAAGGACAAAAAAATAATAGATATCATGCAGGACTCATGCAGATCTGTCAGTGTATCTGTGTGCCCGTACATCCCATATGGGCAGGCAGATACAATCTGACAGGAAGAATCAATGAAGCGCTGTGGTAGTTCATTGAGAACTACAAGCCAACAGCTGCAAAGGAAGTCAGGGCTTGTAGTTCATTCACACACAAAACTGTGTGTATGAAAGATATGGCCCTGTGGGTGGAGCCCCACACAGCCCCCCAATTTTCAAAAAGTTACAGGTAACTTCTTCCCGTACTGCTGTCTTGGGGATTAATGGCTGCAGCATTGGAAATGTGCCCTAAAAACGTGTGGAACGTGTAATATGTTCCGAAAGGTGAACTTATCCTTTAACCACTTGCCAACCAGCCAATGTCGTTATACGGTGGCAGGTCGGCATGATCCCGCGAACCGCCGTAGCTGTACGTCAGTCCCTTTAAGCGGGATAGCAGGCGCACGCTCGCTGCCAGGCACGAGAGGCAGAACAGGGAAGTGTGTGTAAAACACACACGCATCCCAGTTCTGTGAGGAGAGATGAAAGATGATCAAATACCACCAAAAGAAAGCTCTATTTGTGGGGAAAAAAGGCCGTAAATTTTGTTTTGGTACAGCGTCGCACGACCGCGCAATTGTCAGTTAAAGCGACGCAGTGCTGTATCGCAAAAAATGACCTGGTCAATGAGCAGCCAATTCTTCCAGGGCTGAAGTAGTTAAAAAGGAGCTCCAGTAATTTTTGCGTTTATTAAAAGCCAGCAGCTGCAAATGCTGTAGCTACTGACTTTAAATAAACAGAAACTCACCTGTCCCACGATCCAGCGATGTGCTCACCCAAGCCATCCCTTCTCCTCAGTCTTCTCTCCGCGATGCTGGCATCTCAACTGTGGGGACTCAGCTGTGACAACTTGCGGCTTACAGCCGGGTGGCCACTGCGCATGCTCAAGCCGCGCTGTGCCGTGAATGGTCCCGCAGTCTTCTGGGACCGGTGATGTGCCTCAGAAGACTGCAGGGAGAGAGGAAAACCTAGGCAATTTGAGCGGGAGTGGGTACCTGTCAAAACCAGGTGCCTGCTCCCCCTCCCCAAAAAAGTGCTATTTGAAGAAGAGGCCTTAAAGCAGAACTTCCCCTTTGGGTGGAGCTCCGCTTTAAGCAGCCTAGACATTGCGTAGGCATCACACTGGACTGTCAAATAAATAAGGAGTAGGATCAAGCTCTTTATGATCACTACTATGATTATTTAGAGATGCAGAAAGTCCCTTACATCATTTGACTGGAATAATCTGGTCATAGCAAAGAATGCTTCAGTGGCCTCCATCGTTCCAAAGTGTTCACCCTGTAAAAGAACAACATCAGAGTCATTTATAAAGCTTGCCATTTTATTCATATTGAAAATGTGGTTTTGATTAAAAAATAAAAACACTGGCCCAGTTGCATCCTTAAACCCCCACCAAACCTTCAGTTTCTATCAGATAACTACATTCAAGTTGCATTAAAAAAAAAAAAGGTGAGCAAAGTCTTTGTTTACTTTATTTAGAAAACGGCAACAGCCTGACTAGAAAAGCCTGTCCCCTGCCAGCAAGCTGCAGTGAACAGGTAAGCCCTCAATCACATGAGCCTCCTGCATTTGTGTTATTTAAACCTGGGAGAAATTGATCGGGGAATTACACTTTACAGAACAATTTCTCCTGCATTTGCATTAACATACTTTAAACATGTTGAGGGTATATAATATAATGTCTCTGAACCCACAGTTTTCATTTTTTTCCCCAAAAACGGCTAAACTGAATGAACCTAAAACACAATCCAATAGTGTGAATTATATCCTTTAAAATAATTACATGCATTTAGAAATGTCCTATAAATCCTTATAATCTCATAGCCATGTGAATGAGGTCTAATGTTTGCAACTCTTGCAAGTAGAAGAACATATATTTAATTAGTATCAATAAGTACTGAAAAACAAACACTACAATGCCTTCCTGAGGACTGGGGAACACTGGGTCTGAGCCACTAGGTATAATTGCAGGTATACATTTTCTGTTACAGGTTTCTTTTTTCAATAACTTCCTAAAAGGATTCAGAATGTAAGCTATAAACATGAAAACGTGAGAATCAATGCATACAGTTCTTCTGTACTTGCTGGCTTTATACTGCCTCCAATTGCATATTAAATTGGTTGTAAACCTCAGACAAGAAATATGAACAAAGCATATAATTAGGAGTACTAAGTAGGGTTGTCCCGATACCACTTTTTTAGGACCGAGTACAAGTACCGATACCTTTTTTTTTAAAATGTGTCTGTGTCTCCCCAAATGCAGCCGCGTCTCCCCCAAATGCAGCTTTGTGTAGGTCTCCAGTGGCAAAGAGAAAGCCCCCCCAGTCTAGTTGATCGGCACTCGGGGAACATAACAGCTTTCATTTGAAAAGCTGTGTGTTCCCCGCCGCACGTTGTCATATATAGCCCCTCCACCTTGTCCGGGCACTTTGATAGACAGATCACCCGTCCAATCCTGGGATGGGTGATCTGTCTATCAAAGTGCCCGGACAAGGGGGAGGGGCTATATATGACAACGCTCGGCGGAGAACACACAGCTTTTCAAATGAAAGCTGTTATGTTCTCCCAGCGCTGATCAACTAGACGACGGCGGCGGCAGCAGCAGCAGCTCTCCTCTCCTCCAGTGGCATGTTTTACATACCTGAGCTCTGCTCACCGCCTCCTCTCCGCTACCTCGCAGTCTCCTTTCCGCCCCCTCTCAGAGGGTGAAAAAAAAAAAAAAAAAAAAAAAAAAAGTATTTGTAAAGCATCGGGAGCATTTGCGCGAATTGGTCCCGATACTAGTATCGGGACAACCCTAGTACCAAGTGTCATTTCTGTCTGCTTTTTCATTCCTCTGCTATCAGCATGAGTCAAGTCTGACAAGTTTTACCGATACCAAGAGAAAAAAGGTGACAGGGAGGGACCCCCAGCTGAATGACAGCCTCAGCTCTGTTTCTGTAAAAGAGTGTATGTCCCTTCCCTCCAATCAGCTGTTAGAGCTCTCCTCACTGAGCTCTGCAATGTGCAATTTTAACTCTCCACCCCTTTTTTTATGACAGCTCAGACAAGCTTATAAATTCTGGACTTTGAATAGATGTAGGGAAGACCACAAGTAAACATGTCCATCTTATGTGGGAGGATTTGTTTCATCTCTGTGTATGACCTGTGGCCAATCACTTTACTGGATATATGTAAAGGTTTACAACCACTTTAAAAGCAGAGTTCCAGCTTGGTTTATATATATATATATATATATATATATATATATATATATATATATATATATATATATATATAAAAATATAAAAAAACACTCCTGTGATGGTCGCACCCAATGCTATACATAACGGTAACGGTATGAGTAAGAAATGTAGGCTTTATAAATCTTTTCTTTTAAACTCACTCTGCAGTCGTTACTCCCTCAAGGATACGGTGCTGCTGGCTACCCAGCATGTGCCTCCCAATTGCCTGCATACGCAAACAGTACAAAGCGCAGCGCATGGATGCCCATTGACTTCTGGGATATCCCAGGAGCCAATAGGTAGGCAGACATGACAGCGAGGTACAGCGGAAGGAGGACATTCAGGCTAAATATAAAAAGGTATTTACATTGATTGGGGGGGATTGTCCAAGTATACAGTACATTACATTTAAAAAATGCCTGGAACTCTGCTTTAAAGTGGAGGTTCACCCAAAAACTCAATGTTTAACATTAGATTGAGGCTCATTTTGGTAAGCAGAATCGGGTGTTTTTTTTTAAATCGAAGCAGTACTTACCGTTTTAGAGAGCGATGTTCTCCGCCGCTTCCGGGTATGGGCTGCGGGACTGGGCGTTCCTATTTGATTGACAGGCTTCCCACGGTCGCATACAGCGCGTCCCGATTTTCCGAAAGTAGCCGAACGTCGGTGCGCAGGCGCCGTATAGAGCCGCACCGACGTTCGGCTTCTTTCGGCTCCTCGTGACGGGATGTATGCGACCGTCGGAAGCCTGTCAATCAAATAGGAACGCCCAGTCCCGAAGACCATACCCGGAAGCGGCGGAGAACATCGCTCTCTAAAACAGTAAGTACTGCTTCGATTTAAAAAAAAAACACCAGATTCTGCTTACCCCCCGCTTTAAGTAAGAAAAATGTATATAAAATTGAAATTTAGTGATCATAACCTGAGATTGTTCTTACCTGGTTCAAAAGATACAAAATCTTGGTTAAAATATGAATGCATCTTCTTGGATTTATTGGAGTTTCATTGAATAATCGAGCCTGTAAACAAACAGACAGAAAATGTTATATGCAGTGTTCTACTAAAGATGGGAACAGTCTTTTCCCTCATCCTTCTCATCTCATATACATGACCCAATACTGACCACCACCCAGAAACCACCTATGCCAACTTGACGTGGATTTTTCAGTCCTCTTCAATGAGATAACCCAATGGAGAAGCCAACTATTTACAGATCTTTTTTATTTTATTTTTTTAATATAGGTCTCACCTCTTGAAGAACAGCACTCTTTTCCAAATGCTGAAATGGATTGGATCCACTTCCTGAAAATGAAAAGTTTATTTATTTGCAATGTGTTGTAATTATACGTTCACAAGTATAATTAGGCATTTTAGTACAACATTTTATTGGACTTTTTTTTTTTAAATTTATAGGAGCATATACAATGTACTGGCAGCAACATATTCCTAAACATTGTAACCATGAGTTACCACGTGGGCTTTTTTGAAGTGATTGTAAAACAACCCATTCAGTTTTAAATAGAAATGAAAGGGAGATAGATATATATATATATATATATATATATATATATACACACACACACACCTATCTATCTATCTATCTAGGGCCGGATTCACGTACAGCCGCGTATCTTTGTTCCGGCGTAGCGTATCCTATTTATGTTACGCCTCCGCAACTTAGACGGGCAAGTGCTGTATTCTCAAAGCACTTGCTCCGTAAGTTGCGGCGGCGTAGCGTAAATAGGCCGGCGTAAGCCCGCCTAATGCAAATGTGGGACAGGGGGCCGTGTTTTATGTTAATGTTATGTGACCCGACGTGATTGATGTTTTTTCACGAACGGCGCATGCGCCGTCTGTGGACATATCCCAGTGTGCATTGCTCCAAATACGCCGCAAGGACGTATTGGTTTCGGCGTGAACGTAAATTACGTCCAGCCCCATTCACGGACGACTTACGCAAACAACGTAAAATTTTCAAATTTCATTGCGGCAACGACTGCCATACTTAACATTGGTACGCCGCATATACGCCTCATATAGCAGGGGTAACTTTACGCCGGGAAAAGCCTAAAGTAAACGGCGTATCTGTACTGTGTCGGCCGGGCGTATGTTCGTGAATTCGCGTATCTAGCTGATTTACATATTTCTAAGCGTAAATCAGCGTACGCGCCCTTAGCGGCCAGCGTAAATATGCAGTTAAGATCCGACGACGTAACAGACTTACGCCGGTCGGATCTAATAGAAATCTATGCGTAACTGATTCTAAGAATCAGGCGCATATATACGACGACGTATCTTGAGATACGCCGTCGTATCTCCTTTGTGAATCCGGGCCATAGTGTGTGTGTGTGTGTGTGTGTGTATGTGTGTGTATATATATATATATGTATATATATATATATATATATATATATATATATATATATATATATATATATATTTTTTTTTTTTTTTTTTTTTAAACACACATTATAAATACGTTTTTTTTTTTTAAGTGATTACATACCCTTAGTTCTGAACCGCATAAGAGCTAGGGGAGGAGAAACAGCAGTACATTGATCTTCCCAGTGAATGGCTGTGACAGGTTGGGGGGATTTCAGGACATGTCTAATCTTTGGGGGGAGCAGGCAGAGTTCCAACCATAGCTATAGAACTGACCACGATGTGGTCTTATACCTAGTGTGGTCAGCTTTTAATAAAAAAAAATCAGAGGGACTGGCAGAAACAACAGGTATTTCACACAAAGGAAGCAATTTAAAGAGAACAGCAGGCATATATCAGGAGTATAAAGAAGGGTTTACATATTATTTAATGTGTAATTGAGCTCTTCTGTTACCCTCTGGGGTAGTGGCTGGTAGTTTTACCAGTATTTTCACCCTGGGATCCTGTTTTTAGTCATTAACACTCCCTGCATGAAGATGTTATGTGCTTCCTGTGCTCCATCAGTTCTCTCCCACATTTAAAAAGCTGCAGATTTTCCCATTCAAATGCGTCTCGGGTCACATGTGCACAAAGGTATGACTGTGAGCAAGACATTAGATTATAACGCCTTTGGGTCTGCTATAATTACCGGTATTCAACGTTCCCTGCACTGAGCTGAAGAATATGTTGGCACTTTACAAACCAGTGATATAAATAATTACCCTGCCTCCAAAATATATATCATGTGCCCAATATCATTGACTGGTATGCTCCCAGGTTTTCGAGTATGCAAAAATAGTCAAAACCTACTTCTATGATGAACTGAGCCATTGTTTCCATACACTGTAGCTTTGTATGATGACTGCAAAAGGTTGGAAAATGTAACAGAGTGCACCAATGTTGTACATTACAACACATGCATACTGTATATGGTAAACTGCATATGTATATTAAGAACATCTAGGCTTATAACATATCAATAGAGGCTGTAATACACCCTCATTTAACAATGTTCATTAATTGTGTATAGCTACCTACCTATACAAAATATTCCATGGACAACCTGCTAACTTAAAGTGGTTGTAAACCAACTTTTTTGACTTTTGCCTACAGGTAAGCCTATAATAAGGCTTACCTGTAGGTATAAAGAATATCTCCTAAACCTGTACGGTTTAGGAGATATTCCCCTCGCAATGCGCCGCTGATTGCAGCGGCGCATGCGCAGGGGGGATCCTCGACTGAAGGGCCGGCCCCGCCGACCCATGCCGGATTGAAATCTCCCGCGCGCATGCGCGGGAGTGACGTCATCGCCGCTCCAGCCAATCACAGCGCTGGAGCGGCGATACCCGGAAGACACGCTCTGCGTGGACCAGGTAGGTTCCCTACCTCGTTCCGAGGTAAGTATTTCATAATGAGCTAATATGCGGTGCATACTAGCTCATTATGGCTTTTGCCTTGCAGGGTTAAAAAATATGCGGGTTTACAACCGCTTTAAGTTGGGACATAACTCTGCAGCCCACTGGCAGATAAACTCAAACTCTTATATCTTACATACTCCAAATCATTAATAAAGTAGAACTATAGGCACAACTTTTTTATCATTTCGGATAGGGGAAAGAAGGGTTATAACCCCTGTCAGATTTTTTTTCCCCCATGTGTGCCTCATTGAAAAGATTTACCGTTACTTCCTGTCCTGTAACCAAAACAGGAAGTGAGAGGAAGTTTCTGCAAATTAGGGTAATTCATTGGGGTCTACAGGCCAGCAAAACTAGTGTCCTCATTGAAAGATTTCCCCACTATTACTTTTCTGGGGACAACACAAAATGTGGGATTTTCTTTCACTTTCAATGATAATGTTGAACAGGATAAATAAAAGAGGGTGAATCTCCCTAATTAGGATACATAGAGCAATTGAAACCTGAAAGGGGTTCTAATCCATCTAAAAAAAAAAAAAAAAAAAGGTTTTGTCTTTAGTTATACTTTAAAGCAGTGGTCTCCAAACTGTGGCCTGGGGGCCGGATGCGGCCCTTTGCTTGCCTTTATCCGGCCCTTGGGGCAGTATCCCTCCCACAGATACAAGACACTATTCTGACATCTGACACTGACAGTGGAGCACCATTTCTCCCACTGACACCACTAACGCGGCACTATTCCTCCCTATGATACAAACAATGGGGCACGATTTCTCCCCCTAATTCCATACGTTAAGTCCCACTGATGCCAAGAAAATTTCCACCCCCCGCTTGCCAAAGTCCAGGCCCTCCAAAGAGTCTGAAGGACAATAAACTGGCCCTTTGTTTATAATGTTTGGAGACCCCTGCTTTAAAGCATGCATAAAAAAATGTATTTGATAGTTTTTTTGGGGGTAAATCAGCAGAGGGTTAACACCACTGTAATTTTTTTCCCTTTTTTCTGCCTACAAATTCTGTAAACTCAATAATAAGAGAGGATATTCTTCCAATGTGTGAAAAAATCCCCTCTTAAAGTTGTGCATTTAGGGAAACACACGGCACACACATGCACAGGTAAACGGCAATGCAGAAGCATTCATTCACTTGTATTTGCAGCTGGGAAAGGGCCAGAGGTTTAAGAGCTAGTTTACAATAGCTTTGCACTCTGAAGAGTGAACTGCATTTGGACTGCTCTTTAGACAGCACTGGACAAGTGGTGAGGAGACGTTGTATCACCTCTTCAGCATAAGGGAGAGTGGTTGGGGACAGTAAAAAGGTGACTCACCTGCACGTTTTTACCAAAAACCAGTATCCTAGCCGTAGGTGCACATCCTCTAATGATGATGTAGGCAGCCATCTGCGAAGGGGCACCTGTGCGAATAGCTGGGTTGTGTGTGTCCACAGACACACACACTGCCAATAAGCCACGCCCCCACTTCCTCCTCACAGGAGTTTGACAGCAGCAGAAGCCAATGGCTCCTGCTCTCAGTGTCTCCTGTGAATGCAATAAGAGAGGAGAACTGTGCTGCAGCCGGCACAGTGCTGGATCACCGACTCAATCACTAAGTGTATAGGAATGGGGGGGGGTATAAGAGTTTGTCACCAAAAAACAAACAGATTCTGTTCCGTTATACAGCACAGTGCTTATGCTGTGTAATTTGGCCCCTTCTATCACGTAAAATACCTGTCTGATCCTGCCTGGCTATACCCTCCCCCTGTAACTTGACCACAGTTTATCATGGCTGCTGAGCCCTGACACCGTGGTCAGTTTACGTGTCTCCATCATCCACAGCTCTCATCTGTCCTACTCCCCCCCCCCTGTCTGTTCTGTGTCAGTGCCCTCCCCCTCCCCTCCTGCTGCTCTCATAACTGCTATAAAATCCTATCCCCTCTGTAACATAACAATACGTGTCCCTGTGTCTGTGTTATGTAAATAATACGCCAATCTGTACCTTATATCGAAGCATCTTCCGATGCTCACGTGACTCCTCGGCTGAAGTCATCGGGAGTGCTTAGCCCCACCTGCTAAAACTGTCAGCCATGCTGAGGAGTCACGTGAGCACTGGGAGACGCTCCAATATAAGGTACAATCGCCATTTTTTTTTATGTACACAGACATGGGGGACACACATCGTTATGTTATAGAGGGGATGGGGGGGGGGATTTTATAGTAGTGGCTTAAGAACCACTTTAAGACATACACAAAAGCAAAAAGGACGCAAAGGCCCAGTGCATTAGCAGTTAAAGCAGAGTTCCACCCAAAAGTGGAACCTCCGCTTAAACCACTCCTAGCCCCCTTACATGACACAGTTAGCATGTCATTTTTTTGGGGGGGGGGGGGGGAGTGGGGGCTTCAGTAGGAGTGGAACTTCCTGTCCCACTTCCTCTTTCTGCCCAGGGACCGCTTAGGTGATACGTCATATCTCCTACGGCGGCCCCTCCCTGTAGGCGATCACCTGTGACACACGTGACAGGTCCCAGGCGATCACTTGACCACTCATAGAGCGCAGCGCCACTCGCGCATGCGCAGTGAGTGCCCAGCCGTGAAGCCGAAAGCTGTCACGGCCGGGTGCCCACACTATGAATGGAGGCGCCGGCCGGAGAGGGGGGGGGGGGGGGAGCAGCGGAGCTCCGGGCGGCGCTGGAATGTGGAGCAGGTGAGTGCATGTTCATTAAAAGCCAGCAGCTACACTTTTTGTACCTGCTGACTTTTAATAAACATAAAAAAAGCCTGGAACTCCCCTTTAAACTTTTTTGAAAAAAGGAAAAGAAATGGGAGCATACTCCAAACGGGCAAAGACTAAACACAGATTATAGAATATACACCAGACACAGGTGGCAGGGTAGCCCTCATAGGGATAAATCATCCAAACATTGGCTTCACCGAGAATCGCCAGCTAATGCGTTTCAAAGGACACTAGCTAGCCTCCGAAACGCACTGCAAAAACAACGGTAAAGCGCCGCTAAAAATAGCAGCGCTTTACCGCCAACGCCCGGGCGCTGTGAGTTTAAAAGCACTCTAATGGATGAAGATTTACCTGTCCAATGACCCCTCGCCATACATTACATGGAATCTATTCACACTGCTGTGTAATCATACATGTAACATGTGAACACACAGCAGAGTGAATAAATCCCATGTGATGTATGAACACACAGAAGTGTAAATAGATCCCATGTGATGTATAATACACAGCAGTGTGAATAGATCGCATGTGATGTATGAACACACAGAAGTGTAAATATATCCCATGTGATGTATAATACACAGCAGTGTGAATAGATCCCATGTGATGTATGAACACACAGCAGTGTAAATAGATCCCTTGCGATGTATAATACACAGCAGTGTGAATAGATCCCATGTGATGTATGAACACACAGAAGTGTAAATAGATCCCTTGCGATGTATAATACACAGCAGTGTGAATAGATCCCATGTGATGTATGAACACACAGAAGTGTAAATAGATCCCATGTGATGTATAATACACAGCAGTGTGAATAGATCCCATGTGATGTATGAACACACAGAAGTGTAAATAGATCCCATGTGATGTATAATACACAGCAGTGTGAATAGATCCCATATGATGTGTGAACACACAGAAGTGTGAAAGAATCCCATGTGATGTATGAACACACAGAAGTGTGAAGAGATCCCATGTGATGTATGAATAGATCCCATGTGATGTATGAACACACAGAAGTGTGAAGAGATCCCATGTGATGTATGAATAGATCCCATGTGATGTATGAACACACAGCAGTGTGAATAGATCCCATTTGATGTATAATACACATCAGTTTGAATAGATCCCCTGTAATGTATGAATAGATCCCCTGTAATGTATGAATAGATCCCCTGTAATGTATGAACAGATCCCCTGTAATGTATGAATAGATCCCATGTAATGTATGAATAGATCCCCTGTAATGTATGAATAGATCCCCTGTAATGTATGAACAGATCCCCTGTAATGTATGAATAGATCCCATGTAATGTATGAATAGATCCCCTGTAATGTATGAATAGATCCCCTGTAATGTATGAATAGATGCCATGTAATGTATGAATAGATGCCATGTAATGTATGAACAGATCCCATGTAATGTATGAACAGATCCCATGTAATGTATGAACAGATCCCATGTAATGTATGAACAGATCACATGTAATGTATGAATAGATCCTGTGTAATGTATGAATAGATCCCATGTAATGTATGAACAGATCCCCTGTAATGTATGAATAGATCCCATGTAATGTATGAATAGATCCCCTGTAATGTATGAATAGATCCCCTGTAATGTATGAATAGATCCCCTGTAATGTATGAATAGATCCCATGTAATGTATGAATAGATCCCATGTAATGTATGAACAGATCCCATGTAATGTATGAACAGATCCCATGTAATGTATGAACAGATCCCATGTAATGTATGAACAGATCACATGTAATGTATGAATAGATCCCGTGTAATGTATGAATAGATCCCATGTAATGTATGAACAGATCCCCTGTAATGTATGAACAGATCCCATGTAATGCATGAATAGATCCCATTTAATGTATGAACAGATCCCATGTAATGTATGAACACACAGCCCCATTCATGTTATATGTGGATGGAGCTCCTTCCTCTGTAACCATTCATAGTCTACCACTGAATGGAGGGGACACGACAACCCCCCTATATGAGGAAGGACACGTTGCTCCCGGTCACACACACCGGAGTAGGTAGGATGTGTACACTGTACTGGCTACGTGTCTATCACATGTACAGCAGGCGAGCCTACACTGCTTCCGGCTTCAGGAAAGTCCGAGGCTCCGGGCCCACACAGCCCAGCTACCTCCTCCCGCTCAGCTACTCATACAAGGCACCTTTCTTACCGGCCTCCTCGTCTTTCTTATCGAATTTCTTAATCATTTCCGGATATCTCTGCTCTGCTACCGGGACCGGAGGAGATAGTCAGCACAGCACAGAACACACTGCGCCTGCGTACAGCTCTGCGCCCCGCCCACCGTGTGTACTAGAGTCAGAGACTTGTCCAGTGTCAGGGCTGAGGACTCTGTGTAATGAGGAGACATGGATGCCAGGGCAGGGATAGGGTGTATTAATGGGTATTGCCTCATTAACCAATATAGTATGTAGGGATAGGTACCAATGCCATCATCCTATAGTTAGATAGGAAAAGGAGGTTGTCAAGGGCTACTCCAAGTATTGCCCTAAGACACCAATGGTGTTTGAGGACTATCTTGGTACCCAGAAATTGGACAAAGTAGGTATAAAAAGTTACATTTATTACAAATAATACAAAAATATGTGGAATACAACAAAAACAAAGGTGTAGTTTCAGTAAATTTCATTAAATTCACACTTAAATGCATAGAAGCCCCACAGGTATGTGGAAGAGCAAAGATGTAGGTACAGACTTAGTCCTCTACATGTTTCGCGGCCAATGCCTCTTCTTCAGAAGGATTCAACCGAGAACATCTAAAGAAGAATATAATCTCATAGTTACAATGTCAGAAAAATGTATTTAAAGGCAGTAATGTAGCAAGCTACCAACAGCACGTTTTCTTTTATAGTATTAAAAGCATTGGCGTGACTCACCAATGAAGGCCTACCTTATTGGGTTGGTGATCCCCCATTTAAGCATATGCACACACGTTCCCCAACTAGTCTTTGTCCCTGTAATTTTCCCTGTTCACCACTTTTCTCTTCACCCTTCTCCCCACTTTTACCCACATCCATCACTTGGCCCACCCTTTCCTCCCTTTACCCCATTTCCTCTTTTCCCCTCCCCCTCCACCCCTTCTTTCCTTTCCCTTCCTTCCCTCCACTTTCTCCCTCTTTCCTTTCCACTTCACCTTCCCCCTCCCTCCCTTCCTTGTTTTTCTCTCCCCAGTCCCTTGCCCTTTCTCCCTCTCCCATCCCCCCTTCCCCCTTTCTTTTTCCTCCCTCTCTTCACTCCCCTCTTCCTGTTCCCCTTTCCCCCCCCCTTTTTTCTTCCCCTTTTCTCTTTCCTTTTTTCATTAACATCAAATCCTCATTGGTTCTTTTTTCTTGCTTTGAATCTTTTTCCTTCCCCCCCCCCCACTTCCCCATTTCCCCCCTCTCCCTTTCTCATAACATCCCCTCCCCCCTCTCCTTTCCCCCACAGTGTCTACCTTCTCCGTGGTGCTGGCTTTATGTATGGACCCACAATTTATAAATTATTATACTCCTATATATTTCCAGTCCGTCCAATTAGCCTCCCGCGTTCGCCACCGGGGGATCACCCACCCAGGGTGTCTCAATTGGCGCCGTTTGTTGCCCAAGAGGGCCTTCATTGGTGAGACACGCCGCCTCTTTTAATACTCCAAAAGAAAATGTGCTATTGGTAGCTTGCTACATTACTGCCTTTAAATACATTTTTCTGACATTGTATCCATGAGATTATATTCTTCTTTAGATGTTCTCAGATGACTCCCCCTGAAGAAGCGGCATTGGCCGCAAAACATGTAGAGGACCACGTCTGTACCTACATCTTTGCTCTTCCACATACCTGTGGGACTTTCACAAATGAATGGCAAAAGCTGCACATTTTATCTCATACCAACTTGAATGGTGCTGCGATACCGTGCGACTCGATGCTGCGCACTTTAAAAAAGCGTCAGGGCCCACTGCGTGTTTCTTCATGCACATATGCATGCATTTGACACACGGTTTTATTCATGTTTACATGCAGCTGATGCACATTATTGCATCTGCGTTTGTTCTTTGAGCCTTAGACCCCTTTCACACTGGGTCGCTTTACAGGCGCTATAATGCTAAAAATAGCGCCTGCAAAGCGACCTGAAACTGCTGCTTTCTCTCTAGTGTGAAAGCCCTGAGGGGCGGTGCGCTAGCAGGACAGTAAAAAAAGTCCTGCTAGCAGCATCTTTGGAGCGGTGAAGGAGTGGTGTGTATACCGCTCCTTCACCGCCTCTGCCCATTGAAATGAATGGGGCACCGCGGCTATACCGCCAGCAAAGCGCCTCTGCAGAGGCACTTTGCGGTAGTTTTAACCCTTTCTCGGCCGCTAGCTGGGCGCTTTTACTCCCCCCTAGCGGCCGAATAGCTCCGCGAAATTGACGGTAAAGCGACGCTTAAAATAGCGGCGCTTTTCTGCCGACGCCACCCTCACCCCAGTGTATAAGGGGCCTTAGGAGTTATTTGGGTTGATTTACCAAAACTAGAGCGTGCAAAATCTGGTGCAGCTCTGCATAGAAATTAATCAGCTTCCAGGTTTTATTGTCAAAACTTAATTGAATAAGCTGAAGTTAGAAGATGATTGGCTACCATGCACAGCTGCACCAGATTCTGCACTCCCACATTTTAGTACATTAATCCCATTGTCTTGTTTTTTTCTTTCTTTGGGCTTTTATGTGCATTGTGATATGGTGTGTCTGCATGTGATACCATGTGCTTTTGCAAAATTGTGCTACAGAAGAATGCAGGTTGCTGTACTTTTTTTCTCTGTGCAGCATTGTAATGGTGTGAGCTATAATGCCCATAGGATAACCTGCATTTTGGATGCTTTATACCCGGGGTCTCCAAACTTTCTAAGCAAAGGGCCAGTTTACTGTCCTTCAAATTTTAGAAAGGGGGGGGGGGGTCTGTGACCAGCAGGAATAGAACATGTCCTGGGGTCAATGGGAGTAAACAGTGGGGTAGATTCAGGAAAGAATTACGCCGGCGTATCCATAGATTCCAAATCTGCGCCGGATTATCTATTTTCTGTATTCAGAAAGCTAGATACGCCGACATTAGCCTAAGATACGACTGGCATAAGTCTCTTACGCCGTCGTATCTTAGGGTGCATTCTCACGCTGGCCGCTAGGTGGCGCTTCCGTAGTTGTCAGCGTAGAGTATGCAAATTACATACTTACACCGATTCACAAACGTACGTGCGCCCAGCGGTAGTTTTTTACGTCGTTTGCGTAAGTCGTTTTCATCGTAACGTTGCTCCTGCTATTAGGAGGCGCAGCCAATGTTAAGTATGGACGCCGTTCCCGCGTCGCGATTTGAACATTTTAGGGACGGCGCATGTGCAGTACGTTCGGCGCGGGAACGCGCCTAATTTAAATGATCCACGCCCCCTACCGGATCATTTGAATTACGCACGTTTACGCCGGCCCCTTTTACGCTACGCCGCCGCAAATTACGGAGCAAGTGCTTTGTGAATACAGCACTTGCTCCTGTAATTTACGCGGCGTAGCGTAAAGATGATACGCTGCGCCGCCGTATCAGTGCGCGCCCCTACCTGAATCTACCCCAGTGTCTCCTCTTTGGTGTCGGTGGAAGGAATAGTGCCTTATCATTGGTGTCAGTGGGAGGAATAGTGCCCCATCATTGGTGTCAGTGGGAGGAATAGTGCCCAATCGTTGGTATCAGTCGGATGAATACTGCCCCATCAGTGGGAGGAACTATGCCCCACTTTTGCTGACAGTGGAGAGAATATTACCCCAAGGGCCAGATAAAAGCAAGCACATGGCCGCATCTGGCCTCCCGGGCCATATTTTGGTGACCACTGGTCTGTACAGTTGGAATTCAGTCAAAAATGCATCCCACTGCCAGTGGTGTGAATGGGCATTCGAGGACTTTTTTATCCCAGGTACAGCAACCATTGAAATGAATGGATGTTGTACCCCGGACCTAAACATACACACACAAGTGTGAGTATGGGTTCACACTAGTATGACACGGAAGTCGTACCACTTTGCATCCGACTTTGCCCTGCGACTTGAAGTGACTTCAATGAACAGAGATCCAACTTTGATCCCGACAATGCCAGGCAATGTCTGGTATGAATCTTTAGGGGAAACGCCACACCAAATTAAAAAAAAAATGGCATGGGTTCCTCCAAGAGCAAACAGGCCCTTCGGTCTGGTACGGATTTTCAGGGGAACCACCACGCCGAAAAAACGTCATTGAGGTCCCCTCACAATCCATACCAGACCCTTATCCGAGCACGCAGCCCGGCAGGTCAGGAAAGGGGGTGGGGACAAGTGAGCGCCACATGCCTTCAACATAGGGGGGTGGGTGCTTTGGGGCAGGGAGGCCCGCGCCCCCCTGCCCCAATGCCAATGGTTGTCAGGGTGCGGACGGGAGCTTACAGGAGAATGCCAAGCAGGCTGACGCAGGCAATCATGCCCAGTGATGTCAGCTTGATGAGGTAAGTGGGGAGAAGGCATGTGTTGCTTTTTTCCAGCTCCTGGCTGCTGCTGAAGCTGGATTCCCCTCCAAGTCATGGCTTGTGGGTCAGTCGGTCGATCTTCGGCATCACGGTGGCCATACGTCTCCTCCCTTCACACAGCCGATCACATGGTTAAAGAGCCTCAGCTCTTTACAGAGATCAGGGTCGTGCCATGTTTTAGCAACACGGCGTGGCCATGGTCGCCGCCCTGTGCGCTAGGGCGGTCGTCCTGGGAAGTTGTCATATGAGGTCCACCCAGAACGAGAGCCGCACAGTCGTCATTTGACGGTGGGCGGCAAGTGGTTAATGTCACTGGTGATAGCAGTGTCAGTCAGTTGCCCCCAGTGTCAGTTAGTTTCAGATTGCCGCCGCACTGTCGCAGTCCGATTCTAAGTCCCTAATCACCACTATTAGTAGCATACAAAAAATGTTATTCCAGTATATATACACCAAAGTTTGTAGACACTAAAACTGTCACACAAACCAATCAATCAATATACTGTACATTTTTTGTTTACCAAAGACATGTAGCATAATACATTTTGGCCAAAATATATGAAGAAATTAGATTTTTAAATGTTTAAGTTGGATATGTTTTAAAGTAGAAAGTAAATATATCTATATTTTTTTTAATTGACGTTTATTTTGTTTACATGGCAAAAAATGTAAATATAATCTTCCGGAGGGAAAGTGATTAATGGGAGCACAGACAGCAGTGTTGCCAACGTTCAGTATTTTTACTGGCAGCCAGTAAAAAAACAGGCACTTTTCTTCTGCCAGTAAAAGGAAACGTTTGCTAGTAAACAATATGGCTGTGATGCTCGGCTCGGAACTGTACATGTGCAGTTTCAGTCCGGAGCCAGCCGAGACCATCCGAGTGCAAGGCAAGCTGGGGGCAGCACTGTCAGTGCTGTATGGACTGGAGTGGACTGAAGAAACCACCTGCTGTGGAGAGAGACTGTCACTGTCACTCAGGAGGGGACGTGTCATGTTGGCGGGGTGTCATCATCATCTATGCTGTTGCACACTGCTATAAGTGTCACTGTGATAGTCAATTTAATGTGTTTGTGCCTGCCCATTCTAATTTCTAACCCTCGAAAATAAATAAGAAATGCCTTAATATCTGCCTCAAATCAAATTGCTAATTGCATATTTTTTTGTAGCCTAAATCCTGAAATTTGCACCTAAAACTGTAAATTTGTAACTTTTGGAAATGCCAGTAAAAACATGGCTGTACCAGTAAATTTTGGATGTTGTGTCAGTAAATTTCAAACTGGTAGGTTGGCAACACCGACAGACAGAAATAAAAACTGACGAGCATTCCAATCCATCTCCACATTATTAAAAACGCCTTTAGCCCTGGTTCACACTGGTGCGTTTTGTCAAATCGGCAGCAATGGCACCGTCCTAATGGCAGCCAAAATCAGGACTGACAAGCGGGAGTGGAATCGTGCAAGTTCAGCTGAACTCGCACGGCTTCATTTCCGCAGCCCAGTGTGAACCTGGGCTCAGTAATACTTTAAAATGGAGCAGTTTTTATACATAGGGAGATTTTATTTTCCATAATCCTTCCTCTGTACTTCGGGTAAAAAAGTAATTTCTTAATAGTGTAATGAATGTGACATGCATTACTCACTAGCATGTCAGCCCCATTACAGTTAAAAAAAATATTGACTTTATTAAACTTTATTAAACTTCTCTGAACCTCAATAAAACCATGATTAACTTGTGTGTGATTTATTTATTTTTTTACATATTGCATGTTACCATTTGGCATGTGATGTATAGCTATCTTCATATGTACATAAATGTCTTCCTTAGGTTAACTTCTCTGACCAAAACTACTATAGAACCAATTCCTTTCAAAGAAATTCTAGGATACGAAGACTTCCCCTCTCTTTCTTTCCAGCAACAATGGACAAAATGACTGTATTTATTGGCGTATAACACTCACTTTTTTACCCTGAAAATAGTGGGACAGATCCACATACATCGGCGCAGGGCACAGCGTATGTAAGATACGCTACGCCGCTGTAACTTACTTTGCTTTTCTTTGAATCCTCAACGAATTTGCGCCGTAAGTTACGGCGGCGTAGCGTATCTATCGTGGCGTAAGGGCGCGGAATTCAAATCCGGCGGGTAGGGGGCGTGTTTCATTTAAATGAAGCGCGTCCTCGCGCTGAACGAACTGCGCATGCGCCGTCCGTAAAAACTCCCAGGGTGCATTGCTCCAAATGACGTCGCAAGGACGTCATTGGTTTCGACATGAACGTAAATGGCGTCCAGCCCCATTCACGGACGACTTACGCAAACGACGTAAAATGTTTAAAATTATACGCGGGAACGACGGGCATACTTAACATTGAGTATGCCACCAGATAGCAGCTTTAACTATACGCCGGAACAAGCCGAACGTAAACGACGTAAAAAAATGCGACGGACGGTCGTACATTTGTGGATCGCTAATTTGCATACTCGACGCGGATTACGACGGGAACACCACCTAGCGAAAGGCGAAAAATTGCATCTTAGATCCGATGGCGTACGAAGATGTACGCCTGTTGGATCTAACCCAGATGCCGGCGTATCTTGTTTTGAGGATTCAAAACAAAGATACGACGCAGGAATTTTGAAATTACGCCGGCGTATCAGTAGATACGCCGGCGTAATTTCTTTGTGGATCTACCCCGGTATCTTCTTTCCCCAATACCACCCGCAATGTTTATACCATTGTGGCTCCAATAGGCTTATATGTTAAAAAAACTTACGGTGCTGAGAGTGTGCTCCCAGCCCAGTAGCCCGGCGAGTACTGGAAAGCTCCCAAAGCACACTTGCAATCGGGAGCATTCCAATTATGTGACTGCTGTGACAGCCAATCACAGTGGTCACATGACCCGAATGCCCACCTTCTGGCTTTTAGAACTCCTAAAAGGCCAGGAGGCTGTCAGTGGGAAGAGGTACGGTACCCAATCAGAGAAATGATTAGGAATATGGGTTGAATATTGTGGAAATCCTTGAAATTAAGTGGTGGTCCAGGCATGTAATATTTAAGGAATGTGTTTGATTTTAGCTGGTTGTTAAGGAGTGGACAGCCGTTGGAATCCTTAACAACTAGTAACTGTCATTGTTGTTAATAAGCGGGCAACCGCCATGTCCTTAACAACCGATGAGTCATCAGCTGTCAGCTGAATGTAAAAAACTCTTGGCATTTAAAAATTTTGAAAATAACAGCGTGGGGTTCCCCCCAATCCATAGCATTCGGGTCGCATATGGATCTTGAGGGGGAACCCCACTCCAAAATTAAAAGAAAACCCCACCCCAAAATCCATTACAGACCCATGCCTGAGCATGCAGCCCGGCAGGCCAGGAAATGGGGGGGACGAGTGAGCACTCCCCCCCTCCTGAACCATACCAGACCACATGCCCTCAACACGGGGGGGGGGTTGCTTTGGGGCAGGGGACAACAACGACCCAGCATGCCCTGGTCGATGACATCACAAGAGACATGTCAGCCCCATTAGAGATAAAAAAAATATTGACTTTATTAAACTTTATTAAACTTCTCTGAACCTCAATAAAACCATGATTAACTTGTGTGTGATTTTTTTTTTTTTTTTTACATATTGCATGTTACCATTTGGCATGTGATGTATATCTATCTTCATATGTACATAAATGTCTTCCTTAGGTTAACTTCTCTGACCAAAACTACTATAGAACCAATTCCTTTCAAAGAAATTCTAGGATACGAAGACTTCCCCTCTCTTTCTTTCCAGCAACAATGGACAAAATGACTGTATTTATTGGCGTATAACACTCACTTTTTTACCCTGAAAATAGAGGGACAGATCCACATACATCGGCGCAGGGCACAGCGTATGTAAGATACGCTACGCCGCTGTAACTTACTTTGCTTTTCTTTGAATCCTCAACGAATTTGAATCCTCACCTGGTGGCCCTGCCCCTTAGTTTATTTAGAATAAATAAACTATGGGGCGTGGCCAGGACCAGCATGTGAGCAGAAGTGTGTCTCATAGCTCTGCATTATCACAGCATCCACAGCTAAATCATGGCTTTCCAGCTGGCTACCGACCCGCTCACCCCCCCCCCCCCCGGACCACCCACCGGACCTCTGAACCAATGGAAAAGGGAAGTAAAAGGAGGAAATCATGACCTCCGAAATCCAAGATAGGGCCGTCACGGCCCTGGCACAGTGCACACCGAGGGGCAGTGAAAAGAACAAGGAGAGGGCTAGCAGAAGAACACTGAAGCAGCAGGTTAAGGACAATCAGCGGGACATGCTTTACTATGCTCAGAAACTGGGGGGACACCAGAAACAGGATGCAGGGGGGTCTGCTGAGCTGTCCCATGCAGCAGCTCATGAGACATTAGAGCAGAATACACTGCAAGCTGGCTGGCAGGGAGAACATGAAACTAATGCAGAGCAAACACCCCCCCCCCCTGCAGACATTGACAGAGAGGCCATAGAACAACCTACTCTGGCTGAAATACTTAGGACTTAGAAGATGTGTCCCTGTTAAGGCAGGATCTACAAAAGATTAGACAGCGCACTACTGCAGTGGAGAGCAGAGTGAGCGATATTGAAGATAAAATACCGCCAGTTGCTCGGGAGGGCCCATGCGGCTTACCAGCTCGCTAAGGACACAAATGACAGAGCAGATGATATGGAAAATTGCCTGAGATGCAAAACAACATCCGCATAGTTGGATTGCCTGAGAAAACAGAGGGGAGAGATACCACCACCTTTGTAGAGACCTGGTTGACTGAAATATTTTGAAGAGAGGCCTTCTCCCCATTCTTCACAATGGAACGGGCGCATCGTACACCAGGACACCCACCACAACCGGGAGCCCCCCCCCCCAGACCCATCCTGGCCCGGCTTCTGCACTATAAGGACAGGGAGGCGGTACTGAGAAGTGCACATGAGAAGGCTAATGTTCAAGTGAATGGGGTGAGACCCAGATTTTTCTGCAGAGATGCAGGGCCAAATTCTCGGATGTGAAGCGGCGTCTGAGAGCTCTGCAGTTACCGTATGCTATGCTATACCCTGCCAAGCTTAGAGTTACAGCTGGCAGACAGTCTCATTTCTTTGAATTGGCACAGGAGGCTGCCATGTGGCTAGATCAAAACGAATAGGCCCTACGTCATCGTGCCAGAGATGAGGAGGGAGATAGACCCACCTGACCCGACCACCATTGTGATCGTCCCGAGGCCCTTGCAGGGCCCTTACCGATTGTTTGATTGAAGCTCACCTACTGCCCCCTTGATGAAGCTGGGGTTCCCCCCTGACAATTCGTTTACATGCCCTCCCCCCCCCCCTTTTTACATGTTCCTGAGACAACTTTTTCTCATGTTGAGTTTCTTCCTTGTCCCAATTCCCCTGGTTTTTACTACTATGGCAGAAAATCTACACTTGTGGGGAATCCCTTTGCCCTAAGCTTCTGGGAGACATGATATTACCACGCAAAATGTGTGAAGTAGGCAAGAAAAAATGTGTTCCCCCTATCTGAGGGGTAAATCGAGATCACCATGTTGTTTTTTGTTTTCAGTTTACATACATGGGCTCGTCCTGTTGACAGCCTGGTTCTTAGTTTTTTTGCACTTACTGTACCTATACCGAGAGCTACGCATACCTGTTGCATTCTGGAACCGCGACTCTGCATTTTCTGACGCTACCAAAGTTTTTGACGTCTGCCACAAATGGAGACTGCCCCTGCTGACATTATCTCTTGCGTACTTCTGCAAGGGGAACCGCCGAATCTACCCGACTGCAGAGGCCCAGATCTCCTACGCACTTCTCTAAGATAAAAAGACTATGAAGCGTAGCTGTCTGGTGGCGGGAGCCAGCTTCGGTTACAGACCTTTTTTTTTCTCTCTTTTAGGTCAGTGGCCAGCGTTCATCGTGATTAATGTTGGATCTAATGTTGAATGAGTAGGGTAACTATGTACCCACATACTCATTTACACAAGGGGGGGCAGGATCTAGGGGCCTCCAGATTCCGATAAGCCCCCCGCCCACAGACCCCCACAACCACCAGCTGACAGCTGATGACTCATTGGTTGTTAATGACATGGCAGTCGCCCGCTCCTTAACATCCAAAGCAGTTACTGTTGTTAAGGAAGCCATCATTCGCCCCCAAACTATTTACCATTGTTTGTTAAGGATTGTTAAATAACCGCAGGCCTTCACTACTAAAATACTGCATCACTTCATAAAATAGCGCATGCAGTTTTTTAGAAGCGTTTTTTTGTGAATTACATTTTTTTTTCTTTTTTGAAACGTATTTAACCACATTTTTGGATGCAGGAAGATACTGCTTTGTGAATGGTGCCCATAGTGACATATGCAGTTATGATAATTAAATGGTTAACATGAAGGATGGTGTCGTTTCTGGATCCATATTTTTTAATCATTGTTAGGCGTGTTACAGTGCCTTGAAAAAGTATTCATACCCCTTGAAATGTTCTCAACAGTGCTTAGTGAGATGTTTAAAGCTTGGGATCTTTTTTTATAACCTAATTCAGCTTTAAACTTCTCCACAGCTCTGACCTGTCTGGGGTGTTCCTCGGCCTTCATGGTGTTGTTTGTTCACTAAGGTTCTCTAACAGTCCTCAAAGGGCTTCACAGAACAGCTGTATTTTTACTGAGATTAAAGGGTCACTAAAGGAAAAAAATTTTTTTGCTGAAATGACTGTTTACAGGGCATAGAGACATAATAGTTAACTGATTCCTTTTAAAAATGATTAAAAATTGATAAAAAAAACAATCATATAATGTGCCTGCAGTGTAGTTTCGTTTTTGCTGTTGTTTGCTGGTTCTCTGATGTACAGAGAGCCACTAGAGGGCAGTCAGCCAATAGAGATCAGTGATACTTTGTCTAAAACTCCTCAGCACCAATCCAGTTTCGTTTTACACACAATAATCACATTAGTGACCACCGTGAGAAATCTCCCAGTACTGTGGTTATCAGGAAACAGGCAACCAGGATGTGTCCAAAACAGAGAGGATTTACAGCAACATGAAAGCAAAAACGAACAATGAGGACATGAAACCAGGACTGCAGCAAGGTAAAGGAAGCTATTTAGCTAAAAAAAAAAATTCCTTTAGTGACCCTTTAAGTGTCACGATTTACCTCAGCCACCAGATGGCGCCAGCGGGGCATCGGCGCGCGCAATCGCGGCAACGGCGCACGGGCACGCGCGTCCATGGTACCGCAGCGGGCGCGGGCACGCGCACCGGCGGTAACGGCGCACGGGCACTCGCAGGGGCCGATTTGGCGCCAAAACGGGGTACTTAATGTGTCCTGAGATCTTGGCCTCTAGCTGTCCGGTCTACAGCGTTCCCTGAAGACTACCTGTACCTGTACTTGTACCTATTACCCCTGCTTGATCCAGATCCTGATACCCGGCTTGTTCCCGTTGTTCCTGTCTTCTGCCTGCCCTGACCTCGGCTTGCTCTGACCATCCCTCTGCCTGATCCTTGGTACTCCGCTGTCCGCCTGTTGCCAACCCGGCTAGACGACCCTCCTACTACCTTGGCCTCTCCTGTGCCAGTCCGGCTGATCCTGCTTCCCACGGTCTTTTGGGACTCTGTTCTGTCTTCTGGGACTTTGTTCCGTCTTCTGGGACTTGTTGCTGCCAGACCTTCTGAATACCTCATCTTCCGGCTGTACCTGCTGCTCCAGTGCCGCTGCATCCGGGCTACTACCTACTGGCCTGCATCTGTCCTCCAGAGACTTCTTCAGACTCCGCAGGAGCTCCATCCAGCCTCTGCATCAGCGTCACCCCTGGCGCTTGTGCGACTCTGCATTCCCGCTCCCCCTGTCTACTCTACCAGGGGTCCCGGGATCAGAGGAGTAACGGCTGCCACTTCCTGCACGTCGGGCTCATCCTCAAGGTACGTGACAGTACCGGACAGCCATGTCTGAGCCCGCGCAGGGAGTGGATCCTATGCAGGAACTCTGCCGCCACCTTAAAGGACTGACCCAGGCCGTCCGAACCCTGCAAGAGGGCTACACGCGTTTGGAGAATCGTGTCCAGGCTTTATCCACTCCTTCCACCTCTTCGGCGGCTTCTGGGGCATCCGCTTCTCCATCCGTGATCATGCTACCACCCGAGCCTAAAGTTCCCATGCCCGAGAGGTTCTCAGGAGAACGTAGCAAATTTCGGGCCTTTCACAATGCTTGCAATCTGTATTTTGCCCTCCAACCACGGACCTTTTCCCTAGAAGCCACGAAAGTGGGCTTCGCAATTTCGCTGCTATCCGGTGAACCGCAAGCTTGGGCTCATCGCCTCATGGAGAACAAGGACGTGTCACTGGATAACTTAAATACCTTCTTCCAAGCCATGTCTCTGCTATATGAGGACCCGCATCAGACCGCCACCGCAGAAGCCGCCTTACATGCTCTACAACAGGGTCGCAGACCGGCAGAGGACTATGTGTCCGAATTCCGCAAATGGTGTTCAGACACAACCTGGAATGACTCAGCCCTCTGCTACCAGTTTCGCCTTGGCCTGTCTGAACCGCTTAAGGACGAGTTGGCCCGGGTAGGGGTCCCAGGGACTTTGGAGGCATTAATTTATCTGACTATCCAGATCAATCGGCGCCTAAGGGAGCGCAGAACTGAAAGGGCCACTACCCCATCTCGTCCGGTCTGGATGATGCCACGGGTACCCTCCGTTTCTCATACAGCTCCACCGGTTCCCTCAGCCTCTTCTGTTCCTGACACCTCAGAGCCCATGCAGCTAGGCCTCCTTCGCCCCTCGCTTACGCCCGAGGAACGTCAACGTCGTAGGGCCAACAACCTGTGCCGGACACTATGTGAGGACCTGTCCCATCAAGCTGCGTAAGTGTCTGTCAATGTCGTCTGTTCATCTACCTGTTCTTCCAAGCAATTCCGCTCACCTGGCTATCCCTATTTTCTTCCAGCTTCCAGGAGGGACTATACAAACCAGCGCCATTATTGATTCAGGGGCCTGCAGCTGCTTTCTGGATCAGTCCTTTGCCATCAGACATCAGATCCCTCTTCGCCCTAGGACTGTTGGACTCTCTGTCTATTTAGTGGACGGCTCAGTGTTTTTTTTCCCCCCAGAATAATAGTTTATTCAAGAGATAAAACAGTATAACAGGATATGCAGTACATTCTATAAATTTTTGCAGTAGCAGAAAGCATATACAGTACTGTAATATAGACCGTATCGCAGTACGGTAAAATGAACGGTTATTACTTAATCTTAATGTTGCTAATAAACATAAATTGGAATGTGCAAAAAAAACAACTGTGAAATAGGTAATAGCACCTCCAACGGGAAAGTCGCATTTGTACCTGAATCAGGGAAAGTCCATGGTATGATACAAACTGTTATCACTACATATGTAGAAAGGGCTAAAGTGCAATATAACAGCCTTTAGAACGACCAATAGGCTAGTCCCCCCTCTCAATCCACCCCCAAGGGGAGCAATACTGTGAACCAAGAGGGGGGAATATTTAATAAGTGCATAACTAAGGGGGGTAAGAAGACATTTGGTCAGTATAGATAGGTAAATTCGATAGACCAGTATAGAACATAGGAAATACAGAACTTATGGGTAACTCATATGATATGTAGTGACAAACTGAAAAGATGTATATATTCGAACCTCGCGATAGTACTTAGGAGTATGTGGTATAGAAAGGAGGGGGGAGGGTAATACCAACGGGAAAGGAAGGGGAACCAGTAATGTAGAGAGTCCAGGATGAGGAAAGCTGTCATGTGAGATCAGTCATGGTGGTCAGAGGGAGCTGTTAGAAAGTCATCAGGAAGGGAGTCTTTGTAGTGTATCCAACCACCCCAGGTGAGTCTGAATCTGTCCGTTGTATCTCTGGCCTGATGGATTAGTCTTTCCATTAATTCGATCTTGTTAACTCTGACATGCCATTCCTGTATAGTGGGTGGAAGAGAGTCTTTCCAGTGTAACGGGATGCATTGGGAAGCTGCGTTAATTAGGTGCAGCAATAGGGATTTCCGGTAGGTCGACTGTGGCAAGGATGTATGATGTAGAAGGTATTGCTCAGGGGTGAAATCAGGAGTGAATGAAGTAATGTGGGTAATGAGTGAATGTACAGAATTCCAAAACAACTGAATTTTCGGACAGCTCCACCAAGTATGAAAGAGTGTACCCTCTGCCTCATTGCATCTCCAGCAGGTAGAAGAGACTGTTGGATAAAATTTGTGTAGCTTGCTAGGGGTTCTGTACCAACGTGAGTATATCTTATACCTATTTTCCTGAGCAGATACGTTAATCGAACCTTTGTGTATATGTGTCCAAATAGAGTTCCAGTCGTCCTCAGATATGGAAATCTGTAAGTCTCTTTCCCATTTGTCATGAATAGCGGACATAGAGGTGTCAGTGGGTGTAAGCATAGAATACAAAATTGAGATTAGATGTCGTTGTGGAGTAGAGGATGCACAAAGAGTTTCAAAGGGAGTGAGATCTCTGCACCAAAAGGTTGGGGCAGGAGTGGTCTGAAGAAAGTGTCTGAGTTGGAAATATTTGAAGCGCGGTATTTGGAAGGCAGGGAATTGCGAGACCAGAACTGACTGGGGTAAGAGCGTTCTATTTTTGAAAAATTGGTGCGCCCGTAAGGAGGGCTCAGTATGTGCTGCTTGTGCGTCTGTAGTGTCAATACCTTCTGGGAAGCCCGGGTTATATGTAAGTGGTGTCAGGGGACCTGGAAAAGGTGCCACATTCGGCTCTTTAAACACTGTTCTGAGACAAGCAAGGGTTGGGCCTATCAGGGGGTGTGAAGTACATTTCCTAGGGGTGAGTGGTCGATCTATCCAGGGGAGGTGGGAAATTCGGAAGCCCACAAAGGCTTCTTCCAGGTCTACCCAATCTTTATTCTGACCATGAATGTGCCAGTCCACTATTCGGGTGAGAAGACAAGCCCGGTGATACCTAGCGAGGTCCGGGATTCCTATGCCTCCCTTTGATTTAGGTAAAGACAATCTGTCCCAACTCAATCTGGCTGGACGACCACCCCACAGGAAGGTTCTACAGAGTGATTTGAAGGAAGTCAGGAATTTAGCGGGGAGTTTAATGGGGATGGCTTGTAGCAAGTACAGAAGTCTCGGCAGGACGTTCATTTTAAGAAAAGCTGCACGACCAAACCAGGAAAAAGTACCCTTGGTCCAAATTTATAAGTCTGCTTTTACAGATTGCATTGCTGGTGGGAAGTTGTGAGAGAATAAATTTGAAAGTTTTGTGGGGAGTTTAATCCCGAGGTAGGTTATATCGGTAGGATCCCATTTAAAGGGAACATTTTCTACAGTTTCAGTTGGTAAAGATACATTTAGTGCAACAGACTTGTTAAAATTGATTCGGAAATTGGAGAGTGTGTAGAATAGTTCAAAGTCATTAAGAAGGTTGGGAAGAGTAACCAGGGGATTCGTTAGAAACAAAAGAATGTCATCTGCATAAGCAGCTATTTTATACTGACGGTGTTTGATGTCGACGCCCCGAATATCAGAATTATCCCTCAAACATCTCAATAGGGGTTCCAATGTTAGGATAAATATCAAAGGGGAGAGGGGGCAACCCTGTCTAGTTCCATTGCGCACCGAGAAGGCGTCCGACAGTCGACCGTTGACCTTCACACGGGCCGAGGGGACCGAATAGAGTGTTAAAATCATCTGCATGAAATGATTAGGGAAGCCCAGTTTGCGTAACGCTGCTTCCATATAGTCCCAGGCCAACCTGTCGAACGCCTTCTCGGCGTCAAGGGACAACAGAAATCCCTTGGTTTTAGATGTGGACAGCCAATGATGAATATTTATCGCCTTTATGGTGTTGTCCCTGGCCTCCCTTCCAGGGACAAAACCAGCCTGATCCGTTGAGACTAGAGTCGGGAGATGGATTATTAATCTATTGGCTAAAACTTTTGCGAATAGCTTCAAGTCAACATTGAGTAATGATATAGGCCGGTAGTTGGGTACCAATGTGCTATCCTTCCCCGGTTTCGGTACTAGGGCAATGTGAGCCTCCAAGAGATCTCGACCAGTCGGGGGTGAAAAAGGTATGTCAGCGAATGCCTTAACTAAATGTGGGATCAGTATTGGGGCGAATGTTTTGTAATATCCTGAGCTCAAGCCATCAGGACCAGGGCTTTTCCCTGATTTCATTTGTTTCAGTGCAAATAGTGCCTCCTCCACCGATATTGGTAAATCCAAACAGTTTAAATCGGGGACCTGGGTAGAAGGTAGACCATATTTAGAGAGAAAGTCATTTATAAGTTGGCTTCTATGGGCGGGAGTCCCTGATCCTGAAGGCGTGGGTAAATTGTATAATGATGAGAGAAAGGATGTAAATTGTTTCGCAATCAGATCAGTTCTATGCAAAATGTCACCTGTTGGGGTGGTAATAGAGTGTATTGTATTAATTTCCTTCTTTTTCTGTATTGCGTGGGCCAAAAGTTTACTTGATTTGTTTCCAAACTCATAGTATAACTTGTGTGTAAGGGCAAATTTGTATGTTAAACGTGAGTGAAGCTCAGATTGGAGATCCCTTCTGGCTTCCATCAAAGCCACAAGGGAGTCCGCAGCCAGGGAGCGTTTGTGGGCCCTTTCAAGGGTTCTGATTTTTACAAAGAGTTCCTCAAGCCTAGCAGCACGCTGTTTGCGGCGTCTAGCCATGATAGATATAATCTTCCCTCTGAGGACGCATTTGTGTGCCGCCCAAATAGGGGCGGGAGTAGTCTCGGTAGACGTGTTATCAGAGAAGAATTGTGTCAGCGTTTCTGATAACTCAGCTACATGACCTTGATCCAGGAGAATAGAATCATCCATTCGCCATGGGGGACGACCAGGGATCCAACCTTTCCAAGCGAGTGTCATGGTGATCGGGTGGTGGTCTGATAATATCATGGGCTCGATTGATGCCTTTGTAAGACGAATAAGGTCCTCCTGGGTAACAAAAAAATAATCGATACGTGAATATCTATCGTGTAGGGGAGAGTAGTAGGTATAGTCCTTAGTAGTAGGGTGCATTGAACGCCAGGTGTCATGTAGGGTAAGCGAATCTAGTTGCGTTTTGACAGAGCGAAGTGTGCGATAAGTTAAGCAGGAAGAACCATTCGAGGCATCGAGGAGGGGGGTCAGTGGGATATTGAAGTCCCCGCCCATGATCAGCATCCCTGCTCGAAAAATGGTAAGGTGTTGGATAGTGTCGCGGAAGAAACTAACATGTTGTGAGTTAGGGGCGTATATATTCGCGATTGTAATAGGAGAGTTGTGTAGTTTGCCTTTGATAAAAAGGAATCTTCCATTGGGATCGCTTTCAACATCATCAATTTTTAGTGGGCAGTGTCTGGACAACAGTATGGATACCCCTCTAGCTTTTGAAGTGTCATTTGTAGCATGAAAAACAGTCAGGAAAAGACGGCTCTTGAGGACAGGAATATTATCTGTTCTAAAGTGGGTTTCCTGAATCAACACAATTTGGGGTTTCTCCTTGCGTAATGAAGAAAGTAATAAGGAGCGCTTTTCAGGTGTGTTCAAGCCTCTAATGTTTATGGAGTATAATTTAAGATTCAGAAAAGGCATGTCTTGGTCAACAGGTATTGGAGCTGGGGTAAGGAGGTCAGTCATTGTCACAGGGGGAAATGAAAGGGAGAACAGTAGAGGAATACAAGGTAGGAAGGATATGTGAGGTTGCGAGGATAAAATCTCTCTAGATCAAATTAAGGAGGGCTATTAACAGCTTGAAAAAGCAAAAGTCTGTCTGTAAACAAGGGGTATGATAACCCCTTAAATAAAATAAAAGGAGGATGCCAATAGGCAAAAGGGTGCGGTGCACCTCAGGTGGAGATACCACGACCCGCGGGTACAGGGACAACCAGGTCCTACCGTATGGGGGTTGGTCTGACCAAGAGTGAGCAATAGATGTTACTAACAACTTAGACTTTAAACAGTAAAAGTTACAAACCGTGAAATCAACCCAAACCACCCCAGAACAACCTTCCCTTATTGTAGGCAAGATGCCAGCCATTGTCAGGAGACAGGATACTGTTCAATACTCGAGGGTGAACCCCTACTCCTAGATATATAAGAGGATACTAATATACTGGCCAAAGATGCCTTATCTAGTCTAAAATCTAAATAAAACAATATTATTATGTCCCCACACCCCCCGGTACATAAGGTAATCTCACCGGCACTGATACGTCAGGAATACCGGGACTTACACTTCCTCCACCACCAGGGGAGCTAACTATAATCCAAGTTACCAGGGTAGTTAAACCTATGGAGAAGACCCAGGGGCTGAGTTACTGTAAATGTACATATAGCCCTAATGTGACTTTAAGACCTTATCAGCATACATACGTTAAATGGAAACTTAAAACACTATTCAATTTCAAGGTGATAGTGACCTTGTTAGGCACATGTTAAGGTGACAGAAACCGGTTCTGAGCATTGACTGACTGTAAATCCAGAACGGGTCTGTCAAGTATCAGATAATAATTTAGAGGTCCCTTACTGCCAGGAGACCCGATGCGGATCGTTGTTCAGCAGTGATAGTGTCACATCTGGCAGACCATAAGTGGCCCCGGGTGCAATAGAGCCGTATGAGATTGGGATCCCAGGACAGGGCAAAGAGAGGGCGCAGCATAGTGTCTCGAGTCGGTAAATATAACGCTCATATCTTCAGAGAAGACTATAGCAAACAGGTGGCTGCTCTCAGACTTCGCCAGACGGGCTCCATAAGTAGGGTTGATTAGAATTAAAGGGGCAGAGGCACCACAACCGAACAACTACCCCGCATCGTACTGTACTGTGAAGTAGGAGTAGGTGGTGAATGGATAGTATCCTATAGTTAGTTCCATTCAGGGTCTCTCAATATTGGAATTTGTTTGAATGACCGACCTGTCATAAAAGTTGGACCGGTTTTCCACTCCAATCTGTTGATGTATTCTCAACAAGAAGCACACTGAGAGAAGGGTGGACAGTTATAGTGTAGCGTGCAGTTTGTAAGGTAGGCTTATTTATCCATACAGAGCAGCGGTCTCTGAAAGTGGTTGAAGTCTATGACCTGGGAATTTGTAGCTTGACGAGAACACATATACTGGGATTGAAGCGTTATATAGAATGACAAATCAAGAGTCAGATCACCAACGTGTAAATTAGGAATTTGGAAAACAAAAAACAAACTGCAGAGATCTAAACTGCAGAGATCTAAAGACTGGGTATTTTCCTTATTCCCTTTAGATAACTATAACAATCCTTAAATCTGGTTTAAAGAAACATGTAAAGTGATGCCGCAGATAGAGTGGAATAGGTAAACAGGGCTTTCGTTTTTCAGCGGTCTCTTCGTGCTCTCCGGGCTGCCGGCAAAAGGGGTACCTGGCGATCCCTACCGTGGGCTTGTGGATCCCGGATGCTTCCAGATTCAGATGGTGAACGTCGGCGGCGGAGACCAGTGGTCTGTGTCTCCATCTGCTCAACATTGTGAGTTGGCCACCTGTTCACCGATTGGCGATAAATTGCGTACCACTCAGGTACTGCTACCAGGGGGATTCCCAGCGTGTCACAGAAGCCTGGCAAATCTTCTGGGACCTTAAGCAGTGCGGTGCGGCCTTGATGTGTAGCGGAGAGACAAAATGGGAACTTCCACTTATAGCCTATGTTTCTCTCTTTTAACACATCTAGCAGAGGCCTAAGGTCCCTGCGATGTTTGAGTGTAATGCCGGATAGATCCTGGTATAATTGTAGAGGGGTGCCATCATGTGTCAAACGTTTGCCCCTTGCCTTTTTTATTATCTCCTCTTTCAATCTGAAATCAGCCAGGCAACACAGAATGTCTCTAGGGGGGTCTGATTCCCTGCCCTTAGGGCGCAGTGCACGGTGAATCCTGATAAAATCAATGCCCGTTTGAGGGGGTCTTTCCAGAATAGAATTGAATACAGTAGTCACGGAGTGCAAAATGAGGTCTCCCTCAACTGATTCTGGCATACCTCTAACCCTCAGGTTCTGGCGGCGTCCTCTGTTGTCGAGGTCTTCTATGTGGCGATTAATGTCTCTTAGCTGGAGTGTGTGATCATCAACCTTCCTAGTGGAGCGCCTGAGGATTGATTCTTGATCATCCAGCGTAGTTTCAGCTTGTGTGACCCTGTTTGTGAGGGAGCGAAACTCTAGGCGCAGTTCAGAAATGGCCGCTGCTAAGCTGTCCTTTATGTCTAAAGCGACGCTCCTAAGGTCCTCTATCGTGAGGGTCCGTTGTGGATTGGGGTCGTGTATCTCCGTTAGTGCGGGTCCCCGAGGAGCGTCCGAGGGAGATATTGTAGGGCTTAAAATAATGTCTGAAGCTCCTACCTGCGACTGCTGTGCTATGTCTGTGGAGAGTCTCGAGCGGGAGGCCGCCACGTTGTCTCCCGGTGCGCGGAAACCTTCCTGTGTATTCCGTGATCCAGGGCCTGTATTTTCCCTCGGCGAACGTGACCGGGATGTAGAGGCCGGTCTAGAGGCTGTACCCATGCCGAGAAAAACGGAGAAAATTAGGCTGGGTGTTCCGTTTTTTGCTCGGTTTGTCCTGAGGTGGCAGGAGCTGTGAGCTTAGGCTTCCATTCTCCTCATGGTCCAGGCCACGCCCCCGACGGCTCAGTGTTAAGATCTGGACCAGTCACCCGAGAAACCCAGCCTCTGGCCACCACCATTTCTGATAACCATCATGAACTTTTATGCCTGGATGTGATTGATTCTCCCCTGTTTCCTGTCATACTAGGGGTACCATGGCTTCAAATCCACAATCCACAGATTGACTGGACTACGGGCAAAGTTTACTTCAACTCTCCGTTCTGCCGGCAACACTGTCTGCAGTCGCCATCTCCTCCTCTGCCGCTACTTTGCATGGACTCTGACATTGAGACCCGTCAATCTGTTCCAGAGACTTATCACGACTATCTGGATGTCTTTAGCAAGAAGGGGGCTGAGACCCTCCCACCACACAGGGCCTATGATTGCCCCATCGAACTCCTTCCAGGTGCCGAAGTCCCCTTCGGGAGGATCTTCCCCTTGACAGGACTAGAACTTGAGACTTTGAAAACGTACATCGATGATAGCCTGAGGAAGGGGTTCATCCGTCCATCTACATCACCTGCGGGAGCAGGCATTTTTTTTGTTGAAAAGAAAGACCATTCCCTTCGCCCCTGTGTGGACTACAGGGAACTCAATAAAATAACTATCAAAAACCGGTACCCTCTTCCCCTAGTACCCGAACTATTCCAGCGTCTTGGGTCCGCGGTCGTCTTTACCAAATTAGGTCTTCGTGGGGCCTACAACCTAGTCCGCATACGCAAAGGGGATGAGTGGAAGACCGCTTTCCGTACCCGTTTCGAGCATTTTGAACATTTGGTCATGCCCTTCGGGCTCTGCAATGCCCCGGCAACATTCCAACACTTCGTGAGTGACATTTTTAGAGACTACCTGGACCTTTTTGTTATTGTCTATTTGGATGATATCCTGATCTTCTCCCCGTGCCTGGAGAAGCACCGGGTACACGTTAGGAATGTGCTTGAGCGACTTCGAATTCATGGACTGTACGCCAAACCCAATAAATGTGAGTTTGAGCGTTTAAGTATACAGTTCCTGGGACTTATAATCTCGGTAAAGGGCGTGGAGATGGACCCCCAGAAGGTGTCTGCAATTCTTGACTGGCCAGCACCTACAGACAAAAAGAGTGTTCAGCGATTCGTCGGGTTTGCAAATTTTTATAGGAAGTTCATCAAAGCCTTCTCCAACATCATTGCTCCTATAACGGATCTGACTAAACAGTCTGCTTGATTCCATTGGACACCAGAAGCCCAAACAGCCTTTGAAACCTTGAAGGACCTATTCACTTCGGCATCCATTCTCAGACATCCCGAGGCAAGCTTGCCATACATTCTCGAAGTGGATGCGTCTGAAACCGCGGTTGGGGCAGTCCTTTCTCAAAGGCAGGGCCCCAAGGCTCTGTTACATCCCGTCGCGCTACTTTTACCGTAAGCTATCTGACGCGGAGAAGAACTATGATGTTGGTGACCGAGAGCTGTTGGCAATAAAAGCCGCTCTGGAGGAGTGGCGGTACCTCCTGGAGGGCGCAGCGCACCCAATTTTGATTTACACGGACCACAAAAATCTTGAGTACCTGAAGGTGGCCAAGAGACTTAAACCACGCCAGGCCAGGTGGGCACTTTTTTTTACGAGATTTTCATTCCACATCACGTACAAGCCAGGGTCAAAAAATATCAAGCCGGACGCTCTTTCCCGCATGTACGCCAGCTCGGAGTCCCTCAGTCCCCCGAATACTATCCTGTCGTCAGGGAACTTTTTGTTATTGCAAAGGGACTTATTACCCCAAATCAGGCAAGCATCTGGTGGCATTTCTTCTTCATCTAATCTGGAGCTACAATCCAGGGACGGGTTGCTATGGCATCAGGATAGGATCTTCGTGCCTGAGGGGCTACGAATTAATGTTTTGGGCTCTTGTCATGATCACAAGCTGGCAGGGCACTTCGGTGTACAAAAGACCTCTGAACTTCTGCAACGCACCTTTTGGTGGCCCCAACTTCTGAAGGACTGCAAGGACTATGTGGAATCGTGCACTACGTGCATTAGAAACAAGGGTAGTAAGCTCAGAGCCTGGGGACTCCTTAAACCATTACCCGTACCAGAGAGACCATGGAGAAGAATCTCCATGGACTTCATCGTGGAACTTCCTCCGTCAGAGGGCTTCACCACTATCTTTGTGGTAGTGGACAGGCTATCAAAGATGGCACACTTCGTTCCCTTGAAAGGCACACCATCTGCCCCGGAAACGGCTAAAGTTTTCATCAGAGAAATTGTCAGGCTTCACGGCATTCCGGGGGACATCGTGTCCGATCGAGGGGTACAGTTCACCTCCAGGTTCTGGAGGGCACTCTGCAGTAGTCTCGAGATCGACCTATCTTTTTCCTCAGCATACCACCCACAGTCAAATGGGCAGACGGAGAGAACGAATCAGACTCTTGAACAGTATCTCCGCTGCTTCTCCTCCTTTTCTCAAGAAGATTGGGTGTCCCTGCTGCCTTTGGTGGAGTTTGCTTATAATAATTCCATCCACTTTGCCACCAAACAGTCTCCTTTCTACGCCAACTACGGGTTCCATCCACCGTTCCTGTCCAATTCTGTTCCAGAAAGTACGGTACCCGCCGTCCAGGAGACCTTGGATTTCTTTAACTCAAATAACAGGATCCTGCAGGAAACAATGACCAAAACACAGGAACGCAATAAGGAGATCTTTGACAGAAGAAGAAGGGGAGAACTCAACCTAGAGCCCGGAACCAAAGTTTACCTGTCCACTGTAAATTTAAGGCTTGCATGCCCCACGAAAAAATTAGGCCCTAAGTTCGTGGGCCCCTTTGCTGTTAAGAGGAAGATAAATGAGGTAGCCTACGAACTTGACTTACCTGGGACTTTCCGGATCCATCCGGTCTTCCATGTTGCCTTGCTCAAACCAGATGTTCCTAACCCCTTCCCTGAACGAGATACTGGCCCACCAGAACCAGTATTAGTCAATGGCGAGGAGGAATACGAGGTAGAATCTATCCTGGACTGCAGGAAAAGACGCAACCAAATTCAGTTCCTCGTTAAATGGAGGGGGTATGGGCCAGAGGAAAATTCATGGGAGCCGGTGGACAACATACATGCCGAAAGACTAATACAATCATTCAAAGACTCTCATCCTCTGGAGATGTCTCGGTTGGGCATCCGGAGGCTGCCCTTTGGAGGGGGGCAATGTCACGATTTACCTCAGCCACCAGATGGCGCCAGCGGGGAATCGGCGCGAACGGGGCGCGCGCAATCGCGGCAACGGCGCACAGGCACGCGCGTCCACGGTACCGCGGCGGGCGCGGGCATGCGCACCGGCGGTAACGGCGCACGCGCAGGCGCCGATTTGGCGCCAAAACGGGGTACTTAATGTGTCCTGAGATCCTGGCCTCTTGCTGTCCGGTCTACAGCGTTCCCTGAAGACTACCTGTACCTGTACCTGTACCTATTACCCCTGCTTGATCCAGATCCTGATACCCGGCTTGTTCCCGTTGTTCCTGTCTTCCGCCTGCCCTGACCTCGGCTTGCTCTGACCATCCCTCTGCCTGATCCTTGGTACTCCGCTGTCCGCCTGTTGCCAACCCGGCTAGACGACCCTCCTACTACCTTGGCCTCTCCTGTGCCAGTCCGGCTGATCCTGCTTCCCACGGTCTTCTGGGACTCTGATCTGTCTTCTGGGACTTTTTTCCGTCTTTTGGGACTTGTTGCTGCCAGACCTTCTGAATACCTCATCTTCCGGCTGTACCTGCTGCTCCAGTGCCGCTGCATCCGGGCTACTACCTACTGGCCTGCATCTGTCCTCCAGAGACTTCTTCAGACTCCGCAGGAGCTCCATCCAGCCTCTGCATCAGCGTCACCCCTGGCGCTTGTGCGACTCTGCAGTCCCGCTCCCCCTGTCTACTCTACCAGGGGTGCCGGGATCAGAGGAGTAACGGCTGCCACTTCCTGCACGTCGGGCTCATCCTCAAGGTACATGACATTAAGTTACACACAGATGGATTCTATTTACTAATTAGGTGACATCTAAAGGCAATTGTTTATACTAGGTTTTAGTTAGTGGTATCAGAGTAAATTGGGGCTGAATACAAATGTACACCACACTTTTCACATATTTATTTGTAAAAACTTTTGAAAAAAAATTATAATTTTCCTTCCACTTCACATTTATGTGCCACTTTGAGTTATGCCCCGTACACACCATCACTTTATGTGATGAAAAAAATGACGTTTTTAAAAACGTCACTTTAATTGACCGTGTGTGGGGGAAAACTTTGTTTTATGTCTTCTAAAAAACGACCAAAAAAAATTTAAGCATGCTTCAATTTTATGTGTCGTTTTTCAAAACGTCAACTTTTACTTCACAGAAATTGACCATGTGTAGCAAAAAACGCAGTTTAAAACGACGTTTTTTCACCCGCGCATGCCCAGAAGCTACTTATGAAGCGAGCTTCAATGGAAAAACGTGGTGGAACGTAACCTCGCTTTGCTAGAACATTGTGAGAAAAACGATGGTGTGTAGGCAACTTCGTCTTTGAAAATTGAAGTTTCAAAAACGTCATTTTTTACTTCACAGAAAATGTCGTTTTTTTTCATCACATAAAGTGATGGTGTGTACGGGGCATAAGTCTATCACATAAAATCCAAGTAAAATACATTTAAGTTTTTGGATGTAACATGACAAAATGCGGAAATTTTAAGGGGTATGAACACTTTTACAAGGCACTGTGTATGTATGTATGTATATATATATATATTGTAAGGGGTTAGCTCGGTAGCAGGGTGTGTGACCCCCTGAATGGGTTCACTCCACACTGAATTTATACAGACAGGCAGTCGAAGACGGTTTGAAAACAAAGATTTTGGTTTATTCTTCCATCTTGCTGGAAACAAGTGCAAGCATCCAAACAGCATAAACAAAATCAAACATAAAATAAACCCTGGCCACTTGGGGCATCTACCTTCACCACACAGGAACCTATCAAGGGAGTCTGGCACAGCCTAGTGCTGGGCAGACACTGCTGGTCATACAGCAGAAAAACAATAGTCTTTTGATTTTTATCACACAGAAAAATCAATCACCTTCTCACCTCCTCAGAAGACTTTCAGTTACTGCTCTCCTTCACTCAGAAAGCCTCAGGATGCAGCAGTTCAGTGGTAATCCTCTGGATTACTTATAGAGGCCTTAATTGCCTCATTCTGAACAGCTGAAGTTTTCCAACGCCCTTAGACCTTTTCTGGCTACTTGCAGCCAACGCCTAATAACAATTGGTGTATTGTCTAAACAAGGAAGAAATTTATGTCCCGTCTGTGACAACACCCACATATTTACCTGACTTCCTGTCACATACCTCCCCCCCATATCCCAGAAGGATACCAGGCTCTCCCAGTCGCCCATCCACTCTTCCTTGGCAGCACCAATCCCAATAGATAGTCCCCAGCCTGGAGCCTGCTGCCTGATCAGTAGCCATCTTGCTACACCCAGCAACAAGGGCACCCTTCATCCCCTCTCCCCCTTCTTAATTCACAATTAAAACTTGATCCAGGGCTTTTCCCGATCGCCTCTCTAGGGGTCAGGAAGGAATTTTTTCCTTACCGCAGCATATTGGCACAGCTCGGCCAGGGTTTTTTTTGCCTTCCTCTGGACCAAGTTAGGAGAGAAGATTAACCCAATCTTCCCTCCACCACCCTTAAACCCCCCCCCCCTGGTGGTCAGCGACCATGGTTAATCTGCAATATTCTGCAGAAACCATTTGGGGCCTGAGGCGTTTTGCCGCAATACTACCAGCCATCACCAAAAAAGCCCTGAGAATTGAACGATTTTGAGAATCGGTCAACGATCGACTGTCAAAAATTTTAGCCATTTACCCCAGACTAAGCACATATTATGTGCTTTGATCAACACAAGATCGGCAGTAAAACACCGACTAGAAATCCACGATTTCATTCTACAATACGATTTAGACTGCCTCTTTATTACAGAGAGCTGGCTCACAGCCGACTGTAACACCATACTGGGAGAACTGGTGCCAGAAAACTATTGTATTATAACCGAAAACAGACTAGGACAAAGAGGGGGAGGCCTGGCGGTGATCCACAAGAATCACCTTGCGATCATTAAACCGGTCCTTCAAAACCCTCTTCCATTCATGGAAACCCTTACTCTGCAACTGCAAACAAATTCCCAGGAGACCGTCCGTATTCTACTCTGCTATAGACCACCTGGCCCAAAATCGCAGCTTCTACCATCATTGACGGACTTCATCTCCACTTACACCCTTAACAGCAAACACCTTTTGCTGCTCGGGGATTTCAACCTCTGGGCCAATTCCTCACAAGACCCTGTTGCCGATGCCTGCATTGACCACCTCGAAGGTTTAGGGCTACAGCAATTAGTATGTGGGCCCACACAAACTTCTGGTCACACGCTTGATCTTATTTTCAGACAAGATCTGGAAATAAACATTTTGGAAAATGAACCATTGCCATGGACAGATCACCATGCAATTAAATTCATAATCTCCAAAATCCCCCCCTTAACAAAAACATCAAAACCAGTGACAACACACTGGACTAGATGTCAGAAGAAGCTCCACTCGGAACTCTTCAAAACCACATTAAGGGAAAAAATAAAAACAATTCAACCTCATCAAACTGCCTTAGAAACACTAGACGCCATAAACACAGCCCTATTACAGTCAGCCGACTTAATAGCGCCGAAACGCAAAACCTGCATCCGGAAAAACACTTCCAGTTGGTACAACAACCAGATGTCGTTACTGAAGCAAGATCGCAGAAGGGCGGAAGCCGCCTGGAAAATAAGCTCTTCAGAAGAAAACCTCATCATCTACAAAGCAATAACAAGAAAATACCACAAAGAAATCTTCATAGCCAAGAAAAACTATTTTTCCAAGGCTATCAACAGCACCCAAAACCGCCCCCGCGAACTCTTCAAGATGGTCACTCAGACCATGAATCCCGTCTGTCTTGAACCCACCAATTCAGATACCCAGGAGTTTTGCGATGAATTGTCGGATTATTTCATTAATAAAATTGAGGGAATCCGGGAAAGCATTCAGCAGAACAATAGCCCCGAACCCCCCCCCCCCCAGCAATTATTCACATAATACCCACAGAAATTCACCACAATCAGGAAGGTTCACTCTAGAACCCATCTCAATCGATGCCACTAAAAATATCATCGGTTCTCTGCGAAACAGCACAGTGCCAAATGATATCATCCCCACCAAACTGCTGAAGGAATGCGCCGACATCCTGGCACCTCCGATCACGCAGCTCATAAACCAATCTTTCAAGGAAGGCTCAGTGCCGTCCCAGTTGAAAGAAGGCATAATTAAACCCATCTTAAAGAAACCCACCCTAGACCCCAAGGACTCACTTCACCGCCGTCCCATAACAGGCCTAAACGTTCTCTCCAAGGTAATGGAGAAAGTAGTGGTACAACAGTTGCAACAGCATCTAGATACCCATAATCTACTTGATCCATTTCAATCGGGTTTCCGTCCCAGATACGGGACGGAAACAGCATTGCTCAAAATATGGGACGACGCTCTCGAGGCCGCAGACGAAGGAGAATCTTGTCTTCTGGTTCTGTTGGATCTAAGCGCAGCCTTCGACACGGTAGACCACAAACTGTTACTAACTCGGCTGGCTGGCGTAGCTAAAGTCGCAGAAGGTGATTTATCTTGGTTCTCCTCTTTTTTGGAAAACCGATCACAAACAGTGAAATTGGGACCTTTCACTTCTGAGAAACGCACGGTATCGTACGGAGTCCCTCAAGGATCGCCTCTGTCGCCGGTGCTGTTTAACATCTATCTTCGTCCTCTTTTTGAAATCATTAGTAGCCAAAAACTACTTTATCACTCTAAGGCCCCGTACACACGAGAGAATTTATCCGCGAATACGGTCCAGCGGACCGTTTCCGCGGATAAATCCTCTCGAGGATTTCGGCAGATTTTCATGCGATGGAGTGTACACACCATCGCATTGAAATCCGCGCCGAAATCCTCTGGCGATGACGTGTCGCGCCGTCGCCGCGATTATGACGCAGCGATGTGCGCGACGCTGTCATATAAGGAATTCCACGCATGCGTCGAATCATTACGACGCATGCGAGGGATCCCTTCGGACGGATGGATCCGGTGAGTCTGTACAGACCAGCGGATCCATCCGTTGGGATGGACTCCAGCAGATGGATATGTTCTGCATGTCAGCAAATATTCGATCTGCTGGAATCCATCCCAGGGGAGATATATCCGCGGAAACAGATCCGCTGGCGTGTACACACCATAGGATCTATCCGCTGAAACCCATTTGCTGGGATTTATCTGCGGATGGATTCTATCCTGTGTACGGGGCCTTATGCAGACGACACGCAACTGTACTTCCGCATTTGCAACAAAAAGGATCACCATCTCAATCTAGAGACATGCCTCTCTTTGATAGAGAACTGGATGACAAAGAGTTATCTTAAACTCAACGGAGCGAAAACAGAACTTCTCCTGGTTCACGCCAAGCGTTTGAATCAACCTGCAACAACTTGGATACCCCCGCCCATTCTGGGCAAAATCATCACCCCTAGCGCCAAAGTCAAAAGTCTCGGGGTCATCTTCTTCGCAAACTTACCCCTTTTATTCCCAAAGAAGACATAGCGGCCGTGGTGGGAGCGATTGTAAACTCCAGATTGGACTATGCAAACGCCCTTTACCTCGGTCTCCCAAAGTACCAAATCGCTCGTCTGCAAGTCGTTCAAAATACGGCCGCCAGACTAGTGACGGTAAAAAAACCATGGGAATCAATCTCACCTTCACTGAGAACCCTTCATTGGTTGCCAGTAAAAGACAGAATTGCTTTTAAAGCACTCTGTCTAACGCATAGATGTATCCATGGGAACGCTCCCCATTATCTGTGCGAAAAAATAAAAGCTCACAACCCCAATCGCGTTCTGCGATCGACCAACCAAAATTTGCTCCAGATACCGAAAGCCAATTACAAGTCTAAAGGAGAACGAAGATTCGCGGTCCAGGGTCCCAGACTATGGAACGCTTTACCAACCAGCATTCGGTTGGAGGAAAACCATTTAGCATTCAGGAGAAAGATCAAGACGCATCTCTTTTGATATCAAAGGAGACAGGAACATCAAGCGCCCAGAGGCGATTCAGTTTGCATGTGCCGCACTATATAAGTTTTCATCCATTCATTCATTCATTCATTCATTCATTCACATACCTCCCCCCTCTTGTTTCAACCCTAGGGTTGGGACACAGGTTGCCAGGCAGGCATGCACTCGGGACAACCCATCTGCATTCCCCATTTTAGCACTGGGGCGATGCGTTACCACAAAACTAAATTCCTGGAGGGCCAGGAACCACCTATTTATTCTCCTATTGGTCTCTTTTTTCTGTGCCATCCACTTCAATGGGGCATGATCCATCACCAGTTCAAACTGTCTATCCACAAGGTAATACCGGAGAGAATCCAAAGCCCATTTCACCGCCAAACATTCTTTCTCAATGGTGGCATAATTCTCCTCATGGGCCTTCAACTTTCGGCTGAGGTACATAACATGGTGTTCCTCCCCCTTGATAATCTGAGACAGTAAAGCTCCTAAGCCCACATTTGACGCATCTGTCTGAACCACGAAGTCCCGTGAAAAATCTGGCGAATTTAAAACTGGCTGACTACATAAAGCCTGTTTTAAAGCCTGAAAAGCTGTTTCTGCTTCGGGAGTCCATTTGGTCAATACAGACTCCTTCCCTTTGGTCAAATTGGTCAGGGGAGGCAAAATGGGGGATAAAGCGGCGATAATAGCCCGCGATCCCCAAAAATGCACGAACCTGTTTCTTGTTGGTGGGACGGGGCCAATCCTGAATAGCCTCAACTTTGTTTATTTGGGGCTTGATTAGACCTCTTCCAATGGTATACCCCAGATACTTCGCCTCTTCTAGCCCAAGGGTACATTTTTAGGGATATAATTATATAGGAGATACTCTGCATATTGCACCAGCACTGCATCTGTTCCTGTGAGATACTCTGCATTAGACAGTTTAGGGCAAGGTTCCTGCTTGTTCTGATAGGGAGAGAATTATATAGGAGATACTCTGCATATTGCACCAGCACTGTATCTGTTCCTGTGAGATACTCTGCATCAGACAGTTTAGGGCAAGGTTCCTGCTTGTTCTGATAGGGATAGAATTATATAGGAGATACTCTGCATATTGCACCAGCACTACATCTGTTCCTGTGAGATACTCTGCATTAGACAGTTTAGGGCAAGGTTCCTGCTTGTTCTGATAGGGAGAGAATTATATAGGAGATACTCTGCATATTGCACCAGCACGGCATCTGTTCCTGTGAGATACTATGCATTAGACAGTTTAGGGCAAGGTTCCTGCTTGTTCTGATAGGGAGAGAATTATATAGGAGATACTCTGCATATTGCACCAGCACTGCATCTGTTCCTGTGAGATACTCTGCATTAGACAGTTTAGGGCAAGGTTCCTGCTTGTTCTGATAGGGAGAGAATTATGTAGGAGATACTCTGCATATCGCACCAGCACTGCATAGGTTCCTGTGAGATACTCTGCATCAGACAGTTTAGGGCAAGGTTCCTGCTTGTTCTGATAGGGATAGAATTATATAGGAGATACTCTGCATATTGCACCAGCACTACATCTGTTCCTGTGAGATACTCTGCATTAGACAGTTTAGGGCAAGGTTCCTGCTTGTTCTGATAGGGAGAGAATTATATAGGAGATACTCTGCATATTGCACTAGCACTGCATCTGTTCCTGTGAGATACTCTGCATATTACAGCAGCACTGAGTAGGTTCCTGTGCGATACTCTGTATATTACAGCAGCACTGAGTAGGTTCCTTTGAGATACTCTGCATATTACAGCAGCACTGAGTAGGTTCCTGTGAGATACTCTGCATTCTTCAGCTCCGGGGACTGATTGCCGCACTCCAGCGGCGATCGGGTCCGCGGGACCCGTGGTCCCGAAGCTTCGGACCGGGTCGCTGGTGCATGCCGCGGGTGCATGCCGCGGGCGCGTGCCCGTGACCCACGGCTGGGTACTAGTACAGGACGTACCTGTACGTACATGTGCCCAGCCGTGCCATTCGGACGTATATGTGCAGGAGGCGGTCCTTAAGTGGTTAAGACAGAAATAAAGTGAACAGATTAATACAGTACAGTGGACTGCTTGCAGGGCCCTGCAAGAGTCAATAGTAATAATAAATAAATAAATACAGGTTTGATTATGGCATTTCAGACAGACCTGTGTAAGTGCACAGAAAAGGGATTCGCTCAGTAAGATACATCCAATACTGAAGTACCTCTTCACCAGGCCAGACCTCACCCAGCTCTCTCTCCAACCGCAACACTGTGCAAATTAGTATAACCAAATACTTTAAATAGAAGAGTGTATATATATATATATATATATATATATATATATATATATATATATATATGCATATATATATGCAACTCACTCTTCCTAACAGGCAGTCTTTTTAAACATGTTTCATACTATGGTGGTTTTGGTTGATCAGACCAAACCTCAATATGATCGTTGTCAACAATTCACGAATATACTCGGTAGCATGCGGAGGTGCACTATGACAGCCCTCAAAATTTGCACTTGCATGCTCGCATTTTGCGAGTAAATTTTGAGGGCTGGCGAGTGTGGGGCGGGCTGCCTGGGAGCAGGGGGGGCGAGCAAGGAGAGGAGCCACCGCCGCCGACTGGTTGTTCAAAGCGCAGGGAACATGACAGCTTTCAATTCAATAGCTGTGTTCCCCGTGGCGAGCGTCATATACAGCCCCTCCCCCTTGTCCGGGCACTTTGATAGACAGATCACCCATCCCAGGATTGGATGGGTGATCTGTCTATCAAAGTTTCCTGGACAAGGGGGAGGGGCTGTATATAGCGGCTCGCGGCGGGGAACACAGCTATTGAATTAAAAGCTGTCATGTTCCCCGCGCTTTGAACAACCAGGCTGCGGCGGCGGTGGTGGCGGCTCCTCTCCTCCTCTCACTCAGCACAGGTAGGCTGCTATGGGGACACTGGCTGCTATGGTGACACTGGCTGCAATGGGGACAATGGCTGCAATGGGGACACGGGCTGCAATGGGGACACTGGCTGCTATGGGGACACTGGCTGCAATGGGGACACTGGCTGCTATGGTGACACTGGCTGCAATGGGGACAATGGCTGCAATGGGGACACTGGCTGCAATGGGGACACTGGCTGCTATGGGGACACTGGCTGCAATGGGGACACTGGCTGCAATAGGGACACTGGCTGCACTGAAGACACTGGCTGCAATGGGGACACTGCCGATTGAACAGGTCACCAGTTGCTCTTAGACATGGTCCGGTCACTCTGTCAGGAATCCCCCTCACAGGATGGGCGATCCGCACAGGCGTGTATAGGCCCAGGCTTCTCAGGCCTAGGCTCCCAGAGACAAGCCTCAACACAGGCCTCGTTCTTGCTTGAAGAGGCGGTCCAGAGAGAGCGAGCCAAAGACGTCCTCCTCCTTAAATTCCTTTACCCAGCAGGCCGTGCAGGGTGCAAAGTAATCTGGGATCGCACAGTTGCACTCTGGACATTGTAGTCTGTCGGTTGACCAGGGCAATGGAGTCTTTATCTCCCTGTAATTCAATTCCCAACATCCACCGCTGTACCAGGGTAAAGCCAAACAGAAAGTGGCTATAATAACAATTGGCCACCGGAGGGAGCTGAGTTCCTTCTTTATCTGCAAACGGCTGTCTTTATCCATATCAAAAGTGGCACCTTGTTACATATATATATATATATATATATATATGTGTATATATGTGTAGCGCCTGTGTACTTTTCGTACAGGTGCTATGCTTAAATTTAGTGGGAGAATGAGAGAGTTATGTTGCTCTCATTCTTTGATTTGACAAATTTGGCTGTTGCCAAATCTGGATTGTTCTGTGGGTCGGTCTGTGCCCCAGAGATGCAGTCTCATGTCTGGGCGGCAGGGGGTGCCAGAGGGGTCCAGGCGGAGCCGCTTCTTCCTAGCAGCCAATTAGAGGGGTTTTCCCTCGCGGGGCATGCTGGGATGGGGTATTTCTGTGGCGGAGGCCGTTGTTCGGGGTTCTCTGCGGGTTCCAGGTGCGGCACCCACCTTTAGGGTGTGCGCACATCACGGGCCCCTCCACTATGGCCTACCTGGCCGGGGTCGCGTGCTACGCGGAGTTCCTGACTCTGGGCTCTCATAGCCCAGAGCAACAGATGCTGCAAAGGGGCCCCAGTGACTTACTGGGTCCACATTTCTATTGAGAAGATCCCAAGCTGGGTGCTGTTCGATGGGGGATCGGTCTGAGGAGATCCAACAGGGCTTGAACGAACCATCGGGGATCTGGGTGACCGGACACTGACAGGTCACATTCAACCTGTCAGTCGGTGACCCCCAAAAGACATACTGGGAGGATTCGCTCTATCGTTCACAACTTCAGCACTAGGCCTGTGGCAGAGGCCTCATCTAACATCTCAATTTAATTTGAGCCAAGTCGGTGGCAGAGACTTGTTCCTCCCAGAGATTCTAAGGCCCCGTACACACGAGAGGATCTATCCGCTGGAATTGATCTGCGGATCAGTTCCAGCGGATAGATCCCCTGGTGTGTACAACCCAGCGGATCTGTTTCCGCGGACTTTTATCCCCTGGGATGGATTTCAAGCGGATAAAAATTTGAAGACATGCTTTCAAATCTATCCGCTTGAATCCATCCCAACGGATTGATCCACTGCTCTGTACAGACTCACCGGATCAATCCGTCCGAATGGATCCCCCGCATGCGTCGTAATGATTCGACGCATGCGTGGAATTCCTTATATGACCGCGTCGCGCACGTCGCCGCGTCATCATCGCGGCGACGGCGCGACACGTCATCGCGATGGGATTTCGGCGCGGATTTCGATCCTATGGTGAGTACACTCCATCGGATCCAAATCCGCGGAAATCCTCGAGAGGATTTATCCGCGGAAACGGTCCATGGACCGTATCCGCAGATAAATCCTCTTGTGTGTACTAGGCCTTAGTATATATATCTATATATATATATCTATATCTATATACTGTATATATCTATATCTAATATATCTATATATATATATATATTGACAGAGGGATAGTCTTTTACTATGTACAGATGCAGACAGTGCCTGTTTCAGCCTGCAAAGTGTCTGAGCAGATGTTAAAATAATTGTCAGGTGAGTTTTGCCCACAAAAGGGAGTAATCTTCAGTTAGCAAGGAGACAAATTGTTGAAGCAGCAGTGCGTGTGTGGACAGGTCTTATAGAGAGACTCTCTGACCAGCTGGATACCTAAGGGAAAATGTATTCTCTGCTGATGCAGGCTGAGGGTCTAAACCGCCAGGACCAGGTGGCTAAATATTATATCTAAAAATAATATATATATATGTGTGTGTATTTTTTCCAGTTTACTGCAGATAATTGGATAGTACAACTATAGGTCATGGTGATAAGTGATTAAAGCAATTTAAAAGCCTTTCTTAAAACAGAAGGTATTCACATGAAATTTAATGGAATGAGACATGTGAATTGCTTTTGCAGTTACCGTAATTGGTAAATATTATTTGCTGAGATGTTTCTTTTTAATTCCACCAGGTGGCGTTGTAGTTCCTCTCCTTTTCTTTTACCATTGTTAATCTATTTTGTTAGACAGTTAGTGAGTTGACTATACAGTAGTTTAGTTGCGTCTATAAAATTCAGTAATTACTTTAAATATTAGCTTGTGAAAATTAAAACATTTTAGATTACAGTTACTTATGCAGAGCATTTTGTCTGGATAGCATTAGCTGTATTTTTTTCATAGAAAGTATTTAACCACTTCAGCCGTTATGCCGCGTACACACGATCGGTCAAACCGATGAGAACGGTCTGATGAACCGTTTTCATCGGACCAAACCGATCGTGTGTGGGCCCCATCGGTTATTTATCCATAGGTTAAAAAAAAGCAATCTTGTTTTAAATTTAACCGATGGATACCTAACCGATAGAAAAAAGAATCAAGTCGACGCATGCTTAGAAGCATTGAACTTCGTTTTTTTCAGCACGTCGTTGTGTTTTACGTCACCGCGTTCTGACACGATTGTTTTTTTAACCGATGGTGTGTAGGCACGACTGATCAACAGTCAGCTTCATCGGTTCACCTCAGCGGTTTTTATTTTTTGCACTATAAACAAAAAAATCGCGACAGAAATGTTTTAAAAAACACATTTCTTCATCAGTTTAGGCCAATATATATTCTTCTACATATTTTTGGTAAAAAAAAAATTGCAACAAGCGTATATAGATTTGTCTGCGCAAAAGTTATAGCGTCTACAAAATAGGGGATAGATTTATAGCATCTATATTTTTTTTACTAGTAATAGCGATGATCTGGGACCTTTAGTGGTACTGTGACATTGCGTTAGACAAATCGGACACTTTTGACACATTTTTGGGACCATTGACATTTATACAGCGATCAGTTTTATAAATATGCACTGATTAATGTGTAAGGCCCATTACACACGATCAGTCCAAACCGATGAAAACGGACTGAAGTACAGTTTCATCGGTTCACCGATGAAGCAGACTGATGGTCTGATGTGCCTACACACCATCAGTTCAAAAACCGATCGAGTCCAACGCGGTGACGTAAAACACAACGACGTGCTGAAAAAAAAAGAAGTTCAATGCTTCCAAGCATGCATCGACTTGATTCTGAGCATGCCCGGGTTTGGAACCAATGCTTTTGCGTACTAACCATCGGTTTTGACCTATCGGTCAGGCGTCCATCGGTCCAATTTTAAAGCAAGTTCTCTGTTTTTGGACTGAAGGACTACAGACCGATGGGGCGTACACACGGTCAGTTTGGACCGATGAAACTAAACTTCAGTCCGTTTTCATCGGTTTGAACTGATCGTGTGTACAGGGCCTTAATGTCACTGGCAGGGAAGGGGTTAATACTAGGGGGCGATCAGGGGTTTAATGTGTTCCCTCAGTGTGTTCTAATTGTGTGGGGATAGGACTGACTGGGGGAGGAGACATATTGTTGTTCCTACTTACTAGGAACAAACAATATGTTTATACACATGTTTTCCCATGCTGGCCCTTGTGCACGTGATCGCGCAGGGCTGGCGATCGCAACTGCCGGGTGCACACATCGGGTCACCCACGGTGCAGCGTGCGTGTGGCAGCTCTTAAAGGAGACCCCGTATATGTATGGGATTTCGCACAGTAGTGCCATTGTGCCGCAGTAAATGTGCGTGAGCCGGTCGGAAACCGGTAAAAGTATAACTTTTATTTTTTAGCTTTGGATAGAGTGGAGAGGGATTAGAACACCTGTCAGTTTGTATTGCTGTCTGTGCCCCGTCAGAAGATTTGTGCTCTCTGGCCCAGATTCTCAAAAGAGATACGACGGCGCATCTCCAGATACGCCGTTGTATCTCTGCCTAGCGTCGTCGTATCTATGCGACTGATTCTTAGAATCAGTTACGCATAGATATTCATTAGATCCGACAGGCGTAAGTCTCTTACGCCATCGGATCTTAACTGCAATTTTTTTTTGCCTGCTAGGTGCCGCTTCCGTCGATTTCCCCGTTGAGTATGCAAATTAGCTAGATACGCGAATTCCCGAACGTATGCGCGGCCGACGCAGTAAAGTTACGACGTTTACGTTAGGCTTTTCCCGGCGTAAAGTTGCCCCTGGGTCTATGAGGCGCAGCCAATGTTAAGTATGGCTGTCGTTCCCGCGTCGAAAATTAAAAAATGTACGTCCTTTGCATAAGTCGTCCGTGAATGGGGCTGGACGTCATTTACGTTCACGTCGAAACCAATGACGTCCTTGCAACGTCATTTGGAGCAATGCACTCTGGGATATTTTAGGGACAGCGTATGCACAGTTCGTTCGGCACGGGGACGCGCTTCATTTAAATGAAACACGCCCCCTACCCGCCGAATTTGAATTCCGCCGGGTGATTTACGCTACGCCGCCGCAACTTTACAGGCAAGTGCTTTGTGAATAAAGCACTTGCCTGAAAAACTTGCGGCGGCGTAACGTAAATGAGATATGTTACGCCCGCACAGAGATATGCCGATCTCTGTGAATCTGCCTCTCTATTCTTCCTGTTTTACCGTTATCATCAAAAAAAAATAAAAAAAAATCCCAAATTTTCGTTGACACCAGAACAGTAATAGAGGGCAAATAGAGTTCTGATGAGCCAGGTGGCACCCCAGGATTTCCTCACTTCCTGTTTTTTCTATGGGACAGGAACGTTAAGGAAATTTCCCCCATGGTGTCAATGATGGCAAAAAACTGACAGGGGTTATAACCCTCCCATACTCTATCCAAAATTTTTAAAAAAAGTAGTTCTACTTTATTATATTATATATTTATAGAACGAAAGCTACATTTATTTTCAAATTCATGTAATCATATCTTATTTTTATACATTGATGTGTGTAAGGATAACCTTTATCCAGACATTCTGTGCTATTTTATTTGTCTGATTTGTTTGCTTGTCATATCTGCTTGTCCTCTTTTATAAATGGGTGTTCTGTCATATTGTGTCCCATTGCATCCTCCTAGGTAGTCTTTTTCTTATAGATCAATATTTTCCCCTCAATATGAACAATGTTGAAACTATGACTGTTGTAAAGTGTATGTCATAAATATATTAAGAAATAATATACGTGGATTTGAGCAGCTGGGTTCGATATTTGCTGTTTGCTGTTGCTTACTAATGTAATTGATAATTTCTGTTTATATTTCATTTCCAGGAAGCGATAACTGTATTGATGTGCTGTTCACAGTGTATAGTATAGGTTTAATTACCAGCAATTGTACCAACAAAACATACACGAGAACAATCAATTGCATTAGATAGGAAGACATGAAACAAAGTTATTGGATTTAGACAGGCCTTAATAAAAAAAATGAGTGATTAACAGGTAAAAGGTAATATGCATGGGGGATCTATTGAATATCTCTCACCATACGCATTGCAATCTGAATGTACAATCTTTGTAAAATCAGCTTTATATTTGTACAGTAATATGACAACCTATCAAAACTATTAAATCAACTGGGTCACAGTCACAGCTCTAAATGAGATTGTACAAGAATATTGTAATGCATGTGGTAAACCGTAGGGCAAAGTATTTAGAGGTGCAAGTATCCCGCATGATCTACTATTTTAGAGTTTTTCTTTGAATAGAACCTGTGTGGATAAAAATGTGATAGCTGCTGCATTACTGATTTCTTTTTTAAAGATTATACTGTCTGGGCCAGATCCTCAGCCAGCGGTGCAAATTTAGTTTGTCCTAACTTATGTGATTTAAGTTACGTTGCCCTAAGTTGGTGTCGTAAGTGCCGTATCCACAGCGCATTTGCGTCTAAATGTGCGCCAGCGTAACTTAAATTCAGAGGCGTAAGGCGGGGTTTTTGCAAGTGGGAAGGAAGTGGGCGTGCTTCATTGTAATGAGCCGTGACCCCATGCAAATGAGGCGCCGGCCCTACTGCGCATGCGCGCACGAATCGGGACCTCACTGGGCATGTGCAGAACTTATCTCGGCGCAATCAGTGAGATAGGTAAAAGGCCAAGTGTACTTAGTTTGAGGATCGCCCTGTGTCTAAAAAGCACCACACACACACACTTCCCTTGCTAAAGTATATCCCATTGTTCCCCTTCCATGAGCAATTTGCTTCTGCTCTGTTTGTTTGTGTGTTGGTAAGTTGTGTTTGTGAGAAAAGTGTTTGAGGAGTTGGAGAGTCTAGTTGTTGTTTGTGTTTGAGAAGTGTATTTATTTAATTTGTTTGTTATTGTTTTTGCTGATTGTTTTTTGGTGTTTGTTTTTTGGTGTTTGTTTTTTGGTGTTTGTTTTTTGTTTGTTTGTTGGTGCGTGTTTCTTTTTGAATTACTATTAGCTGTGTCCTTGTGTGTTTAGATTTTCTTGATTTTTTTGTGGTATAGATTTTTGTCAGGTTTTTGGGTGTGTATTGTCGATTGTTTGTCGGGTGTGTTTGTTGTTGCTGGGTGGTGTATGAGATGCCCCCTAAACGCAGGAAGCTTAATTTCACCCTGGGAGAGAAGCAAATTCTTGCTCGGGGCATTGTGAAATATGGGCGATTTCTGCATGGCCCTGAGAGCCAGAACACCACCCCGGCCAGGAGGAGGCAGCTTCTTAAAAAGATAACGGACCAGATCAATGCGGCGGGGGGGGGGGGAGACTAGGACCCCCGCTGGCATACAGAAAAAAATAAACGATCTGAGAAGCGTCGTCCGGACTAAGATGGCAAGGATCGACGCCCATACCAGGGGCACTGGAGGAGGGGGACCCTGCCCAGTCAGACTGACGGAGGAGGAATGGGCAGTGGCCCAGTGTTTCCACCCACAGCAGGTGGTGGGCCTGCCTGGCTATACGTCAGATGTTCCTAGGAGGACAGGTATGTTTTTTGGTTTATTCTCTGTTGATTAGCATGTGTGGGTGGGGGAAGGGAAGATGTGCCAAGTGTGTGGTTCCTCAAACATGTGATTGTTTTGTGTCCTCCACAGATGGCCAGGAGGTTACACGCCAGGAGGTTCCACGCCAGGAGGTTGGAGGCCAGGAGGTTCCACGCCAGGAGGTTGGAGGCCAGGAGGTTGCAGGCCCATCGGGCCAGGCTGCAGCACCACCCCCAAGACAGGCAGATGATGAGTCCCAAGAAGGGCAGGATTCCCCAGGGGAGGGGATTGGCCAAACCTACACTCATGAGGAGGTTGAGGGGGAGGAGGTTGAGGTTGAGTGGGAGGAGGATGATGAGGGGGAGGAGGAGGAAAATATGCAGATTGGCCGGGAAGTCCTCCTGGCCACTGATATGATGACCTTTGAGTCTTCCCCTGAGACTACCCCTGAGGCTGGCACCAGTCAGGCCACCATCAGGGGTAGCCCCTCCCACTTCTCCCCCAACAGGCCTCCAGTCACCAGGGTCACTCTCTCCCCTCCTCCAGGCCCGCAAGACTCAGCGGCAGCCAGGGGGACAACCCAGGAGACCGTGGCTGTGGGCGAGCGTCTGTCGGCCAGTGTGGTGAAGGACAATGCCCGGCAGACCCGCATTCTTGGAAAAATTCTGGAAAAACTGACGCAGATGGAGCACAGCCATGGTGAAATGATGGAGGCACTCGGTGATGTGGCCACCAACTCAACGGCGGTCATAACATGTTTGAATGACATACAGACCGCCACAACGCGCGTGGCCCATGAGCTGAGTGCCCTGACCCAGGCTGTGCAGGACAATACAAGGTCTGGCCAGGCCAATGCGGCTGCCCTCACTGCCTGTCTCACTCGCATTGCAGGGGCCATGGAGGGCAGGCCAGCAGGGGCGGCTCCTCCTTCCCCAGCTCAACCCCCCCAGGAGGCTCCTCCTTCCCCAGCTCAACCCCCCCAGGAGGCTCCTCCTTCCCCAGCTCAACCCCCCCAGGAGGCTCCTCCTTCCCCAGCTCAACACCCCCCCAATGGACATCCTCCGCGACGGCGTGGCCGTGGCCGTGGCCGTGGCCGTGCCCCTGCTCGTGCCCGTGCCCCTGCCCGTGCCCCTGCCCAGCCAAGGCGTAGCAATCGCCGCCGCTAAAAAATTTGCTGGGATACTTGTTTTTTTTTGTTTATGCATTTTTTTTTTTTTTTAATTTTGTCTTCTGTACTTATGATTTGGTTTATGTGTGTGAATGATGTGTGAATGTGGGGGGGTGGCATTCCTAAGAAATTAAGGTTGTCACCCTCAGTTTTGGTGGAGAAGGGATCCCCAGGACCAGGGAGAAGGGCAATCCCAGGTTCCTGAATGGTGTATGAATGCACAGTGACATAATTGGAGCCGTGGCGTGGCGTTACTGCTCCCAAGTCCCAAGGGGGGGGGGGGGACTTGGATCTAATCCAATTCGATGTGCATGTGATGTGTCTGTGCAAGGAACCACAGTGGTGTGCATTCATGCATTATCATTGTGACTTTATTGATGTGCATTTACAGTGAAAAAATACATACTTATTGTGACATTAATCATGTGCATTTACAGTGAAAAAAAACATACTTATTGTGACATTAATCATGTACATTTACTGGGAAAAAATGCCTTCTGCAAGGCGTCTCCTAGCTGTTGTGCCCTCAGCAGACCGGGTAGAGTTGGTTGGGATAGTATTGCCTGGGTCAGGGGTCAGGTCATTACATAAGTCAATATGCAGTCCCCTTCTGAGGGCAAAGTTATGGAGTATGCAACATGCCCCAATTATTTGACACACAAAGTCAGGGGAATACAGCAGGGTACCCCCAGACTTATCCAGGCATCTGAAGCGGGACTTCAGAAGCCCAAAGGTCCGTTCAACCACTCCCCGGGTTCGTATGTGCGCCTGGTTGTAGCGTTGCTCTCCTGGGGTTTGGGGGTTCCTGAATGGGGTCATTAGATGAGGTCCCAAGGCATATCCAGAGTCACCTGTAAGGGAAAAGACAGGAGGATATTAGTCATGCATGTGCCCCTTGTGATGTCAGCATCATGGGGGGGACATACCTGACACACATGTCACTCACCAATCAGCCAGCTGTCTCCATACATGTTCTGGTCAAAATCTCTTGAGATCTGTGTCTGCCGGTAAATGTAACTATCATGGCAGGATCCAGGAAATTTAGCACAGACATGCCAGATGAGGCCATGGGCATCAACGATGACTTGCACATTAATGGAATGCCAGCCTTTACGATTCCGGAACATGTGCTCAGTATCATGGGGTGGTTGTAGTGCCACATGGGTACAATCAATGGCCCCGATGGTGCGTGGAAATCTGGCAAGGTTGTAAAAGTCGGTCATTGACTTTAAACGCTGATCCTCCTGGGTGGGTTTCTGAAACTGATTTCCCATGCGCAGCAGGATTGCAGGGACCACTTGGTGCACACACCTGCTGATGGAGGATTGTGCCATCCCAGCCACGCCTCCACTTGTGCGTTGGAATGAGCCAGTGGCCAGAAAATGCAAAGTGGCCAGTACTTTGGTGAGTGGCTGCAGGGCATGGGAGCGTTGGGTTGGGCTGGTAATATCATCCTGAAGTATTGATGTTAATTCCAGGATGGCCTCACGGGTAAATCTGTAGGTGCGGTAAACTTCACAAGCAGGCATGCCAAACAAATCTTGCCGTGGGCGGTAGACCCTCTCCTGTGCCCTCATCCTCCTCCTCTGTGCCCTCCTCCTTCTTTGTGTCTCTATATCAACTAATGCAGCTAGTATCATTGCTGGTCCTGGCATTTTGGCAGAGAGATTTCAGTCCTGAACGTTTGTGTGCTGAGCTCTTCCTGAATGGTGTTGCTTCAGCAGACATTCAGACGGCATGTGTAAAATTAGGGCTGCTTTTATAATGTGTAAAATCCCACCAAAAAACTAACAGGTGCGCACAGGGCGTAATCTACGGCGCACACACTTAATTCTGTGGATCGCCCTATCTCCCTCATTTGCATCTTTGCCTATCAAATAAAGCGGCGTGCCTAGCGTAATTTGCGCACGAGAATGCGCCGGCGTAATATTTTTAGGTAGGACGGAAAAGCCCGAATTTCAGGCGCTTCTCGTTTTGAGGATCGGGCGCAAAGATACACGCCGTGTAAATTTAGAAAAATCGAGTTAAGTCGGCGTATCTCTTTTGTGGATCTGGCCCTATATTCCTAATCATTATCTTACTTACTAAGACGTCCCCTCACCTGAAGCTACATACAGATCATTCATTTAGATTTTGCAAACGTTACTGAATCCATGCTTGTTTAGGTCAGCTTAACCATTTAAAGACCAGGGCCCAGATTCACAGAGAGCAGGTGCACACAGGGATGGACTGGCCATTGAGACTACAGGGAGTTTCCCGGTGGGCCGATGGCTCAGTGGGCCAGCTTCAGTGAGAGCAAAACGCCGCCCCCCCCTCCGCTCCTCTGTCTCTCCCTTCCTGCAGCACTCACCTCCTCTCCCTCCCTGCAGCGCTCACCTGGGGGGAACAGAGAAGCAGGGGGATGACAGAGGAGCATGGGGGAAGTGACAGACAGCTGACTCAACAGTTATGGCCTGGGAGTTTCTCACTTCTGCCTAATCTTGTCCCATAAGGGGGGGCACCAAACTGATTCTTTTCCCCGGGTGAAATAATGTCTAGCTTCCCCACTGGTACTGCCTATAAAAGTACCAGTACCAGCCGTTCTACTCTAATAAAGTAGAACGGCTAGTGGCTAGTGAAGGGGGAGAGGGGGCTTGGGTGGCCGGAGGGGGGGGGGGTGCGGGAGTTGTCCCGCCGCCATGGGAAAGACTTTTCAAAGTGGGCCAGTCTGGATGAAGTCCAGGGCCAAATTTTTGTCCCAGTCCAGCCCTGGGTGCACATTACGCCGCCGTAGAGTAACCAATGTACGCTACGCCAATGCAGCGCAGAGAGGCAAGCAACGCATTCAGCAAGCTATTGCTCCCAACGCTGCGCCAGCGTGGCGTGGGATTCAAAGGCGTATACCGGCGTAGGTGGAAGCGGGCGTGACCCCATGCAAATGATGGGCCGAGCGCCAGAAAGATACCTATCACGAACTGCGCATGCGCCGCGACGTTGACGCATCCCCCTGTGCATGCTCACAACCACGTCGGAACAACTGCCTAAACTACCCCGGATCACTGCGTACGGCGTGAACGTAACCTACGCCAAGCCAGACACACGTCCAACATAAAATACACCGGCTTGTGTTCCCTGATGCAGACCTTTGCATGTCTGCTACTGGGTTGCACCTCCTTTATGGGGAATAACTTTACGCCGGACGTACAACTTACGCGCACCTCGCGTAGCCTGCGTCTGGCGCACGCAGGTTCGTGAATTGCCATATTTCCCTCATTTGCATGTTTGAATGGCTAATCAATGGGAGCGGCACCGTGCACCCAGCCTAAATGTGCGCCCACCCTACGCCGGCGTAAGCAAGATACGTCTGCGGGGTGTAGCCTGGTTTTAGGCGCATATCTGTTTGTGGGTCTGGCGCACAGATACGATGGCACACATTTGCACTTACGTCGTCGTAACTTGTTATACGTCGGCGTAAGTGCTTTGTGAATCTGGGCCCAAGTCTATTTCTAATGTCGTGTACACACGACCGTTTTCCATGACGAGAAATTTTTTTTTTTTAAATTGGTCGTTAAAAACGGCCGTGTGTAGGCTCCAGAGCATTTTTCTCGACGTTTTTCACATGGTTGTTTTTCTCATCATGAAAAACGGTAGTGTGTACGCTTTAATGACGGGGAAAAAAACGTGCATGCTCAGAGGCAAGTTATGAGATGGGAAATTAGCATAATCAGCCCAAAGGGTGGTGCCATTCGAATGGAACTTCCCCTTTTATAGTGCCGTTGTACGCGTTGTACCTCACTGCGCTTTGCTCGAGCATTTTTTATCACGATCGTGTGTATGCAATGCCGGCTTGAGAAAAACTTATTTTTTTTCCATGACATGAAACACGGTTGTGTGTACGTGGCATTACACTTGTTGTTTACAAGTTAAAGCAGAGGTCTGGCTTAAAAAAAAATATTAAAAGTCAGCAGCTACAAACACTGTAGCTGCTGACTTTTAATAAGGACACTTACCTGTCCAGTGTGCCCACGATGTCGGCAGCCAAAGCCGAGCAATCGCTCGGGTCTCGGCTGCCTTGCCGCCATCCTCGGTGAGGGAATCAGGAAGTGAAGCATTGCGGCTTCACTGCCCGGTTCCCTACTGCGCATGCGCGAGCCCATGTGAATGGTCGGATGTCTCCTGGGACACACACAAGGTCCCAGAAGACACCGCTCCCCATTTCCCAGGAGGCAGCACGAAGAGGGAAAGAAAGAAGACCACCGCAAACAAGGAAGTGGCAGATTAGGAGATCTGCCTAGTAACAGCCACTTTTGGTAAGTATAAAAAAATGTTTTTATTTTTTCAAATTTTTTGTATCCTTTTTGGAAATTTTTTGGACCTCTGCTTTAAAGTCAGTATTTTTTTGCTAGAAAAATACTCAGAACCCCCAAACATTATTATTATACAGGATTTATATAGCGCCAACAGTTTGCGCAGCGCTTTACATCAGGGAAGACAGTACAGTCACAATACAAATCAATACAGGAGGGATCAGAGGGCCCTGCTCGTTAGAGCTTACAATCTAGAAGGGAGGGTCAAGTGGAACAGAGGGTAGTTAGCTGTGGGGGATGATCAGATGGACTCAAATGAAAATACAGTTATGTGTGGGAAGGGTAGGCTTCTCTGAAGAGAAGGGTTTTCAGGGATCCTCTAAAAGCTGATAGAGAAGGAGATAGATGGATAGATTGGGGTAAGGAGTTCCATAGGCATGGAGAGGCTCTAGAAAAGTCCTGGAGACGAGCATGGGAGCAGGTGATGAGAGAGCTAGAGAGTAGGAGGTCTTGAGAAGAACGAAGAGAACGTACAGGTTGGTATTTAGAAACTAGGTCAGTGATGTAGCTGGGGGCAGAGTTGTGGATGGCTTTGTAGGTAATTGTTAGTATTTTGAATTTAATTTGTTGGGTGAGCGGAAGCCAGTGGAGGGATTGACAGAGGGGAGTAGCAGAGACAGAGCGGTTGGTAAGGTGGATTAGTCTGGCAGCAGCATTCATGATGGACTGAAGGGGGGATAGAGTATGCAGAGGTAAGTCAATGAGGAGGGAGTTGCAGTAATCGAGGTGAGAGATGACCAGGGAGTGAATTAAGAGTTTTGTGGTGTCATTGGTTAGAAAGGGGCGTATTTTGGAGATGTTGCGAAGGTTGAGGCGGCAAGATTTGGACAGTGATTGAACGTGAGGCTTAAAGGAGAGTTCAGAGTCCAGGACTACTCCTAGGACCTTGACATGTGGGGATGGGCAGATAGTTGTACCATTAATTTTGACAGAGAGATCAGGGGAAGAGGCACGTGGGGGAGGAAAAATTATAAGTTCCGTTTTGGATAGGTTGAGTTTGAGGAAGTGGTGCGACATCCAAACTGATATATCTGATAGTAAATTAGTGATACGTGAGGAGAATGAAGAAGTGAGTTGAGGGGTAGAGAAATAGATTTGAGTGTCATCAGCGTAAAGATGGTATTGGAAGCCGTGGGAGGCTATCAGCTGACCCAGGGAGGAGGTGTAGATAGAAAATAGGAGAGGTCCAAGAACAGAACCTTGGGGGACCCCAACAGAGAATGGAAGAGGAGAGGAGGAAGTAGAGTTGTAAGCAACGCTGAAGGTGCGGTTGGATAAGTAGGTGGAGAACCAGCGAAGAGTACAGTCACGGAGACCAAAATTGTGGAGTTTTTTGAGGAGGAGTGTGTGGTCAACCGTATCGAAGGCGGCAGAGTGGTCCAGGAGTAGGAGCACAGAATAGTGTCCCTTAGTTTTGGCTGTTAGTATATCGTTTGTTAGTTTTAGGAGAGCAGTTTCTGTGGAATGTTGAGGACGAAATCCAGACTGAAGGGGATCATGGAGGTTATTTTGAGCAAGGTGGACACTCAGTTGGTTGTAGACTAGACGTCCAAGGAGTTTGGATAAAAAGGGGAGCAAGGAGATGGGGCGTAGGTTGTCAAGATTGGATGGGCCCAGTGAGGGCTTTTTAAGTATGGGGCTGACTATTGCATGTTTCAAAGAGTTAGGGACGATGCCAGAAGAGAGGGAGAGATTGAAGATGTGGGTTAGAGATTGTAGAATTGAGCCAGAGGGTGAACGTAGCATTTGCGAGGGAACAGGATCCAGAGCACAGGTGGTAAGATGGACGTTAGCAAGTAATTTAATGTAACGTGAGCAACAGGTGAAAAATCTATTAGCAGAAATCCAGAAACTGGAACTTCAGCATAAACGAATACAGTCCCCACAAATAGACAGAGAATTGAGTCATTTGAGGAGGCAGATTTCAGAAACTTTACGGTACAAGGCCAAAGCAAAGATACAAAGGGGAAAGAAAATAAACTATGAATTTGGGGACAAGTGCAGTAAACTATTAGCTGGGAAATTGAAAGAGAAGAACCAACTAACGTATATCCCACAGATTAAGGGGAAGGAGGGGCAATTAAAAAAGTACCCAAAAGAAATAGCGGAGGAGTTTGGGAAATATTATTCTAATCTGTATAATTTGCCCCAGACATCAGTAGCCCAATCAGAGATAGATGAATTCCTCTCAACAATTGACCTGACCAGGCTTTCATCAATTGCCCAGGCCAGTCTGGACACCCCAATCTCAGTCGAGGAACTAGAAGTAATGTTAAAATCTATGAAAGAGGGGAAAGCTCCGGGACCAGATGGCTACACAATGAGATACTATAAAGAATTTGTATCAGTACTGGGAAGTAGGATGGCGGGGGTGTTTAACGAGATGGGCCGGACTGCTGCATTTCCGCCGGAGGCTTTATTAGCCCATATTACAGTGATCCCCAAGGAGGGGAAGGACCCGGCGGAGTGCAGCAGTTATAGGCCGATCTCGTTGTTGAATTCTGACCTAAAACTGTTCACGAAGATTCTGGCGAGTCGGTTACAGGTGTGGCTTCCCGAGCTGATAGACATGGACCAAGTAGGATTTGTCCCCACGAGAGAGGCAAGAGACGGAACGATAAGGGCCCTTAACTTGGTCCAAGGAGCTATAGCGGGGGATATCCCTGCCGTGTTCCTAAATACTGATGCCGAGAAGGCCTTTGATAGAGTGGGATGGAGGTACCTGTTCTCTGTGCTGAGGCACGTGGGCCTGGGGGAGAACATGATGGGATGGATTAGAAGCGTATATACAGACCCACGCGCTGCGGTGAGAGTAAACAGGATTTTCTCTAAGACATTCCCAATTACCAATGGAACGCGGCAGGGATGCCCCCTGTCCCCGTTACTCTATGTACTATCTCTAGAACCATTACTAAATAAAATCCGCCAAAACCCAGATATACAGGGTATTCAAATAGGTGAGGGCAGCCATAAGATAATTGCATTTGCTGACGACCTGATGTTTGCCATATCTAATCCACATGTTTCTCTTCCCAATCTGATCAAAGAAATCGGAAAATTTAGCGAATTTACTAATCTTAAAATAAATCAGGCAAAATCGGAAGCAATGTGTGTGGCAGTTCCATCTAAGACGCAGAAAATCTTACAACAAAACTTTAGATTTAAATGGAAGGCCAAGCTAAAGTTTTTGGGCACTCTAATTCCAGCAAACATACAAGAAACTTTTAAAATAAATTTCCTACCCCTCTGTAGCTCAATAAGAAGGCTTCTGGAGAAATGGCAACATGGGCTACACTCATGGTTTGGTAGAAACAATATAGTTAAAATGAGTATACTTCCAAAAATTACGTACCTGTTCCAGACCTTACCAATTAAAATACCCCCGACCTTTCTTCGGCAATTGGATACACTTCTGATGAGGTTTATTTGGGCTGGGAAGAAGCCAAGGATAAAAAAAGAGGTGCTGAGGCTACCCAAGAGTTTTGGGGGGATGGCAGTCCCAGATATAGCTAAATATTATCAGGCAGCCCATCTGACGAGACTGATAGATTGGTGTAGGAATAGACAATACAAAAGATGGGTGGAGGTAGAACAGCAGTCCTGTCCAATAGCATTACGTCGAGCTCCCTGGTGTTATAAACTATTACCAAGTAAGATGAAGAAACACCCCATAATTGGGCCAACATTGTCTATTGCAGCTAAAACATGTAAGAACCCAAAATTTTCTTCAAATCTTTCTCCCATATTCCCTGTACTAGGAAATCCAGGATTTACACCAGGGACGGTGGGAGCAATATTTAATAAATTAACAGAGAGGGGTAAGGTACAGGTATCCCATTTTTTACAAACAGACAGCTGGCCATCAATCGAAGAGTTGACGAAGATAGGATGTGGTTATGAGCTGAGTATTTGGCAAGCATTACAAATCAGACATTTTTTAAGATCTCTGGGAAAACCGTCTGAATATAGGCGACAGTTAACAAAATTTGAAAAATATTGTGATGAAGAGGAGCCAATACAGCGAGTGAGTTTAAAAATGTACAAAATATTAAACTCCCCTCAGGAGGATGTAGAGCTACTAGGAATTACTAAATGGGAAAGAGACCTAGGGAGAAACTTTACACAGACCCAACGGAGACATGTAGTGTATCTAGCATTAAACTCTTCAATTTCTACACGGACACAGGAATGTAACTATAAATTACTGTCCCAATGGTATTATACTCCAGTAAAGTTACATAAATTGTCTAGAGAAAATTCAGAGTATTGCTGGAGATGTGGTCTGGAGCAGGGTACCTTGTTGCATATCTTTTGGGCCTGTGTAAAGGTCCAAGGTTACTGCAAGGAAGTTCGGAGAATAGCTCAAAAATTTACGACGTTCCAGATTCCGGACGATCCAGCCCTATTTTTACTTCATAGCTCACAAATCCCATTAGGAGAGTATAAAAAGTCGATACTACGGCATCTGATAAATGCGGCTAAAATGGGAATAACACTTCAGTGGAGAGATAGTAGACCACCATCTATTGCAAGATGGCTTAATAGAGTCAGAGAGATTGGAGCCATAGAGGACTTAATCCTCTTTTCTAGGAACAAAAGAGAGCGGTATGTGGAAACATGGACAGAATGGAACCAGTTTATAAATACGGAAGAAGGGAAGAGGTTAATGGAGGAGTAGGGAGTTGAGGGGGGGGAGCCCAGCCGACCGGAAAGGGATAAGAGGTATGTGGATGAAACATAGGGGAGTGAGCCCCGATGTAGGATGAGAGGAGTTGGGAATTTAGAAGGGGGTGGGGTTTTTTTTGTTTGTTTTTGTTTTGGGGATGCTCTTGATGTGTTGAATAAATGGGAGGGGGTGGGTAGTGGGTAGGGAATATAAGAGGACTAAGGATCAGAAGGGAGCATAAACCAGGATCCCGTGGACTCCTGGAGAGGATTAGCCATCAATTAGAAGTTTCGAGGAGATAATATATATGTGTAACCTTATGTTTAATTTATGCACAGGCTAAATGTAATGTTAATTTTGAATAATTCTGATCCTAAACAAAAAGAAAAATAAAGTATTTAAATATGAAAAAAAAAAAAGAATTGAGCCAGAGGGTGAACGTAGCATTTGCGAGGGAACAGGATCCAGAGCACAGGTGGTAAGATGGACGTTAGCAAGTAATTTAGTGACCTTGTCTATAGTGGTGGGGTTGAAAGAGGGAAGTAATGGCTGTACCTGTAGGCATGAGGCGTGAGGCATGGAGGGTATCTGAACAGTAGAGATCTCGTTGCGAATTGTATCAATCTTCCGCTTGAAGTGATTGGCGATCTCCTGGGTGGTGAGTGAGTTAGTGGGTGGAGGCAATGGAGGACGAAGGAGAGAGTTGAAGGTAGAGAAGAGTTGACGGGGACGGGATAATAAGTTTTTAATAAGGGTGATAAAATAGGTCTGCTTGGCAGTGAAGAGGATGGAATTGTATATTTGGAGGGCAGATTTATACTAGGCGAAGTCTTATATAAATAAATAAATATATATATATATATATATATATATATATATATATATATATATATATATATATATATATATATATATATATATATATATATATATATATATATATATATATATTTTTTTTAGAAGAGACCATAGAGAATAAAATTGAGATCATTACAATATTTTATGTCACACTGTGTCTTATAAACGCATTTAAAAATAAATAAATAAGAAAACAGTAGTTAGCCCAATTTTTTTCTGTAATGTGAAAGACAATGTTATGCAGAGTAAATTGATAACTAACATGTCATGCTTCAAAATTGCACATGCTCGTAGAACGGCGACAAACTTTTGTACTTTAAAATCTCCATAGGCGAAGTTTACAGGTTACCAGTTTAGAGTTACAGAGGAGGTCTTGGGCTAGAATTATTGCTCTCGTTCTAACAATCACAGCAATACCTCTCATGTGTGGTATGAACACTGTTCAAATATGTGGGTGTGACTTGCTTCTGTGCCACAAGCTCAGAGGGACAGGGTGGTTTAATTTTTTTTCGTATTTATTTTACTTTATATTTAAATTTATTACACTATACTTTTAAAAAAAATTTTTTTTATCACTTTTATTCCTTTTAGAAGGAATGTAAACATCCCTTGTAATAGAAAGCAGGACAGGGCCAATTTATTGAGAGATCTGTGGTCAAAAAGAGCAGGCCCATCTGCCCCAAAGCATCCCCCATGTTGCTCGCCCCCCCTTTCCTTGCCTGCCAGGCTGCATGCTGGGATAAGTGTCTGATATGGATTTTGGAAGATCCCCCATGCCGTTTAAAAAATAATAATTAGTGTGGGGTTTCCCCTCAAAATCCATGCCAGACCCAAAGGGCTGTTTTTTTTCCAATAAATTTTGCATTGCTAACATTGCCTCATAGCACAAGTCGCATGTCACAGGTCGGATTAGTTAAGGCGATGATCTGACTTGGATGCGACTTCAATTAAATTCAATGGGCTAAAAAACATGTCATACTTACGTCCTATGAGCAGTTGGTTTTGCACAGAGTGGCCCTAAACCTCCTCTTCTGGGGTCCCTCAGCAGCGCTCCTGGCTTCTCCTCTTCTTGAGTGCCCCAAGGGAGAAGCGCTCTCCTTTGGGACACCCATACGGGTGCGCTCCTTTGTCCTGCTGCTGCGTCTATTGACCAAGATAGCAGGACTTGGCCCCACCCCCGACATCTACATCGTTGGATTTGATTGACAGCAGCAAAAGCCAATGGCTGCGCTGCTATCAATCTATCCAATCAGGACATGAGATACCGCTATAGAACGGTGGATTTGGGGGTCTGCATAGGATGCATTAAGATAAAAAAAAACAAGGGTTTACAACCCCTTTAAGACTCAATCATTGTTCAAATCTTGACTACCTTTACATAGGCTATCCCCCCTTCAGTCCATCACGAATGCTGCTGCCAGGCTTATCCACCTTACCAACCATTCAGTGTCTGCTACTCCTCTCTGTCTAACCCTCCGCTGGCTTTCGCTCACCCAGCTAATTAAATTCAAAATACTTACAAAAACTTACAAAGCCATCTACAACTCAGCCCCCAGCTACATTACTAGGCTAGTCGTTCTCTTCATTCCTCCAAGACCTCCTGCTCTCTAGTTCCCTCATCACCTCCTCCCATGCTCGTCTCCATAACTTTTCCCAAGCCTCTCCCCATGTGGTTCTTCTCTAGGTTGTCTAAAAGAAATGGGCACCTGCCACTTTGGTTAAATAAAAACAGGTTTATTAACAATAGCAAAAATATGGGAAGGTGAGGAATAAATCAGAATACCCCAAAACACCGTTGGTTTCCATCCTCAATCACCAGACTAAGCTTAAAATTTTTTTTTATAATTACCTGCTCTCTGCAGTGGTTTTGCACAGAGCAAACCCGATCCTCCTCTTCTCGGGTCCCCTGCCAGCGCTCCTCCCCCTTGACCAGTGCCCCCAATAGCAAGCCGCTTGCTATCAGGGAACTGGTGCGCGCTCGCTCCCTGTTCTATGCCTCTATAAGGCTCAGGCCCCATCCTCCCCTCATTGGTTCATTGGCTGTGATTGACAGCAGTAAGAGCCAATGAGGAGAGAGTCCTGGGACAGCTGAGGCTCTTGTACACATCTATGGACCAAGAGGGGCTCAGGTGAGTATTAGGGGGAGCAGCACACAGAAGGTTTTTTAACATGCAAAAAACTTTTAGACTTTACAACCACTTTAACTAGCATCATATGCAGATCACAGCTCATCCATTTGATCTGCAGATGAATAATACAGAGTAAATACAAAACAATGTTGTTTGTTTGTGTCACTCTATCTCACATATGAACAGTGTTTATAAAACCCAGTCTCAGAGGGCAATTTTTTTAGGAATTGTCAGAAAGTGTCAGGGGGAGGGGGAGGTGCAGATGAATAGGACATACCAAACATCCTATGCACTTTGATTACGTTTTTTTGGATGTGAGTATCACTCTCATTGTCCACAACTGGTTAATTTTGCCTTCACCTTTGACCCTAATGTATTTTGCCAAAATGGCAACATTCAAAAAAATAAATAAATGAAATCTCTGTTTTGCTCATCACTACAATGGAATGATTAAATATTTTTGTAATCAAGACCCACATTGTTCACTGTTCTGGATCAATCACAAACTTTCAAAATAATGCACCAATATTTCATGTCTTATCAATTAACCCCGTATTCTCGAATACTGTAATTTTTGTATTTATTTTTTATCTGTTGCAGATATTCTGTCCCAGAGTGGCATGATGGAAAATCAACCTGCATAGCTTGGCTCTTTTTTTCAAATCATTTCCTGCATTTCTGGAATGACAGTTTGTCATTAAAGCAAATTTATCATTAAAATTCACACTTCACATGAATCAATACAGCTCATGTCAACAGTACCAAATCCCATTTTATAGTAAAAAAAGCTGTAGTTCATGCCACGATTAAAAAAAAACTGTGCCCACACATGTGACGTAAAGCTTTGGCATCCATAATCACATGGCCTTTGGCTAACATTGTGGGTGTTTTGCATCATTAGAGACTGCAGATGGTCTATTGTTTTCAATAAGACAGCGGCTGTCTGGTAGGTTTGTAGTGAGATAACAGGATCAGCAAAGAGCAAGCAGAAAGCAGAGCCAGTATAGGCAAAGAAAACACGACCACACTCTTGTGTGTGTATAATTATAAACTATGCAAAGAAATACGGTTTTTAACATTAACACAGCTGATGTTTATTTAAAATTAATCTATTAATTTTCACATAATGTACAACATTTAAAAGACTACAGTGCGCCTTTACCAATTTAGTCTTAAGGCCTGTACACACGATCGGATTTTCCGATGGGAATTGTGTGATGACAGGCTGTTGTTGGAAAATCCGACCATTTGTATGCTCCATCGGACAATTGTTGTTGGATTTTCTGCCAACAAATGTTGAATAGCATGCTTTAAAATTTTCCGATATCAAATTGTTGGATTATCCGATTGTGTGTAAAGTTCACAGTGTTAAATGATTTGTCTCAACTCTCTAATAGGGATGAGCCAAACACCCCCCCCGTTCGGTTCGCACCAGAACCTTCGAACGGACTGAACATTCGCGCGAACATTTAGAACCCCATTGACGTCAATGGAACTCGAACGTTCGAATTCAAAAGTGCTAATTTTAAAGCCTAATATGCAAGTTATTGTCGGAAAGCGGGTTTGGGGACCTGGGTCTTGCCCCAGGGAACATGTATCAATGGAAAAAAAGTTTTAAAAACAGTCGTTTTTTTTGGAGCAACGATTTTATTGATGCTTCAAGTGAAGAAAAAAATGAAAAATTCCTTTAAATATCATACCTGCTGGGTGTCTATAGTATGCCTGTGAAGTGGCACGTGTTTAGAACTGTCCCTGCACAAAATTAGATTACTATAATAAAAAAGTAATTTAAGACTGCTTGCGGCTTTAATGTAATGTTTGGTCCCTGCAATATGGATGAAAATCACTGAGAAAAATAGCATGGGTTTCCCCGCCCCCCCTCCCCCAGGTCATTACAAGCCCCTTTGGCCCTATATGCTTTGAACAGCAGTATACAGGCGGTGCAAACAAGACAGGGACTGTAGGTTTGTTGTTAAGTAGAATCTGTTTGTAATTTTCAACTGGTACTTCTTTAAAGTGTAGCTTCAGCCATAAAATCTTTTTTTAAGCTTTTCTGAAAACATAGAGAAGGGTTATCACTCCTGTAACATTTGTTTTGCTGTCTGTGTGCATTTGTTCAGAAGACTGCACCTCACTTTCTGTCCCAATGACAAATGATTTTTTTTTTTTGTGAAACAAGGATTGGTGATAAAGCATCAGTGGACAGGAGACACCTTTTACAGAAGAGAATTTCCTTTCCTAGGGGTAGATTTCCTCTCACTTCCTGTTGTCTCCTTCGGTTTGCAAGTAGGACTCGTTTGTAAGTTGGATGTTCAGGGGCAGAACAGGGGCAGAAAAATTGGGCCTAAGGCACTGGTGCTGGTGCCACAACGCTGCAACCCCTCACAGATACTCTAGTTGGAGCACAGCAATAAGCCCGCTGCAAAGTATTGCATCAAAAATTGTAATTACATGCTCACGTTAAACAGGGGCAGAAAAATTGGGCCTTAGGCACTGGTGCTGGTGCCACAACACTGCAACCCCTCACAGATACTCTAGTTGGAGTGCAGGATCGAGCCCGCTGCAAAGCTTTGCATCAAAAATTGTAATTAGACACCCTGTTAAACAGGGGCAGAAAAATTGGGCCTTAGGCACTGGTGCCACAACACTGCAACCCATCACAGATACTCTAGTTGGAGTGCAGGAATGAGCCCACTGCAAAGCATTGCATCAAAAATTGTAATTACATGCCCCTGTTAAACAGGGGCAGAACAATTGAGCCTTAGGCACTGGTGCTGGTGCCACAACACTGCAACCCCTCACAGATACTCTAGTTGGAGCGCAGGAATGAGCCCGCTGCAAAGTATTGCATCAAATATTGTAATTACACGCCCCTGTTAAACAGGGGCAGAAAAATTGGGCCTAAGCCACTGGTGGCGATGCCCAGAACCAACAATGTTCTTACAAGCTATCAGCAAGATCATTGAGGAGGAAAAGGATATTCACTCAGCATAACAGGATAGTCACTCAGCATTAGCATAGGCAGTCTTGAAGGGATCTAACATTTCAAAAAAAAATATTCAGTTACATCAGCATCAGGTGCTTGGTAGCTGGTGGTGATCCAAGCCTGATTCATTTTTATGAAGGTCAGTCGATCGACCGAGTCGGTGGAGAGGCGCACCCTGTGATCAGTTACAAAGCTTTCAGCAGCACTGAATGTGCGTTCTGAAAGCACGCTGGATGCAGGACAAGCCAGTAGCTCAATTGCATACTGTGCAAGCTCTGGCCAGTGATCCATCCTCAAGACCCAGTAAGCCAGAGGATTTTCGGTGGGAAAGGTGTCCAAGTCTTATCTTGCCCCTAGGTATTCCCGCACCATGTAAAACAGACGCTGGCGATGGTTGCTGGAACCGGTCATACCTTGGGGCTGCGGACTAAAAAATTGTCTGAACGTATCGGTCAGACAGCCACCTCCACCGCTCCTTCTGTGACTGACCGAAGCCTCAGCAACACGTTGTCTAGGACCAGGATTTTGTAACCTCCCAGTCTCTGGTAACGCGTTGCACAGACCTTTCTGCAAGGCCTCCCGAAGATGTTTCATCTTCTGCTCCCTCTGCACCGGCAAGATAAGGTCCGCAACCTTATTCTTGTAACGTGGATCAAGAAGAGTTGCCAGCCAGTAATGATCCCTCTCCTTGATAGCACAAATACGAGGATCCTTCCGCAGGCTTTGCAGGATCAGGGAGGTCATGCAGCGTAGGTTTGCTGAGGCATTCGGTGCGGAGGCCTCTGGGTCACCGAGGACGACATGATCCGCAGCCACCTCATCCCAGCCACGTACAAGTCCATGGGTTCCTTGGGACTGTAATTGATCCCTTGAAGACTGTTGCTGATGCTGAGTGCTAGGCTCCACCTCCATGCTGACACAATGCTCCTACTCCTCGTCCTCTTCTTGTGTGATAGGCGGGCAAGCAGGAACACTGTCTGGATAAAGGGGGCCTTGAGAGGTAAGGAAGTCCTCCTCTTCCTCCCTCTGTTCTGCCTCAAGGGCCCTGTCCATTATTCCATGCAGTGTGTGCTCCAACATGTGAATAAGAGGGACAGTCTCACTGATGCATGCACTGTCACTGCTCACCATCCTCGTGGCCTCCTCAAATGGTGACAGGACAGTGCATGCATCCCTGATCATCCCTGATCAAGGCGGTCCTTGGGCAGGTTGTATTCCCTTTGGAGGTCTGCCAGCCGAGCACTGGCATTATATGACCGTCGGAAATGCACACAGACTTTCCTGGCCTGCTTCAGGACATCCTGTAAGCCTGGGTACCTGCCCAAGAACCGCCGCACCACCAAATTAAGGACATGAGCAAAACAGGGCACATGGGTCAGTTGTCTTTGTCGCAGGGCGGAGAGAAGGTTGGTGCCATTGTCGCAAACCACCTTTCCTGGCTTAAAGCGGTTCTCCACCCTAAAGTGGAGTCCCGCTGATCGGAACCCTCCCCCCCTCCGGTGTCACATTTGACACCTTTCAGGGGGGAGGGGGGTGCAGATACCTGTCTAAAGACAGGTATTTGCACCCACTTCCGGCCACACGCTACGGGCAAAAGACGGGTTTTTCTGACTTCCCGTCTGTCGCCCGTTGTGTGCTGGGAACACTCGGCTCCCAGCACACAGCGTGTGAGCCAATCGGCGGGCGCAGCGTGACTCGCGCATGCGCCGTAGGGAACCGGGCAGTGAAGCCGCAGCGCTTCACTTCCTGGTTCCCTCAGCGTGGATGGCGGGGGGAGCAGCAGAGAGACGAGCGATCGCTCGTGCTCTGCTGCGATCAGCGCTGGACTCCAGGACAGGTAAGTGTCCTAATATTAAAAGTCAGCAGCTGCAGTATTTGTAGCTGCTGGCTTTTAATATTTTTTCCCCATGGCACATCCGCTTTAAGCTGGCGTGGCGTTAACCACCTCTGAGCCTGCCCCTGCAGAGCTGACAGAACCTCTGCCCCAGTGTGGCTCCTGTCCCCCAAGCACACCATCTCAAGCACCGCATGGCATCTCTTTGCCTGCGTACCTGCATAGCCCCTTGAACGCCTACAGAGAACCGCTGGTTCCGAGGACACATTAGCACAGGAAGAGGCCACAGAGGAAGAAAAAGAGGAGTGGGTGGAGGAGAGAGGTGTGTCACAATCAGTAGTAGCATTTTGGAGGCGTGGTGATGGAACAACCTCCAACACTACTGTACCTTGTCCTGCGTCCTTCCTAGCTGCCAGCAGAGTCACCCAATGCGCCGTGAAAGATAGGTAACGTCCCTGTCCATGCCTGCTGGACCATGAGTCAGCGGTAATATGCACCTTACCACTGACCTCCCTGTCCAGCGATGCATGGATATTGCCTTCCACATGGCGGTAGAGAGCCGGAATCGCCTTCCGTGAGAAAAAGTGTTGTTTTGGAACTTTCTACTGAGGTACCGTACATTCCACAAACTCACAGAAGGAGGCAGAATCTACCAACTGAAAAGACAGCAGTTGAAGTGCTAGCAATTTGGCTAAGCTAGCATTCAACCGCTGGGCATGTGGATGGCTGGGAGAGAACTTCTTTCGGCGCTGCAGCAGCTGGGGCAGGGAAATCTGCCTGGTACAATCTGCCATCGGTGTAGATTGCCCGCCTGTACTAGGCTGTGACACACCTAATTCTACACCTTCAGTCCTATCAGTGCAGGCTTCAGAGAGGACTGAAGGTATAGTGGGGTTGGAGATTCCAGCTGATGAGAGGCAAGGGGAGGTCCGCTTTGTTCTTTGGTGTGGGTCTTTGAGGTATGCTTCCCAACAAACTGCATGGCAAGTCGACATATGTCTGGTCAAGCATGTGGTGCCCAAGCAGGTAATGTTTTGGCCACGCAAGATACGCTTGAGACATATGTTGCAAATAGCAGCGGTGCGATCTGATGCACTCGTCTCAAAAAAGGCCCACATCAAAGATCTTTTGGAATAACGCTGAGACACAGCAGCGCCCTGCACATGCGTAGCTCTGCGTTGTGATGCAGTCGGTGTGCTGCCCTTAAGCTGGCCCCTGGAGGGCATCCTGCCTCGTTGGAGATGTGCCTGTGCCGCCTCCTCCTCCTCCTCTCTCCTATTAGGCACCCACGTAGAGTCAGTGACTTCATCATCCCCTCCCTCCTCATCACTGTAGAAAACCTGGCAGTATGCTGCAGCTGGGGGAACATGACTGCCAGATTGCTGTCCTTCTTGGGCACCCCCTCTCTCTGGGCTCACGTTACTGCCTTCCTCTAGCTGTGTACCAACATTGGAGCCTTCAAAATGCTGCGCATCCTCATGCAGCATGTACCCAACATTGTGTTCAAACAGTTCGGGGGACTCCTCAGGAGGACATGGTGGGGCAAGGGAAGGAGTGACTGATGCCATTGAGCAGAGGGAAGAGAACGCCTTGGCAGCTGCTTTGCCAGACAATGTACCCTGAGCCTGGGTGAGAGAGGATGAGGAGGATGAGGACGGCTTCGTCATCCAATCTACCAAGTCTTCGGCATGTTGCGGCTCAACACGGCCAGCTGCCGAAAACAAGGATGAGCATGTCCAAGGCCTCGTGCTGATGAGGATGCACTGTGTCCACGACCAGCACTGTTGCCTCTAGACGCAGAGCCTGCTTGCCCTCGTGACTCTCTGCCTCTCCTTGTTGTCCTTCCAGACATACTAATGGCCTGCAGAGGACAAAGGCAGTGCACACACCTCGTAGCTTTAGGTGCAAACTTCAGAGGACACGTACAGTACACACCAAGTAGCTTTAGGTGCAAACTACAGAGGACACGTGCAGTACACACCAAGTAGCTTTAGGTGCAAACTACAGAGGAAACGGCCAGTACACACCAAGTAGCTTTAGGTGCAAACTACAGAGGACACAGGCAGTACACACCAAGTAGCTTTAGGTGGAAACTGCAGAGGACACGTGCAGTACACATCAAGTAGCTTTAGGTGCAAACTACAGAGGAGACGTGCAGTACACACCAAGTAGCTTTAGGTGCAAACTACAGAGGACACGGGCAGTACACACCAAGTAGCTTTAGGTGCAAACTACAGAGGACACTGTTAGGCTGTCGAGGTATTTGAGGGAGCCTCCTTTCTGGGGGGGGGGTGACCTTGGCCCTGGAGCTGGTGAGCTGGGAAGGAACCCCTTCATACAACCCTATCTCTGGGTGTCCTGAACCGGAGCAGGAAGAGGACAGTGGGGAGCATTGCCAGGAAAGTCATTCAGGAGGGATCCATTTCGAGGTCGGTGAGTGACAGGCACAGTGAGGAGATCTGGGAGAGACATGCCAGGAGTGGATGTAAAGCCAGAGGGAGAGACTGGGATGTCGCTGGTGTTGGAGTCAACTTTCTGCAGCCAGAAGGGCTGGCAGGAATTGCACAGGAATTTCTGGGATCAGTAATCCACCAAGATTCAGTTAGCACATAAGTACTTTTTCATCGCTATTGGTTGCTACACCAAAGGGGGCTGCAGACCTCTGCCAGCAAATGGCAGATATCGAACAGTTGGTACTTATCCAGAATGAGGTGTAACCATGGGCTAACTGTGACAGGATACTAGGATTGCGTAGTAGAGAAAGTGGAGTTGACACAAGTAATGTGCTGGAGGAGTATGGAGCTTTTTAGACTGCCAATATAGATTCAATAATCTGTTGTTCAAGCTAACAAGATCAATTATCTGGGCATCCCATGTCCCTTTCCCCATCCAAGTTAAATCCCTTCAATAAAAACAACAAAAACAAGCTGATGGACTGTTCATTGTCTGGCAATGTGTGTCTGGAAGTGAATGCATTGCTGAGCAGGGTGACAGGTGGAACTTCTACACTCAGCGACCCCACGGGGGCCCCGCTACACTTGTGTTAAGGCAGCCCATTCATTAAGAATAGACTTTTAATGCACAACAACAGATAAAAAAACATACATGACCCTTCTTTAGCAACTCAGAGCAACCCAACACAAGATAAGTGTGTTCTGGTGTGATGTGATGCCCTGGGTTCTACTGAACAATGCATTGGGTGCTTTTCACAAAGAACACCACACTAAAGTAGGTGCATTGCCATGCATTATGTTAGCACAGGTGTATTAAGGTGCACTCTATTTGATACATTGCTTTTTACCTTTATAAGTATGATTGCCTAGATGGTAAGATAGAAAAACATTGTCAGTGCTTATAGCTGAACAGTTTTTCATTTCAATGGAATTTTTTTATTCATTTTGCTTTATTGTATTTAGGGTTTGTGGTGTGCATGCAAGAGCATGTGTATCAGTTTGCTTTATAAATAGCTATGTGTATTGTGTTGGTTTATATCCTTTTTTTTCTGTTCAGTATGAATCAATAGGTATTAATTTTGCTAAATGACTCCTTAATGTAGACCCATTAGGTTTGATTTACTAATGACAAATAGTTGCTTCAGAGCTTAGTAAATGAGCAAAAGCTCAGCTGACTTCCATCATCCAATCACGTGCAAGCAAAAAATGCTATTTTTTTCCCCCTGCATATGATTGGGTATTATCTGCATAGTTAAGCTTTACCTCAAATACTAAGCTCTGGAGCAACTGCACTTGTAGAGTGCAACTACATTTTGCAAAGTGCACAGTCTATTTAAATAGTTACAAAGTTAGTCAGGTTGAAAAAAGACACAAGTCCATCATGTAGTAACCAAAAAAAAATACAATCCCATAAACACAATCCTTCACCCACCAATAATCCAGCGGAAGGCGAAAAACCCCAGCAAAGCATGCTCCAATTTGCTACAGCAGGGGAAAAATTCTTTCCTGACCCCCCCGAGAGGTAATCGGATTTTCCCTGAATCAACTTTACCTATAAATGTTAGTACCCAGTTATATTATGTATATTTAGGAAAGAATCCAGGCTTTTTTTTTTTTTAAACCAATTTGCCAGAACCACCTCTGGAGGGAGTCTATTCCACATTTCCACAGCTCTTACTGTGAAGAAACCTTTCCTTATTTGGAGATTAAATCTTTTTTCCTCCAGATGTAAAGAGTGCCCCCTTGTCCTCTGTGATGACCTTAACCTCTTCCATACCGGGCAGTTATACACACATCCATACCGGGCCTATTCTGGCACTTCTCTCCTACATGTACAAATCATAATTTTTTTGCTAGAAAATTACGCAGAACCCCCAAACATTATATATGTTTTTTTAGCAGACACCCTAGGGAATAAAACGACGGTCATTGAAACCTTTTATCTTGCACGGTATTTGCGCAATAATTTTTCAAACGCCTTTTTTTGGGAAAAAAATTGTTTCATGAATTAAAAAAATTTAAAAACAGTAAAGTTAGCCCAATTTTTCTGTAAAATATGAAATATGATGTTACACCGAGTAAATAGATACCTAACATGTCACGCTTTAAAATTGCGCACACTCATGGAATGGCGCCAAACTTCGGTACTTAAAAATCTCCATAGGCAACGATTTGAAATTTTTTACAGGTTACCAGTTTAGATTTACAGAGGAGATCTAGTGCTAGAATTGTTGCTGGCACTCTAACGCACGCGGTGATACCTCACATATGTGGTTTAAACGGCGTTTAGATATGTCGGCGGGACTTGCGTGTGCGTTCGCTTCTGCGCGCAAGCTACCGGGGACAGGGGCGTTAAAAAAATAAATTTTTATTTCTTTTTTTTTTTTATATATTTATTTCTTTTTTTACACTTTTTTTTTAATTTTTTTTTTTTTTTATCACTTTTATTCCTATTACAAGGAATGTAAACATCCCTTGTAATAGGAATGTGTGTGACAGGTACTCTTTATGGAGAGATGCGGGGTCAATAAGACCCCACATCTCTCCTCCAGGCTGGAAAGCATGAAATCGGTGAAAAAAAATTCACCGATCTCATGCTTGTGGTTGCTTAGCAGCCGCAATCGCGGCTTTGTTTACTTACGGGGACCCGGGCGTGACGTCATCACATCGCGCCCGGGTCCTCCGACGGTCATAGAGATGACTGGTGACCATCTGGTCACCAGTCATCTCTATGCTTTCTGCGAGCGCCGGACGATTCGTTCTCCGGGCCCCCGATGGCACGGGAGAGCCCGGAGAAGCACCGGATGGCGGCGGGAGGGGGGGGATGTCCCCTCCCGCCGCCTGTAAGAACGATCTAGCGGCGGAACCGCCGCTATGATCGTTCTTACGTTGTGCAGAATCGCCGGCAGTTTAGAAGGATATCTGAATGATGCCTCTTAGCTGCAGGCATCATTCAGATATCCACCCGGAAAGCCCAGGACGTCATATGACGTCCACTCTGAACGGCAGAAGTTCTTTGTGGACGTCATTTTACTATGGGCCGGTAGGGAAGTGGTTAAAGTGAATAACTCACCACCAAGTTCACTATATGGATCACTTATGTATTTGTATATGTGGATCATATCCCCCCTTACTCTCCTCTTCTCAAGAGGGAATATATTCTGCTCATATATCCTTTTTGAGAACTGGTGCCCAAAACTGAACTGCGTATTCCAGATAAGCTCGTTCTAATGATTTGTACAGGGACAGTGATATCTCTTTCATGGAGTCCATACCTCTCTTAATACAAGAAAGAACTTTGCTCACTTTGAAAACCCCAGCTTGGCATCACATGCTATTATTGAGCTTATCATCTATCAAACCCCCCAGATCCTTCTCCACTATGGATCCCCTCAGTTGTACTCCCCCTAGTATGTATGATGCATGCATATTCTTAGCCCCCAAGTGCATAACTTTACATTTATCAAAATTAAATCTCATTTGCCACTTAGTTGCCTAATTAGACAGTGCATTGTGGTCGGCTTGTGACACCTGCAAACATAGAAATTTTACTTTTTATCCCAGACCCTGTATAATGAACCTTGGGGTACACCAGTGATAACTATAGACCATTCAGAGTGAGGCCCCGTACACACGACCAAACATGTATGCTGAAACTGGTCCGCGGACCAGTTTCAGCATACATGTTTGGTCGTGTGTAGGCGCGAGCGGGCCGAATTCCAGCAAACATTTGCCCGCCGGGCCTTTTCCCAGCAGACAAATATTCCTGGACGTGTTTTAAAACCGTCCGCTGGAATCCTGCCCGCTCGGACATGTACGGTCATCAGTACAGACCTACCGTACATGTCCGAGCGCCCGCCGTCCCTCGCATGCGTCGAATGACTTTGACGCATGCGTGGAAGCCTTTAAATGGCAGGCCCGCCCACGTCGCCGCGTCATCGCCGCGTCATCATCGCGGCGATGACGCGGACACGCCCCGCGTAATGTTTACGCGCTGACTTCTGTACGATGGTTAGTACAACCATCGTACAGAAGCCCTCTGGCAGGCATGTACGGTGAAAACGGTCCGACGGACCGGTTTCATCGTAAATGTTTGCTCGTTAGTACCCGGCCTAAGAGTCATTAACCACTACTCCTTTTAATTCTGTATTTTACCCAGTTTTCTATCCATTTACAAATGGATTTTTCCAAGCCTGTAGACTTTACCCTACACATTAGCCATGTGTGGGGAACTGTGTCAAACCCTTTTTCAAAATCCAAGTATACCAAATCCACAGCCACCCCTCTGTCCAATGTGTTTTACCTCCTCATAAAAATAAATCAGGTTTTTTTGACAACTTCTGTCTTTCATGAATCCATGCTGTCTGTTGCTTAAAATATTTTTTCCCAGCAAGAACTTGTTTATGTGGTCTTTTATTAAACTCTCCAGTATCTTCCTGACTATAGAAGTTAAACTAACAGGTCTATAGTTACTTGGTAAAGACTTTGATATCTTTTTAAATATGGGCACCACATTGACCCTGCGCCAATCCAGTGGTACCATTTCAGTTATTAACAAGTCCCTAAAAATTAGAAATTAGAAACAAAGGCTTTGAATGATAGAACTCAATTCTTTTAGGATCCGTGGGTGGATGCCATCTGGTCCAGGTGCTTTATCCACCTTTATTCTGTCTAAATATTTCTGGACCATATCACTACTACCCCCATTATGGACATGAGCTCCCTGGTATACACAGAGCTGAAGAAAGTATTTAATACATTTTGTAAAGGCCCTACATGCTCAGACCTGACCTTTTTACTATTAATATATTTGAAAAAAAATGGGGTTTGTCCTATCTTTTGCAATCTGTCGTTCGTTTTGAATTTTTGCGTCCTTGATTTCCTTTTTACATATTCTGTTATGTTCTTTGTAACATTTAAATGATGATAGCATTCCTTCATTTTTATATTTTTTAAAAGCTCTTTTTTATTATTTATAGCCATTTTAACTTTGGCTGTGAGCCACATAGGTTTTATTTTTAGCCTTTTAAACCAATTGCCCATGCGAATATACTTTGCAGTGAGTTTACATACAGTTACTTTGAAGAATTCCCATTTCTGTTCTGTGTCCATTGATGGCAATATTCCCTCCCAGTCTAAGTCCTGGAGAACAGCCCTTATCCTTGGAAAATGTGCTCTCTTAAAGTTAAGTGTTTTTATCTTACCCGTATGTGTTTGTTGCGAACAGCTAACATTAAATTAAATCATGTTATGGTCACTGCCTCCCAGATATTCTTTTATATGAATATTGGTAATAAGCTCTGTGTGGTTTGAGATTACCAGGTCCAGCAGAGCGTCTTTCCTAGTCGGGGCCTCAATAAACTGGACCATAAAATGTTCTTGTAATAGGTTTATACATTTTTGCCCTTTAACTGTCCCAGCAATGCCATTGTGCCAGTCAATTTCTAGGTAGTTAAAATCCCCCATTATTATAACCGTCCCAGCCATTGCAGCCCTTTCCATCTGTACAAGGAGCTGAGTCTCCACCTCCTTACTAACACTGAACGGTCTATAAAAAACTTCAGTGACAACCTTTGTAGTATGCACACCCATGTACAGTTCCACCCATAAGGCTTCAGACTCATCACACTCTCTATCAACTAGGTCCTCTTTCACACTCACTTTGAGATCACTTCTCACATAGAGACAGACACCTCCACCCCTCTGTCTTACCCTGTCTTTTCGGAAGAGAGCATAGTCAGGAATATTAATAGCCCAGATTCGGCAATACCAATTAGCTAATAGTTCTCCTCGTGCACCAGAGCTTCCAACTCACCTATTTTGCTTGGTAGATATCTGGCGTTAGTGTACAAACACTTTATTCATATTTTCCTTTAGTAAATCAACCCCAATATCCAAATCCCATCCTTGGGACATGGAGAAAACCCTTCTCTACAATCTTGCAGTGACTGGTCATTCGACTAGTCATTTGGTTATGAGTCTTTTAAGAGTGAAGATCAATTTTTTCTTTTTTTTTGCCTTGTAATTATTTACAACATTTTCACATCAGTACCTAAAGCTGATTAGGGGTGTCCCTAATAAAAACAAAAATAAAGCAACCTAAAAGAAGACCTCTCTGCAAAAAACAGCAATAAATACTCATCCGACTTCCAACACCACCAAACTCCACTCTGTTCTAGAGAAAGGCCCCTTTTACACCAGTGGACCAATCAGGTCCGCCTGTCTATTTTACAGGCAGACCCCGATCGGACCATCCATTGTTCTCTACCCCACTTCAGGACACAGTAGTGATATAGGGGCTGACAGGAGGGACTACAGAATGCAGTGGAAGTCCAGGTATCTGACTCAATTAGAAAGGTGTCAAATGCTAAAAATTCGTCAGAAAGCTTCTCTTTTTATAACTCAGTGGATTTAGGCAACGTAGGAAGGAGGACAAATAAGTATTAATTGTTGTCTTCACATGGAGGCCTTCTTTTTGATTTTTAAAAAAGTCACTTTAGATAATCTAAAAAATGTAGGTTACCTCACTGTGATCTCTTTAAGTGTGTTACAATGCTGAGTTATGATAAATAGTAATTCATTAATCATATATATTTTTACTGACATATAATTTGGTGTCATGGTAACATATAGGGCAGAAATATGGTGAGTTGAGCTGTTGCTTCCCTAACATCTGAAGAGTTTATCCTCCCACTCATAAGTCATGTAGTACTCATTAATTTTAATCTATCTAAGTTACATGTAGTCACACTATGATATGTGTATGCACTCTCTTCATGCTCCTTCTGATTCATCACTAGGTGATTCAACCAACACACGATGCCTGTGGTCAGTAGTATCCAACTGCTGGAAAATTCAACGTGATGCACAAATGTAATCTATTCATAAAATGAATGTCAATGAAATTGAGGCTGAAATAGTAATAAAAGCCAGTGACTATCTATGACACACACCTTTGTCATCCAGGTTCTCAGTTTATTTAGTGTAAATGTGTAGGTACGGGATCACTTAATTTAAAAGAGCATATTAATTGTCTCCATTTGTATTAATCTTCCAGAATTCTGACTGTAAATATGAAGGGTGAGCAATGTTGTCAATGTGATGTGGAACTTTATTTGTAACTTTGGCTAACTGGCAATAAATTGTTGTACACCATCTAGAGCAGGGATCTTCAAACTACGGCCCTCCAGATTTTGCAGAACTACACATCCCATGAGGCATTGTAAAACTCTGGCATTGACAGACATGACTAGGTATAATGGGAATTGTAGTTTCTGAACAACTGGAGGGCCATAGTTTGAAGACCCCTGATCTAGAGCATATCACTGTTTCTATGTTTCAGAGTATTGTTTCCTTTAAAGTGGCAGTCCATTGCTTGAGGTGGTTGCCAGCGCTGTTGGAGAATTTTTATAATGTAAAGGTAAAGCACACTATTGTATGGCGATATCAATTAATGCTGTTCCCCTATTGTATTCATTCGACAATAAAGGAGCAGTGTAAAATGTTGGATAATTTTACAATAAACTAGTTGAATGTGGAGAGGAGACACAGGAAGTCTGTTTTTGCTACCACCACTATGGCAGGGGTGCGCAAGGCCTACTGAATAGATTTTAAAATCTTTGGTGAGACTTTTTAATTTGCCTGGAGTTCTGTTTTAAATTCAAAATGTTGATTCTCTGCTGTTAAATAGAACCTATATGAAGGAAAATGTAACAGAAAAATTAAAACACCTCTACCTCTAACCATGAGAGCTTAAAGGAGTTGTAAAGGAAAATTAATCTCTGCAAGGTAGACAGACAGAATAGTCTAATAATTCTGTTAAAAAAACAAGTAAATACCTATTAAATTCCTTCATTTATATCACCTCCGGCATTCTAGTTTCTGTTCTCTCATTTACTTCCTGGTTTGCGGCGCTCGTTCATGTAAGAACTACATTTCCCAGTATGAATTGCGGCATACACAGTATTCACACCTCCTTGAAGTCTCTAACACATAGAGAGCGTCCTGCCGCACACATGTAGTTCCCAGGAGGGGGCAAGCACGTCACTGACCACCGCAGTAAAGCCTCCCGTCACGGTGGTAACAATTAGACAAGCAGGAAGTGAACAGAACAGAGAAGAAATAGAGCAACTTCTGAGCAAAAACAAACAATGAGGAAGTGAAAAGAGGAATGTCTGCAGGTAAAGGATGCTTGTTATGAAAAAAATTTTTTTCCTTTACAACCCCTTTAAATGAGACTCCAAGCACAGACGAGTGAAAACAATTTATAACGACAGTGGGAAAAACTCACCACTTGGATACCTGCGTGATGAACAAAGCTGCTGGATGATTTAACTTGTGATCATTAAACAAAAACTAGAATACCACTTTGTGGTTGGAGAAACCCTTTTAAGTTGATTGTCTTCAGAGAGAGCAGAAATTACAATGTTTACATACACAGAATTGCAGCAGATAAATTCCATAAGGCAATGGTAATTTGTCATCTGCTTCTGCACAAGATGGTCAAAGAAATTCTTGGATGCACAATGTGCATCCTGGTAAATTGAATTGTTCTCCAGACAGCAAAGCAACTATTAATAGTGCCTTCCTGCGAGTTTGCTAATTTGTCAGAGAGGAAAACATTTAACTATTATGTCTCAAGGAAAAAATGAAACATCTTACCAGTAGACGGTATTTCTGTGGCCAGAAACATCACTGTACAATGTGAAAGCAGATATGACAGGCGATATTGCCACTGTCAAAATTACTCAAATGCCTTCTGCGATGTTCAAAGGTTTCATAAAAGACAACAGGTGTTTACACAATTAAGCACTGATGATTTCCCTCCAGCTCAGTTCCCTCATTAAAATCAACGCCCTCTATTAGGAATATTTGATTCATAAATTTGACACCATTAACAATGAGGAGCAGAAGGCATGTGTAGCTATTTTTGTTAGGTGATTAGAATTTTTGTCTTCCATTGTAGTATGGAATATTGAGGTTATTAGCGTACAACCTTGATTCATCAAATACACGCACCTGTATTATTATCATCATAACATTGACAGTTCCAATTAGGTTATGGGAAAAATCTGTACTGCACCAATTGGGCTACAATTTGTATAACAATTTTGCTGTTGAATATCTTGATGCAACTTGGAATTCAGTTGCAACTTAAAGATTGTAAACATTCTGGGGCAGATCCACATACATCTGCGCCGGTCGCAGCGTATGTAAGATACGCTATGCCGCTGTAACTTACTTTGCTTTGGTTTGAATCCTCAACGAATTCCCGCCGTAAGTTACTGCAGCGTAGTGTATCTCTCGCGGCGTAAGGGCGCGGAATTCAAATGGATCTAATGGGGGCGTGTTTTATGTTAATACGTCGTGACCCGACGTAAACAACGTTTTTTTGTAACTGCGCATGCGCCGTCCCTGGGGGTATTCCAGTGCGCATGCTCGAAATTAAACCGGAACCCGCCAATGCTTACGACGGTGACGTCATTCTACGCAAATTCCTATTCGCGAACGACTTACGCAAACAACGTAAAAAATTCAAAATTGTACGCGGGAAGGACGGCCATACTTAACATTGAGTTTGCCTCAGTATAGCAGCTTTAACTATACGCCGGAAAAAGCCGAACGCAAACAACGGAAAAAAAAGCGACGGCCGACATACGTTTGTGGATCGCCGTAAATAGCTCATTTGCATACTCAACGCGGATTACGACGGGAACACCACCTAGCGGCCGCCGAAAAATTGCATCTTAGATCCGACGGCGTACGAAGACGTACGCCTGTCGGATCTAGCCGAGATGCCGTCGTATCTTGTTTTGAGGCTTCAAAACAAAGATACGACGCAGGAATTTTGAAATCACCATTTCTTTGTGGATCTACCCCTCTGACCGCAAAGCTAGTTCCTTCTAAGGCACTCTGAAATGCTGCGTACACAAAATTGGAAATTCCGACAACAAATGTTCGAAGTGAGCTTTTGGAGCTTTTGGTCAGAAATTCTGACCGTGTGTAGGCTCCATCGGTCTTTTCCTGTCGGAATTTCCGCCAACAAAAATTTGAGAGCTGGTTCTCAAATTTTCCATCAACAAATTATTTTCAAGTTCTTGTCGGAAATTCCGATCGTCTGTAGCCAATTCTACAGATCTGCATGCTTCTTTTGCTCTGATAACTTCTGTGTTCGAGAGCCTACCATCAGAAAGAATTCTTAGGTAATTACCACAGAGGAAACCACTTTTCCTCAAATAAAATATTTGCTGCTCAGGTTTTATAAGACCGCTTTGATGCCCAGTACAAGTTGAACTCCAGCTGTCCCTTTAGTTTTTTACAGTTGTACAGGCTCCTCTCCCATATTGAAATTGATCAGATTTCACTGTAAATGATAAGCTTCTCACACTGTGAATTAGAAGCTGCAGCGAGTCAGATACAACCATCCTCATTTCTTGACTCGAGAATGTTCAGCATCATCTAGCCCTTTCCTGACCAACCTGACTGTACATGACCCCTCATTTTCATTCACTCTGATAGCTCTTACCACCAGCCATGCATTGAACAGAGAAGCAAAGAGACCCATTGATGATGTCATTAGGTCTAAATTAAGGTATGTCATTAAAATAGAAGATTTTATTTCAAAATATCACTAGCATGTAGAGGAGGGGTGCCCAACCTTTTGAGGAGCGAGGGCCACTTTAGCGACTTGGTAACAGGTCACGGGCCACAATGAGCGGAGCGAGCAGATGACAGGTCTCTATTCACTCTGCATATGCAGGGCAAACATGGACACAGCCCACTCTACTCTATGGGCCCTCCAATCTGCCCAGACAGAAGGGGACAGATACCTGTTTTTTTAAGTGGATTGGATTGGAGATAGGCGGGTGTCTGTCGTTCTATAGAGGTTAATGAAGGTTCCAATTGGATCCACCTAAAAAATAGACAGGCAGACCCGATCAGACTGATCATGAGAAAGGGACCTAAGGCTGCTTTCACACTGATGCTCTGCGGCTTACCTGCACCTCAATCTTCACTTCTTCCTTAGGATTCCTGCAGGTATTGCTGGCTCCTGTTGTCCCCCAGGCAGGTATGGCTGGTAGCTGCTGCTGGCTGTCCTCCAGGGCTGGTACTGTTGGCTGGTACTGTTGGTTCCTGACCCACCATCCCCATGTCAGTGTGACGAGAGACGGAGTTGGAGGAAGCATGTGGCTGCAGTAGAGAGCAGAGCCCGATGCTTCCTGTATCGCTCCTGTCACAGGCAGAGTACATTTGGTATCAATCTGCCTGTGACAGGAGCCGGCGCTATACAGAAAGCATCAGCTCTGCTTCCTCTAGCGCTGGCTCAGTTCTTCAAACTGATGCTCAGGGATGGTGGGTAGGCACCCGTGATCTGATATTGCCGACCGGGCCTCCCAAAGGAGGAGGTGGCGGGCCACATCAGAAGCTGCTGTGGGCCACATGTGGCCCGCGGGCCAACGGTTGGGCACCCCTGATGTAGAGTAACCAGGGAAGGCCGTAGAAAGCCGATACATTTTTTTTTGGTAATAGATAAAAATACTTATACCAACACCAGATCTTATTTCTAACTGCAAAGCATTGTCAGTCAGTCAGTCAGTCAGTGTCAGAGGTGGAGTAGGGTGCTTCGGACCTTCCGTTACGAGCCTGCTCCCACCCAGACCTGACAGTCAGCTACTAGGCAGACTACCATTACCTGTCCTGCACAGGGAACAGCTACTAGGAACTACTGGGAACCAGGAATCCAGCTCTCTTCTCTCCTCGTGGACTCCTTCATTCGCCGCAGGTAAGACCCTGCCTCTCAGGGCCTACCATCCAGGGGAACCACTGACGGCCGTCCTTCTCAGGGCAGCCGTCACTCAGACCCCTCACTGCGGCTCTCTATTCCCCTCTTGGGCTCGGCATCCCCACTCGCACGGCCACCCACGATTGTGGTGGCCCCTAGACACCCCACCTGGGTGTATTCTCGGCGCTTCTCGGCGTTTTTTACACGCCCGCGCCAGCCTGCTACTTTCCGCGGCCGCCGCGCCTCAGGAAAGTCCGCGGCTTCAGCCGCGGCCTACCGGCGCTCCGTCCGTTTTCTCCCTGCGCCTGCCACCAATAGTGCGGGTCTTTCTGATTATCGCCCCCGCACCCCCAGAGGTCCCCTCCACCCCCCTGCTAAGCAACCAGATTGGGGGAATCATTTTCTTACCAACCTGGTTGCCCCCCCAGCCTGGGTCCTGTATCTTTGCCTGGCGGCCATCTTGATGCACCCCAGCAACAGTGACACCCAGCATCCCCCCCCCCCTCTTTTTCCCCTCATTAAGTTCAGCAGTCTTTGACCCAGGGCTTGAACCCGATCGCCTTAGGGATCAGGAAGGAATTTTTTTCCCTGCCGCAGCACATTGGCCAGCTTGCCCAGGGTTTTTTTTTGCCTTCCTCTGGACCAAGGACTGCTGAGAGCGAGGATTCTCCGAATCCTCTCTCACCGATCACCCGCACCCCCGCCCACGGTGACTGGCAACAATGGTTAAATTGCGATACTCTGCGGAAACCATTTGGGGTCTGAGACAATTCGCAACAATATTACCTGCCGTCACCAAAAAAGCCTTAAAATCAGATCAACTTTTGAGAATCGATCGACGATCGATCATCAAAAATTTCAACCATTCAACACAGCTCAAGCACATATCATGTGCGTTGCTTAACACTAGATCAGCAGTTAAACACCGATCAGAAATCCATGATTTCTTACTACAAAACGATCTGGACTGCCTCTTCATTACAGAAAGTTGGCTGTCAGACGATTGCAACACCATTCTTGGAGAACTGGTACCAGCAAATTATCGTATCCTAACGGAAAATAGAATAGGGCAAAGAGGAGGAGGCCTGGCGGTGATTCATAAGTCTCATATTGCAATCACTAAACCGGTCCTTCAAAATCCTCTACCTTTTATGGAAACTCTTACGCTTCAACTTCAAGCTCACTCTCAGGAGACCGTTCACATTCTCCTCTGCTATAGGCCCCCTGGGCCCAAATCGCATTTGATTTCAGCATTAACGGAGTTCATATCCACTTACTCCCTTAACAGCAATCATCTTTTGCTGCTCGGGGATTTCAATTTGTGGGCCAACTCCTCACAGGATCCCATCGCGGATGCCTGCATCGACCACCTGGAAGGGTTAGGTCTTCAGCAACTTATATGCGGACCCACGCATGCTTCAGGTCACACTCTCGACCTAATTTTCAGACAAAATCTGAAAATAAACATTCTGGGTATTGAACCTTTGCCATGGACAGACCACCATGCAATTAGCTTCATAATTCCCAGAATTCCACTAGTCATGAAAGTACCCAAGCCGGTGACAATACACTGGGCTAGATCTCAGAGGAAGCTCCACTCGGAACTCTTCAGATCTACCCTGGAAAACCGAATTGGGGCTATTCCTCCTCAGCTAGCAGCCTCAGATACTTTGGATGCCATAAATGCAGCTCTGCTACAGTCAGCCGACTTAGCAGCACCAAAGCGCAAAGTCCGCAGCCGGGCAAAAAAGTCCAGCTGGTTCAATAACCAGCTGTCGCTATTGAAGCAAGAGCGCAGAAGGGCGGAAGCCGCCTGGATAAGAAGTCCTTCAGAAGACCGCCTCAACTTCTACAAAGCAGTAACTACACGATATCACAAGGAAATTTTCAAAGCCAAGAAACTTCACTTTTCCACGGTGATTAACAGCGCAATGAATCGCCCACGTGAACTCTTCAGGATGGTCACCCAGACCATGAATCCGGGATGTCTTGAAGTCCCCACTTCAGACACCCAAGAGTTCTGCAATGAACTATCGGATTTCTTCATCAACAAAATTGAAAAAATTCGGGTAAGTATTCGGCAAAACAATACTCCACTCAGCCCCCTCTTCAATCAAAACACCGACGGAACGCCTCTACAATCAACTAAGTTCACTTTGGAACCCATCTCCATTGATACCACAAAAAAATTCATTGGTGCGCTGCGCAACAGCACAGCACCCAATGACATCATTCCCACCAAGCTACTGAAGGAATGTGCCGACATCCTGGCGCCTCCGATCACACAGCTTATAAATCAGTCATTTAAGGAAGGCATAGTGCCTTCCCTGCTGAAAGAGGGCACAATCCTGCCGATCTTGAAAAAACCTAATTTGGATCCTATGGACCCAACTCACCGCCGTCCCATAACAGGTCTAAATGCTCTGTCCAAGATAATGGAGAAAGTGGTGGTAAATCAGCTGCAACAGCATCTGGATACCCACAACCTACTCGATCCATTTCAATCCGGGTTCCGTCCCGGACACGGGACAGAAACGGCCTTACTGAAAATATGGGATGATGCGCTCGAGGCCGCAGACGAAGGAGAATCGTGTCTCCTGGTTCTGCTGGACCTAAGCGCAGCCTTTGACACAGTAGACCATAAATTGCTACTGAGACGACTAACAGAAGTCGCCGGAGTCTCAGAAGATGCCTTACCATGGTTCTCCTCTTTTCTCGGAAACCGTTCACAAACAGTGAAACTGGGATCTTTCACGTCAGAAAAACGTGCGGTGCCATGTGGGGTCCCCCAAGGATCCCCCCTATCACCGGTGCTGTTTAATATCTATCTTCGTCCTCTCTTTGATATTATCAGTAGCCAAGAACTACTCTATCACTCGTATGCAGACGACACGCAGTTGTACTTTCGCATCTGCCAAAAAAACGATCATCATCTCAGATTAGAGAAATGTCTCTCTTCAATAGAAAACTGGATGACTAAGAGTTATCTCAAACTCAATAGCGCTAAAACAGAACTCTTTATGTTCAATGCCAGTCGGAAGAGACAACCGACAACTAACTGGACACCTTCGCCCATCCTGGGTCAGACCATCTCCCCTAGCTCCAAAGTCAAAAGTCTAGGAGTCACGTTTGACACCTTCATGACAATGGACGCACAAATAGGGTCAGTAGTCAGCGGGACGCACCATTTGATGCGCCTTCTACGCAGACTTATTCCATTTATTCCCAAAGAAGACATAGCAGTCGTGGTGGGAACAATCGTGAATTCCAGACTGGACTATGCAAATGCCCTTTACCTCGGGCTCCCCAAGTACCAAATCACTCGTCTTCAAGTCGTACAGAATACGGCCGCTAGACTTGTGACTGGGAAAAAATCTTGGGAATCAATCTCACCTTCGCTGAGATCCCTTCACTGGTTGCCAGTGAAAGACAGAATTGCATTCAAAGCACTCTGCCTGACACATAAGTGCATCCATGGGAAGGCTCCTCGATATCTTTGCGACAAGATCAAAACGCACAATTGCAACCGCATTCTGCGATCCACCGACCAAAATCTGGTCAAGGTTCCTAAAACCAAATACAAGTCCAAAGGAGAAAGAAGGTTTGCTTTCCAGGGCCCCAGGCTTTGGAATGCTTTGCCAACCAGCATTCGGTTGGAGCAAAACCACCTGTCTTTCAGAAGGCAGATCAAAACCCTGCTTTTCTGAAAGGCATGAGACACAAACAACTAGCGCCCAGAAGCGATTCAGTTCGCATGTGCCGCGCTATATAAATTTTTCATTCATTCATTCATTCATTGTCGAGAAACACAGATGGGAGAAAAATTGCAGAATATCAGAGAGTCTCTGATCAAAAAATCTGGAATAGCTAGGGCATGCCAAAATTTAGATTTACTAAAGAAGTTGAGAATCTTCACACAATATACCCCTTCGGTTATCCAATTATTTGCAGATGAGATAAGTAAATAGGAATTTGCTTTTCACATGATTGTTTATTTGAGGTGACTATCCATACCGTTTATTAGTGAAGATTCTCAACTCTTATAGTAATTTAGCCCCACATTCCCAAACTACAACCCCTATAATGAAGAATTAAAATGGTTTAAACTGAAAAAATCCTTATTTTAGAATGGCCAAGTCCATATCTGAACTCTGTATAAATACTGCAGCATAAGCTAAAACAGGCCATTTAAACATTACAAACCTAAATATACTGGAACAAAAATGCGATTGCCCATTACAGGCAGGCACCTGAGGCCCCTTTTATGTGTAGCAGAGAACAGTCTCCAACTTGTATCACTCACTTGATCCCAGCACCACCTCTTCAAGCACTGCCAACCCACCTGACTGCAGCTGCCCCTTTCACTAGCCCTCCAGGCTAATTTCTCCCCACAGTCCTCCAGACTGACACTCGCCAGCCCGCTGATTCAGGAGATATTCCAGTAGTGCTGACCTGCTCCTGCTGTCCTCTCTTTGCTCCCATGCCTCCAGGAAGGGCTTCCTCCGTGTGTTTTGGCGGGATCTTTCCAAGCACCCGAGCCCTGGCCCAAGGTCACCCCCCCAAACTTGGGGGGCACTTCTGAGGGCCATTTACAGCCTCCTTAACACTCCATCTCCATCTTCCACCGACTGCCCCCTGCTGGCATGACTCATGCCTATTTATAAGATGGCCTGCCCCCTGCCAGACCTTTATTGGGGATTGGCTGAGGCCTTATAAATATGCCAATCAGCTCCTCCTAACCCACTATGTCCAGAACATTCTGCTACACTAAAAATTCTACACTAACAAACCTATACCAACAAACCTAGCACACTAGAAGAAGCCACACAGAAATGAGGCAAATATCTCCTAAGCACTGGGCATGCAAGCACAACTGCTACAGGAAGCGTTTAACTGCGGTTGTTACCAGTAAAAAAGGGATTCCACTCGTCTTTTTTTGCCTTGTTTACTTTTTATTTCAATGGCCCTGATTTTAAAGAACTTGTTAGTGAAAAATACAGCATTGTTAAACTTGGGTTAAAGTGTTTGTAACATTAAATTGCATTACTCTCCTCTCTCCTGTATCCACCTATAACACACAGTGTATATGTTTGTGGAAAACAAAGCTTCTATATACCTTTTTTTACAGGTCACATGACTCCTGGCCGCTCTTCTACTCTGATCCAGGGCTACAGCGGGAGGAGCTGAGGTCTCCCGCTGACATCATTCGGGAGATCACATGACCACTGTGCTGGCTGCTCAGCTCCTCCCACGGTATTTCTTAGATGGGGGTTGGAGAGTGGGCCGAAGTTACGTTACCGGCCTAAACATATCTGCAAAAAATTATATTTAGTTTTCCACATACACATACACTGCATGTTATAGCTGGATACAAAAGAGGGGCTGGCAGTACTTTTTTAAAGTTTAAATGTCTACTATTAGCGAAAGAGGGGAGAGGCGGCTCATACACACATACAGAGCTGACAGGCAGGGAGGGGGGAGGACGACACAGGAGAGCAGAGAGGATAGTTGGGGATGATGGAGGCACGTAAACTGACCACGATGACCATGGTCAATTTATGGGGGGAGGGCAGAACCAGGCAGGATCAGTCAGGTATTTCGGTGATAGAAGGGGCCAAGTTACACAGCACAAGCACTGTGCTGTTCAAAATGCTTTAACCGCTTGCTGACCAGCTGCCGTTATTATACTCTGGCAGTCCGGGTCTCCTGCACAAATCGCCGTAGGTGTACATCGGTGGACAGAGGCAGAACGGGGAACTGCCAATGTAAACAAGGTGATTCCCCATTCTGCCAGATGACACGTCAGAGATCTTCTGTTGCCAGTGATCGGGAACAGCGATCTCTGTCATGTCCCTGGTAGCCCATCCCCCCTATAGTTAGACCACGCTAAGGGAATACACTTAAATCCTTGATTGCCCCCTAATGTTAACCCCTTCCCTGCCAGTGTATTTTTTACATTGATCGGTGCAATTTCAGAGCACTAATCAATGTAATAATCACAATGTTCCCCAAAAAGTGTCATTTGGGGTCAGATTTGTCCACCGCAATGTCGCAGTCCCGCTAAAATATGCAGATCACCGCTATTACCAGTAAAAACAATGAAAAATGCTAAAAGTCCCTAAATCTATCCCATAGTTTGTAGACGCGATAACTTTTGCGCAAACCAATCACTTGTGCTTTTTTCCCAAAAATATGTAGAAGAATATAAACTGATTAATACATTTGTTTTTTTATATATTTTTTGGGATATGTATTATAGCAGATAGTAGGTGATGAAATACTACCAAAAAAAACGATATTTGTGGAAAAAAAATGACGTAAATTTTGTTTGGGTACAGTGTCGCACGACAGCGCAATTGTCAGTTAAAGTGACGCAGTGCCGTATCGCAAAAAATGGCCTGGTCATTAAGGGGGCAAATCCTTCCGGGGCTGAGGAGGTTAAAGGAACAGGATTATTATAATTTTTTTTGGGTAACAAACACTTTAAATAAGATGATATTTATTTATTCATCATTATGACTTAAATAAATAAGACATTTATTAAGCCATTCATATTCAGCAAGCATCATGCTCTATGGGTAAGTGAAAATTAGTCAGTGTCTTCCTTAGCAATCAGTCTATCTTCACTGTGAACATTAGAAAGCTTAAAAATAATATTTTATTGATGGACTCAATGCGAATGCTATTTATATTTCAAATCGGAGACATTGTCATTAACCCTGAGGTTCATTGAGGTTAAAACTATGTAGTGGAAAGGCAGAATAGCTGTAAATATTAATTATGTTAGCAGTGATAGTAAAATTTCATTAGTGTGAGGTTAGAAAAAAAGTGGGTAATTGTTTTCTCCCCATCAACTAGTTATGGAAAGTACAAATGAAAACTTATAGCCAGATTCAGAAAGACTGGCTTAAGTTTATGTGGGCGTAGCGTATCTCAGATACACTACGCCGCCATAATTTAGAGAGGCAGGTACTGTATTCACAAAGAACTTGCTTCCTAAGTTACGGCGGCGTAGTGCAAATGGGCCGGCGTAAGAGCGCGTAATTCAAAGTAGGCTGTAGTGGGCGTGTTGTATGGTAATGAATCGTGACCCCACGTAAATGACGCGCCTAACGAACGGCGCATGCGCCGTCCGTGGACGTATCCCAGTGCGCATGCTCAAAATCACGTTGCAAATAGTCAATGCTTTCGACGTGAACGTAACCTACCGCCAGCCCCATTCTGAATCGGCTTACGCAAATGACGTAAACGACGTGAAATTCAACGGCTGTTCCGACGTCCATACTTAACATTGGCTGTGCCTTCTTTTTGGTGGTTTATCTTTACGCCTGCAAAACGCCTTACGTAAACGGCGTAGCTTACTGCGACAGGCATACGTACGTTTGTGAATAGGCGTATCTTGCTCATTTACATATTCTCGGCGTAAATCAATGTACACGCCCCTAGCGGCCAGCGTAAATATGCAGCTAAGATACGACGGTGTAGGAGACTTACGCCGGTCGTATCTTAGCAACAGAGAAGCGTATCTCAATTTGAGCATACGCTTAAAGATACGACGGCGCGGATTCGGACTTACGACGGCGTATCTACTGATACGCCGTCGTAAGTCTTTATGAATCTGCCTATTAGTGTATATCATAAAAAAATGCCTGACACCAGTGCAGACCACCTCTTCATCTGTTTACATGAATGCTGAAATCCAGGTAAACAGTTAAAACGGTAGTAAAGTCCTATAATAAATAATAGTTTGGCCCCCTGGGTGGTTTAAAGCACAATCTGCTAGTGTGTACTGCATACTAGCACATTATGACCAAGTTAAAACAAAGCGGGCCTCTATCACCGCTGTTGGCACTTCCATCTTCACCTGGTCTACCTTCCTGTTACACACATATATTATTGACTTACTTGTAGGTACAAATCATAAAGCTGAGTTTACTACCGCTTTAACCATTTGCCCCAGTCCATCACCTTTACCCTTTGGCTTCTTTAGCAAGGCAGTGGTTGTCTTGGAGGTGTGTTTGGGGTCGTTATGTTAGAATACTGCCCTGCGGCCCAGTCTCCAAAGGGAGAGGATCATGCTCGGCTTCAGTATATCACAGTACATGTTGGCATTCATGGTCCCCGCAATGAACTGTAGCTCCCCAGTGCCGGCAGCACTTATGCAGCCCAGACCATGACACTCCTACCACCATGCTTGATTGTAGGCAAGACACACTTGTCTTTGTACTCCTCACCTGGTTGTCGCCACAAACGCTTGACACCATCTGTACCAAATAAGTTTATCATGATCTCATCAGACCACAGGACATGGTTCCAGTAGTCCATGTCCTTGGTCTCCTTGTCTTCAGCAAACTGTTTGTGTTTTTTTTGAGCATCATCTTTAAAAGAAGCTTCCCTCTGGGACGACAGCCATGCAGACCAATATGATGCAGTGTGCAGTGTATGGTCTGAGCACTGACAGGCTGACCCCCCACCACTTCAACCTCTGCCGGTGCTTGCAGCACTCATATGTCTATTTCCCATAGACAACCTCTGGATATGACGCTGAGCATGTGCACTCAACTTCTTTGGTCGACCATGGCGAGGCCTGTTCTGAGTGGAATCTGTCCTGTTAAACTGTTGTATGGTCTTGGCCACCGTGCTGCAGCTCAGTTTCAGTGTATTGGCAATTTTCTTGTAGCCTAGGCCATCTATATGTAGAGCAACACGTCTTTTTTTTAGATCCTCAGTTCTTTGCCATGAGGTGCCATGTTGAACTTCCAGTGACCAGCATTAGAGAGTGAGAGCGATAACAGCAAATTTAACACACCTGCTCCCCATTCACACCTGAGACCATGTAAAACTAAGGAGTCACATGACACCAGGGAGGGAAAATGGCTAATTTGACCAATTTTGGACATTTTCACTCAGGGGTGTACTCACTTTTTTTGCTAGCAGTTTAGACATTGATAACTCTGTGTTGAGTTATTTTGAGGGGACAGAAAATGTACACTGTTATACAAGATGTACACTCCCTACTTTACATTGTAGCAAAGTGTCATTTCTTCAGTGTTGCCACATGAAAAGATATAATAAAATATTTACAAAAATGTGAAATACTGTATGTACCAGCAAAATGACATGTACTAGTGCTTCCAGAAGTCCTTCAAGCTTCAGATTTAAAGTTGTCTTTTGAAACAGGGGTCACTCATTTCTTAGCAACAATCTCCATGGTGTGATTTATAATAGTGTTTGCTACGTTACTGTTTTGTGGCTGACCTTTTCCTTATTGGGAGAATGTCTATTACCATCACAAGAGTGTACAGTGCTTAGTAGATTAGTATGAACTGGAAACTTGCGTGTTATTTCTTGCCTATTAATGTGATGTATTTAGAAAAATATATACATACACTCTCGAATCTAACATAACATTCAAGGATATATGTATGTATTTTGTAAGGGTCACCATTTACACCACTCCCTATTAACTGTCTAGACTTAACGTTTTATAACTCACATTTACTTTTATAATAAAAAATGGATTACTGTTCCTTTTTTTTCAGAATATTCTTGTTTTCAAGATATTAGAATAAATGCTTGTCAACTACAGAAAACCACATCTGTGCTGATATACCTAAAAATCTCAGTAACAAGGTTTCAAACATGAGAAAGATGTCAAGAATACTTCTACCATAATAAATCAGTGCACTGTGCATAAACATTTGGTTTAGTGCCAGTTTATTAAAAACAGCTCTGCCCCAAAAATATCTTTATCAGATTGTTTCTCTATTTCTCTTTTATCTGCATTTTAAGTATATTCTGTTTGATTTTATTAGAACATTTTGATTGAGGGGATGCACACATAGCAATGAAGCATATGACAAGTATAGATGACTACTCCACTCCCAGGAGACAGCAGACCAGGGCTCAAGTCCTGCGGGAACGCGTGGGAACGGAGTTCCTGCACTTTTTTCACAGCAGGAACTCAGTTCCCTTTCCAGGACTAGAGCAGCCGAGCCGCCCGAGCCAATCCTTCACTAAGCGGCGATGCCCAGCTCGAGTCACTGTCAGGGGCAGGCGAACCTTCGTAATCCTTTATGTTACTGGCCGCTTCCTGTATATGGATTCATCGGGTAGTGTGCGGGTATTCCGTCACTTCCTCGATGCCGCAATGTCTCCTGGGAGCTTTTGTCATTGTTCCCAGGAGACATTGCGGAGGTCTGCCGCAAGTTATCGCGGGATTTAGAAAGAACTTGCGGTTTAGTAATTATGCATATGAGCGTATCATTTTTTTTTTTTGGTGGGGGAGTGGATCTTGGGTGGGAGTTCCCACACTTTTTTCCCCAGGACTTGACCCCTGCAGCAGACCCCTTGTTACTGGATACCAGTAACAACTCTACCAGTGGCAATAAAGCACCACAGCTAAACCTAAAATAGAGATATGTCTGCAATGGCCGCATACTTCACTCATCCTCATCTCCAAGCTTTCTAGACCTTAGACCCATCCGCCAGAGAACTTCAGTACTGACTTTATCATAAGTAAGGTCCTATTTGGTCTTAACACCATGGAGTTCTGTAATATCACTGCTCAAGTTCAATGTTTTCTAATTTGATTAGTATAAAGTTACTGTCAAGCTTATGTTAGCATTAGTTCATGGACATTTTAGCGTGCATGCTAAGCAGTGTGCATGTAGATGGATGTGCACGCTCTGCACTGATATTGTTGCCAGACAGTATATTTAAAGGGTTTGTAACCCTGAAAAATAAAAAAACAATCCTGATCAGTGCTTTAACTGGGCCGGAACGCGGAGAGGCCCTGGAGAGTACCAGCACCTCTCCGTGCGCCCAGTACGTGGGTTTCCCGTACCGGAACGCAGCCCCAGGCCAGGAATATGATGATCAGTGGCGGAACTACCGCCATAGCGACCCACGCGGGCGCTATGGGGCCCGCAGCCGAGTGGGGCCCGCTGATGGGGAGGCAGATCGGTGCGCTTTGACAGTTACAGAACCGATGCTGTGTATCTCTCCCTCCTGTCGGCATCATTTCTGTAACTGTCACAGCGCACCGATCTGCCTCCCTGTTCTAGCCACATGTAATCCTCCTATAGGTGCCTGGTCTCCTCTCCCTAAAAGCTGGGGGACACTGTGAGAGCGGGTGAGGGCTTTCCTGTCTTAATGCACAGGCACTTCTGTGAACTGCCCAGGGGTCCTAGGTGCACGGGGGCCTCCCAGCAGGTTCGGGCAGCAGTGGTAACAGGTCTCCTCACGTTGGCTTTACAGGTCAGTTCTGGCTGTGTCTGCAATGCTCTCTCTCTCTCCCAGGCATTTTCCTCCCTTCCTCAGCCACTATCTGGCCGGCCGTCCTGCTCCCTGTCGTCCTCACACAGATCCATTCATCTTTGCCTGTCACACTGCTCCTCTCAGATGGTTGTTATCTCTCCCCCTCCCTTCCCTGACTTTTCCCTGCAGACACTTTATCTTCACACATGTGTGTGTGTGTGTCCCAGGATCTACAAACATTACAAATGTCTGGAACAGTGGCGGCTGGAGCTCAAAATTGGGGGGGCGCAAAAAAATAAATAAAAAAAATTGAAGCCTTTTGTTCAATACCCTTTTGCACATTTTATTTATGTTCAGTAGCTCTTTCTACAGTAGCTCTTTTTCAGGGTACTTTCTAAGGGTATTTTCATGTTCAGTATTGGGGGGGGGGAGCACCGGCGCCTAATAGAGTACCGGCACCTCTTTTGGCCCACTTAAAGCACTGATCCTGATCCTTTAAAGCAGGATATACAGCATAGTGTACATACACACATAGTGCTGTGTCATTTCTCTCTCTCTATGTTCTAAAATCCCTGGTTGACCCTGCCTGTTCCTGTATCCACCTTAGTGTGCTGATCCATGATCACCTTGGTCAGGTTTATGTTCCCCATCATCTCGCTGCTCTCCTCTCTCCCTTCCTATCTGCCTGTCAGCTCGGGAGTCTGTGTAGGATCCATCTACTCTCCGCCCCTCCCGCCGCTATAGCTGGAACATTACTACTAACAAATCCTGTAATCCATTCTCTTACAGGAAGATATAATGTGCAGTATCTGTGTTTTTTTTTTTATTATTCCACAAAATACCTTATTTACAGTGCTGCTGGGTGCTCACGTGACCTTCCGCAGCTCTTCTCTTGGCTGATGTCAGCGGAAATCTCGTCCCCTCCTGCTGTAGAGCTCATAGCGGGGAAGGAGAGCAGCGGGAGGATATGTGAGCGCTGTAAAATAAGGCATTTTGTGCAATAATAAAAATAAAAAAACAGATGCTTCACATTATATCATCCTGCAAGAGAGGGGATTACATGATTTTTCAGTAGTGACGTTACAATCACTTTAAGCTGGAATGTGACATAGACAGATTGCTGAGTGGTCTTCAGCTAGTTCTGTATTTACCTGGGACCTGACCTGTTATGGAAATGGTTTGCCTTTGACTTGTCTCTGGATTATTGTCTAGATATGGTGACCTTGCTTCTGCATTATGTTCCTGTACCTCACTGTCTGGCTGTTGCTGACCTTGGCGGTATTCTGGCACTGTCCCTGCCTTTTGATGCAGCATTTCGCTGCCTGGCTATTATCAACCTTTGGCTTGTGTCCTGGCTTTGATCCTGTCTAGTTACTACTAATCAGGTGCTGCCATATTTCTGCCTCTGGTCCTTACACAGTAGGCCACAGATGTCTGTGCCTTGCACCCAACAACTGATGCTGCCCGCAACATCGGCCTTCATGCCACTCTGTGTCCTCACTTGTACCTACGCTGCTAAAATGACACAATTTGCATAATGCACACAATGCTACTATAGGAAGATAAGGATTCCTTGAATGTGGGGTTTCCCCTTTAATCTCATTGGAGTTAAAGATGGGGTTTACCCATCAGGGACAGAAAATGTCCACTGCAACCACTGTCCCTTAAAAGTACAGATAGATCTTTTTTTTTTTAACAGAAAGACAGATAGATCTTTACTTGGAGGATCCAACACTATTGTGGTCTTAAGCCTCGTACACACGTCCGAGGAACTCGACGGGCGAAACGCATTGTTTTGCTCGTCGAGTTCCTTGTGAAGCCGCCGAGGTTCTCGGTGAGCCAAATTTTCCCATTGCCATCGAGGAAAAAGAAGACATGCTTTCTTTTTGGCCCGAGGAGATCCTCGGCGGTTTCCTCGTTGAAAAGTGTACACATGACCGGTTTCCTCTGCAAAAAAAAAAAACCCCAGCAAGCTTCTTGCTGGTTTTTGCAGAGAAACTCGGCCGTGTGTACGAGGCCTGAGTCTGATTTCACCTTCTTGAAACCAAATAGAAAAAAAAAAGACTACAAATACAAACCTCTATAGATAATCTTACTCACTTTGACAGGGTATAGTCAACTAGCTTATCCCCAATTATTCATTAGTAGATCCTACAAACAATTAAAGAATTACTCACCCTAGATTCAGCTGAAGTAGGAAAATGTATTTTATATTATGTACAGTTACAGCAACAGTTTGTTTCCCTTTGGGGATAAATGTTTTTACATAAATAAACACTGATTGTTGTAAGCACCCCTGTCAGTGTTAAATGATTTGTCTTGATCCTCTAACTGCTTCTTTTGCTAGACAGCTCAGTCTGTTAACCACTTGCCACAGCCTCCTGAAGGCAACTTCCCAATCATGCCGTCATTGTGATTGGCTGTCATGTTGATCACATAACCAGGAGCCCATCTCTCTGGCTCTCTGGCCTCCAATAGGAAAAAGAGACCAGTGACAGCTCAGTTGGTGTGCTGGGAGTGCACAGTGAGCAGGTTGTCATCATAGAAACTCAGAGCAGCATAGACACATGATTGCTATTATACAGGATTTCTAGAGCGACAACATTTTGCGTAGTGCTAATGTGCGACGGATTGGAATTAAGGCCTACCTGTCCTGCTGCCGCATATATGTGTTACTCCAGTGGTTGAAGAAAGTTGTAAAATAACAAACTTTCTAGCAGGATCAACAGGTAACACAACTATGTTAAAGGGTGGGCTTTTGTGTTAAAGCTATTGACAGAACACATCATATGTAATATTTGATTTTACCCAAAGTTCTACTGTAAGGATTTATTTTAGAGCTATTGCTCTACAAAATGCATTTACCTTTAACATGCCTCCCAACTTTTTTAAATGGGAATGAGGGACACCTATTAGCAAATGTATGCAGGCACACCCTGCCATGCCCCCTTAAAGGAGTATTATACAAAAAAATGACCAATTAAACCCCAAATGCTTTTTAATTATTTCTTATATTGGCTTTTGAAATTTTCAAATGTAGCAGTTTAGAAATTGGATGAAAGGTTTAGCACCGGGAAACTATCCAATTATCGCACGATCGAGTCAAAAGTGGTATTTTTCGTCCGATTTTCGAGTTGGTTTGTATGGGCCATTAGAGATGAGCTTTCACTGTGTGCAGTATTTAAATTACAGAGTTCCTCTGAGAAGCGACTTGTACCATGTCTCTACACACTGTAATTTATATGTTTGCATTAGGAGGGATAGGCTGAGCCTGTGCCCACTCCACCATCCAGCATACTCCTGTTACCTCACTCCTGAGGTATGAGGTCTCGCCGAAAACCTATCACAGATTCCATGTGTGCTTTCACTTAACACCTTCCTTCCCGTACTTTGTGACCAGGCCATAGATCTCCATAACGTGGGTTCAGTTCTGGTTGCCACTGAAAGCCAACCGCCAAGGAGAGAGTCTTATAACAACCACCTCACTGCCAGTGTACCTGCTACCTTACCAGGGACCACACCTAGCTACTGATTTCATTGTTCCTTCACTTGGTTACCCATAGCAGCTACATTCCTCTTCTTGTCTTGCCAAGTTAGCCCTTTGTAGCAGTGTTACTTCATACCTTGTAGTGTTTTACAGGCCCACGTTCTTTTGCTACGCCAAAACCAACATGCACCCCTTGGAATAACTTCAGACCAGGCTCAGAATGATTAACATAACTTTACTGAAGAAATGCAGCATAACAGTATGAACAACATCCTTTCCCTAATCCTAGTTAGAATAGTGTAGTGGCCCAGGCATACCTCCACAAGGTGAGAGTCCATTATAGTATTGTCCATGGCTTGGTTGTCTTCTCAAAACCTTGGTTCCTTTCAGCAGCGGCAAACGATTACACTCACAGGCGAGGCTGGAACTGACCAGAACATCGACAACAGGTTCTGTGCAGTAGGGGAGAGAAGATTGTTGTTAAACTGTTTGGAAACGCTCTTCCTCTGGGTGCTGAGGAGAGAGAGAGCAGAGCACCTCTACCTGAGCATTCACCTGCCAGCGGGAATGCGAGCCTGAGTGAGGATACCCTGGGCCACCCACATCACATGTGTCCACTCACCCTCTGCTTTCCACCACTAATCACTAGAGGCTTTCAGGGAGAGACCGAGGGGGTCCCCTTCTATAGCAAACATTCACAGCACCATCCTGGGAACTTGAATCGACACCAGCCCTATACTGCATCCATATCAGCCCTATATTATAGCTATATTGAACTATCTCTGCATTTGAAGCACATCTAATTAATGCTTGTGCCAAGACTATACTGCATGCAGGTTAACTGGGACGGTTATTATGGGCAAAGACACTCTTAAAGGACCCCAACGATAGCTGGCAGAAGAACTTATCAAAGGACTGCCCCTCTTGTAATAATTATTCTGCAAGCTCCCTTTGCTCCCTTGCCCCCTCCACTACCACTCTCCTTTTCTTTTGAAAAGTGCATACCCAGTCAAACTAAGACTACCGTAATGCACTCTGGCAGTAAAGATCCATCGCTCTGTAGATTAAACTTTACTACTGTTCACTGCTGCAAATGCGGTGGTCTTGCTACTATCTGTGCTGATCACCTAGCCATGGTCTCTTTGGAGGTGGTCTTCAGGTGCATGTGGTGGGCATATCCTGCCAACTACGCCAGGTTGTGGCGTAGTTGGCATATCCTGCCAACTACGCCACAACCTGGCGTAGTTGGCAGGATATGCCCACCACATGCACCTGCCAACTATGCCACAACCTGGCGTAGTTGGCAGGTGCGTGTGGTGGGCATATCCTGCCAACTACGCCAGGTTGTGGGCAGGGTCATCTACTTCCGTGCACGCTCATCAATGCCAGAACCAGGTGGAGACTGCAGTCATGCGAAGGACTAGCTGAGCCTGCACCCACTCCACCAGTCCACCGTACGTCTGCTCCCTCACTCCCAGTAACAAAATGGGGTTCTGCAGAGCACCTAACGCAGACCTCATGCATGCTCTCACTTAACTTCTTTCTTCCTATACCTTGTGACCAGGCCATAGATCTCCATAATGTGGGTTTGAATCTGGTTGCCACTGGATACCGACCACTAGGGAGAGAACCTAATAACAACCCCCTCACTACCAAAGGACCTGTCACCTTTCCAGGCACTACGCCTAAAGACTGGTTGATTGTGCCTTGAACTTGTATTTGGTTACTCTTAGAAACTAATCTCATCTTCCTTGTCTTGCTGAGTTAACCCTTTTGTACCAGTGTTTCTTCATACCATGTAGTGTATTTACAGACCCAAGTTTTTTGATACACCAGAACCAAAATGCACCGCTTGAATAGCTTCAGACCAGGCTCATAGTTGTAACTTTACTGAAGAGATACAGCATAACAGTCCAATATGAACAATGTCCTTTCCCTAATCCTAGCTAGAATAATGTAGTAGCTCAGGCATACCTCCATGATGTGAGAGTCGATTGTGGCAATGTCCATGGCTTGGATGTCTTCTGAAAACCCTGGTTTCTTTAGTATCACTTACACTTTCACTCACAGGTGATTCTGAAACTCTTTGGATCCACCAGGACTTGGCTCCCAGAACTCTCTGGGCCTCAGCTATCCCCCTTATTATAGCACAGGTGGGCTGGCTAAGATAAAAAGTCCAGGAACTGAGCTTGAAACGTTTAATCCTTTCCCCAGGCTGGGTGAACAAACAGCATCATGAAGGCCAAGGAACACACCAGACAGGTCAGGGATAAAGTTGAAAAAATATCCCAAGCTTTGAACTAGGGATGGGCAAACGGTTCGGGCCAAGCATAAGTTCAGGCCGAACTTTGGTTGTTTGGGTATTCTGGCGAACACTGAACAATATGCTGAGTTCGGGGAAAATTTAAAAGCCTCAGAACCCTGTTAAAGTCTATAGGACACTAACATGAAAAATCAAAAGCGCAAATTTTATAGGCTTAAATGCATGGTATTGTCATAAAAAGTGTTTGGGGACCTGGGTCCTGCTCCAGGGGACATTCATCAATGCAAAAAAAGTTTTAAAAACTGCAGTTTTTTTTGGGAGCAGTGATTTTAATAATGCTTAAAGTGAAACAATAAAAGTGAAATATTCCTTTAAGTTTCGTACCTGGGGGTGTCTATAGTATGCCTGTAAAATAGCGCATTTTCCCCATGTTTAGAACTGTCCTGCAGCAAAATTACATTTCTAAAGGAGAAAAGCAATTTAAAATTGCTTGCAGCTATAATGAATTGTCAGGTCCCGCAATACAGATAAAAGTAATTGAAAAAAACGCCATGGGCTCCCCCCCAGTCCATTACCAGGCCCTTTAGGTCTGGTATGGATATTAAGGGTAACCCGATGCCATTTTTTTTTAAATGGCGTAAGGGTATCCCTCAAAATCCATTCCAGACCTGAAGGGTCTGGTATGGATTTTAAAGGAAACCCTGCATCAAAATGAAAAAAAAAATGGCGTGGGGCGTCCCCCCAAAAAATCTGTTACCAATTCACATGGGGGCGGAATCTGGGGGTCCCCTTGTTAAAGGGGGCTTCCAGATTCCAATAAGCCCCCTGCCCGCAGACCCCCACAACCACCGGGCAACATGGGGACAAGGATTTTTGAGGGGACTCCCACACCATTTTTTTAAATTTGGGCGCAGGGTTCCCCTTAAGATCCATACAGTCTGGTATGGATTTTGAGGGGGACCCCTACGCCATTTTATTTTAAATTTGGCGCAGGGTTCCCCTTAATATCCATACCAGACCTGAAGGGCCTGGTATGGAATTTGGTGGGACCCCCACGCAATTTTCTTTTACAATTTTGGTTCGGGGTTCCCCTTAATATTCATACCAGACCCAAAGGGCCTGGTAATGGACTGGGGTGGTAACCCATGCCGTTTTTTTCAATGACTTTTATCTGTATTGCGGGACCCAACAATTCATTATAGCCGCAAGCAGTTTTAAATTACTTTTTTCTTCAGAAATGTCATTTTGCTGCAGGGACTGTTCTAAACACGGGAGAAATTGCTGCAAGTTGCTGCATATGATGGGCACAAGTGGCTGCATTTGATAGGCACAGGTGGCTGCAGTTGACAGGCACATGTGGTGGCAGATGATGGGCACACGTGGTTGCATATGATGGGCACAAGTGGGTGCATATGATGGGCACAAGTGGCTAAATATGATGGACACATTGGCTGCATATGATGGGCACAAGTGGTTGCATATGTTGGGCAGGCACAAGTGGTTGCATATGTTGGGCAGGCACAAGTGGCTGCATTTGATGGGAACAATGACTGCAATTGATAGTTTTTTTTTTCAGTATTTTTCAGTTTGTTTGCACCCCCCCAAAAAAATTTAAGCATCAGCCGCCACTGATTCCTTCCTTACTGAAAACCTCACCCATCTAATGATGAATTCCATAGTGATGCCAGAAACACCTGGCCTTGTCTGTGAATTTCCCTCTCAGGAAAGCTACTCTAAACCAGGGTTCCTCCAAAGGCTGCCATGGGTTCCTTGAGCTGTGGCTGCTTGACCTCCAATTTGATGATACTTCTGGAACCAACACCACTTGGCAAAGCCAGCTGCATGATACCGGTAATCTTTTGTAGCTGTGTGTAGAGGTGGACTTCTGTCCACCATTGTATGGGGGGCATACTTTACACTGGCCATCAATAATGAGGGAGGGGGTCTATTTCTCATGATCCCAAATAAATAGGTTTTAGATGGGGTTCCTAAAAACCTGGAAATTATTTCAAGGGTATCCCTGGCCTCCCGGATAAAATGGTTGAGAAAGGCTTCTCTAGGGCAAGTAACAAGACTAAATGCCTGGAGAGTTGATACGTTCACAGGATTCCTAAATAGTCTCTACCGTCATTAGTAGCAATTTCATTCTATAGTATAGGTCCACTTCAAAGAGGAACTCAAGGCAAACAACTATATGCATAGTTGAAGATTATGCATTTTTTAAATCAATAACTATTAAATTAATAACTAGATGAGACAGTTGGCAGGAAAACAATGTTTATGAACACATCTAACTGATCTTGTGAGTTGCTGCAAAAAAACGTTTTGGTACTGGATCAAGATGGAACGATACTTTGTTCTTTACCTGAAACCTTCTAGTCTGGTTATTTTGCTCTACCTCATATAGTATTAAACATAACTGAAACTAAATGCATATATGTTTCACCATATACCTGCAGTGTTTCATTATCTCTCTTCAAAGCACTATTTCCAGTGGCTTTCTCCTGCTCCATTCTTCTGTTATCAGCCTAATAATTTCTGATAAGTTCTCTGTCAACTGAAAAAAAGCAGCCTGAGTTTTGTGTTGAGGAGGTTGCTATAAATAGATTAGCAGCGTGATGAACTAGTCAACAAACAGTTTTGAAAGTCTCTACCTATGAGAAGAGGGGGTGTGTGCCTTTCCTCCAATCAGCTGTCTTGGTTGTATGCCCAGGCTTTACTGCAGCGCTGAACAGGTAGAGAAAATCTCCTAACACCATCTGAACTTTCTAAAGAATATATAAAGCTGAAGACAGCAGATATACATGTAAAACTTATGTAGGGAGATTTGTTTCATCCCTGTTTATCATCTGAGGCTGTTCACTTCACTGGGTATATGTGAGGGTTTACATCCACTTTAATGTTTTAACTGCCAAATAAATGATAATTTTGGCCAGCCACTTTTATGCTCTAAACAACTCTGCTAGTTAGATTACTGTGGCTTCCTGGTTTAGCATTACTTCTTCCTTAGGTTTACTTATTACTGGGTTAGCTCCCTGTTTCTTGCTCAGAGGTTATGATGCTGGTCTATTGTCCAATAGGGAGGCAGAGAGGTGCCATATCCATATCTTTTTTTGCTGTCTAGAAAATGTACGGAAGGCCTCATGCACACTGAAAGGTTAAGTCTGGTGCATAAGACTCCAGAGTTTAGGTGCAGGAAGAAGACACAGTCCACCCCCTGCTTCCAGCACCCATTTAGGGCAGTATGTGCCCAAGTACGAATGCCCAGAATGCAGACTACTTTCACAAGGCCGGGCAGCAAGCCTGTGCCATCCACCTGCACCTAAATGGCAGAGTTTCATACACCAGATTGCACAAGACATGAATTGTAATTTTGACTGCCCAAAACTACAAATCCTTTGGTAGGAAAAACAGCAAACAAATACTGTATGTATTTAATGTATATATTTAGCTATCTTCCTGAAGTTATGCTCTTTGCATACGTCTGTTTAATCTCCACATCTGTTTCCAGAGCACCTGTGGAAGAAGTTCAACATTCACAAACACATTAGTACTTGTTCTTGATTAGTCGGGATATAACTCTCAGCATGAAATCACACCAGACATGATCAAAATACAGATTTATTTTGTAACAATATAGTAACAATCCTAGTGCAGTTCTATTATACTTTGCAGGTTCGAGTTCAATACATTTAAAATTACAAATGTACAAATAATAAGCATTACATTCAATCAAATGATATTCCATGATGCTGGTCCACAGTTTTGCAAAGTAGAGATCTAGCAGACGAAATTCTCTGGACACTGTCAAATACATGTTTTGTTGCCTCAGAGCTGTAAGTGGGAACTTCTCCAAATGGTCTAACCCTACATGGAGAGTCAGACAAGATGATAATTGCATTAGGTAATCTTTTCTGGCTATTGGGATTGTGTCTACCATCATGTGTGCCATATTGTACCAACATGCAAATTTGTGTTGCAGTCAAGGCATTTAGACAAACTCAAAAACCCAATACACCCTAAACAAACATCTCTATGGATACTAGAAGGTTTAATCACTTACAAACTCCTACACCTCCCAGATAGTGATTATGCTTCTAAGTTCCCAGACCACTCGCCTCTTGTGGTCTGTGTTGACAGAACTTTCGCTTTCCTCCATCAAGTCAATTGAAACTCAAAAAAAGCACTAAGCTGATGGATGCAGCAGGTGGATGAAGGAGGGGAAATGCAGCTCAAATGCACCTGCATTGTGAACAAACTCAGAAGTGCTTCAAACTGATGCAAGTGGAATGCTTAGCTTACTTAGTTTGTTTACTAGCCTTTTTTATTCCTTAAAAGAGAAGTACTGTATGGGAATGTTTTTTTCTCTAGAATCATACTTACCTAGTTGGATGCAGCATCGTTCTGGTGCTGCATCTGTCCCCCACTGCTTGTAACACTAACAACCGAGTGATCAAACACCGCCGATCACTCGGTTCTCAGAGCTCCCTGGACAAGGAGCTAGTGACTTTCAGTCACTGGCTCTCTGCCCTTTCCCCCGTGCTCACTGGAGTGCTGGGCTGTGGAGTGGCAGCTCAGGCTCTCAGCAGGTCGCAGGGAGGCTGAGTCAGCTGCCGATCCAGGAATGTGGGTGGATCCCGACCATATGTTTGCAATCTTTCCCGAGCATGGACCAGCTCTGTGACATCAGCCGAAGGTGGGTTTCAGCCAACTGTCTGCTGAAAATGGGACACTCCTGTGATCCATAGGAGAAGTACAGCAAAACAAGCTTTGGCTGTACTTCTTCTTTAAAGTTTATCTAAAGCCAAAACTTTTTGGATACAGTGGGAAATACTGGGAGGTACTTACTGCCGTCTGTGACCCAACTGAGATTCACTGCCTCTACTTGTCTACTGTGATCTGGATAGAAAATCCAAAATTTTACATATTTTACTGAAAGAGGAATAGAGGAAAAATCTTCTAATGAGGACACCCGTTGCGATGACAACTGTCAAAGAAAGTATTTTTTCTTACTCAGGATAGATTTTTCTCTACCTTCTGGTTATGACTTTGAGGCAGAAAATGAAGAGATATCTCCCAAGTTGAGCGCAGACAGCAAAAAAACAAAAACAAAAAAAAAACAAAGGGAGTAAAAAAACAGTTGTGACTAGATATATTTTTTAATCAGTGAGCTATATTTTGCACCTGGAAGCACAGTTCATATTGGAAGTTTCAACTGGCATCTTCCATATACCACACATATACTTGAATTGCCAATGCTTCTCTAATTAAACGGCTTGAAAAAAAAAAGGAATGCATTACTCTCTTGCACTACAGTGTATGGAGCAGATATGGCACAGTGGGTTTCATTTACGAAAGTCAAATCCACTTTTTCACTACAAATGCACTGCAAGTGCACTTAAAGGGGTTGTAAAGGTTTGTTTTTTATTTTCTAAATAGGTTCCTTTAAGCTAGTGCATTGTTGGTTCACTTACCTTTTCCTTCGATTTCCCTTCTGAATGTTTTTTTTCTTTGTCTGAACTTTTCACTTCCTGTTTCTCCTCAGTAAGCTTTCCCCCATCATCCGAGCATCCGAGCCTTTCTGGCTGGGGGTTAGTCAGTCAGAACAGCTTACTGAGGAGGAACAGGAAGAGAGAAATTCAGACAAAGAAAACAAAGAAAAAAAATCATTTAGAAAGGAAATCGAAGGAAAAGGTAAGTGGACCAACAATGCACTAGCTTAAAGGAACCTATTTAGAAAATAAAAAAACAAACTTTTACAACCCCTTTAAAAGGGCACTGAAAGTGCCCTTTCAAGTACAGTCGCTGTAGATCTAAGAGGGACATGCAAGGAAAATAAAAAATAGCATTTTAGCTTGCACATGATTGCATGATAAAATCAGCAGAGCTTCCCCTCATTTCAGATCTTCCCCTCAGATCTACGACTGCACTTCCAAGTGCACATGCAGTGCACTTGTAGTGCAAAGTGGAGTTGCCTTTCATAAATAACCCCCAGTGTGCCTTATTTTCTTACAATGCAAACTTCTATTTTAACCATTATTATTTCACAGATAATTGATTTGTGCTTTAGTCTCTTTACTTTTTGGATTAGTAAAATGTCAAAACCATGTATGAATGTATGCATTTGAATGCTGCTTGTACTCCATTTTAGTAAGTGACTAATGTTCGTAAACAACATCTGGCATGTCTAGCAGGCACCTGTAGTCTCCTGCAAATAGAGTTAGCAGTCCTCAAGAGCACTATGGGAGCTTTACATCTGTGGCACTCTATGGCTGTCTTAATCTAGAAAGTTGGCACTTTGGCTCACTCCTCCTTCCCACAAATTCCACCAAGGATGCATCTGAGATTGTCATCTCTTATTAGAAAAAAAATGCCAGCCCTGAAATTACATTCCTGTTATTAACATTGGCAACACTTGCCATTTTGTTTCCTGGGCAGGCAGGTAAAATACTGGCCAGGTGACAACACTAGTCACATCTCATATTGAGTGGCTATTGGCAAGGTGGAGGCAGAAAGGGGAAGGGAAAAGCACCAAGTTTCTAGATAATATTAATATTCCCAAATTTGGTGGTTCTTGATTATAATTCTCCCACAGTACTCAGGAACATGGCTGAAACTAACATAAGTAGTGTGCAATAAATAATAACTAGTGACAATTAACATCCAAAAGCTATGATAGTCTAGAGCAGTGGTTCTCAACCTTTCTAGTGCCGTGACCCCTTGAGAACATTTCCCAGTTGTGGGGACCCCAAACAGTAAAATTATTTTCGTAGCGTGGGTTGTCAGCACCCAAGGCAAGACAAGTAATTTGCGCCCCTAACCCACGGACATTTAGCGCTCCCTGAGTCCCTTCCACTCGTACAGTATTAAAACCCCTTATAGTACATGTTAGGACGTACCTCTCTCTCTTTGTCCTCCTTTCTTTCCCTTTTATCTCTCTATCCTAATTTCTTGTTTTTTTCCCCATCCCTCTCTCTAGCCGTCTTTCTTGTTCTTTCTCTCCCATTTTCTGTTTTCCTCCACCTCTTTTCTGCTCCCTTCCATGTATTCTCTATTTTTATTCCTTCTTTTACTCCTTGGTGGGGGGAGGGGGGGTGGGATCAGTGGCAGTGCTGGGGGGAGTTCTTATCAGCCAACTTAGGTGCTCTTGATCAAGGTCATCTGCTGATCTGAGAACTGTAGTGGGCACTTTTAATGGCAACTCTAATCACAGGTAGTGTTACTCACTGTGTCTCCCTGGCTTCACTGTATCTCCGACTTTGTGGTGTCTCGTAGCAGTGACACTTATGCCGAAATCAGGAGATAGAGTCTCCTCCAGCCCCTCCCACTTCACATTCCTCACCAGTCAGCTGATCTCTAGTCTCTGCCCCCCACCCATGCCATGAAATGAATGGACAGCTGCGAAGAGGCTGAGTGGGTGGCCATAGGCTCTAGGGACAGCTCTGCTGGGCAGCCACGAAAAGGCTGGGAGAGCGGTGCAGGCTTCAGAAACAGCCCAGGATTTGGGGACCCCTGGCAAATCATCATTTGACCCCCGAGGGGGTCCCGACCCCAGGTTGAGAACCACTGGTCTAGAGTCTAGAATGTCGGGAAATAACGGCCGACATTCTGCCCGTGTGTATGTTGGTCTGTCCAGCAGAAGCCGGATTCTGTCTGACGTGCATGCTGGAAAACCAGTAGCTAAGGACTCCTGATCAGAGCTCTCAACCAATGGCAGAGAGCGCTGATCGGAGTGTTCTGGCAGGGGCGCTGTCCCCCTGTCAGAACACAACAGCTCAGTGGGTAAGACCGGTGGAGCTTGTATACCTGGTATACACTAAACTGTAGTGTATATAAGGCTTAAGTGACAGAAATGTTAGGCATGCTGGAAAGTTTCTGTTTGTTAAGGATCCACTTGTTCAATAAAATAACAATCCACTCATTAGATGGGCATTCTTTTCTGAAGAAAAAAAACAAACATTGTTTGAATCAAAAGAGATAAACTGCAATTGTTGAAACTGCTCAGCAGTCATTTCAAGGAAGGGGAGTTTTTCATTACCAACATAGGATCCAACCAGGGTGTTTCTTTTTAATTAAGTAAAAGATGGGTTTTGCTTGTTAGAAGGTTGAAAAGTTTCAGTGATGAAATGTTAAAACTACAACGGTTTGCTCATTTAATCGTTCAGCTAATAAACGGGCAATGGCATAGCTGCATAGCTTTTCATTTTTCTATCACAGGGTGTGCAAAGAGCTCACATATAAACAAAAAGCTCTGGGGTTTCAGAAATGATTTGTTTTAATAAAAAAAACATCACAGTGGGAGATGCAAACATATGTTTTAATAATTTTCGACTTCTGCATTAAAATCTCCATGTAAAGGCAAGGGAGATTACAAAGGAAATTGTAACAAAAAAATTAAATATGATATAATAAACCCATGTTATTGAGATAAAGCCAAAACACATAGATTTCAGAAAGAGACAGAGAGAGAGAGAAAAAGTGAGAGCAAAAAAATAAAAAAAAATTAAAATTAAATTTAAAGGGGGAGAGGAGGGTGAAACATCACCCCATGGGAAATAACATGTAGGAAGTAAATGCAGCTTTGAAGGACTCAAAATATAGCAGTGTACTGTACAAAGATAAGTTCCATGATGCGGCCATGAGTGGGATGGGAGGGCTTCTCATGACACAAGTCTTGTGCTAATGTATGTACCCTCCTATGTGTCCCACGCAAGGCCTAGCCAGCCTTACTTTCGCCTACCTATTTGGGCCATGAGTTGGGCATTTGCTGCAGCCTTTGCCCTCAGATTTCTAGCCTTTGCAATGTCGAAGAGAATGTTCATAAGGTTGGTTGGTACATCCAACGAGAGGGTGAATTTGGTCCGCCGGTCACTTTTTGCCTTGTTTTGGTAAACCTTGCCCTTCACCTGTGCTTGTGACAGATACCTGTATCGTGCAGCTGGAAATGTTCTTTTCTCTTTCTCATCTTCTTCCTCCTCTTCTTCTTGGGACAGAAGATTATCACTTGGTTCAAATTCATAACCCCTCTTACTTAGAACAGAGTTTTCTTCTAAGCTCCGTCTCTTGGCCTCCTCAAGTACTTCCTTCAGGCAGCTAAAAATTGACTCTGCTTTGTAAAAGTTGTAGTGAAGACTGGATCGGGCCATGCACACTATAAGTAGTAGCAGGAGAAGCCTAGTGTGAGGCATACTTCCACTCTGCGACTAGACATACATACGAAAACATATTAATAAAGTCAAATCTGTAGTAAATAAAAATGAACAAATCTCAAAACCTAAATATGCGTCAACTTCATCTTGCCAGATGTTACACTGGCCTTCCCTGCCCTGCTTTTTTGTTGGTCACAAAGCTTGGTGAGTGTCCTCTCTGACCAGTGAGGTACAGGAGAGGGCAGGTCAAAGCTCTGCTATCCAAGATGAATTCTGCATACGCACAAGAGAGCGGGGCACTCTAGATCAGTGTTTCCCAACTCCAGTCCTCAAGGCACACCAACAGGTCATGTTTTCAGGATTTCCCTCAGATGAAATGGCTGTGGTAATTACTAAGGCAGTGAAACTGATCAAATCACCTGTGCAAAATAATGGAAAGCCTGAAAACATGACCTGTTGGTGTGCCTTGAGGACTGGAGTTGGGAAACACTGCTCTAGATGGTGATAGTTATAAATAAGTACAGATACATTTTACCTTACTCAGGAAGCCAATTATAGCAGGTACAAAAGTTAATTGTCTGAATAACTTGGAACTCTCTGAAAATCTGAAATATTTTATCATTAACAGAGAAGTTATCGAGTGACAGCATATCCAGGTACCAGCATGTCCACAGAAGATTAATTGAACTATACCATTTTGAAGATATGGTCCTGTGTAGCAGTTGCACAAATGATAGGGATGCCTTAGTTTAGTACTACAAAATCAACAATCTATGGTTGGTTTGTTTGAAAGACTAAGCAATATTACTAATAGTAGTTACCTACAGTAAATTTACAGGGCAGGTGCTTCATACGTACCCAACATTTTCATAATTTTCATCAGAAAAAAATCATTGTGATCAACTTACAAGAGTCAGAACAATGAAAGACGATTGTTGTGCATTGCTGTGCTTAGCTTTTTTGCCCTTTACTTTACTAATTAAGGACTACGGTATTAAAGATAGTCATCTTTATTATCATGAACAGGCAAAAACTATGAACTTTTACAGTTTGTTGTTAAAGGTATGTGTAGCCGTCCAGTCATATGATTTAGTCTACATGGCGTTAACCAGCCAGTGCTAATTTATAGTTTTGTCTTGCTCAGTTGTCCCCTAAATCAGTGGTTCTCAACTCCTGCATTCAGGACCCACTAACAGACCAGGTTTGCAAGATAACTGAAATACATCACAGGTGATGTCATTTGCTGCTCAGTGATTGCAGTATTCTAGTCTGCATCTCCTCAAGGTAACACTTAAAATCTGGCCTGTTAGTGGATCCTGAGGACAGAAGTTGAGAACCACTGCCCTAAATGCAATCTGACTGTTAGTTCTCCTTTCTGTCATTAGGTGTCACTGGATCCTCTGGCACTAGTAGGAGGATTGACAGTAAAGCCCTGTACACACGGCCCAGAATCTAGTCAGGAAAAAAAACATTGTTTTTCCTGGCGAGATTCTTGGCAAGAATCTCTTGCCGGAGGAGTGTACAGACACTCCATTCAAAAGAACCGCCGTTCTTTTGAATGGCACGAACGCGGTGACGTCATCGACTGCGACGAGCATGCATTTTTCACATTCGATGCCGTCGCTGCCATCTTGCTACACCCTACCTATGCCTTGGAAGCTATGCGCATGCAAGTCATTTCGATCATGCGTGGGTTTCTACTGCGACAGGTAAGTATACAGACGCTCGGGTTTCTGGGCAGGAAAACACTGCCGTGAATCACAACAAGAAAATAGAGAGCAGGTTCTCTATTTTTGTCGTCGAGATTCTGGGAAGTTTTCTTGACGAGAAACCTCAAAGCCTCGTACACACGCACGGTTTACTCGGCAAGAAAGCTCTGCCAGCAGTTTTCTTACTGGTTCTTGCCGAGAAAACTGTGCGTGTGTACGAGGCTTTAGTTTGCATTATGAATATTTAAAAGTTAATGGCTTCCTCCTACATTAGAGTATATGCAGTGCTGGAGTTCTACTGTAACCTAGGACACCTGCAAGTTATACCATTTTCTCTCTGGACTATAAGTAATAAAGCTGTTCTCTGTTTTTATCTACAGGGACTGGTGCTCAACTATTCACAAACCCACAATTCCAGACATGGTCAGCTCTCTACATACCCCTTCACAGTAACATTTTCTTCCAGGGGGGAAGGGACTACAATGGCATACATTATATCTGCCTTTCTCAAAAACCTTACCCCAGAGGAACCTGTGAAATTAATTTCAGGTCTCAGGAAACCTCTGCAAAAAAATGAATGGATCTACTGCTCACAGTACATGAAGTATTATGATCAATAAACGGTAGATATAATAAATAAGAGAATAAAGAATGTGGCATACTTGGAGTACTTACATTCTAGGTAGATAATCTTTTAACATTCACCTCCTCAATTCACTAAAGTAGCAAATGAAACAAAGAAGTGTCCCATTACACTGGTGGTCAGTGGAGAAGGACCCCTTTATATTGATGGTTAGTGAAAGAACTGTCTCCAGACATTGGTGGTCAGTGGAGAATGGCGCTCCTAAGCTGGCCATACGCGTTAAGTTTTTCTATCATTCAGCCATACTGCCTGAATGAAACAAATTACTAAATGTATCCCTCCATACTAAACTGTGTGGTATGACCAATCTGTACGACTAGCAATTGTATGATGTATTCTGACAGCCAACACCTGTGACTGGAAGAATACCCGAACAGTTTCTTCACCTGAATGGGTGCATATGCTGTTCAGCTGAGAATTTCCTGCCCTTAGAGTAAGTCTATTGAAAAATATCATTTTACCAAACAGGGCCACCCACAGAATGAGTTTCAGCTGATTCAGCGAGAAATGGCCGAAATTCAATCTGTTTTTGACCACCTTTACATGTATGGTCAAATCACCTTACATTGGTGATTGGTGGAGGGAAGAATGTCCCTTTACCTTGGTGATCACTGGAAAGAATGAAACTGTTAGGCCTTGTACACACGGTCAGTCAAAACCGATGGAAACGGACTGAAGTTATCGGTCAGTTATCCTTCGGTCGAAAAATTTAGAACTTGCTTTAAGATTCAACCGATGGACGCCTAACCGATCAGTCAAAACCGACGGTTAGTATGCAAAAGCATCGGTTAAAAGCCCGCGCATGCTCAGAATCAAGTCAACGCATGCTTGGAAGCATTGAACTTCATTTTTCTCAGCACGTCGTTGTGTTTTACGTCACCGCGTTGGACTCGATCGGTTTTTTTAACTGATGGTGTGTAGGCACATCAGACCATCAGTCAGTTTCATCGGTTAACCGATGAAACGGTCCTTCAGTCCGTTCTCATCAGATGGCCTGATCGTGTGTACAGGGCTTTAAGCCCAGTACACAAGATCTGAATTTCCGATGGAAAAGGTCAGACGCACTTTTTCCATCGGAAATTCCAACCGTTGTGTATTCCCCATCGGACTTTTTTCCGTGGAATTCCGTCGGAGTTTGAAATAGAGAACATGTTCTCTTTTACGCCGATGGAATTCCGTCGGAATTCCGATGTGAGTTTGGCCGGGCTAAAACCTGATCGTGTGTACGGGCATAGGAAACCAAAAATTTCATTTGTGTCAGTTTTTACTCATTTGGGAGAAAAAAAGAGAGGCTCTACTAGTCTCTGGCCACTAGCTCTGCCCAGTGACTTTGGCCCTGGAATTGTGCAGGCACCATCAGGCAGGGAGTTACTCCACCACTTCTCATGGAAAACCTAGCAACCTTTGTGGAAACCTTGGTTAAGGACCCTGATTGAGGAACACAGGTTGGTATGCAAAGAATTTAAAGATTCCTTTTACTTGACTTTTCTTTCACAAGTACAAATCCATAGGACACTAATTCCTTTTGTGTTTTTGGTTTTGGGGTTTATTTTTGTTTGTTTTTTGGTTTATCTGCCATAAATCCTCACACTTCATAATCAAGGAAGTTTTTTTCCTAATGGTGTGAAAACAGCCCTTGTAATGCTGCCATGTATTATCAAGGTGTTGACCGAATACAAGTGTGTTAAGACCTCTATACTTTCTCCTTGTCGGAGCATGTATTCTACATTTAGGGAGCACAGGGCATCTCAGTTTAAACCTGTTCTTTTAAAGACAAATAACCCACTTGACCTGTGAGCAGAAGTTGTTGGAAACCTTGTCCAACATAAAAATAACATGTAGAAATTTCCGAGCAAACCTTTATGTGCAGAGGGTCATCAAGCCTCCTGGTCTGCTGCACATATAATGACAACAGACATTCAGCTATGTATGTGAGTGAGCATGTATCTGCAAATAACTAAAATGTTCTGCTTTTAGTTAAAAAAAAAAATAGGTACGGTAACCTCAGCTAAACAAAGTATATTCATGCTAATTGTCTTTGCTTTCCATTTAATTTATTTTTGTAATAATTATATTGCTCAAACCTTTATACTAAAATTAAAAAATCATTACATTTTAAAAGTGAATTCCCAAAAGTTGGGTAAGACATTAAAGTTATATAATGTGACATTATCTTTTAATTCTTTTTTGGTTGTACGGTACGATTTATAGAGATAGCAAAGTAGGCTTCAGAAAGTTGAATCTTATGAACTGTCACAGTAATCATATTTTTATACTATTACCTCTACAGGTATCTGATGTTTGGACTGATATGTGACCCTATGTTCATCATCATACATGGTACAGATAACACTCTAGATCTTATATCTTGCCCTGTACTGTAATGCATTTCCTCTTTTCCTGTAATCCATTCTGCAAAATGGCCCAATACGTATCAGTCACTTCCAAGTCACTTCCCAGGTCACTTCCAAGTCACTTCCCAGTCACTTCCAAGTCACTTCTAAGGCCCCGTACTCACGACCAAACATGTCTGCTGAAACTGGTCCGCAGACCAGTTTCAGCAGACATGTTTGGCCGTGTGTAGTCCCGAGCGGACCATTTTCGGGCGGATCGGACAGGTTTCCAGCGGACAATTGTTTCCTGGACTTGCTTTAAAACATTCCGCTGGAAACCTGTCCGCCCGGACATGTATGGTCGTCTGTACAGACCTACCGTACATGTCCGGCCGCCCGCCATCCCTCGCATGCGTCGAATGACTTCGACGCATGCGTGGAAGCATTTTAAAGGCAGGCCGCCCACGTCGCCGCGTCATTGTCGCGGCGACACCGCGTCATTGTCGCGGCGACACCGCGTCATCGACGCGGCGACACTGCGGACACGCCCCACGTATTGTTTACGCGCGGACCTCTGTTCGATGGTGTGTACAGCCATCGAACAGAAGTCCCCGGGCAGTCCCCGGGCAGACATGTCCGATGAAAACGGTCCGCGGACCGGTTTCATCGGACATGTCTGCTCGTGAGTACAAGGCCTTAGTCACTTCCAGGTCACGTCCCAAGTCACTTCTAAGTCACTTTCCAAGTGTTCTAATCAGGTGTTTCCCCTTTCTGCACTAAACACAGCTGAAGTATGGACAAATTGGAAGTGGGGAATTGTGGGGTCGATTTACCGAAAGCAAACAGACAGTGCAGTTGCTCCAGAGCTTAGTAAATGAGGTAAAGCTTCACTTTGTAAAGAATACCCAATCCCATGCAAAGAAAATTAAAAAAAATGCATTTTTGCTAGCACGTACTAGCATTTACTAAGCTCTGGAGCAACTGCTCTTGCACAGTCTATTTGCCTTTAGTAAATCAACCCCTTATTCTCTCCTTGATCTGGGCTTTCTGCTGAGCACCAGGGTTAGATAATTTCACATCAACATGCACAGATGCATACTGATGTGAAGTTTAGGGTAAGGAGGGAAGGTTAACTTTAATAAAGTGGCAACATCTTGTAAGACTTTTTGATTCATAAGTGTCCACATAAATACAACCTCTGTTCTTATCTTACCGGTTTCTCTATTAACTTTATGTTCTCTAAAATGTGAACTATAATTAACATAATTAAGTGTTAAAGTCCCGTACACACGGGCCAAATGGCGGGGGACAACGGCCGGTTAGAAAAAAAAACAGTCAGACATTAGGCCTGTGAGTATGCCAGGCCTATCTGACAGAAGCTGACTGTTTGCCCGGCTTCTGTTGGACATGCATGCTGGAAAACCAGCTGCCGACCAACTCCCAATTAGTGTTTTCAGCCAATGGCAGAGAGCGCTGATCAGAGTGTTCTGGCAGGGGGGCCTAACCCTGTCAGAACACAACAGCTCAGTGGGGGAGATCCTGTACTAACGTTGCATGGTTCTGACCGAAGCTGTCAGTTTGTTTTCTTGCAACCCGCCGGGTTGCACGAAAAAAAACCTGTTATGCAGCGTACACACAATCGGACATTCCGACAACAAAATCGTGGATTTTTTTCCGATGGAATGGTGGCTCAAACTAGTCTTGCATACTCAAGACTTACTCACGGTCATGGTCACTCACGGTCACACAAATGTTGTCGGAAATTCTGAATGTCAAGAACACAGTCACGTACAACACTCTGACGACCTGAGAAAAATTAAGTTGAATGATTCCGAGCATGCATTGAATTGATTCCGAGCATGCGTAGGATTTTTGTGTGTCTGAATTGGCTACAGACGATTGGAATTTCTGACAAGAACTTTTGTTGTCGGAAAAATTAAGAACCAGCTCTCAAACATTTGTTGTCGGAAATTCCGACAGGAAATGTCCGATGGAGCATACACACGGTCGGAATATCCGATCAAAAGCTCACATCGAACATTTGTTGTCGGAAATTCCGATCGTGTGTACGCGTCATTAGCGTATACTTGGCTATAGGTTCACTAAAGTTTGAAATGTAATTAACATATTATAATTTAGTGTATTGCCTTTATTTCAAACATTTTAAAGTGGAGGTTCACCGAAAAAGTTAATTTTTAACATTAGATTGATGCTCGTTTTGTCAAGGGGAATCAGATGTTTTTTTTTTAAATCAAAGCAGTACTTACCGTTTTAGAGATAGATCTTCTCCGCCGCTTCCGGGTATGGGCTGCGGGACTGGGCGTTCCTATTTGATTGACAGGCTTCCGACAGGCTTCCGACGGTCGCATACATCGCGTCACGATTTTCCGAAAGTAGCTGAACGTCGGTGCGCCGGCGCCGTATAGAGCCGCACCGACGTCCGGCTTCTTTCGGCTACTCGTGACGCGATGTATACGACCGTCGGAAGCCTGTCGGAAGCCTGTCAATCAAATAGGAACGCCCAGTCCCGAAGACCATACCCGGAAGCGGCGGAGAAGATCTATCTCTAAAACGGTAAGTACTGCTTCGATTTTAAAAAAAAACACCCGATTCCCCTTGACAAAATGAGCATCAATCTAATGTTAAATTTTTTTTTTCGGGTGAACTCCCGCTTTAAGTACTGGTAAACTACTTACTGTCTTTTTTGCTTAGCTTATAAAAATAATACAATATACAATCTGTGGATAACTGATATGTACAATAAGTATTTTCCTGTAGATATGCCAATCTGTGTATGTTTGAGTATGTCTGCAATACTTTCACACTTTTATAGCTATACAATCAAATAGATCAAATAACTTTACAGATTTCACTTTCTAAACAGATGTAAATCAGCAAGACTGCATGACATCCTTATTAACAGTAGGTGATTTCACGGTTTTGAAATTTTAAACAACACTTATTTTTTTTAAATTGCATGCTGCCTATTTTTAAGTATTATAAATTCTTACGTCTGCTTTTAGAGTTTAAAACTCCAGAAGAAGCTACATATCAACTTTTGACTATAATTAGACTGTAGTCTAATTATTTAAAAGTTTAGCTTTCTAATTAAAGTATTAAACCCAAAAGCAAAAGTTTATTATATTGCAGCTTACCAATTTTTAGATGTGAGGGCTGCATTTGTTTTTCTTTTTGCTTTATTTCTTCAATTTTCATCTGGTGATCCCGCCAGCGAGTGTTTTGTTTTTCAAAAGCTCCAGCAGAATGTATCAGTTTACATGGATGAGACAAACAATTTAACACTGAGAGGGGTGATTAAAATGATCAGCTTTTATTTATTAATTTAAAACCTTTATCCCAAAATGAAAAAAAAAAAAAATGTTTGCTGTTACTGATTATAAAGTGTAAGCTTTATAATTGTTTGTTTAAATCTGCTAATACATTTAACACTCCCATCCCCCAGATCACAATGCTGCTGTCTGATGTTCATTCATCCAGAATTGTGTCTCACTTATACAAGGGATGTGTTACTGGTCAGATCACATAGTTACAGTGCATAGTTACTTGACGTGATTGTAGCCGTATTAGTGCAATTGTGACAAAGAAAATTGAGTAATGTCCGTGATATTTTTTTGACTTGCACTAAGGCTGCATTCACACCTGAGCATTTTGTAGCCTGAAGCCTGAAGCTTTAAAACGCTAGAGGGGAAAAAATACATTATTCTCAATGGAGATGGTTCACATCTCCACTCCAAAACGGCTGAAGCCGAACGCCTGAAGCTCAAACAAGTTCTGGACCCGAATCGCGCGAAACGGGCTGATTTGGGCATTTTTGAACGTTTGTATTCCCATAGAAACTAATGGAAACGCTCGATTCAAGCGTCTAGCGCGACAACAAGCGTTTCTACGGGTGTTTTGTCGCTTTAATCTGTTCTGTGAACATAGCAACAAGTGATGAAAGAGATGATCATTTTTCCTATTGGCTAAAATAAAAAACGACGACGTTCAAAAACGTCGAACAACGCTGTATGCAAAAACGCGCGAATACGTGTGAATGCGGCCTAACATACAATTTTTCAGGACAAGCTTTCGGGGTATGTCCCCTTCTTCAAGGTCCAAGCAGTACTCAACTACTGCTTGGACCTTGAAGAAGGGGACATACCCCGAAAGCTTGTCCTGAAAAATTGTATGTTAGTGCAAATAAAAAAAGTATCACGGACAGTATTCAATATTCTCAGTGCATAGTTACATAGTTAGTCTGGTTGAAAAAAAACACAAGTCCATCTAGTTCAACCTTTAAAGGGGGGGGGGGGAAATATACAAAATATACAATCCTATATACACAATTCTATACCCACAGTTGATCCAGAGGAAGGCAAAAATCCTGCAAAGCATGATCCAATCGGATATTCCCTGGATCAACTTTACCTATTAGTATCTGGTTATATTACGTGTATCTATGAAAGAAACCAGGCTTTTTTTTAAAGCAATTTACTGAGCTGGACAGAACCAGCTCTTGAGTGAGTCTATTGCACATTTTCACAGCTCTTACTGTGAGGAAGTCTTTTTGTATTTGGAGATTAAATATCTTTTTCCTTTCAGACATAACGAGTGCCCCCTTGTCCTCTGTGATGACCTTAAAGTGGATAACTCAATGCCAAGTTCGCTATATAGATCCCTTATATATTTATACATGTTGATCATATCCCCCCTTAATCTCCTCTTAAAAGAGAGAATAAATTTAGTTCCTCTAATCTTTTCTCATAGCTGAGCTCCTCCATGTCTCTTATCAGTTTGGTTGCCCTTCTCTGCACTTTCTCCAGTTCCCTGATATCCTTTTTGTGAACTGGTGCCCAAAACTGAACTGCATATTCCAGGTGAGGTTTATCACCAGGTAAAAACAGAGGAAAAAAGTCTGAGGCCCCGTACACACGACCAGTTTCCTCGGCAGAATTCAGCTTCCGACCGAGTTTCTGGCTGAATTCTGCCGAGGAAACTGGTCGTGTGTACACTTTCGGCCGAGGAAGCCGACGAGGACCTCGGCGAGGAAATAGAGAACATGTTCTCTATTTCCTCATTGTTCTATGGGAGCTCTCGGCCCGCCGAGGTCCTCGGCGGCTTCAGGGCTGAACTGGTCGAGGAACTCGATGTGTTTGGCACGTCGAGTTCCTCGGCCGTGTGTACGGGGCCTAAAGCTTCGTACACACGACCGGTTTTCCCGGCAGGAAAACTGCCAGGAGAAAATTTGGCCGGGAATCCTAGCCATGTGTATGCTCCCTAGCATGCTCCCTGGTCTCTATTTTCCCGTCGGGATTCCCGGCAAAGTGTTTTTCCTGCCGAGAAAACCCATCGTCTGTATGCTTACCTGTCCCAGGTAAACCCACGCATGCTCGATAAGAGTTCGGTAGCATACAAGTTTAGTGTGGGGTGTAACAAGATTGTGGCGATGGCATCCAAAGTTGACGATCGCCGGCTCGTCGTAGTCGATGACGTCACCGTGTTCTTGCCATTCAAAAGAATGGCGGTTCTTTTGAATGGCTGTCTGTATGCACGGCTTTGCAAGACATGCTTGATAGGAATCCCTTCAAGAAAACCGACATTTTTTTCCTGAAGGGATTCCCGGATGTGTGTACAGGGCCATAGAAAAAAAAAACTACTATCTAATGATTGGTAAGCTCCAATATATTACATTTTTGGTTTTAGGCTTAATACCACTTTAAGAGAATACTGATCACAGCAAATTTAGTCCCCAAAAAATAAAAAAATACAACACTAACCTAAGGGGCATATTTTTTAAAGTAGTGAATATGATAATTACCACTCATTCATTGCAGGTAAATCTTCCTTGTGCATTTGTTGTGAATGGCACAGATTGATTCACCTGCTGTGAATGTTCCTTGAATGTCACATTCACTGCTTTTTAAATATAACCAGTTACAGAAAGTAATAAAGAACACATTGTATAAATTCTGTGTAGAATCCAATATCTACACTATCTTGCAACTGAAAATGTATGGATAAAAGACAATTGTAAAAGATGAGTGATGACCACAGGAGACACCAGCTGGGCAAGTTGGTTGTTAGGGCATTTATTTTGTTCTTTGCCGATTATGGCTGGTTTCACATGAGTGGTCTGATCACGTCTGCCTGTGAGTTTTTTGGGTGGACCTGATTGGACCAGTCATTGTTCTTTATGGAGCGGTGGATTTCAGCAGACATGTGTCCGCAGACACCCACAGCATCCGATCTGATCCTGTTCGCCAAAAACAGATGGATGGGGGATTCCCCATCTGTAATGTGGATCAGATGACAGTTAGACAGAGATAGACAGGTGGTCCGTTTCCATCCGAATGCCCTATAGAGAACAGTGGGGCTGTGTCGGGGTCCGCTCTGTATACAGACCTGTCATCAGACCTGTCATCCGCCTGCTCATTGGGGATCAGCGGAAAGATCCCCTGCTGAGCAGGCAAATGTGCATTATGGAGTCCGCCCATGTGAAACCAGCCTTAGTCTAGATCAGCAAGTACTACATTTACAGTTCAATGGAAGGATCATATTAACATGCACTATACAGTGGATATGCGTGTACAATGAAAAAATGATTGTAAGAGAATCAGAAATTGATCAGACAAAGGGTAACTGTAACTTGAAGTTTACTAAATAGGTGCAGAGTAGGATTAACAATGCAAACAGCGTTACAATGGCAAACAGGATACATACAGTGCAAAACAGAGATTAGCAGATTATAAAGCTGTGCAAACAGAAGTTCCTCATTGCAATGTCTCTGCAGCTCAATCAGGGTAAAAGGTGGAAGCACAGCACGGCACAGTCTCAGTAAAGCTCTATATTAATAGAGAATAGAGAAAAATCACTACTACAATAAACATTACTTATCCTCATAGTGTTCCTCCCAGGGAAGTCCTGGCTAGGTCTGGTAACACAGGTGAACAACTGAAGGGATTTCAGGGCTGCTAACAAAGGTGAACAACTGGAACAATTTACGGTTTGGTAACACAGGGGAGTGGCTGAAGACACAGGGCCACCCTGCTTGAAGGCAGTACTTTGGTAGGAACTCTCAGGCTGGGTCTTCCATGTAAATTGCAAGCCTTTGGGCTCCTGCATGGCTTCCCACATGCCAGGACTAAAGCCCCATACACACTATCAGTTTTCCTGCAGGTTTTTCTTTTCGGGTTTACCAAAACCATGTAGTGGAAGGGCCTGCCCCGATTGCATACAAATTGAAATTCTTAAGGTTTGACCTCATATTAGATGGTTTTGGTAAACCTGAAAAGAAAAACCTGCAGGAAAACTGATAGTGTGTATGGGGCTTAACAGTGGAGAACCATACATTGAGCTACAGATCACGATCACATGCCCGGTCATCTCTGTCTTATCAAATGTAGCCCCTGAGTTACTGAGGGTGGAAAACAGGGAAGATATACCGTCTTTATCAAGGTATAACATGCACCTTAATTTTAGGAGGAAAGTTTCAGGAAAAGGCTTACATTTTAAATAAAGAACTTTGAAGTAAAATAAGGGTCATCAGTACCCATCAAAGCAGCCTCACCAGTGCCAGATTACATAGAGCCGGAATCTCCTGTGTACTCGGTGCTCGCACTCACTCACAGTCCCACATCCTTGCCCGGCTCTTATTATAGGGTCTGCGGACTCCAGGTGTGTGACTTGCCAGAGCAGCGTGACATCACTCCCTCGCTTGCGTGTGGGAGGTGCTGGTCACAGCACAGGGCTCTGAAGAAACGTCATGGATGGCCATTCCTTCAAAACGCACACGCAGATGATGTCATTGGCTGTATATGTAGTACATATCTCCTGAACCGTTTAGGAGATATTTACAGTACCTATAGGTAAGCCTTATTATAGGCTTACCTATAGGTACAAACAATTGATTGAAGTTTTACTTTTACTTTAAGGTAAAAACCATGTGGTCACCTACCCCTCATCCCCACCATGAGCTACCTGAGCCTAATCTCGATTCAGCACTGTCCCCAAGAGCAGAAGCTCTCTCCTCTCTCTCTCCTTCCTCACTGGACATGGAGGCAGTAGCAAGAGTCATTGGCTCCTGCTGCTGTCAATCAAATCTTGTGGGAAGAGACCAGGGGGAGGGCGGGGCCAAGCCACGCTGTGTGTGTGTCAATGGACACACAGAGCCTGGTTTAGGATCAAGCTCACATGCGTGCCCCCATAGCAAGTGGCTTGCTTTGGGGCATTCGGAAAGGGTAAGGAGTCAGTAGTGCCGGCAGGGGACCCAAGAAGAGGAGAATTGCACAGAGCAGATAAGTATGACATGTTTGTTATTTTAATAAAAAAATACCTTGGTAATCACTTTAAGCTCAGTGGTGTTATTGTTCGCTTCTGCCTGCTGTTGGGGATTGGGGCCCCGGCAATAGTGTAAGAGGATAATAAGGTAATTTAGTAGGTAGTAGGGGAAGAAACTGGTGGTGTGTGTGTGTTGGGGGGGTGTATCTGTCTGTTTCAGCACACATTACACAGGCATGGTCCACTGTTGTCACCATTACAAACCCCACAACATATGTTTCCATATGCTGTATATTGTATGCTGCAGCTTTAGTCGCTAGCAGTAGTCATTGTGTTCTACCGATATGGAAGGCTCCCCACACCTCCCCACCGACAAACACAAAAGCGCTGCCTGCACCGACTGTGTTAATAAGGAAATCAAGACCGATGGTTGCAGGAAGGAAAATTGAATCATCTATGGATTGCCTTACAGTCTTAGTAGCTTGGCAGACAGGGGGGGATTTACTAATACCTTCTGCACACAGCTTCTAACTTTAGCTTCAGAAATTAAGCTTTGACATTAAGGCTGGGTTCACACTGATATGACACAACAGTCATACTACTTTGGATCCAACTTTACCCTGCCACTTGAAGTCCGACATGCATCCGACTTCAATGAATAGGGATCCCTGACAATACCAGGCACTGTCTGGTATGAATCTTGAGGGGGAACTCCACACCAATTTTTTTTAAAACTGACATTGGTTGCCTTTAAAAGAGCATACCAGGTCTGGTATGAAGTTTAAGTCGAACCCCTACGCTGGAAAAACGGCGTGGGGGTCCACCCACAATCCATACCAGACCCTTATCCAAGCATGCAGCCCGGCCAGTCAGGAAAGGGGATGGGGACAAGCGAGCTCCCCCTCCTGAACCATACCAGGCCACATGGCCTCAACATAGGGGGGTGGGTGCTTCGGGGGGGGCTGCACCCCCAAAACCAAAGCACCATGTCCCCATGTTGATGGGACAAGGGCCTCTTCCCGACAACTGGGTGATGTCATCCGGTGACCCGGCCCCTTTCACCTCACCTTTATGCTACTGGCTGGTGACATCATAAGGGGCGGGGTCACCGGATGACATCACCGGATGACCACGCCCCATGCCAATATAAGTTGTTGCACACCACGCACACGGCATTACAGCGGGAGAGAGCGTTGCATCAACATTGGAAGAAGAGCAGAGGGAAGAAGACGATGGAGAAGACCAGGCAAGAGCTAACAAAAGTGGGGGCAAAAGAGCAGAAGATAGCGGAGGAGCCCAGTAGAAGACACCAGACAGCGGAAGAAGAACCGGAGAGCGTGGAGAAGAGGCCGGAGAGAGCGAAGAAGTCGGAAGAAACCCCCGGAGCTGCCTAATAAATGTATTTAAAAACCTGTGTAATGTGTTTTATTTTTGACAATTTTTTCCAGGTGAATGGGTAGGGGAAGAGAATTCCACATCCTTACCGCTCTTGCAGTAAAGAACCTTCTACGCAGTTTAAGGGTAAACCACTTTTCTTCTATTTTTAGTGAATGGCCGCGTGTCTTAATAAATTCCCTGGTGCTGAAAAAGTTTTATCCCAATTGTGGGTTTACCAGTACGGTATTTGTACATTGAAATCATATCCCCTCTCAAGCGTCTCTTATCCAGAGAGAAAAAGTTCAGTGCCTGTAACCTTTCCTCATAACTAATGTCTCTCCAGTTCCAGCACATCCTTCCTGAGGACTGGTGCCCAGAACTGGACAGCATACTACAGGTGCGGCCAGACCAGAGTCTTGTAGAGTGAGAGAATTATTGCTTTATCTCTGGAGTTAATCCTCTTTTTAATGCATGCCAAAATTCTGTTTACTTTGCTTGCAGCAGCTTGGCATTGCATGCCATTGCTGAGCCTATCATCTACTAGGACCCCCAGGTCCTTTTTCTATCCACGTACTCACCCTATGGTCTATGCCAATGGACCTTACTTTGTACAGTAAACGTTTATGGGGAACTATATCAAATGCTTTTGCAAAATCCAGATACACCACGTCTACGGGCCTTCCTTTATCTAGATCAGGGGTCCTCAAACTTTTTAAACAGGGGGCCGGTTCAATATCCCTCAGACCGTTAGAGGGCCGGACTATAAAAAAAATATATGAACAATTTCCTATGCACACTGCACATATGTTATTTTGAGCCCACCCTCACCTTCATTTCAAGCCATCAATGCAAGCCCACCCTCACCACCATTTCAAATTCAAGCCATCATTTCAAGCCCCCCCCTCGCCATTGCAAGCCCCTCACGATCATTGCAACCCTCCCCCTTCATCATTATAAGCCCCTCATTGCAAGCCCCCCCTCACAATCATTAATTGCAAACCGATCATGATCATTGCAAGTCCCCCCCACCTCACCATCATCATCAGCCCCTCATTGCAAGCCCCCCCACCATCATCATCATCATTTCATCATCATCAGCCCCCCCCATCATCATTTCATCATCATCAGGCCCCCCCCACCATCATCATCATCAGCCCCCCCCACATCATCATTTCATCATCATCAGCCCCCCCCCCTACCACCATCATCATCATCATTTCATCATTATCAGCCCCCCCCCCCTCACCATCGTAAGCCCCTCACAGCCTTTCTCCTTACTGTGCCAAACTGCTGTCACGATCCCGCTGTGTCACGGTGCTCACAGTGTTGGTAACAGTTCTGGTGCGCTGTGATAAATGTCCCGCCCTCCTCCTCCTAGAGCCAGTGTGATAGACAGAACACTGGCTCTATCACACAAGCTGGTCTAGGAGGAGGAGGACAGGACATTTATCACAGCGCCCGATCTGCCAACACTTTGATCTCCGTGACACAGCGGGACCGCTGTGTTACAACCTGCCATGTAACCGGCGTTGCCTGTCAGGGTCGGGTGGGCCGGTTAAAAGTCCTCCGCGGGCCACATGTGGCCCACGGGCCGTAGTTTGAGGACCCCTGATCTAGATGGTAGCTCACCTACTCATAGAAGGTTAATAGATTGGTTTGGCAAGAACGATTCTTCATGAATCCATGCTGATTACTGCTAAACTCTTGAATATAGTCTCTTATCATGCACTCCAAGAGCTTGCATACAATTGATGTTAGGCTAACTGGTCTGTAACTCCCAGGGATGTATCTTGGCCCTTTTTAAAATATTGGTACTACATTGGCTTTTCTCCAAACAGCGGGTACCATTCCAGTCAGTGGACTGTTCGTAAAATTAGGAACAATGGTCTGGCAATTACATGACTGAGTTCCTTAAGTACCCTCGGATGCAAGCTATCCGGTCCTGGTGACTTATTAATGTTATGTTTTTCAAGTCTATTTCTAATTCTGTCCTCTGTTAGCCATGAGGGTGCTCCCTGTGATGTGTCATGAGGTTAAACATTGCAGTTTTGGTTACTGAAGCCCCCCGATTCCCTTGTGAAGACTAAGGAGAAGAAAAAAATTCAATACCTTTGCCATCTCTCTATCCTTAGTAACCAGATTCCCTTCATCATTCTTTATGGGGCCAATATGATCTAACCTCCCTTTCTTACTATTTATGTACCTGTTAGGCTGCGTACACACGGTCGGTCCAAACTGATGGAAACGGCCCGAAGTCCAGTTTCATCGGTCCAAACCGACCGTGTGTACGGCCCATCGGTCAAAAATGATAGAACTTACTTTAAAATCGAACCGATGGACGGCTGACCATCGGTCAAAACCGATGGTTAGTACACAAAAGCATCGATTCAAAACCCACGCATGCTCAGAAACAAGTCGACGCATGCTTGGAAGCATTGAACTTCGTTTTTTTCAGCACGTCGTGAGTTTTACGTCACCGCGTTCTGACCCGATCGGGTTTTGAACTGATGGTGTGTACGCACATCAGACCATCGGTCTGCTTCAGCGGTGAACCAATAAAAACGGTCCGTCGGAGGTTGTAAAGGTAAAAAAATGTTTTCCCTAAATAGCTTCCTTTACCCTAGTGCAGTCCTCCTTCACTTACCTCATCCTTCAATTTTGATTTTAACCTCCCTGGTGGTATGATTCTTTCTGGTTTTAGGTGCTGAAAGCGGTACAATTATTTTGCATGAAAATTTGGCGTTTTACATTGTAGGCCTGTAATTCTTAGGAATAACTCACTTAAATCTGTCCAAACAAGAGTCTAGTAGACATCTCGGGTATGATAAAGTTTGAAAAACAAAATCATAAATTAAAATATAATATATAACTATAAATAATTATAACAAATAATAATGTAATTATAATAAAAATTATTCAATAATGTAATCAAATCAAAAACACTGAAATTTGCTCAGTTGCAGAATTGTCACTGTCATTACTTTTATTTTTTTATGACGAATTTCCCCACAAATCGCTATCGCTCAATTCTGCAAGTGATTATAATTTATTATCGCTGTTTTCTAGCTGCTCTAAAATCACTTTTGACATAAAGGGACACTTTTTGGTTGCTATGGACAATCTACAGTTTGCAGGCAGAAAGAACAGCTTTTATTATATAAAAGTACATGCAGAACACTGGGCAGACCACTAGGGACAAGGGGGGTGTGTATTTTTTACATACAGTACTGTAATCTATAAGATTACAGTATACTGTATGTAATGTGTTTATTTACTTTTTTGTATTTGGCACCGTTCAAATCTTGTTGCTGGTTTAACACAAGGCATTACCTCTATACAGGCATATTCACCTATTAGTAAATCCTGTTAACCGGCACTGTTAAAGTGACAAACTCTGTTTAAAAAAAAAAATCTATTCTAAACAAGTATATACTCTAATAAACTTATATATATATATATATATATATATATATATATATATATATATATATATATATATATATATATTTATATATATATATACAACGTCCTGTTAGAGGGTGGCTACATTCATTCTCCATGGTCCCATTGTATATAAGAACTTAGCCATTCTCTCTTGCTTGCTCCCAAGTTGGACTAGGGTCTATGGGCTATGGTATTTGTGTGCATAGAGCAGTGCACATGACCGCAACTAGTGTTCATGGTCCATTTCGTGGGGAGGGGGGGGAGGGAGAGGTTCCGTAGATTGTAGATGTTGTTACAAGGAGGCAGAAAAACATGGTAAGAAATTATTTCATGAAAAATAGATTACAGGACTATTAAGTCATAGATGTGTATGGATGATTTTTGAAGAATATGGATGTAATTTAGTGTCATTATGTCAAAGCTTGTATGCATAATTTGACAGCGGTATTCCTAAGAGTTTTTTTAACCACTTACTGACTACGCTATAGCAAAATGACGGCTACAGCACGGTCACCCAGTTCTGAGAGGGCATCAGAAGACGTCATCCTGTGATTGCGCCCACTGCAGCGTGGGTGGCATGCTTGGTGATTGTTGTGTCCTCCAGACACAGCTGATCACAGATCAGGGTAAAGAGCCAATCAGCAGCTATTTTCGACGTGATCAGTTGTGTCCAATCACAGCTGATCACAATGTAAACACACTTTCCAGTTATTGGCATTGCTTTCCTCGTGCTGTCACAGCGGTGCCAGGCTGCCCAGCTAATGTGTTCCGTACACCTTGTAATTAACTTCCCTGATGTCATTATTTAAAGAAAATGTGTCTCAGGTCGGCTTCGAATTGTCTGGCTATATTCTGTATGAGAAACTCCAGAGTGGGTGAAAAGGGGGTGGAGCCCCCATTGTTCCTTGATTAAGGATTTAGCTTGTAAAACTGTATTTATAACCAGCAGCAAGCTGCCAATAAATCAGTATTGGTTCCAGCATTCAGTCTTGACTCATGTGTGGGGGATCCTGTGATGTTCTTGTATGGAGAGGAGGGAATGCTTGACGGGGATATCATACCGATACCGTCACAACATCTGCCCTGATAATCAGTGCAGCCCCAACAGTGTCTTTCAGTGCTGCCTATCAATGCTGAAAATCAGTGCCAATCAGTGCACATCAGTGATGCCAATCAGTGCTGCAAATCAGTGTCAATCAGTGCCATCCATCAATGACCATCAGTGCTGCCTAGCAGTGCAGATGGGGCGTACACACGGTCGGAATTTCCAATGGAAAAAGTCAGTTGGACTTTTTCCATCGAGAAATTTTGATCGTGTGTATGGGGCATTATAGTGTGCCTCTTTGTTGGCTTTTGTGTACTACCAATCTGTGCAATTCAGAATCATTTTTAATATATGTCATTTTAAAGTGCAAAGCATGGACTGGATCGTTAAATGCTCAAAAATACTGAATTTTGCTCAGAACACATTTTTTATTTGTTAAATAAATTATTTTTTGCTACAACCATGTAACCATGGACTTCTGTTGGGTTTAACACAGTGGCTTGTTTAGGATTTGCCCACTTATTAGACATTTTTTGGTAAGTTTTCTGGAACTGCCCACTTACAATCTTATTGTATATGTCCAGCAAAACAATCATATCTGGGACTTTTCTGCTTTTTATCTCCTTTTTAATTCCAAGTTTTTCCATTGCATCAGATTTAATGACCTGAGACCCACAAAGCATGCCTTCATTGTTGTGTTTTCCATTCTAGCTAATTTTACCCATGTCCCTTTACACCAGTGTTTCTCAATTCCAGTCCTCAGGCCCCCCCAACAGGTCAGGTTTTCAGGATTTCCATTATCTTGCACAGGTGATTTGATCAGTTTCACTGCCTTAGTAATCACCACAGCCTTTTCATCTGAGGGAAATCCTGAAAACCTGACCTGTTGGGGGGGCCTGAGGACTGGAATTGAGAAACACTGCTTTACACCAACACTTAGTTCATCTGAAATTAGTTTTGCTAAATCAAGTATACAGCTTGTTTTTGCAAAACAATTTTTTTTCAAATCTTAACATGAATCCTCCTTGTATGTTTTGCACATACCAATTGTCTAATTGCAGCATCTTATACTGACACGGTTAAGTACTAAGGGCCAGATTCAGGTAGAATAGCGGCGGAGTAACGTATCGCATTTACGTTACACCGCTGCAAGTTTTACGGGCAAGTGCTTGATTCACAAAGCACTTGCCTGTAAAGTTGCGGAGGCGTAGCGTAAATCCCTCCGGCGCATGCCCGCCTAATTCAAATGGGGCGTGGATCAATTAAATTAGGCGCGTTCCCGTGCCGAACGTACTGCGCATGCTCCGTTTTGAAATTTCACCCGGTGCTTTACGCGAAATGACGTCGCACCAACGTAATTTTTTGAACGTCGACGTGAGTTTCGTCCTTTCCTATTCACGGACGACTTACGCAAAAAAATAAAATAATTAAAAATTTTATGCGGGAACGACGCCCATACTTTAACATGGCAAGTCTAAAGATAGGCCAAGAAATAGCAGCTTTAAATATACGCCGGGAAAAGCCGACTAGCGACGACGTAAGAGAATGCGACGGCCGCGCGTACCTTCGTGAATCGCCGTAAACAGCTAATTTGCATACCCGACGCGGAAAACGACGCAAACTCCACCCAGCGGGCACCGAAGTATTACACCTATGATCCGAAGGCCTACGAAGCCGTACGCCTGTCGGATCGAAGCCAAAAGCCGTTGTATCTTGGTTTGAAAGTACGCCGGAGTATCAGTAGATACTCCGGCGTACTTCTTCTGAGAATCTGGCCCTAAAGGTCTTGTGTGGGCAGAAAATTAAAACATACTCAGATATATAGGGAGTATAGGGTCTTTATTTTGGGGTCCCTGCTACTCATTGTTGTTTACACTGGGGTATTTAAGTGCTGATGGGTAGAGTCGCTGGGTTAGTTATAGTTGAGTTGGGTTGGGATATCAGGACAAGTTAAGGAAGACTCTCCTCACAAGAAGTGCACATCTAGACCTATCATGTGAGTGATAGTGAGTGCTGGGTTGTGTGCTTCCCTTCGGAGGAGCATTAGATTTGCTCCCTAGTGGAGATTAGAAGAGAAATAGAACTGGTACAATTCATAGGGTGAAGCATGTTGAAAGATATCTGCCAGAAACTGTGTTCACTTGAGGTTAAAGTTTTGGGTCATAAGAAGAAAAATGGTTAACAGTTGCCTTTGTCTACTACTGAATTTTGCAATGTTTACTTCAGGTAAAGAATTTGCCATCCTTTAAGAATGGCATTCTGTCTGGAAATTCACTTATTCGCTTGGCCAAATTCTCTTGGTTGAAGGTTCAGTGTGGGGAATCAAATAGACATTGGTAGAGAGTAGTGTTGAGCGGACACCTGGATGTTTGGGTTTGACGGGTTCGGGCGAACTTCGGAAAAAAATCCGGGTTCGGGACCCGAACTTGACCCGAAATTGACCCCAAACCCCATTGAAGTCAATGGGGACCCAAACTTTTGAGTACTAAAATGTCTCTAAAAAAGTAATGGAAAGGGCTAGAGGGCTGCAAATGGCAGCACAATGTTGGTAAGAGCATGGCAAGTACTCTGATATGGAGGAAAAACTGCAAACACTGGAGGAAACACTGCAAAATATTTATTTTTGCCCTAAATGGGTGTTTGTTGAGTAGAACAATACAAGAACACTAGCTAAAGTGTGTATCTCACACATACAGATATGGAGGAAAAACTGCAAACACTGGAGGAAACACTGCAAAATAAATTTTTTTGCCCTAAATGGGTGTTTTTTGAATAGAACAATAGAAGAACACTAGCTAAAGTGTGTATCTCACACGTACAGATATGGAGGAAAACTGCAAACACTGGAGGAAACACTGCAATTTTTTTTTGTTGCCCTAAATGGATGTTTTTTGAATAGCACAATAGAAGAAAAGTATCTAAAGGGTGTATCTCACAGTAACATATGCAGTGCTGATGTAATTTGATTTCTGAAGCAGGACTGACTCCTATATATTTCTGTCCCTATAAGCACAATCAGGAACCTTTCCCTAAAGTATCTAATGCAGAGTATGTCACAGGAACATATGTAGCACTGGTGTAATTTGATTTCTAAAGCAGGACAGTCTGACTCCTATATATTTCTCTCCCTACAAGCAGCATCAGATGCAGCAGCCTTTCCCTACCCTAACTAAAGCAGAGTGACAAGCTGTGCTATGTGCCTCTAGCTTATATAGAGGCTGGGTCACATGCTGGGTCACATGCTGCACTGGCCAATCACAGCCATGCCATTAGTAGGCATGGCTGTGATGGCTTCTAGGTCACACAATTAAAACAAATGGTGATTGGCTGCCCTGCAGCGCGCCATTACATTGCCGAACACCGAACCCGAACTTACAGCAAATTGTTCGGGTTCGGGTCCGGGTACCAAAAACCCAAAAGTCCGGTACGAACTTTACAGATCGGGTTTGCTCAACCCTAGTAGAGGGTGCTTCGCTCTATTGTTGCTCTGGCTAATCTGACTCTGCCAAGCTAGATCCCACCCAATATTTCTGAGGAAATAAATATATTGTGGGTAATAATCTTCACACCCACTGGTTTCCATCCAGTTAATAGGAGACTTGGTAAAATGGGCCTGGAAGCTGGAAGAGCTCCAATGAGATTGCCACAAACCTGCTGCAAAGTGCTGGGGTTTGTGCTCCCTCCAGTGGCCTGAGTGTAGAAAAAAAACTAGGTGTTCTAATGAAAGATCTCAGAACTGAACTGAAGAGAAGTATGCTGTGCCTCAAGGGGTTAACTACTCTCAGAGATACTCTGTGTTACACTGCTTCACAGAGAGGTACACCCCCAATACAAAATGACTGCCACGGACAGGTAACCATTGTGTCTTTGTTAGGGTCCTTTCACACTAGCGGACCGTTCGTCCGCTCATTACAAGTCCGTTAACGGACTTGTAATGAAACCCTATGGGATTGCGTCCGTTAGCGGATGGAGCATCCGCTAGCGTCCGCGTCAGTCGGGATCCGCTTTTCCGAACGGAAGAAACCCTATTTTTCTTCCGTTCGGCGGAACGGATCGGATGCAGGCGGACAGACGGTCCGTCTGCAGCCGATCCCCCCGCTGAGCTTTGGCGGACACACGAAGCGGACCCAGAAACGGTCCGCTCCGTGTGAAAGAGCCCTTAACCTCTGGAAAAATGTCAACCTTATTGCCAAGATGAGTGTCGGTTACAGAAACTTATTTTTTCTGCATTTTCTTCACTTCTGTCAATCACTGGCCCTACATCTTGTTATTTTTTTGCAATGGGCAATGATATGTTGTAACTCATTCACTGAGAGAGAATGTGAAAAGACATATCAACTTCTACAAATAATTTAGGAGCTGCAAAACTAAATGCAGTATGTGATCTATTAACATGCATTGGGTTTTATTTACTAAAGGCAAATAGACCATTCATTTTGCAAGGAAAGTTGCTCTTTGCAAGGGAATTTTCCCCAGAGCTTAGTAAAGTAGATGAAGCTCTGCTGACTTCCATCACTCAATCATGTACAAGCAAAAATGCTGTTATTTCCTTGCATGTGATTGAGTATTCTTTACAAAGTGAAACTTCACCACATTTACTAAGCCCTGGGGAAAATTTGCTTGCAAAGTATACAGCCTACTCGCTTTTCAAAAATCAAACCTATTGGGCCAGATCCACAAAGAAGTTACGCTGGCGTATCTATTGATACGCCGCGTAACTTCTACTTTGCTCCGGCGTATCTTTGTTTTGTATCCACAAAACAAGATACGCCTGAAGCTGGGCTAGATCCGACTGGCGTACGTCTTAGTAGGCCGTCGGATCTAAGGTGCATATTTACGCTGGCCGCTAGGTGGCGTTTCCGTCGATTTCCACGTCGAGTATGCAAATTAGCTAGATACGCAAATCCACAAACGTACGTCCGGCCGGCCCATTTTTTTATGTCGTTTCCGTAAGGCTTTTTTTGGTGTAAAGTTACCCCTGCTATATGAGGCATACTCATTATTAAGTATGGACGTCATTCCCGCGTCGAATTTTGAAAATTTTACGTCGTTTGCGTAAGTCGTTCGCGAATAGGGCTTTGCGTAGAATGACGTTCAGGTCGTAAGCATTGGCTTGTTGCGGGTTAATTTCGAGCATGCACACTGGGATACCCCCACAGACGACGCATGCGCCGTTAAAAAAAACGTAATTTACGTTGGGTCAAGACGTATTAACATAAAACACGCCCCCATCTCATCCATTTGAATTACGCGCCCTTACGCCGACAAAGTTACACTACGCCACCGTAACTTACGGCGCAAATTCTTTCAGGGTAAGGAAAATACGCTGTAAGTTACGGCGGCGTAGTGTATCTGAGATACACTACGCCGGACGTAAAGAAGCGCGGATGTACGTGGATCTGGCCCATTGTGTTTCCGCTTCTACTAGAGGTCACTTCAGCAGACTGACTATTTCTCATTATCTTAACATTATCTTAAAACATATTAAATATTGTTTTCTTTTAATGCCAAGATATGTATACTCCATAATGACTCCTGGCATTGCCAAGACACTTGCTGAAACATCACATTTTATGATTCCCTATTCAATCTTTTCTCAACTCATTAAAAGTTTTTGGGGCTTCACCAGCCGGTACATTCAACAACTTTCACTCGTTTCAAGACTTGAATAGCTTGCGTCTCAGTAATTAAAGGAACTGCTTCACAGCCCTGACTGTAAGCAAATTTTTAAATGCTTACTCTTCCTTGTTAAATAATACAATGTTGAATGTGTCTAATAATTTACAAATCCTTAATATATACTATGCTGCTGATGCTTTAAGAGATATTGTACTAAATAAAAAAAAAAGTAAATCAAAAGTAAATGAATTGCATGACAGTGGAAAAGTACATTGTAATGAAAGTAATTTATAGTATATATCGTTTTGATCATTATCATTTTCACACCCCTCCGTGTTGTGTAAACTATTTACCAGTAAAAGCAAATAAGCAGCAATCTTAAGAAACCTTTCACTAATTAATTTTCCTTTGTCTTTACCAAGGAAGCAAAGGCTTTATTGCTATGATCCATTATAACGTATTCCCTTTACAGCTGTTTGTTTTCAGCTCCATGTATCATTTTCTATAATGTATGACACAATCCTATAAAACAGGTTCTGAGACCCAAAGCAATTAACATAAGTGTTACATGCCTGGGTATTGTACCACTACATTGGAATGTTTGTAGCCTTTAAATATCAATCAGTCTCAAATTAGATATTACCTGATAATATGATAACAATGATACATTTAGCCCTGTGCTTTAATCGCATCAATGCTTAACAAGGCAATAATGGAATCCTTCAATATGTAAGTGGTTTTTGTTTCATTTATGTAATTCAGTTGTAAGTTCTTCTGTGCAGTGCTCCTAGCCCTGCTGTTTCAAAAAACCGACTGGTATGGCATTGTTTCATGCTTTACTTTTAAGTTATTGCTCAGTACAACACTGAGGAATATACTGGCACTATATACATCAAAAAATAATGACAGATTTGAGATGATCTATCTACAGTTATTGGTGACAAGACAGCACCAAATTGCCAATTTTGTGTTTGCAATAAAAAATAAAAAATAAACCAATGTATACAATGCAATAATTTATGGCAGCCAATCAGAATTCATGATTCTGAAGCTACAGTAGTTTGCATGCTATCATTATCCATTGCACTGATTATATATACATTCTAGGATCTCAATACCATTGAGAAAACTGAAATTTGGTTGTAGCACTTGTTGGTGCTATATGTGGCAGTCAATTTTTACTATAACAAATGTCCTGCTAGGATGTGAAAAAATAAATAAACAATTGTTTTTCCCTATGAATTGCTGATTGTTTGTAGCTATTGTATGCCTGTCTTTGAAAAGCCAGACAGACCTAAGAAGAGTCTTATGTATTTGTCTGAATCTTTCTATTGTGTCGTTCCATACATAAATATGTGTCTAGGGAGTTTCTAATTGCACACCATTAGAAGCGTTTCTACTCTGATCAATTCTGACCAATGACACATGATGTTAGAAGGTTGAAGATAGTTTCCATTCAGCCTCACAACTTCAGGTTGTCTACATTAGTGTTAACACTTCACTGGATTGTGTCTTTAATAACGATCTTCTCATTAGCCTAAGCATTATGGTTTTTAAAAACTCTATGGTGTTTAATTTAGTTAGAAAGCTATGTGTTAGACTGTGTCTGAGTATAACATCTGTCCTTTTAAATTAAACTGTAACACCTTATAGCATCACGTTCAAGAACACAGAATACATTTCAATATATATATATATATATATATATATATATAAAATCAGTCATTGTAAATACATTTGTTATTTAAAATAATAAAATATTGCATATATAAATATATATATATATATATATATATATATATATATATATATATATATATATATATATACACAAATGTTTTTACAATGACTTATTTTTTACATATATATATATATATATATATATATATATATAAATTAAGTCATTGTAATAACATTTGTTATATACATATATATATATATATATATATATATATATATATATATATATATATATATAGATATATATAGATATATACATATAGATAGATATATAAAAAGATTTTAATGCAAGATTTTATTATTTTATATAACAAATGTTATTACAATGACTGATTTATATATATATATATATATATATATATATATATATATATATATATATATATATATATATATATATATAAATCAGTCATTGTAAAAACATTTGTTTATATATATATATATATATATATATATATATATATATATATATATATAATATATATAAAAAAAAAAAAATATATAAAAAATCAGTCATTGTAAAAACATTTGTTATATAAAATATTAAAATCTTGCAATTCATTAACCCCTGTGATTATCACAAGAACATCACCTGACATCAGAATAGTGTTATTAGCTAAATTCTGCTACTTTTACATTAGGTGGAACAAGTGGTTTGAAAGAAGAAAACTATCTAAGATCATAAGTAGGAATAAACTGAAGAAAGAAGCATTGCACGTCCTGTCTTAAATGTCACATTGCCTGACTTGTAGTGGAAGTGTCAGTAGTACTATGTACTCACCTGAATGTGGCAGTGCTGATGAGTGACGCTCCCTTCTCTCTGCCTCCCAGGATAAAGAGATTCATCAGGCAGCTGCCTCTGACTTGAAAGTCTGCTCCCCCTCTCTCGTTCACTCTTCCCCCTCCTCACTCTTAAGGAAGGGGCTCTGATATTTTCTCTATGGAAACGCTCCCCTCTCCTGTGTAGATAGAAAAGGAATGATGATAATGTCTCCAATAACTTATAGACAAAGACAAGATTTTATTATGGAATAGTAAGCAAATGTTACCCTTGTGGTCACTTCTTCATTCATTCATATAGTACTGGTATAATTTGTAGTGCTTCACTAAGCACTTTGTGCCATTAACTTTAGTTCCTTTATGACGATATATAAATTAACGTACTTGAAATAATCTGTGCTATGATATAGTAACCATAATCAAAATACTTATCTGATATTGACAACAAACTAAAATGGTTATATATTTATATAATTGCTCTAAAATAGAACAGGGACAATTCAACGGTCCGGTCAGCAAAATATTTTCTTCCAACTGAGGTCCAAATGTCATGACTCAGATCCTAGTATACACTATATTACCAAACGTATTAGGACGCCTACCTTAACATGCATATGACCTTTAATGGCATCCCAGTCTTAGTCCGTAGGGGTCAATATTGAGTTGGCCCACCCTTTGCAGCTTTAACAGCTTGAACTCTTCTGGGAAGGCTGTCCACAAGGTTTAGGAGTGTGTCTATGGGAATGTTTGACCATTCTTCCACAAGCACATTTGTGAGGTCAGGCACTGATGAGGACGAGAAGGCTTGGCGTGCAGTTTTTGCTCTAATTCATCCCAAATGTGTTCTATCTGGTTAAGGTCGGGACTCTGTTCAGGCCAGTCAAGTTTCTTCACTCCTTGCTTTGTACACTGGTCCAAAATCATTTGGTGGAGGAGGATTATGGTGTGGGGTTGTTTTTCAGGGGTTACGCTGGGACCCTTAGTTCCAGTAAAGGGAACTCCTAAGGCATCAGCATACCAGGACATTTTGAACAATTTCAGGCTCCCAACTTTGTGGGAACAGTTTGGGGATGGCCCCTTCCTATTCCAACATGACTGCGCACCAGTGCACAAAGCAAGGTCCATAAAGACATGAATGAGCGAGTTTGAGGTGGGAAAACTTGACTGCACAGAGTCCTGACCTCAACCCGAAAGAACACCTTTGAGATGAATTAGAGTAGAGGCTGAAAGCCAATCCTTCCCGTTCACATAAGTGCCTGACCACACAAATACACGTCTGGAAGAATGGTTGAAAATTTCCATAGACACACTCCTAAACCTTGTGGACAGCCTTCTCTGAAGAGTTGAAGCTAATAGCTTAAAGTTCATATGCATATACTTGCAGGCGTTCCAATACTTTTGGTAATATAGTGCATGTAGTTATTTTATGTCTATCAAAAAATAAGCAATCTACAATTTCCATAGCATTTCAGTAATATGTATTGCCAATTTTCAGAGCATCCTCCTACATCAGGTGTCCCCATCGAAATGCCCTGTTACATCTGGTATCCCCATCAGATTAACTCTCTATGTCAGGGGTCCCCATTAGATAGCCCATTTATATCAGGAGTCCCATCAGAGAGCCCCCTTACATCAGGTGTCACATGTTCTGATCAAAGTACCCCTTACATCAGGTGTCCCCATCAGATTGCAGCCTTACATCAGGTGTCCCCATCAGAATGCCCTTCTTTCTTCAGGTGTCCCCACCAGAGAGCCTCCTTACATCAAGGGTCCCCATCAGATTGCCCCCTTACATCAGGTATTCCATCAGATTGCCCCCTTACATCAGGTGTCAATATCATAATGCCCTTCTTTCATCAGGTGTCCCTATCAGAGAGCCCCCTTCCATCACATGTCCCAATCAGATTGCCCCATTAATTCAGGTGTCCCCATTGGATTGCCGCCTTACATCAGGTGTCCCCATTGGATTGCTCCCTTACATCAGGTGTTCCCATTGAATTGCCCATTACATCAGGCGTCCCAATCAGAATGCCCCTTTTTCATCAGGTGTCCCCATCAGAGTGCCAGTTTGCACAGTCATGGAAAACTGGATCTGTAGCGAGTTCAGCCAACTGTATCAGCTTCCAGTCCTGTAGCAGGAGAGTTTGTTAGGGTTCTATGTATAGTAATGATTGCAGTAAACACATGCAAGGATTTCCTCTGTCATGGAATCAAAGAGAGTCCTCTTTTACGATGAGCTGTATTTCTTTTACTATACTGGTCAGTGGAACAGACAGAAGGGCTTTCTTATTTCCTGTGCAGCATTATCACCGATGGAACTTGTTATAGCTTGGGAATGGCTCTCTGTCCCAATTGAACAAAATATTCCTTTGACAAACAGAGTAAAAGATGTAAACTGAAAATCAGATTCCATTGAATAGTGCTTGGAATGGAGATTCCAATGAAAAATGTCTCCTGCCTTTTTAATAATTTAATTGGGACAGCATACAGTCTTTAGTCGTGATGCTTTGCACAGTGTGTATGCATTTATTGCCCTTTTCCCAGATAAAATGTTAACACATGCATTAATAAAGCAACATTATTAGGATGTTTAATGCAGGCTAGCTTAGAGCTGTTTACAAGAACCATCAGTAGATATTTTAAAGGACAGTGGTCTCTGTGCACCCTAATGTTTGCATGCTCATGTTGGCTTGTATGTAACAGGGTATTAGGATCCAAGTGCTAGTCACATGGTAGGAGTTCTGCTGTAGTTTAAGCAGGCACCACTAGATGTCACTGTTTACCCTTTTTAAAAAAAATAATACTATAAAGTGGCTTCCACTCTGGGGCCATGAGCTAATTCCTTGGTACTGGACTAGCTAGACTATGTCGTAGGCAAGGGATGATCAATAGATAGATAGAGATACATGTGCCCTGTATCCCTTCGGGAACAAGTGAATTGGCTTGAGGTCAGCAGTCTATGAGAAAAGAGCACAGGTTGCTGCAGCAGCTTATTATTCATAGAATTGTGAGCACCACAGCACCCTTCAAGAGGCAGCTGCCAGTGACATGGTCATTGAAGACTATCCACATGCAAAGTGGGCTTAGATTGCTGTTTGCCCTCCAATATGCTGGACTGGTTATCAAGTTCAGCCTTTTTCAACCACGGTGCCCAGGCACCCTTGGGTGCCTTGAGGTTTTTTCAGGGGTGCCTTAGAAAAATGGCTACAAATTGCCCCAACATTTTATACAAGCCTGTGGGTGGGGAAACCTGCCTTCTAGTTACACATAGCCACATGTTTTCATTGTACACCATTACAGCCCTCTAGCTGCCAACCTCTTAACGACCAATGATATCATCAGTTAATAAGGAGGATGTCAGTTGCCTGCATACTGTATCATAATTGTTTGACCCTCCATTGCCTCTCTCCATCAGCTTTGGTGTCTCATTAGCTAAGCGACGGAGAAAAACTGAGGGAGAAGAGAAACTTTGGAATACGAGCCAGTACCAGTTTGCAAAAGTGTATTTGCTTTGGAAGAATAAATCACTATTAACCGGTTAAGACCCGGACCATTATGCAGGTTAAGGACCTTTTTGCGATTCGGCACTGCGTCGCTTTAACTGACAATTGCGCGGTCGTGCGACGTGGCTCCCAAACAAAATTGGTGTCCTTTTTTCCCCACAAATAGTGCTTTCTTTTGGTGGTATTTGATCACCTCTGCGGTTTTTTTTTTGCGCTATAAACAAAAATAGAGCGACAATTTTGAAAAAAATTCAATATTTTTTACTTTTTGTTATAATAAATATCCCCAAAAAAGATATACATTTATTTTTCCTCAGTTTAGGCCGATACGTATTCTTCTACGTATTTTTGTAAAAAAAAATTACAAAAGCGTTTATCGATTGGTTTGCGCAAAATGTATAGCATTTACAAAATAGGGGATAGTTTTATTGCATTTTTATTAATATTTTTTTTTTACTACTAATGGCGGCGATCATCGATTTTTTTCGTTACTGCGACAGTATGGCGGACCCATTGACACTTTTGGGGTCATTTTCACAGTGAAAAGTGCTATAAAAATGCACTGATTACTGTGAAAATGACAATGGCAGTAAAGGGGTTAACCACTAGGGGGCGCTGTAGGGGTTAAGTGTGACCTCATGTGTGTTTCTTACTGTAGAGGGGCGAGGCTGGATGTGTGACGTCAGCCATTGTCTTCCCCTATATCAGGGAACAGACGATCACTGACACTGCCACAGAGAAGAACGGATTTTGTATTGTTTGCACTCACCTCTCCCCATTCTTCAGCTCCTGTGACCCGATCGCGGGACACAGGCGGCGATCAGGTCCGCGGGTCCCACGGTCGTGGTCACGGAGCTCTTATATACGTCCATGTGCCCAGCCGTGCCATTCCGTCAATGTATATAGTCGTGCGGCGGTCCTTAAGTGGTTAACGTTGGCTGTCCTATGAGTATTAATGTTGCTGCCTTATGTAAAACTATCAGAATAGTGTTTACATTTTTGAATGGGACACCTCAAGACGGTCCATAAATTTGGAGGGTACCTCAAGATTGTCAATAATTTTAAAGAGTGCCTTGACTGAAAAAGGTTGAGAAACACTGATCTAGTTGCTGAGACAGTATAGCACAACCAATATCTGGGGAGAGTGAACTTAGTAGCTGGTTTGGTCGGAAAACTGGTGATGGTCTGCCAGCCTGGCAGTGGTGACAGTTCTCTCGTTCAGACCATGCCAAGACTATGCTCCTTGTAACCCCAAGACCATGGTGTATTTTGGCCAGGTGTGCAACCCCCAACTGACCTGACCTACAAACACAGAATCATGGCCCCTTTACAAGTCTGTTGTGATGAAAATTTGATGAAAATTTGTTCTGTGACAAGGCCTTTATTGAGTGTGAGTATGAGCAAAGGAATCAGATTTCCAACCCTTCTTACGTGTAGTTATTCACTGTAGGCCTTCAGCATGGGAAAAGGCTAGGGTTGTCCCAATACCAATACTAGTATCGGTATCGGGACCGATACCAAGCATTTCCCTGAGTGTACTCGGGGAAAATGCTCCGATACTTTACCGATACCTGACTTTCCCTATATCCTCCTCCAGTTCCCCCATCCGTTCTGCTCTCTCCCTCCATGCTCCTGTGTCCCCCCTCCGTGCCGCTGCCGTTCTGCTCTCCCCCTCCGTGCCGCTGCTGTTCTGCTCTCCCCCTCCGTGCCGCTGCCGTTCTGCTCTCCCCCTCCGTGCCTCTGCCGTTATGCTCTCCCCCTCTGTGCTGCTGCTGTCCTCCATTCTGCTCTCCCCCCTCCATGCTCCGTGTCCCCCCTCCGTGCCGCTGCCGTTCTGCTCTCCCCCTCCATGCCGCTGCCGCTCTGCTCTCCCCCTCCATGCCGCTGCTGTCCTCTGTTCTGCTCTCCCCTTTCCATGCTCCGTGTCCCCCCTCCGTGCTGCTGCTTCCCCCCTCCGTGCTCTGTGTCCCCCTCCATGTCCTCCCCCGCCCCCTCTGTCAGGATGGAGAGCGGCGGTAGGAGCCGCTAAACCCGGCTCCTACCTTTTCTGAATGAACAGAGTCAGTGATCACCGACTCTGTCCATTCATATGACTGAGCATCGTAAACTGTGTTTACGATGCTTCAGTTTATGAATGGATAGGAGCCTCTGTCTCCTGTCCATTCATTTCCAGTGCAGCTGAGAAAGGGACTGGGGAATCCGTGTCCTTAGTCCCTTTCTCTGTCTCAAAGGTGAGATGTCAGGGGTCTGTTATGACCCCTGATATCTCACCAAAGCCCCCCAACAGGGCTAAGAAAAAAATGGCAATAAATAATAAAAAATAATCAATTGTAAAAAATATGTATTAAAATAAAAAACACACTGACACATCCCCCCCCCCCCCCCAAGAAAGCATCGTAAAAAAACAACAAAAAATTGTGAAAAATTAAAATTGTAAAATAAAAAAAACTACTGACACATGACATAAAAAAAAAAGTATCGGTAACCGGTATCGTCTTAAAAAAGTGGTATCGGGACAACCCTAGAAAAGGCTATCCAACCTACTGTTAGGGGCCAATACACGCAGTGTAAGAGTACTGTAGCCATATATTTCTGATCTCATTCATATACTTTAGTAGGGTGTCTATGCATTAGAACCACACAAATACTAGTAAAAACACCTGTACAATTGTATCCTCCTGCATAGAACTTACACAATTCCACTGCTTGCATGTGTAATATTGTAAAGGAAAACTCTTGTTCCTCTGTACTATATTGTTGTATTCTTTATGAATGTCTATATGTGCAATTCCTTCTCAATGAAATAATGTGCGTCTAAAGCCCTGAACACATGTCTGGTTTTTCCAGCCAAAAGCTCTCTTGGCAGTTTTCCTGGCAGGAAAACTGGTCGTGTGTACGGGGCTTAAGCGTCAGGCTATACGATCATCATGTTACTATGGAATCCTCAGAATGGCTGCTCTGATATTTTGTGTTGGATTTGGACTGACACCAGAACATTGGTCAGGCAGTTCTCCAGTTTAGAGCTCCCAGAAAAAATGCTGTGGTTTGAATTGCTGATGCCTCGTACACACGACCGTTTTCCTTGACAGAATCCATCAAGAAACTTTGTGGCATGTTTGTGTGTATGTTTTTCATCGAGAAAACTGTCGAGGAACTTGACGAGAAAAAAAGAGAACAAGTTCTCTTTTTCCTCAACGGGAGTCTCAATTTCCTCGTCGTGTTCCTCGCCAGGCTGGTTTTCGACGAGAAACACGTTTGTGTGTATGCTAAGGAACACGCGCATGCTCAGAATAAAGTATGAGACGGGAGCGCACCTTCGGTTAAAGTAGCGTTTGTAATGGAGATAGCACATTTGTCACGCTGTAACAGTCTGAAAAGTGCAAATCGTCTCTTACCAAACTTCTACTTAACACGCAGTAACATGAGATTAGCAAAAGCAGCACCAAGCACGCAAAGAAAGCTTGTCATGTTTCTCCACAAGCCTGACAAGGAACTCGTCGAGGAAAACGATGTTTCATTTACGACAAGTTCCTCCGTCGTGTGTACGAGGCCTCATACTTCATCCACTAAAATTCTGTGACTGCTGAAAACACTGGCAATAAAGCACATTATAGAATTTGAAAAAGTCATTGGTAGCATTTACAGCAAAATATATGCATTGAAAATGTGTTGTCTGGGTCCTATCACTGTGTCATATTTTCATTGTATTTTTGTGTGCAGACTGGTATATTAGCATTAGCCAATGGGGCAATGGGGACACCAGCAGGTGTGAATAGGCACATCTAATAAATAATCAAATAATCAGAGCCATCATACGATTTGTCTTTTATCATTTTGTTCAAATACATTTATCAGCATAGTATGTTTGTATAGATACAGGATATGTATATATACTGTGCATTTTATATATATATATATATATATATATATATATATATATATATATATATATACACAGTATCTTACAAAAGTGAGTACACCCCCTCACATTTTTGTAAATATTTTATTATATCTTTTCACGTGACAACACTGAAGAAATTACACTTTGCTACAATGTAAAGTAATGAGTCTACAGCTTGTATAACAGTGTCAATTTTCTGTCCCCTCAAAATAACTCAACACACAGCCATTAATGTCTAAACCGCTGGCAACAAAAGTGAGTACACCCCTAGGTAAAAATGTCCAAATTGGGTCCAATTAGCCATTTTCCCTCCCCGGTGTCATGTGACTCATTATTGTTACATGGCCTCAGGTTTGAATGGAGAGCAGGTGTGTTAAATTTGGTGTTATCGCTCTCACTCTCTCATACTGGTCACTGGAAGTTCAACATGGCACCTCATGGCAAAGAACTAAAAAAACTCCGAAAACAAATTGTTGCTCTATATAAAGTTTGCCTAGGCTATAAGAAGATTGCCAAAATTGCCCTGAAACTGAGCTGCAGCACTGTGGCCAAGGCCATACAGTGGTTTAATAGGACAGGTTCCACTCAGAACAGGATTCACCATGGTCGACCAAAGAAGTTGAGTTCATGTGCTCAACGTCATATCCAGAGGTTGTCTTTGGGAAATAGACGTATGAGTGCTGTAATCATGGCTGCAGAGGTTGAAGGGGTGGGGGTTCAGTCTGTCAGTGCTCAGACCATATGCCATGCACTGCATCAAATTAGTCACAATGGCTGTCGTCCCAGAAGGAAGGCTCTTCTAAAGATGATGCACAAGAAAACTAGCAAACAGTTTGCTGAAGACAAGAAGACTAAGGACATGGATTACTGGAACCATGTCCTGTGGTCTGATGAGACCAAGATATATTTATTTGGTTCAGATGGTGTCAAGCATGTGTGGTGGCAACCAGGCGAGGAGTACAAATACAAGTGTGTCTTGACTACAATCAAGCATGGTGGTGGGAGTGTCATTGTCAGCATGAGTGCTGCCGGCACTGGGGAGATACAGTTCATTGAGGGAACCGTGAATACCAACATGTACTGTGACATACTGAAGCAGTGCATGAGTCCCTCCCTTTGGATACTAGGCCACAGGGCAGTATTCCAACATAATAAAGACCCCAAACACACCTCCAAGATGACCACTGCCTTGCTAAAGAAGCTGAGGGTAAATATGATGGACTGGCCAAGCATGTCTCCAGATCTAAACCCTATTGAGCATCTGTGGGTCATCCTCAAACAGAAGGTGAAGGAGCGCAAGGTCTCTAACATCCACCAGCTCTGTGATGTCATCATGGAGGAGTGGAAGAGGACTCCAGTGGCAACCTGTGAAGCTCTGGTGAACTCCATGCCCAAGAAGATTAAGGCAGTGCTGGAAAATAATGGTGGCCATACAATATAGACACTTTGGGCCCAATTTGAACATTTTCACTTAAGGGTGTACTCACTTTTGTTTGCAGCAGTTTAGACATTAATGGCTGTGTGTTGAGTCATTTTGAGGGGACAGCAAATTGACACTGTTATACAAGCTCTAGACTCACTACTTTACATTGTAGAAAAGTGTAATTTCTTTAGTGTTGTCACATGAAAAGATCTAATCAAATATTTACAAAAATGTGAGGGGTGTACTCACTTTTGTGACATATATAGTGTATATACAGTATATATACACACACACACACACACCCATATGTTCTTGCCAGATAGCTATTTCACCCAGCAATAACTTTGTTTTAAATGTAAAGATATTATGTGTTGGTGTTTTGAAATATATTTGACACAGTAATTGTACATTTGGTTGTATTCACATAAAATGTAAGACAGAATTTCCACAATATGATCTTAATACTGGATGTTTTTTGTGTTTAAAGACTGAAACCTGCAAATTTATAAAATGATGTGAAATAAGATCAGTTTCTATTAAAATATTGGAATGTTCTAGCAAAAAATTGGCTCATTATTTCAGAGACAAGCTAAAAATATGCACCATGCAATAATAGGCAAAAGAACTGAGCAGTATACCTGCACTAGAGCAATATTTTTTCCTTGTCAAAATATTTTTTTGAATAGTACAGAAGTAGTGTAAAAATTGCATAAAGTAAATACCTTGGCCCAGATTCAAGAAGCAATTGCGCCCGTGTAACCATAAGTTACACGGCGCAATTGCTTACTTGCTCCGGTGTAACCTGCTCCTGATTCAGGAACCTCGTTACACCGACTGCAGCCTAAAATCTGCGTGGCATAAGGCACTTATGCCTCGCAGATTTTAGGCTGCATTCTTGTGCTTGCCGCTAGGGGGCGCTCCCATTGTGATCAGCGTGTAGTATGCAAATTGCATACTAACAACTGATTCACAAACTTGCGCGGGCCCCGCGCAAGCCAGGTACGGAGTTTCCGTACGGAAACTTTAGCGCAAGGCTGCCCTTTCTAATAGCAGGGGCAGCCAATGCTAAAGTATAGCCGGCCTTCCCGCGCCGTGAAATTTGAATTTCACGGCGTTTGCGTAAGTGCTTCGTGAATGGCGCTGGACGCCATTCACGTTCACTTTGAAGCAAATGACGTCCTTGCAACGTCATTTGCCGCAATGCACGTCGGGAAAGTTTCCCGGCGGAGCATGCGCTGTACGCTCGGTGCGGGAGCGCGCCTAATTTAAATGTTTCCCGCCCCTGGGAAATTTGCCGGCGCGCCCTCGCAGTTCACGGAGCTGCTCCGTGAATCGAGGAATCGTTGCCCTGTGCCCGCGCACATATAGAGCAGTTCTACCTGAATCTGGGCCAATATCATACAGTCAGGTGTGAGAAGCTCAATGTTAATTAATTGAGAATGTAATAATAACTATTAAATAATATTGAAACAAGATCGATTAAAACTTTAGAAGGTATTTACAGTTCTTTAAAAGGTGTCAAGCCTAGAGCTATTGTAAGAATAACCTTCTTATTTGTGTTCTTGAGTAATTCAGATGATCATATAATTAAAAAAACAGGAGCTTCAAATCATAAAGAAAAATTATAATTATTACCAGAAAATAAAAAATAAGTAAAAAAATAAAGAAAAAGTAAAGAAAATGGAAGGAGAGAAGAATGGAATGGAAGGGATCCGTGAGGTCAGGCTGAGAGTCTCCACCACAACTAGAGATGGATGTATTTGTTCCTATTGTTCTAGTCAACATGGCAAGAGTACTGTATTATCAAGAGATGATGGCATAGCATATACAGTATAGCTAGCATCTTGGCATGGGTCATAGTGTTGTTCATTTTAGTCACTGCTTCATTTACCACTATCAGATCTCCATGCTTTTGCCAAAGTCTGTTTAGCTGCTGTGAAAAGCTGCAATAGCAATTTAAATTGAGAATGCAAAATACCTTCTGGTTTCAAGTTGACAAGTGCTGTGGCAGGATCTAAAGGAATATTCTTTCCACTTAGTACTGATGCAATCTTGAATATCCCTATCCAAAATATCTGAGCTTTCGGACATGACCACCAAGTAAGGTACACATTTCCAATGTCAGAACAACCCCTGAAACATTGTGCAGAGTAATTCTTTGCGTATTTAGCTATCCTAGCAGGTACCAAGTACCATCTCGTTAATACTTTATAGTTTGCCTCCAGGGCTGGTCTGGGACAAAAATTTGGCCCTGGACTTCATCCAGACTGGCCCACTTTGACAGGTCTCTCCCATGGCGGCCAGACAATTCCCGCACCCCCCCCCCAGCCACCCAAACCCCCTCTCCCCCTTCACTAGCCACTAGCTGTTCTACTTTATTAGAGTATAACGGCTGGTACTCTTATAGGCAGTACCAGTGGGGAAGCTAGACATTATTTCACCTGGGGCAAAGAATCAGTTTGGTGCCCCCCCTTATGGGACAAGATTAGGCAGAAGTGAGAAACTCCCAGGCCATAGCTGTTGTGTCAGCTGTCTGTCTCCTTCCCCATGCTCCTCTGTCATCCCCCCTGCTGCTCTGGTCCTTCCTCTGCTTCTTTGTTTCCCCCAGGTGAGCGCTGCAGGAAGGGAGAGACAGAGGAGCGGAGGGGGGCAGCGGTCCGCTGACACTGAAGCCGGCCCACTGAGCCATCGGCCCACCGGGAAACTCCATGTAGTCCCAATGGCAAGTCCATCCCTGTTTGCCTATACCGCCTGTATGTTGGGTGAAGCTGTTTTTGTGGTATTCCATATCTGATTCCAATCTGAGTTGTCTAGTTCCCGCCCTAGATCCTCCTCCCATTTCCGGACATAAGGTGGTTTATCTATTCCAGATTGGGCTAATGCATGAGAATATAAGGTAGATATTATACCTCTCGCATGGGGGTCTTTCTTACAAAACTGTTCAAAACGAGTCAAATGAGTGAACGATATTTCGGTTTCCAGTAAGGGTGTGTAAAAGTTTTTTATTTGAAGATATCTAAATAACTCCGATTGTGGTAGGCCGTATGTTTCTCCTAGGGTTGGGAACGGAATAAATGAGGATGCGTTTACAAATTTATACAAATATAGGACATCCTGCAAAGCCCATTCTTTAAAGGATCTAGGGGAGACCCATGCAGGATTAAAGGCAGGGTTTTTGTAAAATGATAATAAAGGATTATGGAGAGATTGGAATCGGTTTCTAATTTTGAATCTATCCCAAAGGAAAAGAAAATGCTTAATTATGGGGTTTTGTAGCCCTTTACGGTCTTTTGGGGAAGTCCAAAGTAAGATGGAAATTGGGATGGGGTCACATTCAGTTGCTTCTATTGACACCCATAGTGGGGTTTCATTTTGCGCATGGTATTTGGTGAGAGTTGCTATGTGTGCCGCCCTGTAATAGTATGCAAAATTAGGACATCCAAGACGTCCATTTATTTTACGGAGATATAGAGTATGTAACTTTATTCTAGGTTTAGAAGTGCCCCAGATAAATGTCGATACTTTCCTTTGTAATATTCTTAAATAATATGCTGGAATTTGGATAGAAATACTCTGAATAAATATAGTAGCTTAGGTAGTATCGTCATTTTGACTGCATTGATTCTTCCAAACCATGATAGTGGGAGTTGAGACCATGAATTCATTAGATTCGATACTTGTTTTAGAATTGGAGGATAGTTGTATAAGAATAGTTCTGTCCATGATGCTGTTAGATGTATCCCTAAGTAAAGGATAGATCTATCAATCCATGTAAAAGGTAAACCTATTTTAGCAGAGCTCAGTTCCGTGCTACTAAGACCTCTTTCACATTGAGGCGTGGAGCCGCGGTGACGGTATAGCCGCGCTATTTGTAGCGCCGCTATACCGTCGTATTTACCGCGATATTCGGGCGCTAGCGGTGAACACACCACTCCTATACCGCGGTAAAGATGCGGCTAGCAGGACTTTTGGAGCGCTCCTGCTAGCGCACCGCTTCAGTGTGAAAGCCTTCGGGCTTTCACATTGAACACTACAGGGCATAATTTTTCATGCGGTATAGCAGTGCTTTTTTTAGCGCTGTACCGCATGAAAAACGCCTCAATGTGAAAGGGGCCTAAGAGATATATTTAACGCTATAAGTTTTTTAGGATTAATGTATAGTCCAGAAAGTGTCGCAAAGTTATTGAGGATTGGGATGAGATTAGGACCTGATACTTGAGGGGATGAAAGAAATAGGAGGATATCATCTGCAAATAGACATATCTTGTGCTGGTGTCCTCCTATTTCAATTCCAGTCATTTTGGGGTCGGATCTAATTGTTTGAGCAATCGGTTTAATTAGGAGAGCAAATAATAATGGAGAGAGTGGGCATCCTTGCCTAGTCCCTCTCTCAAAATTAAATGCGTCAGACTTATATCCTGCATATTTGACATATGTTTTTGGTTTATTGTATAAAGCCATTATCCAACTTGTGAAGTTTGGGCCAAAACCCCATTTTTGTAAGGTGTATGTCAAATAAGGCCAAGAAATAGAATCAAAGGCTTTTTTGATGTCCAATGAGAGAAGACATGAGGGGATACGACGTGTTTTAGCAATATGCGTTAAAAGGACCGCTCTACGTACATTATCCCCTGACTGGCGAGAGGGCATGAAGCCAACTTGGTCCCGGTGAACGAGAGTACCAATGATTTTATTGAGGCGGCATTGTAAAATGTTTGCTAATAGTTTGATATCTGTGTTTAAAATGGAAATAGGGCGATAAATTGAACTAAGGGTATTATCTGTATGCGGTATTGGAATCATGCATATGACATATAGCCATCAATGATTCTTGCCTAAAGGATTTATTTTCCAGTAAGTCATTAAATGCTTCTGCTAGTAAGGGGGAGATTATGTCCTTAAAAGTCCAGTAATAAAGGGCCGAGTATCTGTCTGGGCCTGGTCTCTTATTTGTTTTAAGGTCTTTAATGGCTGCTGCTACTTCTTCTCCTGTAATGGGTTTTTCTAATATCATTTTTTGAGATTCATTCATCTGTGGAAGGTTGATATGTGAGAAAAAAAGTCTGCAGCAGCAGTATTAAAGGTATTTGATTCAGTATAAAGTGCTTTTAAATGAGAGCTGAATGTCTGGACTATTTTAAGTGGGTTACTAGTGGATGTATTATTTGCCAATTTAAGTTTAATGGGTTTAAATGATTTGTTGATGGACTTCAGTGTTCTAGCCAGAAGTGTTCCGAATTTGTTAGATTTCATGTAGAACGTGTGTTTGGTTTTATGCAGTGAGTTTTCGGCTGAATCAGTTAGGAACAAGTCATATTCTAAATGCGCTTTTTTTAGACGTGTTTTTGCGGCGGGGTTAGGGTCATTTTAGAATTCTATAAATGATGCGTTAAATCCCTCTTCTAATTTTATAGCAACATTTTTACGTTCTTTTTGAAGTATCCCCATTTGCTGTTGGAATGTACTTCTTAAAACTGGTTTGTGTGCTTCCCATATTGTGAGTGTGGAAATGTCAGGGCTCGTATTATGGGTTAAATACTCTTTTAGGACCTGTTCAATTGTTAGGCAATATGTGGGATGTTTAAGTATTATATCTGGGAGGTACCATGTTGGGTCATGTTTCTTAGGTATTGTTAAGGCAATGGTGGTGTATACCGCATTGTGATCAGACCACGGGATCGGTATAATATTAGAATTAACAATTTCCGGTACCATGCCTATTGTTAAGAAAATGTGATCGATACTACTTGATGATTGGTGTGGATTAGAATAATAGGTGTAATTTCTCTTTGTAGGATTAGATTCTCTCCATAAAGCAATCAATTTATACTTAGATATAAGATTAGAGGGAGTCCTTTTATTTTGATATCTTGGTGGGGTATACAGGGTTTTGTCCAGAAACGGGAGGAGGACCTGATTGGAATCACCAAAGACAATGAGAGCTCCCATCTTGTGGGTATCTATGGTTTGAAAAAGATGTGATAAAAAATGGACAGGGTTGTGATTAGGTGCATAATAAGAGACCACAGTCACAGCCGTGTCCATAATATAACCTGTTAATATTAGGTATCTGCCTTCTGGGTCTTTTATTTCAGAATGTAGTGAGAATGGTATTGCACGATGAAATGATATTAGAGTGTCCCTCTTTTTAGTAGAAGCTGTAGAAGCTGAATTTGGGGTAAAATGCATCTCTTGTAAACATACAGGGGCAGATCCATGAAGAAGTTACGATGGCGTATCTATTGATACGCCGCGTAACTTCTATTTTGCGTACGTCTTAGTACGCCGTCAAATCTAAGGTGCATATTTACGCTGGCAGCTAGGTGGCGCTTCCGCCGAATTCCGCGTCGAGTATGCAAATTAGCTAGATACGCGAATCCACAAACGTACGTCCGGCGCATTTTTTTTACGTTGTTTCCGTAAGGCTTTTTTCGGCGTAAAGTTACCCCTGCTATATGTGGCATACTAAATGTTATGTATGGACGTCGTTCCTGCGTCGTATTTTGAAAATTTTACATTGTTTGCGTAAGTCGTTCGCGAATAGGGCTTTGCGTAGAATGACGTTCATGTCATAAGCATTGGCTTGTTGCAGGTTAATTTCGAGCATGCACACTGGGATACCCCCACGGACGGTGCATGCGCCGTTCAGAAAAAACGTCATTTACGTTGGGTCAAGTAAAATTAACATAAAACACGCCCACATCTTTAACATTTTAATTCCGCGTCCATACGCCGGCAGATTTACACTGCCGTAACTTTAGAGGCAAGTGCTTTGTGAATACAGCACTTGCCTCTCAAAGTTGCGGCGGCGTAGCGTTAATACGATACGCTACGCCTGCCGAAAATTACGATACGCTACGTAGATCTGGCCCACAATGTGTGCCTTCTTGGCCTGAAATGATCTGAAGGCTTTTGTATGTTTCTGGGGCACATTAAGACCTTGCACATTTAAGGATAAAATATTTAACAGAGCCATGGTAACTAAATCAACAAGCTACTCTTACCGGTTGTGCTGACGTGGTGACTTCTCGGCCCAACCCTCGCAAACGGAAGAAAAAATAGAGGGTAAGGGGATCCAGAGCTAGCAAACTCAGAAAATAAATAAAAAACAGAACAAATTATAAGACATCTGAAAACAATAAGAGAATACAAATATTTGACATTTGCCCATGCTAAGGGGTAAAACCCCCCATCAGGGGACAGGGTGCTCTCGTCGAACCCCCACATATTATTGAGGGGATCTGAGGAAAGCAGGGTGAGGCGCATGGGTTTTCTGTGTGCTGGAGAGCCGCCTAAATAATAAAGGGTATAAATTTCAAGGATGTATGGTTGATCGCCCTAAGTAAATCTATTATATTCATGAATATATGTAATAAAACTTTCAGAAAAAATGCAAACATTTCTAGATACTGTCTCTAGAATACTAGCTTTTAGGAAATACTATTACCATGTATGGGACCATATCCCAAGTGGAATCTAGTCCATGGTGCCTAAGATATCACAATATTTAAATAATGGTAGAACAGTTCACAACCCTATTGGCAAACTAATAATTTCATGTGGGTGTACCTAAAGTAGGTATGCATAGTAACTAAAGGGATTCTAGAGGGGGAAATGACAAAGTTTAAACCGTATTCTTAACTATAACATTAACTTGCTGCAGTACTGTCTGTAACATTATGGGAAAAAATGTAACATGTTACATTGTTAAATGTATTAAATTGTTCCTTCAAGTCCAAATATAACCATGAAGTAGTAATAATTTAAGATGAAAAATCCCAAAATTTGAAAAATGAGAGAAAAAAAAAGATCTAATGAAAATAGAAAAAAAATAATCGACTGAATTCCATATTTGGATCAGTCATCAGGAAGCCAAAAAAAGTTAGGCTTTTTAGTAAGAAAAAAGGCGGTATTTCAACTGTGGTACTTATTTTCCAGATGGTGCTGCCTAAGCAGAAATTGTGGGGTGAATGTTTCAAGAGTGGTCAGTCAGTCCATGGTATCTTTTTGGCCTTGGGGTGAAGATGCGAATCGACCTCTTTTGTGGGAATGAGAATTGCCATTTCTGTGCTCAGATTGGGAAGAATTTCTGAGGGAGGAAGCTGAGGCTGTTCTTCTGCTTGAGGTAGTGTTTTCAGGGGTCTCTTCAGTGCTTGCTGAAGTTCTTCAGGTGTTCTGCATGAGAATCTGGTTCCTTGATGTGTGAATCGCAGGGAGAATGGGAATCCCCATTGGTATTTAATGTTGTGGCGTTGAAGCTTCATTAATTGGGGTTTCATTGTCCTTCTTTTAGTTATTGTCAATTGAGAGAGGTCTGCAAACAGCTGGTAGTTGTGGTCTTGGAATATTAAAGCGGAGCTCCACCCTAAAGTGGAACTCACGCTGATCGGAAACCCGCCCCCCCTCCGGTGTCACATTTGACACCTTATAGGGGGGAGGGGGGTGCAGATACCTATCTAAAGACAGGTATTTGCACCCACTTACGGCCACACAGTTTCGGGTAAACTGCGGGCAGAACGTCACCTCCTGTCCTCCCCCCGTTGTGCTCTGGGAACACTCGGCTCCCAGAGCACAGCGGGAGCCAATCAACGGCTCAGCGCAACTCGCGCATGCGCCGTAGGGAACCGGGTAGTGAAGCCGGAGCGCTTCACTTCCTGGTTCCCTCACTGAGGATGGCGGGGGGAGCAGCAGAGTGATGAGCGATCGCTCGTCCTCTGCTGCGGACGGCGCTGGACTCCAGGACAGGTAAGTGTCCTAATATTAAAAGTCAGCAGCTGCAGTATTTGTAGCTGCTGGCTTTTAATATTTTTTTTCATGGCACATCCGCTTTAAATTGTTCTTTTCTCTTGCTGCATCTAAGAGTTGCTCTTTAGTTTTGTAGAAATGGAATTTAGCTATGATGTCTCATGGTGGTCCATCTGCTTTTTTGGGCACGAGAGCCCTATGAACTCTGTCCATCTCTCGCCTTTCTATTCGTATTCTTGATTTTAATTCCTGACATAATGCCATAATTGTTGCTTGTAGATCTATGACTGACTCAGGGATTCCTCTGAATCGCAGGTTAGACCTTCTGGCGCGATTCTCAAAATCCTCTAATCTGTTTTGAAGTGTGACATTTTCTGCCTTTAGGGAATCTATTTCAGTCAGGTATTCTTGGGTATAATTCTCAATTTCCTCCACTTTCAGTTCTAATGCCTCAGTGCGGTGTCCCAACTCTCTTATTTCCTTTGTGAGGTTGCTTGTAATCTGCTCTGAGGTTTGTTTTAGTGCTTTGTGAAGCATTTTCTCAAATTGTTTTAAAATGCTTGAGGGGACTAAAGGTTCCTGTGTAGAAGTTTGAGACATGGTTAACTCAGTATCAGAGTCAGTATCCTCCGGGGAGATAACAGGTTGTGACAGCTTAGGCCGCGTACACACGGTCGGTCCAAACCGATGAAAACGGACTGAAGGACCTATTCATCGGTCCAAACCGATCGCGTGTGGGCCCCATCGGTCAGTTATCCTTCGGTCCAAAATTTTAGAACTTGCTTTAAAATTGAACCGATGGACGCCTAACCGATAGGTCAAAACCGATGGTTAGTATGCAAAAGCATCGGTTAAAAACCCGTGCATGCTCAGAATCAAGTCGACGCATGCTTGGAAGCATTGAACTTCATTTTTCTCTGCACGTCGTTGTGTTTTACGTCACCGCGTTGGACTCGATCGTTTTTTTAACTGATGGTGTGTAGGCACATCAGACCATCAGTCAGCTTCATCGGTTAACCGATGACAACAGTCCTTCGGAACGTTCTCATCGGATGGACCGACCGTGTGTATGCGGCCTTAGCCTTATTCTTCTTCTTCTCTGAGGAGAATTTTACTGAGGAGACTGGCGCTTTTTTTGTGGTACGTCTTGCCTGATGACCACTGCCGTTAGGGTTCGGTTTTTGCTTATTGCAGGCACCTCCAAACACCATTTTACTTTTAAAATGTCCCCCTTACCTCTCAGGCTTGTGGTATCACAAACAGTGACTTTTTGGTTCCGATGGGCTGTCTCTATATCGAGGTTATCTCTCCTCACTGAGTGGAGCTCTAGCCTGACATGTCAGCCACTCTAGCCTCCGCGCATGCACCGAGCAATATTTTTTCAACTCCAATCTGACTGTTACTCTATCTTACATTTGTTTTAGAGAAGGCATCCTAGGGTTGTCTCGGATAACCTATAGGGGGAGCCTTCCTTTTCCACCTTGTCCCATCCCCCAAGGGGTTTTACCATCACCCCCCCTGGTTCATTTGGGGTTAGACATCTTGGATTATTCGGGACATCATTCCAGGACATCGTGCATCCGTGGCCCTCCACTGAAGATTCATCTTATTAGTTGATCCAGTCTGAGGAAGCCGAGCAGATTGTGCCCTGAGAGTGTCCATGCCTTATTGATCTGTTGTCGCTGACAGGCAGATCCACGCCTTCTGGTAAGCGCATTCACATCTTCATTGAGTTTAAGAAATTGATTGTTTGCCTCTGAGGATCTACGTGGTTATTTTACCATCCATTCACTCACAAGTTTTTTGATGGACTTTACATTATTGTTTTTTGTTTGTGTCTGTTTATAGCACTAGTATATTCATTCACCCCATTTTTGTTTTTCGTATGTATCACTTTATCACTGTTTCAGTACAGTGATCATTAACTTGTTATTTATCTAGAGAAATTATTGCAGTATGGTATTGCCTGCTGTCACCTTTCTATATAAACTGCTACAAAGAGTATTTGTCTCGTGTCTATAGATTTCTACATGCAGAAATGCAATACGATTTTGGTCTTGTGTCATTGTAAATGTAAGGTTGAAAACATTTTTGTTCATTCTTTTCATCCATTGAGTAAGTAGGTCTAATGGGCCATCCCACAGGACGAAATGTCATCAATGTACCACATAATATGTGGTCCATATACATTGATAACGCCTCATCCGTGAGGAACATCTTCTCCCATTTCCCCAGGTACAGGTTGGCATCGAACGGGGCACAGCATGTCCCCATCGCAACCCCCTACACCTGGAGGTAGTGGGAACCATTAAAGGTAAAGATGTGGCAAAGAATGATTTCTAAAAGAGAGACGATAAACTCTCTATAGCCACAGTCAGATTCATTTTCTTGATGTAGAATATGTTTGATAGCGGCTATCCCCTTCTCGTGGGGGATAGAGCTATACAAAGCATCCACATCTATTGTTACTAAATAAGCATTTTCTGGAATACATAGATTATCTATAATTTGTAGGAAGAAAATGGTGTCTTTGACATAAGACTGTAGATTGGTTACATAGGGCCAGATTCACAGAAGAGATACGATGGCGTTTCTCTGAAACGCCGTCGTATCTCTCAGAGTATCTATGCGACTGATTCATAGAATCAGTTACGCATAGATAGCCCTTAGATCCGACAGGTGTAATTGAATTACACCGTCGGATCTTAGGATGCAATACCTCGGCCGCCGCTGGGTGGAGTTCACGTCGTATTCCAGCGTCGGGTATGCAAATTAGCAGTTACGGCGATCCACGAAGGTTTTATCCGTCGTTACGTCGGCGCAAGTCTTAGTTTCACGTCTTAAAGTTAGGGCTGCTATTAACATGGTGTAAAATTACTCCACCATGTTAAAGTATGCACGTCGTTCCCGCGTCGCTTTTGAAATTTTTTTTCCCGGCGTAAGTACGTTACTCACGTCGCGATTCACAAACACGTTGCGCCGCCGTATTTAGCGCAAAGCACGTCGGGAAAATAGTGAACGGAGCATGTGCAGTACGTCTGGCGCGGGAGCGCGCCTAATTTAAATGGTACCCGCCCCATTTGAATTGGGTGGGCTTGCGCCGGACGTGTTTACGATACACCGCCGCAAGTTAACAGGTAAGTGCTTTGTGGATCGGGCACTAACACTGTAAACTTGCGGCGGTGTAACGTAAACAGGTTACGTTACACGGCCGCAATTGTATGTGAATCTGGTCCATAAGGTCTAATATATTCATCAACTAGATCAGGGGTCTCCAAACTTTTCAAACAAAGGGCCACTTTATTGCCCTGCAGACTTTAGGAGGGCCAGATTGTGGCCAGCAGGGGAAGGAAATGTCACGGGCCTGGCATCAGTGAGAACAAATATGGCCTTGGGGGTTGGTGGTCAATAGAAGGAGGAGTATTCCCCCCATTAGTAGGAGGAATAGTATCCCATCATTGGTATTGGTGGATGATATTGTGCCCCATTGTTGGTGTCAGTGGAAAGAATGGTGCCTCATATCAGTGGGAGGAATTGTGCCCCAAGGGCCAGATAAAGGCTAGCAAAGGGCCACATCTGGCCCTCGGGCCGCAGTTTGGAGACCCCTGAACTAGATGACTGGCATTGTCACTAATGGCTCCCCTGCCAGATATAATTGGCCTGCCTGGTGGATTAGCGGTATCTTTATGGATTTTGGGAAGTGCATAAAAGGTTGGAGTAATGGGAAAATTTGTCCTGTTATAATCCCATGTGGTTTTTGTGATGGTACCATTCAGATAAGCAGTATCAACTAGATTGTAGAAATCATTGTTGTATTTGTCTTTGATATGTATAATGATACAGTGATATCAATTAATATTTTATTAAGATTTTGTTGCACATGGTGACATATTTATTATTATCTATCACGACAATGTTTCCACCTTTGTCAGCGGGTTTTATCGTAATAGATCCATTATCTGAAAGTTGTTTAACCCTCCTAGCGGTATTCCCGAGTCTGACTCGGGGTGAGATTTTTATACCAAAAGCGGTAACCCCGAGTCAGACTCGGGCTTGCCTCGCTGCAGCAGCAGCAGACAAAGTTACTTACCTTGTCCCTGGATCCAGCGATGCCACCGCGCTGTGTGAGTGAGTGGGACCTCGCTCGATTCACACAGTGTCCTTCTGTGTCGCCGATCTCCGTTCCCTGCGACGTTACGACGCACGGGAGCGGAGAACGGCGCCAAATTCAAAAACGTAAACAAACACATTACATACAGTACTGTAATCTTATAGATTACAGTACTGTATGTAAAAAATACACCCCCCCCCCCTTGTCCCTAGTGGTCTGCCCAGTGCCCTACATGTTATACTTTTATATAATAAAAACTGTTCTTTCTGCCTGCAAACTGTAGATTGTCCATAGCAACCAAAAGTGTCCCTTTATGTCAAAAATGGTTTTAGAGCAGCTAGAAAACAGCGATAATAAATTATAATCACTTGCAGAATTGTGTGATTGCGATTTGTGGGGAAATTCGTCATAAAAAAATAAAAGTAATGACAGCGATAATTCTGCAACTGAGCAAATTTCTGTGATTTTGAGTTGATTACATTATTGAATAATTTTTATTATAATTATATTATTACTTGTTATAATTTTTTATAATTATTTATTATATTATAATTTATAATTTTAGGAGGGCCAGATTGTGGCCAGCAGGGGAAGGAAATGTCACGGGCCTGGCATCAGTGAGAACAAATATGGCCTTGGGGGTTGGTGGTCAATAGAAGGAGGAGTATTCCCCCCATTAGTAGGAGGAATAGTATCCCATCATTGGTATTGGTGGATGATATTGTGCCCCATTGTTGGTGTCAGTGGAAAGAATGGTGCCTCATATCAGTGGGAGGAATTGTGCCCCAAGGGCCAGATAAAGGCTAGCAAAGGGCCACATCTGGCCCTCGGGCCGCAGTTTGGAGACCCCTGAACTAGATGACTGGCATTGTCACTAATGGCTCCCCTGCCAGATATAATTGGCCTGCCTGGTGGATTAGCGGTATCTTTATGGATTTTGGGAAGTGCATAAAAGGTTGGAGTAATGGGAAAATTTGTCCTGTTATAATCCCATGTGGTTTTTGTGATGGTACCATTCAGATAAGCAGTATCAACTAGATTGTAGAAATCATTGTTGTATTTGTCTTTGATATGTATAATGATACAGTGATATCAATTAATATTTTATTAAGATTTTGTTGCACATGGTGACATATTTATTATTATCTATCACGACAATGTTTCCACCTTTGTCAGCGGGTTTTATCGTAATAGATCCATTATCTGAAAGTTGTTTAACCCTCCTAGCGGTATTCCCGAGTCTGACTCGGGGTGAGATTTTTATACCAAAAGCGGTAACCCCGAGTCAGACTCGGGCTTGCCTCGCTGCAGCAGCAGCAGACAAAGTTACTTACCTTGTCCCTGGATCCAGCGATGCCACCGCGCTGTGTGAGTGAGTGGGACCTCGCTCGATTCACACAGTGTCCTCCTGTGTCACCGATCTCCGTTCCCTGCGACGTTACGACGCACGGGAGCGGAGAACGGCGCCAAATTCAAAAACGTAAACAAACACATTACATACAGTACTGTAATCTTATAGATTACAGTACTGTATGTAAAAAATACACCCCCCCCTTGTCCCTAGTGGTCTGCCCAGTGCCCTACATGTTATACTTTTATATAATAAAAACTGTTCTTTCTGCCTGCAAACTGTAGATTGTCCATAGCAACCAAAAGTGTCCCTTTATGTCAAAAATGGTTTTAGATCAGCTAGAAAACAGCGATAATAAATTATAATCACTTGCAGAATTGTGTGATTGCGATTTGTGGGGAAATTCGTCATAAAAAAATAAAAGTAATGACAGCCATAATTCTGCAACTGAGCAAATTTCTGTGATTTTGAGTTGAATAATTTTTATTATAATTATATTATTACTTGTTATAATTATTTATAATTATTTATTATATTATAATTTATAATTTTGTTTTTAAAAAAATGTCATACCTGGGATGCCTACGGCCCCGTACACACGACCGAACATGTCTGCTGAAACTGGTCCGCGGACCAGTTTCAGCAGACATGTTTGGCCGTGTGTAGGCCCGAGCGGACCATTTTCGGGCGGATCGGACAGGTTTCCAGCGGACAACTGTTTCCTGGACTTGCTTTAAAACAGTCCGCTGGAAACCTGTCCGCCCGGACATGTACGGTCGTCTGTACAGACCTACCGTACATGTCCGGCCGCCCGCCATACCTCGCATGCGTCGAATGACTTCGACGCATGCGTGGAAGCATTTAAAAGGCAGGCCCGCCCACATCGCCGCGTCATTGTCGCGGCGACACCGCGTCATCGACGCGGCGACACCGCGGACACACCCCGCGTATTGTTTTCGCGCGGACTTCTGTTCGATGGTGTGTACAGCCATCGAACAGAAGTCCCCGGGCAGACATGTCCGATGAAAACGGTCCGCGGACCGGTTTCATCGGACATGTCTGCTCGTGAGTACAAGGCCTACTAGTCTCTTGTTTGGTCAGATTTAAGTGAGTTATTCCTAAGAATTACAGACCTACAGTATAAAACGCCAAATTTCCTTGCAAATAATGGTACTGCTTTCAGCACCTTTTTTCTGAAATAATCATACCGCCAGGGAGGTTAAGAGCCTGCATCTCCTCATCATTCATGTTAGTCAAATATGAGCATGATAGCCAGAGTTTATCAAGTTCTTTATTTACTAATTTAAGGCATGCAGCAATGTTGGGGTTGGAATTGGGAGCTGGAAATTTGTCAGATTTTTTATTTAATTTGGATTTACCTGGGGCACCTCTGTCTGAGCCAGTGCATGGGAATGAATACAGAAATAGATCTTTTATAAATTAAAATAATGACTACAAGACTATAACTCAAATTGGTATGAATTGGCCGCAGCCCTTTTTTATTGTTGGTATTAATAATAATTCTATTTATATCCATAACTTTAATTGATAATATTTGGAATAGTATTTATCCATAAATTAGTTCAGCCATCACAGCTCGAACTAAACAACAATATTTACACAACATACTATCCTCTTCCGATGAAGGGACATAACAAACCACACAATATCGTGCTGTGACAAACGGGCAGGAGGGAGGCCATGTCTTCTGAATCAGCACCGGCGCTCTGCTGGAATAACTGACTCCTCCACTCTTATTTATAGGTACTCCAAGATCCAACTGACAGAGGGCTCGTGCATATAGGTAAGTAACTAATCATTTTAAAACTTAATTTTTTTTTTACTTTAATCCTTATCCTTTATTCTGTCTCATTCCCATGTGATGGGTAACTAATTGTTACCCCTCTTTTATTCTTTGGTGATTGCTAAAAGAAGACACAGCCTCAATAGCTCCTTCCCACTTTGCCCACCTTGGTGGATATCATAGATTTTTATAGTAAACAGCACAATTGTAGTCCTGGGGGAACATTAACAAATGTTGAACCCACAAAAGAAGAGCCATAACTCACTGGGGCCACATAAGTGTAGTTGATCTTTCCCCATTTCTGACTCATTGGGGGTTATTTACGAAAGGCAAATCCACTTTGCACTACAAGTGCAGTCGCTGTAGATCTGAGGGGGACATGCAAGGAAAATAAAAAATTGCATTTTTGCTTGCACATGATTGGAAGAAAAAATCAGCAGAGCTTCCCCTCAGATCTACAGCAATCTACAGCAACTGCACCTACAAGTGCACTTTCAAGTGCATTTGCAGTGCACTTATAGTGCAAAGTGGATTTGTCTTTCGTAAATAACCCCCATTAAGCCGTGGTCTGCACTATGTCCCTGTCTGGAGGTGGTCATCTTATTAGTGGCAGGATTTTGCTTCTCCGTGTCAGAGCTTCCAACAAAAACAACAGTGAGCAGCACAGTAGTGACAACATTAAAACTCACTTCAAGTTTCATGAAACTAGCATTTAGAGCCAGTAGTGCCAGGAAAAAAAGTCTTGTGCATTTTTCATGCCACTGCTTAGGTACAAATCTTCAATTTTTTAATACAGTTCCACTATAAGACCCACAGCAGCCAATTGTTTTTATGACAAATCGTGATTAATTTCTTCAGCATAAGAATTTTTGAGTGCCAAATTTATATATGTAGAATGCAATTTTAGAAAACTGTTCTTTAGTGATTTCAGAGCTATCACCAAAGCTGTGTTCATAACCGTGTCATTTATGGTAATTTGCAACATTTCAGAAGCGTGTTTAGACATCACATAAAGTACTACAAGAGATAAACAGAATGTCTTGTAATATTCCATATGTAGAGTAGCCTTCCTGTGTTCACGATCAGTCATGTTACCTAAAGCTGCCCTTTTGTACGCCCACTCATGCTTGTTAGTTTCACAGCTAGAAAGTTATTCATACTACTAGAGGAAAACAAGACTTTCTTAAACATTTTCTTCATAAATAAAAAAGCTGAAGAAAGACATGTAAAACAGCAAGCTTAGTGTCTTGTACTAGACACTAGGATGGGAATTTGGTGCCACCCTGTCTTAAAGCAGAACTTCATTGAAAAATTGAAGTATCACTGCTTCACTACCTCCCCAAGCCTGTAACTGAGTTACAGGTTTTTTAGTGAGTAACAATTTTTATCTTTACCTGCTCTCACGTTCGCAATCCTCGCCTAGGCAAGTATGATGCACCTTGCCTTGCCCCTCCTGGGACACATCACATGTCCCAGGAGCCTGCAGGACATGTGAGGAACTGGTTCTTTAAATACACCAGAACCATCATGCAGCCTTTGAATAAGTTCAGACTAGGTTCATAATGGTTAATGTTGTTTTTACAGAACACCTTCAGTGTAACGTCACTTCCTGTGTGCACTCCACACTAGTCCCGGAAATCGCCATCTTGCCAGCTCATGTATCCATAGCTGCTGGTCAGCTATCAGGATCGGGAGCACCGCTGCTACTGCAGCTGGAGGAGGACACACACCAAGCGGTTGTATTCTACTGATAGGCCCGATTTTTAGCACATGATTGTGTGTTTTTATTCCTTACTATAATAAAGCTTTTGGCTTATGCACTTAGAGGTGCTTTTTCTTCATTATACTAAACAGGTTAGCAGCATACTCTAACTATCGTGGTGTGGCTGCCCAAGCATAGTCAAGAGTCCATTATGGCATTGTCGATGACTTGGATGTCTCTGAATGTCCCATTGTCTTCACCAGACTGCAAAGTGCAGCGACCCTGATAAACAAACACAGTAGGAGCAACCAGTACAGCAATGAAGTATCTGGACCTCAACCTTACCCCTTTTTATAGCACAGTTGGGTCGACAAGAACCAAAAGAGACCCTCACAGCTGTACCAAATTTTGAATTAGGAAATAAATAAAAAGGTTAAATTATAAGTAGAGTGCATAGAACCGCCTAAGACACCAGCAGAAAACGGAGGCATGATGGTTAGTGGCAGGGTTATATAGGGCTGGCCTAATTTTTTATTTTTACTAGTGTCTAAACCTCCTGAAAGTTAGACCCAATGGTCTAAAAATTACTGCATTGCTGTGTCCCTCAATGTACCATAAAGAAAATGGTATCAAAATGATCATGGTTTCCCTTTAAAAACACTGAGGTAAGCCAGCAAAACAACAGTTTCGCTAGTAGAAAGGGTGTAAAGAACCAGGGATAGAGCCATTCTGTAGAATAGATATGGGTTCTGTTTGCAGTAGTGCTGATTTTAGTCAATGTCTGATTAGTAAATGAAAAGGTTTTTGTAATTGCAACAATTCAGGCACTGGTTCACAGTAAGAACATGAATTACACTGATACTATGACAACTACATTATCTCAGGTAGGTTTTATGATATTATTTACAAGTTCATTCAATTGCAATTGCCTTTTATTGTTCTTGGGTTAGCTTCCTTATCTAACAGTTATTTAGGGCTTCCTGAGTGGAGCTAGTGGCTACCTGCCAAAATGATTAGTAGCTCACAACAGATGACCAAACCCCATTTTAGCTGTTCTAACTCTTTGAAATGTTCCGCTGATATATGACTACACACTCTGCATATCAATATTCCTATCAACGCATATCCTGTGAATTTCATTCATATTCGACATCACTTACTTTTACCTGCGTCAGTACTTCATTGCCGTGTTTTTTTAGGATTTGGGGTTTCAGGGAGTAATCTTTAGATGAATAGTTAAAAGGTGAGCTATAGACTCAAAGATTTTTAGATATGCAGCTGAATGTTAATAATCGTATTAATGGACAGGGAAATGACAGTCGGTGAGATTCAGCAGTGAAGTCAGACATGTCATACACTTGACATGGGTGTCAAATGAAGCTAGTTTCAGTATTACACCCAGGAGAGGTTTGTGATCAATAAAATTGCAGCAGGCTTACAGTATGTTACACTTTTAAATGTTAAACATTGAAGTTTAATTTTCTTATATTTCCTGCGTCCTTCCCTAACATGCTAATGGCATTTTAGAATAAAACAAACCATGTTTTTTTTTTAACCCATTGATGCCCTCACTAGGTCTTTGTGCTACTCGGGCAGATCATGACTAGTGGGATAAAGCTGTCAGGGTGCTGTACATAGCTACCTGAAAACATCACAGCACCTTGCCATTCTACTATTTTCAAGAGCCCTCAGCCCCGATGCAAGCGGTGGCTTGTCTTTCGGGAGCAATTATGCAAATATCAAAATGCTGCCATGAGTAGGTGTCAGTTTAGAGTAGTGGGGGTTTTTAGGCAGATTACATTTACAAGCAGACCACCACTGATGAATGCCCCGGCCAAAGATAAAGTAGGCTCTGTCTGACTTGCTGCAGCTTCTAATGCACAATGTGAGATGTTCACGAGAGTGTGCAGTGAAATCAGACTAAGCATTTTCAGCACAGCATTCTATTTTCTCTAAACACAGCTAAACAGAAACCAGCTAGACACAGGTAAACACACAATAGGGGTTATTTACGAAAGGCAAATCCACTTTGCACTACAAGTGCAAACTACAAGTGCAAAGTGCATTTGAAATTGCACTGAAAGTGAGCTTGGAAGTGCAGTTGCTGTAGATCCGAGGGGGACATGCAAGGAAAATAAAAAACACCATTTTAGCTTGCACATGATTGGATGATAAAATCAGCAGAGCTTCCACTCATTTTGGATTTACCCCTCAGATTTACAGCGACTGCACTTCCAAGTGTAGTGCAAAGTGGATTTGCCTTTCGTAAATAACCCCCTCTGTGTTTAAAAAAAAAAAAAAAAAAATATATATATATATATATAAGAAGGCCAGTATGGTGGCCTGAGTTTATGGGAGGAGCCCGGAGGGTATTTAAGCAGCCCACTCACACATGCTCTTTGTCGGTTCAGTGTGCAGTACTACACGTCACTGGGCCGACTCTTCCCAGCTCACCTCATGTCCGTGAGTCTGCGCATTCAATCGCATTCGACATCGCAAGCGCTTTGCGGCTTCTCCCTTCATGGTCTTCGCCGGCGGTTCCCGCTTACTTCGCAGGTAGGATTCAAACCTTTTCGTATCTTGTGCAATCTTACAATTCGTTATGCTTCCTATCCTGCATCCCTTTTGGGAAAAATCTGCCTGATTTACTTTTGCTTATGTTTCAACATCATTCGGCTCAGGCATAATACATTTGCAACTTCCTTCTGCCAAACATACGATTCATTTGGAGATTGACATGTGTTTGTATGGGTTCTTTGGCAGATTGAGGTGGTAATTGGACTCACATGGTGCCTTCTCTGCACTTGATTAGCCTGGGGGGATGGGTGGTTGGTAGGTGTTCGGTTTCAAAGCAAGGGGTAGCATACACTCTACAACCAATTTGTATCAGATTCGTTCAATACTCCTTACTATCAATTCGTATCGGATTCATTTCATGCATTTTACAACCATTTTGTATCACATACATTGCATACTTTCTACCGTTGTCATTTATTGTTTCCCGCAGCGGAACTTATGAATTGCTTGTACACGGCTCTTCTCTCTCATTTATTTACCAAAGTTATTGCCTGTGTGTCATGCATGGCGCCGCACCACACTCTTGGGATGCGTTGCACATCCACTCCAGTCCAAAGCAAACCCAGTCGCACGTTCACTGTCCCAGGTAGGATTCGTTCGCTTGTTTGTCATGTCAAATTCGTGGCCACTCATGGTGTCACCTGTACCATATGTTTGGTTCCCACAGTGGAGCTTACAAAGCATTGATACGCACTTCTCGTGTTCTATTTTCTACACCAAACCTCGTTGTTTTGCCCCATGCACGGCATCACGCTACACGTTCCCGACATGTTTCACTCCAGCCACAGTCCGCCGCAAACTCACTCGCATGGACCACTGTCGCAAGTAAGATTTGTTATTACATTCTTTATGTTCTATCAATTTGCTACCATTCGTTGTCTCCCATATCGTTCATTAGTGGCCCCTATGGAACCTACGATTCAAACAGGCGTTGTCCTTCTACCTTATACTGCTTGCTTAAGGTACAAACAAACCAGGTGTTTCTATCCTTTCACAGTAACCCAATTCTTATTGATTGAGACCTTGCAACCATGCAAATCATCTCAGCAGTCTGATACCCTTGCTGTGACACTTGCAACACATGACCCTTACAAAATGCAAAAAAAAAAAAAAAAAAAAAAAAAACGCAAAAAGGAAAAAAAAAAAAAAAAATATTGCCACCACGTAATCTCAGCCCAGCAACCTGACACCTGTTGAGACTGTTGCAACGATGCAAAATTTGTCTCCACAGCCTGACACCCTTGTTAAGACCCTTGCAAACGCAATACCGTCTTAGCAGCCCCACACTCATCGAGACTCTTGCAACCACACTAAATCATCTCAGCAGCCTGACACCCTTGTTAGGACCCTTGCAACACATGACCCTTACAAAACGAAAAAAAAAAAAAAAACCCAAAAAAAAAAAAAAAAAAAAAAACGCAAAAAGAAATATAAAAGTGCAGAAAAAATAAAAAATTGCCACCACACAATCTCAGCCCCGCAACCTGACACCTGTTGAGACCGTTGCAATGACGCAAAATTCGTCTCCACAGCCTGACACCCTTGTTAAGACCCTTGCAAACGCAATACCGTCTTAGCAGCCCCACACTCATCGAGACTCTTGCAACCACACTAAATCGTCTCAGCAGCCTGACACCCTTGTTAGGACCCTTGCAACACATGACCCTTACAAAACGAAAAAAAACAAAAAAAAAAAAACGCAAAAAAAAACGCAAAAAAAAACGCAAAAAGAAATATAAAAGTGCAGAAAAAATAAAAATTGCCACCACACAATCTCAGCCCTGCAACCTGACACCTGTTGAGACCGTTGCAACGATGCAAAATTCGTCTTCGCAGCCTGACACCCTTGTTGAGACCCTTGCAAACGCAATACCGTCTCAGCATCCCCACAATCACGGAGACTCTTGCAAGCATAGAAAATTGTCTCAGCAGCCTGACACCCTTGCAAACGCAATACCGTCTCAGCAGCCCCACACTCATGGAGACTTTTGCAAGCACACAAAATTGTCTCAGCAGCCTGACACCCTTGTTAAGACCCTTGCAACACATGACCCTTACAAAACGCAAAAAAAAAAAAAAAAAAATATGCAAAAAAAAAAAGAAAAAGGCAGAAAAAAATAAATTGTCACCACACAATCTCAGCCCAGCAACCTGACACCTGTTGAGACCATTGCAGCCATGCAAAATCGTCTCAGCAGCCTCACACCATTGTTGAGATCCTTGCAAACGCAATACCGTCTCAGCAGCCCTACACTCATCAAGACTCTTGCAACCACACAATACCATCTCAGTAGCCTCACACCATTGTTGAGACCCTCGCAAACGCAATACCGTCTCAGCAGCCCCACACTCATCAAGACCCTTGCAACCACGCAATACCGTCTCAGCAGCCTTACACCATAGTTCAGACCCTTGCAAACGCAATACCGTCTCAGCAGCCCCACACTCATCAAGGCCCTTGCAACCACGGAATACCGTCTCAGCAGCCTCACACCATAGTTCAGACCCTTGCAAACGCAATACCGTCTCAGCAGCCCCACACTCATCAAGACTCTTGCAACCACGCAATACCGTCTCAGCAGCCTCACACCAATGTTGAGTCCCTTGCAAACACAATACCGTCTCAGCAGCGCCACACTCATCGAGACCCTTGCAACCACGCAATACTGTCTTGAGCAACCTCCCACTCGTCAAAGACCTTTGTGACCATACAGTCTCGCCCCAGCAACCTGGCATTCATTGAGACCCTTGCAGCCAGACAAATCATCTTTGGCCTCATGTACACTGCTGTTGGTAAAAAAAAAAAAAAAAGGGTTCAGACGGATGTTCAGAGGCATTCGAAACGCCAATGCCTGTAACAGCTTGTAAACACTGCCAGATGCGGTAACTCATGTTTACCAGCGTTGCATTCACAGTCGTTTTCATAAAAAAATTTAAATAAAGGGGAATATTGTCTCAGCAACTTGACACTCATTTGAGACCCTTGCTAAATGTAATATCATCTCAGCTACCTCACACCCTTCTAGACCTTTGCAACCACACAATCTCATCTCAGCAACCTGACACCCGTTCAGACCTTTGCAGCCATACAAAGTCATCTTAGCAACCTGACACATTTCAGACCATTGCAAATGCAATATCGTCTCAGCAACCTGACACCCATTTAGACCCTTGCAGCCATACAAAGTTGTCTCAGCGGCCGACACTCATTTGAGACCATTGCAAAACGCAACATCGTCTCAGCAACAACTCACTTGTTGAGACCTGTGCAACCACACCATGCCATCTCAAAACAAACCTCATAATCATCGAGACCTTTGCAACCACACAATATCGTCTCAGCAAACCAGACTGAGACCCTTGCAACCACCAATACCATCAAACCTTCATACTCAAGGCCCCTGCCACCACACAATATCGTCCCAGCAACCTGACACTCACTGACACCCTTGCAACTGCACAATATTGTCTGCAGTAGTATAAAACACCTACGTGCAAACCCGAATACAAACTAAACTTGCAAACACACCTCAGTGACAAACAATCAGCCACACAAACACACAGTGGCACCCAGTTGGCCATTCATCTTCAGTGGCACGCGGGCCACTCATCTTTTCTCAGTTTTTTTTCCCTGCGGTTAGTTCAGGTTTTCATCCAGCACCTGCGAGTGCACGTTGGCCTGCGAGTGCATGTTGGCCTGCGAGTGCATGTATATCGTCTTGTTGAGCACCTGTGTATTGTCTTGATTTTCTCACACCAATGCAAGATCCAGTCCAAGTTCTCAAACTAGACCAAGCATCAGTAGCAGACTTAGCTATGTGGGACAACTTCCCCACCTGATAGAACATCATTTCAATCTTCATCCCGGCAGTGTCAGCCGAGCCACCAAAGGCTTTTGCAGCCATTTTTAGGCCGCCACTGGTTTTCCAAAACTTGGCCCCCAGAAATTCTCTTAAATTTTTGCTTCACCCAGTCTTCATCACGCCTCGTGCTGCACCCCATCGTGGCAGCTGCCCAGGTCTGGGTCCACACTTGAACAGGACAGACACTGTTCTTCACCACAGACAATCAGGCCACAGCCGACATCATCAATTAAGATAGATCTAAGTCACTCCCCATCACTTCCTGCGCAGGCTCGCGCAGCTGTCACTCCGTCACCAGTTAATATCTTATGTAGACCTTTTCCAGGCAAATGCAAAAAGCAGCTGATGCGCTTTCCTATTCCAACCTTGGAATGGATGTTTTTTCCAGCAAGAGCCTGGAGCCGACCCAACAACTATCCCTGTCCCACCATGGACATTGCTGACGATGGACTGAAGTCGCATCTCGCTAACGCAATCCAACTTATTAACCACTCCTTGGCACGCAACACACTAAAGGCCTATCGCACTGCATGGAACACTAATCGCAAATTTTTGGCCCCTTGCCCCGGAGCAGCAATAGGCAACGTTGGACACATCCTAGCCTTCATATCGTATTGCCACATGCAGCTGACCATTTCTCAATACTATCACGCCATATCTAGATGGCATCCAGCATTTCCTGTCCCTGCAAGACCCCAGTAAACCGTCAGTATTCTCGAGCCCATGCAATCAAATCCCTCCTACAGGGCATACAGAAGCACCAACCTGTAGTCAGTGGCAAGCGCCTACCTTTCAAGAGTCCCCTCTTTAGGGACATGTCTATAATCCTTACTCGTTCCCTGTTTAGGGCTTTGCCCAGTCTAGTCACCCAACAGCCATCTACCAGGCCTTCTACGGTTCCCTACAACCTAGTGAATTTAGTCAGCGGCTCCGGCAGTCACACACTGCTCCGACGCCACCCGACTCGCTTTCGAACCACTACACTCTCACAGTCTGCAAACGCAACAAACAGGCCCCTGGGGTTGACATCAACCTGTTTCAGACTGACAACGCCTGACGCCCAGTGACGGTGCTCAACCCACTACTGCTCCATCTACCCAGCCAATCTGAGGGTAGCTCGTTGCTACCCTTTCTAAACCAGCTCCCTGAGTGTCAGCCAGTGTGTGAAGCATGTCAGAATCCTCCTAAGTAACTTGGGCTTCAAACCCCAGTCAGTTCTCTGGACATTCTTTCCGAATTGGAGCAGTCTCAGTTGCCTCCCAACAGGGAGTACCAGACTACGTAATCAAGATACCAGGCTGATGGAAGTCTCCTTGTTTTGCCACATACATCCCAAATCCTCATGAAGGAATGGCACAAGCTTTTACCAAGCTGGCTCAATAAATACAAGAAATCAATATAAACTATTTCCCTATCTGAGTCTTTTGCCCCCTTTTCTTGGCATACTGACCAGACCACCAAGGCACACTTCAGGTCTATTTATGTTGTAAGTCTTGTCGCGTGTTTATGTGATCCACATCTCTCTCGGTCAGAGGGTAACGACCATAAATAAGAAGGCCAGTATGGTGGCCTGAGTTTATGGGAGGAGCCCGGAGGGTATTTAAGCAGCCCACTCACACATGCTCTTTGTCGGTTCAGTGTGCAGTACTACACGTCACTGGGCCGACTCTTCCCAGCTCACCTCATGTCCGTGAGTCTGCGCATTCAATCGCATTCGACACCCTCCCGCCCTTCCCTTTTTCAGGGCACTTCTCAGCATGTCCTTCTTCAATTAACTACCCATTACTTACCTTGGGTATGCCCCCTTTTCTTGGCATACTGACCAGACCACCAAGGCACACTTCAGGTCTATTTATGTTGTAAGTCTTGTCGCGTGTTTATGTGATCCACATCTCTCTCGGTCAGAGGGTAACGACCATAAATATATATATATATATATATATATATATATATATATATATATATAATCACAGGTTTGTCAAGGCCAGCAAGAATGAGGCTTAACCTCCTTGGCGTTATTCCCTGGTGTGCCTCGGGGTTACATTTCAGTACCATTAGTGGTAAATCTGAGCAGACACTTAAAGTGATGACAGCGACGATTCTGCGACTGAACTCAGTGATATGTGAACTTGGTGCTCTGTTGACTGTGGTACGGATCATGCAGTGCCCCCAAGACTCCCATTTACTGGAGCACCTGGTATGAAAGTGGACGTTGAAGATGACAGCCCTTTGGCATACTTACAACTATTTCTGACCGATCAGCTGGGCACTAAGTAGGAAAGCTCATGTTCCAGGTGATGCCTGAAATCTGTCTTGTAGCTTAGTGCAGACGTCTGGGAAAATCGGTGAGCCAATCACACAAGCAGGGAATTATGTTTCTGGTGGGCATTCTGTGCACAGAACACCTGCAGGTTGCCATATTGCATTTTACAGAAAAATTCAGCAGTTGCAGATTGAAAAGGAAAGGTAATTTTGAATAACATTCAATTACAATATGATTTGTGTCACAAATATATATGCTTTTGTAAGGCAGTTGGGTCTAACCAACTGTGCAAAAATGCCCCATCGCAATGATGGGTGTCCTTCTGGTTAATAGTGCAGTGCAGGAGGGAAAAAGGGACAGTGTGAAAGTTGTACTCTCACATCCCACTGTTGCCTCCAGAATTTGACAATTACACACTCAACCTACGCAGCTATTTTGTTTGTGAGACAACATTCTAGGCACCATTTATTTAGGCAGATTAAGAGTGATTAATTCTTCTGTATGTTAACTCGGCAGTTAACCCTTTACACACACACACACACACAAAAAATCTGCCATCTTGGTTTTTAATGGAAAAACAGCATTTGCTTTTGCAATTCTGGCCTTTAACCGATTGCTGGCCGCCGCACGACTATTTACGTCGACAGAATGGCACGGGCAGGCAGATTGGTGTACAGGTACGCCCCTTTAAATCTGCCGACCAGCGGGTATGCGTGCGATTGCGGTCGGCAAGGGCAGAACAGGGGAATGCCTTTGTAAACAAAGGCATTCCCCTATTCTGCCTAGTGACCTTGGGCCAGATTCAGATAGAGATACGACGGTGTATCTCCTGATACGCCGTTGTATCTCTGAGTTCCGTCGGTCAGATCTATGCGCCTGATTCATAGAATCAGGTTCCGCATAGATCTCCCTAAGATCCGACAGTTGTAAGTGACTTACACCGTCGGATCTTAGGCTGCAATCTCACGCTGGCCGCTAGGTGGCGCTTCCGTTTGTATACGTAAGGAATATGCAAATGAGGAGTTACGCCGATTCAGAAACGAACGACCGCCCGGCGCTTTTTTTTTACGTTGTTTGCGTTTGCCTTTTTCAGGCGTATAGTTACCCCTGCTATATGCGGCGCATCCTATGTCCCAAGTCGTTCGCGAATACGGATGGACGTAATTTACGTTCACGTCGAAACCAATGACGTCCTAGCGATGTCATTTAGAGCAATGCAAGCTGGGAAATTTAGCGTACGGCGCATGCGCAGTTCGTTCGGCACGGGGACGCGCCTGATTTTAATTTTACATGCCCCCTAGCCGCGGAATTTGAATTCCGCCGGGGGATTTACGGTACGCCGCCGCAACATTACAGGCAAGTGCTTTCTGAATAAAGCACTTGTCTCAAAAACTTGCGGCGGCGGATCGTAGAACAGATAGGTTACACGGATCTAAAGATCCGCTAACCTATCTGAATCTAGTCCACTACTGTCACTGATGACTGTTCCCTGTTACAGTTCCCTGTACACCAGACACCCCTCGGTTTAGTGCCTGATTGACCCCTCGGGGGCCAACGTTCTGGTAAGCGGCCATTTAATTTCTATCATCAGAGATGTGTTTGTGCTGACCAGCTGTCTGCTATTCAAGTTACTCACATTTATTCATTACTGAAGAGTGAGATCATACACGAACCAGCACCAGGATGTTTCCATCATAAGGACTCACATATTGTATTTCCTTGGATATGTTCAAAGACTTTTGTTTCACTTATTTCTTTTTTTGCAATTTTTTGCTGTAATAATTGTAGCGCACCTTTTCCCCTTTTTTACACTTCTTGTGGAGCCCAGTATTAGGTTCCTTTGCATTTAGGTGCAGCACTGTCATTTTATTTCTATTTTTCATTTTTTTTTTATATTATCAATTTTTGGTATCACCGCCAGCACTCATTTGCTACAACTTTTCACTTTTATTCTTACACACTAAGGGATTAGCTCGGATTGTCCTTGCCTTCCTTAACCCCTTCACTGCCAGTGTAATTTTTACAGTAATCAGTGCACTAATCGCTGTAAAAATGACAATGGTCCCGAAATAGTGTCCAATGTGTCCGCCATAATGTCGCAGTCCCGATAAAAATCATGGCTATAACTAGTAAAAAAAAATATTAATAAAAATGCCATAAAACAGTCCCCTATTTTGTAGACATAATAACTTTTGCGTAAACCAATTAATAAACGCTTATTGCGATTTTTTTTTTACCAAAAATATGTAGAAGAATACGCATCGGCCTAAACTGAGCAAAAAAAAAAAGTTTTTTATATATTTTTTGGGGATATCTATTATAGCAAAAAGTAAAAAATATTGAATTTTTCAAAATTATCGCTCATTTTTGGTTATAGTGAAAAAAATAAAAAATTTCAGAGGTGATCAAATACCACCAAAAGAAGGCTCTATTTGTGGGGAAAAAAAGGACACCAATTTTGTTTGGGAGCCATGTCGCACCACCGCACAATTGTCAGTTAAAGCGACGCAGTGCCAAATCGCAAAAAGTGGCCTGGTCTTTGACCACCAAAATGGTCCGGGGGTGAAGCGGTTAAGAAGGCTGTTGTAACACTTCCTGCCACGCACGTACAGGAATTTACCCCATGGTAACTCATTATTCTACTTCTATTTAGAACATTCAGAGATTAAACTTAGTGAATTGTAAATATTGCTTTAATTAAAAGAAAATGGTTCAAGAAAATATTTACAGAAACGGTATTACAAAAGAGACATAAACATGGTAAAATAAAAGGGATTAAAAGTGAAAAATACTTAAAGTGGAGGTTCACCCAAAAAAATCTATTTTTAATATTAGATTGAGGCTAATTACGGGAAGCAGAATCGGGTGTTTTTTTTTTTAAAATCAATGCAGTACTGTTTTAGAGATAGATGTTCTCCGTGGCTTCCGGGTATGGGCTGCGGGACTGGGCGTTCCTATTTGATTGACAGCCTTCCGACCGTCGCATACAGCGCGTCACAAGTTTCCTAAAGTACCCGAACGTCGGTGCGCAGGCGCCGTATAGAGCCGCACCGACGTTCGGTAACTCGTGATGGAAGGCTGTCAATCAAATAGGAACGCCCAGTCCCGAAGACCATACCCGGAAGCGGCGGAGAACATCTATCTCTAAAACGGTAAGTACTGCATTGATTTAAAAAAAAACACCCGATTCTGCTTCCCGTAATTAGCCTCAATCTAATGTTAACCACTTGACACCCTCACGCCGTCATATGACATCCAAAACGGGGACCTGTTATCCTGGGTGGACGTCATATGACGTGATGGGCTTTGCGGGGGGATATCTCAATGATGCCTGCACCCGGAGGCATCATTGAGATATCATTTTTTAGCAGCGGCGATCCTGCGCACCGTAAGAACGATCATAGCGGCGGTTCCGCCGCTAGATCGTTCTTACAGGCGGCGGGAGGGGACATCCCCCCCTCCCGCCGCCATCCGGTGCTTCTCCGGGCTCTGCCGTCCCACCGGGGGAGATGATCGCCGTCCGCCGGATGTTTGCCATAGAGAAGACTGGTGACCATCTGGTCACCAGTCATCTCTATGACCGTCGGAGGCCCGGGCGCGATGTGATGACGTCACGCCCGGGTCCCCGTAAGTAAACAAACCGCAATTGCGGCTAGTTTGAATGAGATCTGTGAATTTTTTTTCACGATCTCATTCTTTCCAGCCTGCAGGAGAGATATGGGGGTCTTATTGACCCCGCATCTCTCCTTAAAGAGGACCTGTGACACACATTCCTATTACAAGGGATGTTTACATTCCTTGTAATAGGAATAAAAGCGATTGAAAAAAAAAAAGTGTAAAAAAAAGTGTAAAAAATAAAGAAATAAGTAAAATAAAAAATAAAAAATAATAATAAAAAAATTAAAATGCCCCTGTCCCCGGTAGCTTGCGCTCAGAAGCGTACGCACACGCAAATCCCGCCCACGTATGTAAACGTCGTTCAAACCACACATGTGAGGTGTCGCCGCGTGCGTTAGAGCGTGTGCAACAATTCTAGCACTAGACCTCCTCTGTAACTCTAAACTGGCAACCTTTAAAAATTTTAAAGTGTCGCCTATGGAGATTTTTAAGTAACAAAGTTTGGCGCCATTCCATGAGTGTACGCAATTTTAAAGCGTGACATGTTAGGTATCTAGTTACTCGGCGTAACATCATCTTTCATATTTTACCAAAAAATTGGGCTAACGTTACTGTTTTGTTATTTTTTAATTTATGAAACCATTTTTTTTAACAAAAAAAGCCGTTTGAAAAATTATTGCGCAAATACGGTGCAAGATAAAAAGTTGCAATGACCGCCATTTTATTCCCTAGGGTGTCTGCTAAAAAAACATATATAATGTTTGGGGGTTCTGAGTAATTTTCTAGCAAAAGAATGAGGATTTGTACATGTAGGAAAGAAGTGCCAGAATAGGCCCGGGAAGGAGGTGGGTTTTAAAGCCCGGTATTGAAGTGGTTAAAAAAAAAATTTCGGGTGAACCCCTGCTTTAAGTTTGCCTGATCCTTGATTTCTTGCAGTGTGCGATTTGTTTCCAGATTCCAATCTGATATGGCAGAGTCACTGGCCCCCAGTGCTTTAAGTGGGCCAAAAGAGGTGCCGGTACTCTATTAGGCGCCGGTGCTCCCCCCCCCCCCATACTGAACATGAAAATACCCTTAGCTGCGTGTGATGGGCACAGTGGCTGCATTTGATGGGCACAGTGGCTGCATTAGATGGGCACAGTGACGACAATTGATGGTGGCACAGTGGCTGCGTGTGGTGGCACAGTGGCTGCGTGTGATGGCACAGTGGCTGCGTGTGATGGCACAGTGGCTGCGTGTGATGGCATAGTGGCTGCGTTTGATGGGCACAGTGGCTGCATGTGATGGCACAGTGGCGACAATTGATGGCACAGTGGCAGTGTGAGTTGGCACAGTGGCTGCATGTGATGGCACAGTGGCGACAATTGATGGCACTGTGGCTGCGTGTGTTCGCACAGTGGCTGCATGTGATGGCACAGTGGCTGCGTTTGGTGGCACAGTGGCTGCGTGTGATGGGCAGAGTGGCGACAATTGATGGCACAGTGGCTGCGTTTGATGGGCACAGTGGCTGCGTTTGATGGGCACAGTGGCTGCGTTTGGTGGCACAGTGAGGCTGCAATTAATGGGGGTTTTTTTTAGTTAGAGAAGGCAAGCTCAAAATAACTCAAAAATATTTTTTTCTGCCATTTTTTTTATAAAAAAACTGATGGTCACCTCAGTCCAACCCCCCCTCCCTCCAATACAGTCAATTATTTTCTTACTTTCTTCTGTTGCAGTCCTGAGTCCAGGATCCAGACAGTAGCAGCACTAGGAACTGTAGACGCAGGCTGAGCTGAGGCTCCTCGTGACTTGGGCTTCTTTCCTTGCCGCCGACACAGCTCCCTGCGCGAGTCCTCCTCTCACCTCGCCTCCGGCGTGACGTCATGCGGCGCACGCCGGGGAATGAACCAACTCTCCTCCATGGGGGGGGGGGGGTCGAGGAAACGCACAGGACAGGAGTGACAGGACAGAGGAAAGGGAGCCAGGAGCGCACTCGGCAGCAGTGAGTCGGCTCCGGCGGGGCGGCATACAGTTTCTATTGTGACTGCGCTGCCTGTCTGACACACATTACCGGCCCGCAACTCGACAAGCCCACCGGCTGCGTTCCGGTACTGTAAACCCACGTACTGGGCGCACGGAGAGGTGCTGGTACTCTCCAGGGCCATTTTTGGAAGTGGCGGTACTGAGTACCGCCGCGTTCTGGCCCAGTTAAAGCACTGCTGGCCCCCATAAATGGCACTTAGCATTCATTCATTCAAAGATTTAATGGCAAACAAAAGCTAGAGCTGCTGTGGCTGACATCCTTTCTTGTCCCCTTGACTGGAATTTAAGAACCTTGCTCTATCAAAAGGTCTGAACGGTGTGATGTAAATGTGCTGAAGTGGGTTATTCTGTTCCTGCAAACACATCGTTAATGCTAAGTATTCTAAATACATCTATATTTCCTAATAACAAGATTTCACAATCCAACAGTCAGCATATTTTTCAGCAGAATGAAATTATCATTTGTTAGATATCAAAGACAAGATATTCCTAAATATTTTTCTCCTAGGAAATGTAATGTCTTATTTGTCTTTTTGACCTTGTAATATAGGCATACTTGGTGTCTACCTAAATGGTATTAAGAAAGCCTTGTCAGGTTTGGTCTCCTGAACATTTACAGACCCCTGCATCCGACAAATCTTGCAGTATGAGATTAAAAAGATCTTCTGGATTGATATACTGTATACTCGTGATTATTTGTAATACCAAATTACTTTATATTATTGGCTACTACAATGTCACTGTATTTGTATTGGATTGTTTGTATTAATAAAATATAAAACGTTTTTCTGGTGATGAACTTTCAAACGTCCCATAGTAATACCCATATTATTATTGAGGACACCACAAAGGAATACAAAATGAACCTATATTCCTCTTTATAGGGAAGCACATGAAGAAAATAAGAATACAACCAAAACATTCAGAGTAATAGAATATTTTAACATTTTCATACTATGCCTGCAACAATTTTATTAAAAGTCTAACCTTTTTTTTTTTTTTTAAATAGTGCCATATATGTAGAATAGTCGAAGGGTTCACGGAACCCCCGTGGACCCTGAAACACCAACAAGTTTAACACAATTTATTAACAAATTTTGTTAAACTTGTTCATATGATAGCTCTGGTTTGAGTTTATCTACTTCATCAAGTACCGCTATAGTCCTCCCCGCCCACTTTTTACTGTTGGTGTTTTAGGGTCCACGGGGGTTCCCTGAACCCTTCGACTATTCTATAAATATTAGGATGATGGTACACTTTCAATTCACTTGTATTCTCAAATGTTAGAGGTCAAATCTAAGTGCCATATATGTAAAATGTAATATAATATAATTAAAATATAATAATATAGATACATTTGTGAAAATGTATACTTTTCTCTGGTCTTGTAAAATTGTTTATTTTATCATATATTTTCTCAACCTGATTTATAAGTCAGCATTTGTTGTAAACACCTGGTTCAGTCTCAATGTTGTAATAAGACAAGTTGTAGTTACTGTATCCCTTTAGGTAAAAAAAGAGCCTAAATGTATCTCACCAAAAATTTAATTTTAAATGCCCGGAATGCTTGAAAATTGACTCAATAGCCACCTCAGACTTCTGATAATAGCAGTGATCCATAAACTTGAACCCCATATATTGAAAAGTGAATAGTGATAATTCACTGACATGTGAACATGGTCTACTGCTTTAGTAAATCAACCCCATTGTATTCTCCACTGCAAAAAGGGTACTGCGATACAACCGTTTACCAGGTTAGCATAATGCACAGAAGTAAAATATAACAATTTTAGATTAAATTCCAGTTCCTGTAGACTGGAAATAAAATGGTAACATTTCAAAATTGCTGTAATAATTTAATATTCTATCAGTTTTCTAACCAAAGTGTACTGAAAATTTACATTTGCCTTCATAATTACCTAAGGTATAGGCAGGACATAAACATGTTATACTTACAAAGCAATGCACCGAGTGGTCCTGATCCTCTTTTTCTTATGTCCCCTGTCACTACTCTAGGCTCCTCTTCTTTGTGCGCCACCATAGGAAAAATTGCACATCATTACATAAATAATTTCACCACGTAATAATGTGATTTTAAATTATTATTTAATTTCTAGTGATCTCCATGATTTGATTTTTAAATTTGTTGTGTCAAGTTACTCCAGTTTAAACATTATTATCTTGTATTTTTTGACCTTCAAGGAGATTGTTTGATGTTATCTGTCCCTTTTTAACCTCCCTGGCGGTATGATTATTTCAGATTTTAGGTGCTGAAAGTGGTACATTTTGCATGGAAATTTGGCATTTTATATTGTAGGCCTGTAATTCTTAGGAATAACTCACTTAAATCTGACCAAACAGGAGTCAAGTAGACATCCCGGGTATGATAAAGTTTGAAAAACAAAATCATAAATTATAATAAATAACTATAAATAATTATAACAAATAATAATGTAATTATAATAAAAATTATTCAATAATGTATTAAAATCAAAAACACTGAAATTTGCTGAGTTGCAGAATTGTCGCTGTCATTACTTTTATTGTTTGATCACGAATTTCCCCACAAATCGCTATCGCTCAATTCTGCAAGTGATTCTAATTTATTATCGCTGTTTTCTAGCTGGTCTAAAACCACTTTTGACGTAAAGGGACACTTTTTGGTTGCTATGGACAATCTCCAGTTTCCAGGCAGAAAGAACAGTTTTTATTATATAAAAGGACACTAGGCAGACCACTGGGGACAAAGGGGATGTGTATTTTTTTCATACAGTACTGTAATCTATAAGATTACAGTATACTGTATGTATTGTGTGTATTTACTTTTTTGTATTTGGCGCCGATCTCCACCCCCGTGCGTCGTATTGTTGCAGGGAACAGAGCTCGGCGACACACAGGCACTGTGTGAATCTAGCGAGGACACAGCTCGATCGTACAGCGGGGAGGCATCACAGGATCCAGGGACAAGGTAAGTGACTCCCTGCCTGTGGACACTGCAAGGCGATCCCGAGTCTGGCTCGGGGGTTACCGCTTTTGGTTCTGAAATTTCCCCCCGAGCCAGATTCGGGAATACCGCCAGGGGGGTTAATTAGACCTTTTTCATTTTTGAAAGTTACCTGCCTACTCACAATCTATATTTTTAGGTTTAAGAAAAACACATCAAGTATTAACTGTAAAAAAAAATAACCATTTATTCTGGTATATAATAATAATAATAATAATAATAATAATAATAATAATAATAATAATAATAAAATAAATAGAAGACAGCGCTGGAGAATCTGCTGCAATTTGTGCAACTCTGTGTTGACACTAAAATTGGGACCTTGTGAAGCACATACAGTAGGGATCCCAATCTGGTCCTGGACTACCAGAGGTCAGGAACAGCAGCAGGTAAGATATATGTCCCAAGTTTGTGGTACTACAACAGCCTGCCTTCTGTCAGACCACATTGAAACAAGGCCATCACTTTCTGGTCTTCCCGGTAGCCTTCCCTGCAGCCTTTTTTGCTGCTATCTCTGCAACCTGCTCTACAGCTTGGCTGGAGCCTGTGCCTCTGGAGGTGTACTCGTGTTAGGAGAAGGAGAAGAGGGTGGAGGAGGTGGAGAAGAAGGAGGTGGAGGAGAAGAAGGTGGAGGAGATGGAGGTGGAGGAGATGGAGGTGGAGGAGATGGAGGTGGAGGAGAAGAAGGTGGAGGAGGAGCGGTTGAGAAGAAGGAGGTGGAGGAGGATGGCCATGGTCAAAAATGACAGTAGATTCTGTAAATGGCCCCATCAACCCCTTATTTTAAAGGCTAATGAGCAGGTGCTCGCATAGGAGGTGTTGCCCCATCACCATATGGCTAATTTTGACGCCAACTAGGGCGGCATAGCTCTCTTCAGGGGTGGTTGGTTGTTGGAGGGCCAGTGCTGCCTCACTCACACTCCTATCCCTCTGGGCCCTTCTTGTTGGAAGGCGGATGGGAGGCACCTGGCACCTTGTTCTGCCACTTGGCCCTGCCACCTCCTCTCTGCCACTCACCCCTGTCACCTCCTCTCTGCCACTTGGCCCTGCCACCTCCTCTCTGCCACTCACCCCTACCACCTCCTGGCTGCCACTCACCCTGGCCTCCTCCTGCATGACACTTTCCAGACCCTCATCCTGGCTGATGTCATCCTGTGTATAAAAAAGGGGCATGGTTTGAGTTTTGGGTTCATCAATCACACACAATTTTCAGCTCATGACTGTTGCAAATTGAATGAAAATAAATAGAAAAGACAATCATTCTGACCCCAGCAGTTTCATTCATTTTTCATTTTCTCCCCAACTTTTTGGGCCACTACTGTCTATTGATATGTTAAACACTTTTTGATCAAACATTTTTTTTTCCATATTAACATCTATTTTACAGCACAATTTTTTTTTACAATAAATGTTCAGAAAATACTATACCTGGCTCCAGATGGGCACATCCGGGTCTTCCTCCAGGATGAAAGGCTCATCTTGCTCCAGAAAAGGACAGTCTGTTGTAGTACCACAACGTCAGGACATATACCTTCCCTGCTGCTGCTCCAGACCTCTGAGAAGCCAGGACCTTAAAGCGCTCACTCCTGTATGTGCCTCTCAAGGTCCCAATTTTAGTGTCCAGCTGTTTGGTGGTCACATGGGGCATACGTGTATGCACAAATGGGAGCAGGCTCTCCAGCGCTGCTTTTCTTGCCCCCTTTTTTTTATGTATTTGGTCTCCCAAAAAAGCAGGCACCTCCCTTAACCGATCTATAAATTCTATAAAAAAATCTTGTTCCAGAAATGGATTCATTTTTTCTACAAGACAAAACACAAGACAAATATACTAATGTCAATCACAGTCTAAACTCTAGTAATCTTTATCCCCATATAGGCCTTCAATCTCTATGCAGTATAGGCCACTAATGTCCCAAGTTAAAATCATACCTTCGGTCAGACGTTCATTGCTTTTACTACTTTCTACGCACACCGAACGTAGGTACGACACATGTATGTTAGCTTTATATACACTACGCATGCGTGACACTCCGCACACGTCGCTCGCCCATGACGTTCTTTCTCAATGTTTCCCCACCCCTTCTCTTTCGGCACGCACACGTCATGGCGGAATCTGATGAGAAGGTGTCTGCAATTAGGCAAATTTCTGCAAATAACGATGACATGGCGGAGTCTGATGAGCAGGTGTCTGAAATTATTAATTCGTCTAACGACAACACAACAAGCCCGGAGCCTGAGGAAACGTCACAAACAAGGGGCAGATACAAGGCATCTAAAATGTCCTACGCGGAAATGGAGGAAATGGTAGACATATTAAAAAAGACGGATTATGATGGCAAGCATGGGCCCTATACCCACCCTAATCTAAGGAATTCCAAAATAATGAAGAAAGTTGTCAGAAGTCTGAAGAGACATTTTGGGGTGAAAAGATCAAAGGAGCAGCTCAGAAAGAGGTGGTCAGACCTCAAACTGAGGACGCCGGAACAGTTAACCACTTGCTTACTGGGCACATAAACCCCCTTCGTTCCCAGGCGAAATCTCAGCGTCCGGCACTGCGTCGCTTTAACTGACAATTGCGCGGTCGTGCGACGTGGCTCCCAAACAAAATTGGCGTCCTTTTTTCCCCACAAATAGAGCTTTCTTTTGGTGGTATTTGATCACCTCTGCGGTTTTTATTTTTTTGCGCTATAAACAAAAAAAGAGCAACAATTTAAAAAAAATATATATTTTTTTTACTTGTTGCTATAATAAATATCCCAATTTTTTTTTAAAAAACTATTTTTTTTCTCAGTTAAGGCCGATACGTATTTTTCGACGTATTTTTGTAAAAAAAAAAAAAAATCGCAATAAGCGACTGGTTTGCGCAAAAGTTATAGCGCCTACAAAATGGGGAACAGAATTATGATTTTTTTTATTATTTTTTTTTTTTACTAGTAATGGCGGCGATCTGCGATTTTTATTGGGACTGGGATATTGCGGCGGACGTATCGGACACTTTTGACACAAATTTGGTGCCATTCACATTTATACGGCGAGCAGTGCTATAAAAATGCACGAATTACTGTATAAATGTGACTGGCAGGGAAGGGGTTAACACTAGGGGGTGAGGAAGGGGTTAAATGTGTAGCCTGGGTGTGTTATAACTGTGTGGGGGGAGGGGGGTGACTGGGGGAGGGGACCGATGCTGTGTCTCTATGTACAAGAGACACAGATCGGTCTCCTCTCCTCTGACAGCACGTGGAGCTCTGTGTCACCGACGATCGCGTGTACCCGGCGGACATCGCGGCCGCCAGGTACACGCATCGGGTCTTCGGCGATGCGTCGGGACAGTTTTTACCCGCCGCGCGCCACCCAGTGGCGCGCGCGGGTAATGCACATAAAGGCCGTTTTTTAAACGGCCACTTGGCACTTGAGAGCCGCGCTGCGGACGTATTTCGTCTATAGCGCGGATCTCAAGTGGTTAAGGAGCATTAAGAAAATGCTTGAAAAAAGTAAGTACTTCTTCTGTGTCCCTATTATTGTATTTCAGAACTTGCATGTTGCTCCATGTTGTTGCTTTTTACTATTGGACCTTAGAAAATGTCATCTTTATAAATTTAGTGGGCACAGTAATGGGTCGTTGGTCGTTACAGACACATCGTTCGGCCACTACATACAAGGTTTTTGGAAGATACAGGGTTCAAAATTTTTTAATATGCCTGTTTGTATTCCAGAAATGTTATTACATTGTTGTCTAGATGATGTTTGTAACTAGAATGAAATGCAAACTTAAATCAGTGTAAAGGAGAGGACACTCATCAGCTGTTTACACATCTGCACTCAGGAGCACTAGTGTGGGCCACCAGAACAACCTTTTTAGGGTGACCCACACAGGTGCTCTAGTGGATTTTTGAGGTGTCTTCATGTGTGAAACGTGTCACAAAAAGGTGAGTAGTCAAGATTTGTGTTTGGAAAAATCATGTCTTCTGCTTGTAACTCTGCCCAGACACTTGTACCCCACTTCCAGGCAATGTTTCATATTCCTATTTTTGCCCTCAAATATCTGTGTGCTAAGTATACCTTTTGTTTCATTCTCATATGGGAGAGAAGACTGGGAGGACACCACTCCTCAGAGCTCAGGAACCCCAAACCTTGCCGGGAGCCCAAACCTCGCCAAGAACACCAACATGAGAATGTGGAGGAAGAAGTGGAGGAAGAAGAGGTGGAGGACGTGGTGGAAAGTGTCACCACAACAGGTCAGCGTCTGTCACCACAGCTTCAGGTAATAAGAGATATAGGCCTGCAGATTTATAATACCTTTAATTTTTTATTAGAGGGATGATCATTTTGAAGAAAGGCCTTGTTTCTCCAGTTTTAGTGCCCAAAACATCATCCTCCAAATAAAGGCGTGTAGTAGGGAAATGGATGTCATAAAAAAAAGATGGTTTTTATTTAGCAAACCTTTAAGGACATAATTGATGTCTTGGGGCAAATCGCATAAAACCCCCCCCCCTTTTTTTTGTTCCCAAAATGTTGCACTTTTTCTAACAAGCCAACATTTGAAGATGCACACAGTGGGACAACATGTGCTATCTGCCATCTCGGGATATCCATGTACATGTTTTGTGGGTGCAACCCCTTCCTCACAACTCAAGTAGGTGAAAGGAAGAAGGGGTTGCACCCACAAAACACGTTCATTGATCACCCATGATGGCAGATAGCACATGTTGACAATAGGGTTCAGGAGGGAAATACCCATTTTTAACCCAAAAAAGACTGTGTGGATCTTCAAATTTTAGCTTGTTCAGGGGTGACAACACCCCATCTTATTAAGTTTAGGTAAACATTTTAGAAACAGTAGAATGTCTGAGATATTGCCTAGAGGCTTACATTGTTGTATTTTGTGGCATGTTAATGAGAGTTTTGTATTTTCTTAAAAAAAAAAAAAAACATGCCAGTTTTCTTAAAAAAAATAAAACATTATTTATACACATCAAAAATGTTATAAAGATGTGTGAATATGCAAAAAGTAAAAAAATTGAACAACAACAACAAAGTATGGCTTCTTTTTGATAAAATCTGCTATAAATCCTTTTTTGTGTTTAGTTTTGGTGTTTTACCAGTGAAATGGTTGTTATTTCCTAAGGAAAATACACTTGACACTACAAGTACACTTGGAAAAACTAGGAGACAGCTAAAAGAAACACAAGCAAGACATCAAAAATGTAATTTACCCAGATTTCTTTGTTTTAAAAAAAATAAAAATTATACATTGGCTGGCATAGGAATGGCCCCCCTACCGGTGAAATAATTAACATATTTCTGCCGGACTGCACAGGCACTTAGGGGCGGGCAAGCCAGGACTGGCATGTTCTAGGCCCAGCAGAGTATTTTCTGCAGAGTAAAGTCCGGCCTCGGGCCCAACTGTAGCCATATAAGTTGGTGAATGTCTCCGCAGGTAATTATGCAGAATGCAGCAGCAAAACACTATGGCCCGGATTCACAAAGCACTTGCGCCGACGTATCTCGAGATACGCCGCGTAAGTGCAAAGGTGCGCCGTCGTATCTATGCGCCGGACTCAGAAACTAAGATACGCCTGAAAATAGGCTTCATCCGACCGACGTAACTTGCCTACGCCGGCGTAGAGTGGGCGCATATTTACGCTGGACGCATTTGGCGCTCCCATTGATTTTCTATTCATATATGCAAATGAGGGAGATACGTTGATTTACGAACGTCCGTCCGTCTGACGCAGTGCGCGTAAAGTCATACATCCGACGTAAAGTTATGCCCCATAAAGGAGGTGTAACTCAGCAGCATCCATGCAAAGGGCTGCCCCAGGGAACACAAGCCGACGTATTTTACGTAGTTTACGTAGGACGTGAATATGACTAGGCGTAGGTTACGTTCGCGCCGTAGGCAGTGATCCAACGTATCTTAGGCAGTTGTTCCGACATGATTGTGAGCATGCGCACTGAGATGCGCCCACGGGACGGCGCATGCGCAGTTGGCGATACGTATCTGTCTGGCACTCGGCCCATCATTTGCATGGGGTCACGCCTCATTAGCATGGCTCACGCCCACTTCCACTCATGCCAAATTATACCTGAGAAACCCAGCGCAGATTTGGGAGGAAGTGCTTTGTGAATTCAGTGCTTGCCTCTCTGCGCTGCGTCGGCGTAGCGTAAAGGAGATACGCTACGGCGGCATAAATATGCGACAGTGTCTGTGAATCCGGGCCTATGTAGCTGATTTTATATTCCTCCATGTGTATAGAAGTGAGAACTAGATGGAACTGGCTGGCCATTATCCCGAAGGCATTCTCCACAACTCTTCGGGCTCATGAGATGCAGTCCCAGTCCAAAGGCTTCATCAGCCAGAAATACAAAGGGGAGTCCTTCCACATTCTCTGCATCCGGTGGCAATGCAAGGTCATCACTCTGTAGACAAAGAGCAAACTCCGTCTGGCTGAAGGCTTCCCCATCTGACATCCGGCCATTCTTCCCCACATCCACATAGAGGAATTCATATTGTGCTGACACCACACCATCAACACAATGCTATGAAACCCCTTGTAATTGTAATAATAGGAACCCGAATGTGGTGGTGGCACGATGCGGACATGCTTCCTGTCAATGGCTCCACCGCATTTGGGGAAGTCCCACCGTGTGGCAAACTCCGATGCCACAGTCTGCCATTCCTGTTGCGTGGAAGGAAGCTGTGGAGTCAAACAAGATAAAAAAAAATGTACTTTTGCACATAACATTGCAAGCAGGTTATAGAAAAACGTTATTGGCCAACATCATTATAAAATGTATTTTAAGGAACATTTAAATACAAAAATATAAGGCCCAATTATCACATTCCTCACCCCCTCTAAAGGCCCATTGGAATTTTTTTTAGGGGGGCTAGATGAGTTTGGGACCACAAAAAATAATAATAATAATAATGTGAAAATATACTTCAGAACACATTTTAGGGGGGGGGGGGGGGCTAAATGAGTTTTGGACCACAAAAAAAAAAAAAAAATTTAATGTAAATATAAACTTTAGAATACATTTTAGGGGGGGAGGAGCACTACAATGGATCTTACAAAATACATTGGTAAGTGACTAGACTAGGTGTGTTTGGGCCCAGCATATCATACTGGAGAGGTTAGTGAAGGGAAATATGCATGTAGGCCAAAAAAGGGGCATTAAAAAATGACAGCATGCATGGGAACAAAGGGGAGATTCACAGCATATTACAATCATGGTAATTAGGGAAGGATGAAAGAAATACAATAGGTCTGGAGTGTGAGAAAGGAAGAGAGCGGAAAGTTGATACATTTGTAGCGAGAGAAGAACGAAGTGTCCATTGTGTTTCCAAGAGAAGAGAAGAGAAGAGAGGAGAGGAGAGGAGAGAGCCAGGAGAGGAGAGGAGAGCCGGGAGAGGATCCATGACCTGGAATGTTATCTCCCCCGACACACTTGTTGCTGGATAAGCAGGAGGTCATGGAACTTAATCCAAAGCAAGCTCCTATATACATTGAAGGATTGGAACATTCAGTTCCTTTATGAGGAACCATCTGTGTTGGATTCATTGAGAATTTATCCCACTTGGGGGATATCTTATTAGGAAGGATCTTGAAAGAACCCCTTACAGGCTTGAGGGTCATTTATGGCCACATATATCTGGTGAGCGGAATATGATTAAACCTTTTTATTTTAGGATTATACAAATTGATAGGGGGTGTACCATCGTCCTAGTATTATGGAATAAATAGAGGGGTCTCAAGGATTCCCCAATGAACCCTGGAACTCCAGTGAAATAATGTGGGCAGGGAGGACTATACCGGTACTTGATAATTAGGTTCAAAAGCCTGAATAGTTCATGTTTAAGAAAATATTTATTGACAAATAAACATTAAAGACAAGAATAAAATTACATAACATAAAAACATTACAGAAATACAAACTTGACCACAATCAGGTCACCGGTTGTGCAATCCCCATTTAACAGACGGGGTAGAGTATCGGTGAGAAAATTGAAATCATGAGACCAGCAGTCTCGAGTCTCGACTAGTTTCGCTTTCGCTTCGTCAGGAGACGGTCTAAAAACATAACATAGAACAAACATCAGGCATTTAAAAAACAACACAATTGTTATTAATAACGGGGGTCTTTTTCGTAAGAAGACTGCCTGAAACATACTATAATACCAAAGGGGAATTTTTGTCAGATCATGTCTCCTACCTAGAGGCACAAGGTCCCTTGTTCCCAGAGAGAGGGTCCCAGTTGGACGGTAAGTGCACGTGAACTAAGACCAAGTCTAATGAAACAGACCTGGATAATAAAACAATACATAATGAGTTGATTGCGTATGTGAGTCTAAGTTATCAAGGAGCTTCTGCAAAGTGCAGAGTACATGCAGTGATGTGAGTCAGAGGGGAAAGAGGAGGGCGGGGGGGGGGGGAAAGGAGGGGAGAAGGAGAGGGAAAAAGTGGGGTTGGGGAAAAAAGGGAAAAAAAGGACAAAAAAGGTGAACAAATTTATATTAAGGCTGTAGCCTATAAGAGGAACTAAGTCCAGATAGGGTCCTAAAAAGGAGTGCATATATAAGTGCTTAAAGAACATAGTAGAAGACACCCAGGGGGTAAGTGAATCGAATGAAGGGGATTAAAAGAGATGAAAATATAAAAAGGAAGGGGCAAGGGGGGGGGGAAAGGAAAAGCGAGAGGGAAGTAAAGAAGCAGGGAAGGGAAATGGAAGGGGATGGGAAAACCGGGGGGGGGGAGGGGGGTGTGGAAAAAGGAAGGGGAAAGGGGGAGAGAAGGGTAGAGGAAAGGGAAGGGAGAGGGGAAAAGAAGGGGAGAGGGGGGGAAAAAAAGGGGGGGGGGGGAAAGGGGGGGAAAGGGGAAGTGAAGGAGGGGGGGAGGAGGGGCAGGGATTTTGGGACAAGAGGGTGGGGGAGAAACACAGTGAAGTGAAAGGGAGGGAAGGGAAAAGGGGGGGAATGAAGGGAGGGGCGGGGGTGGGGGGGGGAAGAAAACAAAACATCGGGATACGTGCTATGAGGCTGTTAGCCAAAGGGTGCCATAACAAGCGTGGTAAAAATAAAAATAGAAAGTAACCACAAGGTACACCGTATGGTGTATAATGTGAAAGCAAAATGTGCCAAAGAGAGAGAGATCATTAAACCCAGATCCCAAAAGAAGACAATATAAGGTCTAACATAATATTGATACCTGTGTGCCCAATTGGGAACAAGGGACCTTGTGCCTCTAGGTAGGAGACATGATCTGACAAAAATTCCCCTTTGGTATTATAGTATGTTTCGGGCAGTCTTCTTACACAAAAGACCCCCGTTATTAATAACAATTGTGTTGTTTTTTAAATGCCTGATGTTTGTTCTATGTTATGTTTTTAGACCGTCTCCTGACGAAGCGAAAGCGAAACTAGTCGAGACTCGAGACTGCTGGTCTCATGATTTCAATTTTCTCACCGATACTCTACCCCGTCTGTTAAATGGGGATTGCACAACCGGTGACCTGATTGTGGTCAAGTTTGTATTTCTGTAATGTTTTTATGTTATGTAATTTTATTCTTGTCTTTAATGTTTATTTGTCAATAAATATTTTCTTAAACATGAACTATTCAGGCTTTTGAACCTAATTATCAAGTACCGGTATAGTCCTCCCTGCCCACATTATTTCACTGGAGTTCCAGGGTTCATTGGGGAATCCTTGAGACCCCTCTATTTATTCTATATCTGGTGAGCGCATTTTGATTGACACATCGGGTGAAGCACTTTATTATGCACATTGCACTTTCTGAAAGCACGGTGGTTGGAATCTAACTCTGAAACACAGCATTTTCATTGCTATTTTTACATCTGCATTTATTTGAACTTTTGATTTGATATTTTATTAATTGGTGATTATATGGACAATATTTACACTTGTTGCGCCCTTTATACCCCCCTTTTTCAAATAAATACAATACATTAGCATACATTAAATACATAGAATGTGATATTAAAGGAGAAAACTTACCCTCATATAGTCGTCCTGCAGGACTTGTATAATGGCAGAACAGGTGTCAGGGATTATGAGGCCCAGAGCCTGGGGGGAGATGCCTGTCATGAACTTCAAGTCCTGCAAGCTTCTCCCAGTCGCCAGATAGCGTAACGTGGCAACTAGCCTCTGCTCAGCACTGATGGCTTCCCGCATAAAGGTATCCTGCCTGGTGATATAGTGGGACAGCAAAGCCAAGAGATGCTGAAAAATGGGGTCAGACATCCTAAGAAATATCCTGTAGTCATCAGGATTATTCTCCTGGATCTCCCGCAGCAGAGGCATGTGAGAGAATTGGTCCCTCTGGAGCAACCAATTCTTGGTCCATGAACGCCTCCTCACCCTGTTCCTGGACTCGTCTTGGTCTAAAACAAGAAGACCAACACAAACTGACTGCACAGCACGAACTCTAGGACGAGGACCTACCTGCAACATGGCTAGAAAACGAACATCTGATCAGAACGAACTAAACAGAAAGCACTGAAGAACAGCAAGTCCTATGAATAACGACCTGAAAATCAAAAACGAGCGGACAGGAACGCACTGTAAAACAAATACGACCTGACTACATGCCCTGGAAGACAAGATACGAACCCACAAGCACAAACTGAACCGCATAAAACATTCTGAAAGCACAAAGACTGAAAACCACGAATCGTCTCTCACCAAACTTTTACTAACACGCGGTAACACGAGATTAGCAAAAGCAGCCCCAAGGGTGGCGCTAGTGGAATCGAACTTCCCCTTTACAGTGCCGTCGTACATGTTGTATGTCACCACGTTTGAGAATGGCGAGATTTTGGCTTGACAGTGTGTATGCAAGGAGAGCTAGACAAGAATCCCGTTGAGAAAAAAAATATTTTTTTTACGACGGGATTCTCGGCTGTGTGTACAGGGCTTAATTACTGAATGGTTGCTTTAGGATACATAAATTACCTTTTTGACACAAAAATGTTTTGTCTTTGGTAGTTTTAATAACTCGCAGCTACCAATAAAATGGTCACCTGGTAAAGTAACACACGGACATTATTTGTATCGCTTTGTAGTACTTTAATTAAGGTTTTCTAATAATATACTTATTCTAATACTTTAATAAAAAAAATTGTTAATAATATGTCTATTCTCTTTACTAGATTAGTTCTGTTCAGTGCTGGCAATAATATTGCAGATGAAAAAAAAAATGTTTTTTCATTATAATCACATTATATAGATGTTATTCATGGTGGTTATCATTATCTGCTATTTCTTTTATTTATTTTGTTCTTCCAAATTTTCTAACAAAGCACTTGGATAAAATATGTTTGAGGTGTTGTAATTCACAGTTTTCATAAAGTATGACTTCATGCACCAACATGAAGGGGGAGAACCTCTGGGAGAAACTACGTAGAGGGTTATTTTACTGTAAGAACAGCAAGGATGTGGAATTCCCTTCCACAGGCGGTGGTCTCAGCGGGGGGCGTCAGTGGTTTTAAGAAACTATTAGATAAGCACCTGAACGACCACAACATACAGGGATATGCAATGTAATACTGACATAAAATCACACACATAGGTTGGACTTGATGGACTTGTGTCTTTTTTCAACCTCACCTAATATGTAACTATATAACTATGTAACTATGTAACATTTAAGCACACCCACAGGTGAAATACATACACTGGAACTAGTTACCTACTAAATGAGTTGTAAATTTATCCTTCCAGTCCTGAGATTTACACAGCCCTACCAAACAGCTTAACCAGGCTGGCAACCTTCCTTTTTTTCTACAGCAATAGGCAATACAGCTTGGAGACCTCCTTGACTTTGGTTTAGACTGAGCAGATCAGTGCCCTATTTCAATTTTTTTCAGCAGGTTTCTTTCCACTACATGCACACGTAGAAAAGGCTGATTGGCTCAGAGTGATGACCCCCCTAGTTCTACTATACGGGAGGTTCCCAGAGGCTGTAATAAAGCAGATTCAGGCACTTATTTTATTTGCGTTTAAATACAAATTTCAGGATTTTTATTTAATGAGCATATAACTGATTTAAATTATGTTTTTATCTGCTACAGTTTAGCTGTTTTAATTGTTCCTAATGTTTAACCTCTTCATGCCTAAGGGTAAAATAAATCTAAATGCCTAAGCCCAATTTTGCAATTTTGACAAGTGTTAGTAAAACCGTACATATTATCACATCTACTTTGTACGATCCAGGTGGATTATACCTTGATTTTTTCAGGACAAATTGGGCTTTCATTTGGTGGTAAATGGTAATAGATATCTCCTGATATTTTTTCATTATCAAAGGAAAAGTGACCCAAAATAGTGAAAAAAAAATTAATCACTTTTTTTAAAATTAAAATTACAATTGAATTTCTTGCCACTACCATAACCTACCACCAAATAACAACACAAAATATATTCTCCTGCTCCTGATGATCACAGCGATACCACATATGTGTATGTTAGTTGTTATTTGTACCCATAGACAAGTGCTTTTTTTTTTGCTTTTTTTCTTGTCAAATTTGTTTATTAAAGTTTAACAAATCACAAAGATAGGTTCAAAAGCAGTGCTAGAAAGTAACATGTCAAGGTATAATAAACAACTATTGCTCCACAATTTAACTGAAAGTAGCCTATTTTTCATAGTCTGTTTTAGGATTAGTGGTGTAGATAATATTTTATAGTTTTGGTCAATAAAGGCTGGAATCTAAAATGGATAATAAAGATATAATAAAGCCTCAGATATGTAAAAAAATAAACTAAAATATGCATCAGACAAGAGTGATAAAGGTTTCTCACTGTTCTAACGCTTCTAGGAGCTTATGTTTATGATTTCATGAAATCAGGTAGAGTTTACAAAAGTATTGCTATTTGAACCTAAAGGAAAAAAAAAGTTAGAGAAAGGTATAATGAAAAGAAAGTTAGAAAGAATAGAAAAAAAAGAAAAAGAAAAAGGAGAAGAAAAAGGAGAAGCGATAGGAAGAATCCCTGGGGCTGAGTGTGTAATAATCATATGGCTATAGAAGAGAGAGTGTGCATGTGACTATAATTATCAAGTTATCAACAGGGCTTCATCAAAATTTGATGGTAATAGTGAGCCACCCAAGGGAGCCATATACTCTTAAAGTAACTTATTTTGTCTTGAGCTATAGCCTCTATTTTGGCATGAACCATAGCTTGATTGATTCTATGCTTGGTTTAATTTAATACCAAATTCTTAGATTTCCAGGCTTTAGCTATTGTTTGCTTCACAGCTGTAGTAATCTGTTGTAAAAGTTTGAATTGGCTGTGTGAAAGCATTGTCGGGTTTAGATTTAAAAGCGCTATCAAAGGATCTGGAGGTATAGACACTGTCAATACCTACCTAAAACACACTGACACTAACTGACACTCATACTAATTAAAAAAATCTTGTCCAAAAAATACTGACCCTGACCTTGACCTTCGATCATGACCTTTGACCCTGACCTTGACCCAAACTCTCACCCTGGCACTAACCTAGATCAGACCTTGATCAGGGTATTTTTTTTGTTCTACACATACTTTTTTCTGTCTACCTCTGCAAGGACAGAGAGTAATACAATGTTTCTCTCTTATCTGTTCACAGAGACAGAGAACACGGGGTCGGGCTATACAGTGAATGATCAATGCGTTAGCCAATCAGAGATTATCACAGCGTTTATCTCAGGTGACCTGGAATCAGACAAAATCAGAAATACCCAAAATTCGGACGAAAATGCATTTGGACGAAAACGAATGCACATGTCTAGTTGAGACTGCCCGGGTAGTGTAAGGTTATAGGGGGTCTGTGGTCAGTTAGGATAGTCCTTGAGGCAATGTGTGGTGGCTGGGGACAGAACCTAGCTAAATGGTATCAGACGCCAAAGTTGTGGGCAAAGGTGTCGTCAAAGATCTGCGACCATGCTTTGTTCTGCATTTGTTTATGACTTTTTTATGTTTTTGGTTATTTATGGTTTTGCTTAATAAAAGGCCTAACTGGCCATTTAACTCCACTTCAGTCAAGTCCCCCAGGGTAAGAGTTTTTTTTACTATGTGATTGTTTGACTGCCATAGGGAAGGCATGCAGGAACAGCAACATGTACGTGTAGAAAACAGTCCTGTATTACAAGTGTAGCTTGTAAGACCCAAATAAATTATACAGCCGCCCCAGTGTGATTAAGTTAAAATCTTCATTGATCAGAATGTTAGCTAGAACTGGGAATATGAAACTAGATGTTAGCTGAACACCCCAGAGGACTGTGTACAGCATGGCCTTTGCTTTCAACAAAGACTTAAGCAAAGTGTGTGGAGGATGAGCTAAGTTGTTTTGATACCAGCACAAACAAGTCTAATTATTAAACACCAACTAGAGTGTAAAAGAAGCTGTCTGGCCAGTTCACTTTTTATTCCTCAGAGGAGTCAGATGAGGGCTTCTGAGAACTCTGTGCTCTAAATACCATCAGATTTCTGACAGCGTCATGCCTTTCAGGCCTTGCTTTAATTGCTTCTTTTCTTACTCATCTCTGGCAATTAAAAATACTCATAATATAAATTATTTCTTAACCCACACATTACTGCAAGGGAAGTTTTTCTTCAACAAGGGCACACAGGACAATGGATTTTTATGACATACAATGGTTGTACATTGAGCAACGTATACTTTTTGGCATTCAGTACAGTCCGTGGTGGATCGCTTTTCCAGGGCATTCGACAGGCTCTTTTAAAGGATAAGTTAACTTTTTAGGGAAAAATTATAAATGCACATTTTTTTGCAGGTAAAAAATATGCATGTATTATTATTATTTTATTTTTTATAAAGTATTGCACCAGTGATCAGTAGATCATTGGGGCCATGCAGGTCTCCAGAAGATCTGCAATTGTATCTGTTTCCCTGTACATCCGGTACGGGGAAACAGATACAATCTGACATAAAGAGAGAATGAGCTACCACGGTGCTTCAGAGAACCGTGGTAGTTCATTGAAGACTACAAGCCGACGACTGCTTAGCCGGTCAGATCTTGTCATTTTTCCATTCACAGTACACTGTTTGTTGCAGAGTGTGACAGCTAGTGGGGGGGGGGGGATCCCCTGACAGCTGTCAGAACGGGAGATTGTGGGAGCGGAGGCCGGTGCATCTGTAACATGTTACACCCTGAACATGGGTGTAGCATGTTACAAAAGGTGAACTTATCCTTTAAAGAGTAACTCCCCTTTTATTGTGTAGCAGGGTCATACTATCAGGGACTATTTGATAGTGATGAGTTCCAGTCACGTTGTATATACGTGTTTACTTTTTCCTAAAGCAATGCATTGTGGGATTTGAAGGATTGGGAGAAAAGGACTCCATTGACATTAGTAGAAATAGACTATGGTACCCATAATGCATTGGCTTCCCAGCGGACATTTCCCCCCCCACACAGCTTTATGGGGGAGGTTACTTAAAGGCGGGGAGGAGCGGAATTCGCTCTCTTGGGATCGGCGCTCTCCCCTCTGCGAAACGAGGGAGAGCACTACAGCCAAGCAGCTAGGCCTGAAGCCTTAGGCGGGATCCAACAGAAGACCTCCCATCCGGAGAGAGACGATATCAAGTGCCTCCAGCTCATGCTTCCAAGATACCGGAGAAACTCACCAGCTGACGGTGGTTAACAGTGGAGAGCAGGATACCGGAGACTGTGCATTGCAGAGCGGTCACTGATCAGCGTATCTTTCGTGAGGGACTCAGGCGGACTGAGCCTGATCGGGTGAGAGGGCACAGTAATGCGACACTTTCTTCCTGGTGTGGAGAAAGCCTCTTGAGGGGGAGGGGCGAGCAGGAGGGTCAGGACGCTATCTACTTTGCAGATAGAGAAAGGAGCTGTGTGTAAGTGGGCGTCCTGACACTCCTGCTCGCCCCCTCCCCCTCAAGAGGCTTTCTCCACACGAGGGAGAAAGTGTCGCATTACTGTGTTTAGTTACAGACAGAAGAACAGGAAGTGAGGATTTCTCAGAAGAAATAAGGACATTTAAAAGCAAAATGGAAGGATTAGGTAAGTGAAGGAGGACTGCACTAAAGTAAAGGAAACTATTTTGGGATTTTTTTTTTACCTTTACAACCCCTTTAAGCCACCCCACTAGGCGGCAGTGACATTGGTGTTCTAGAGTTTCTGCCAGGAGTGAGCCAAGTACAGTACCAAATCTATAAATCCAAGAAAATGCCTTATTGCTCAGGATGTTTATTATTTAATAGTTATAATAATGCAGCACCAATCTCTCCTCTCTGTCTCCATTGCTCTGAGATTTGTTTACGTTTTTCTCCTATTTTACTCTAACCTGTTCTTTTGTTCTAGAATCATGTAAAAAACAAATTCCTGTTCACTTTAAATACCCAATAAAGTTCAAATTAAATAAATAAACAAAAATTAGATTTTCACATGATTGGATGGTTAAGTAAAAAAAGAGTGTAGAGTCTCTACCCCGTTAGGCTAAGTTCACATTACTGCCAGTTGGAAATGCACACAAAATCACAGGTGTTTTCAAACCACAGGCAAACGCATTCTGAATGGCACCCCCACACATCAGAAAATGCAGCACATGTTCGTGCGTAGCACACTGCATTGTGCCGCAGCAGCATAGGGCTCAGTGTGGAGCAATTTAAAAAGGGGCCAGGGAAGTCTTTCCCCACATTTCTGCAGGTAGGGCAGCAGACTGAAATTAATGGGCTGCCTATGTGCAGAAAATGGCTCGCAATAGTGTGACCCTAGCCTTAGTAAATCAGCTCTATCTAGAAATCTATTACAATCCTGCACATTCATTGAGTGTGGATACAGTTACTGTATACTTACTTCTTTGACATATAAAAGGCTTTTTCCTTCTGCTCTAACATATTGATACTATTCCTTTAAATTATTACACTTTAAAGTACTAATGTTTTTAAAAATTTTTATTTATTTAAATACAAAATATGTTATACTTACCTGCCAACGCTCCTGGCTTCACCTCTTAAAGTGGATGTAAACCTAGGTACACCACTTTTACCTACAGGTAAGTGTATAATAAGGCTTTCCTGTAGGTACTTGAAATATCTCCTAAAGCTGCACGGTTTAGGAGATATTTACTATATACGATTGAGCCGACGTCATCGGCCCATGCGCACTGAAGAAAGGGCACGATCATGCTGGGGCTTATGCCATGACCGGCGGCTCGGGAGTGACATCACGTGACTCAGGTCAGTCACAGAGCCGGAATCCACGGCCCCCGAGAGGAAGAGGGGTAAAGATGGATGCGGCCACCAGCGAGGACATTGCAGACATCGTGGGCTTAGTTTATAGGTAAGTGCACCATAATGGGCTAGTATGCAATATCAGGGCCATCTTAATGCAAGGGCACTCCTGGGCACTGCCCAGGGACCCCAGGTACATGGGGGGCCCCACAATAATTTTGCATTGCATCATACTTGCCAACTCTGCTGGATTTGCTGGGACAGTCATGCTTTTTACTAAACTGTCCCGATATGGTCGTGTCCCGGGAAGCATCCCAGAACCTATACTGTGACTTCCTGATCCCAATGTTGTGCCCTTCTGACCCCCCCATACTGTGCCCCTCTGCACTCCCCCTTTGTGTTGACCAGTCTTTGATTTATGGAATGTTTTCCTTTTGTAAAATCTATATTTTTAAAGTACTAATGAATATGGCCCGGATTCACAGACAGCGGCGCACATTTATGCCGCCGTAGCGTATCTCCTTTACGCTACGCCGACGCAGCGCAGAGAGGCAAGCATGGAATTCACAAAGCACTTCCTCCCAAAACTGCGCTGGGTTTCCTAGGCGTAAGCCGGCGTAGGTGGAAGTGGGCGTGAGCCATGCAAATGAGGTGTGGCCCAATGCAAATGATGGGCCGAGCGCCAGACAGATACGTATAACGAACGGCGCATGCGCCATCCCATGGACGCATCTCAGTGCGCATGCTCAGAATCACGTCGGAACAACTGCCTAAGGTACGCCAGATCACTGCCTATGGCGTGAACGTAACCTACGCCTAGTCATATTCACGTCCAACGTAAACTACGTAAAATACGCGGGCTTGTGTTCCCTGGAGCAGCCCTTTGCATGGATGCTGCTGAGTTACACCTCCTTTATGGGGCATAACTTTACGCCATACGTACAACTTACGCGCACCAGTCGTAGCCTGCGTCGGGCGCAAGTACGATCGTGAATCGGCGTATCTCCCTCATTTGTATATTTGAATAGAAAATCAATGGGAGCGCCACATGCGTCCAGCGTAAATATGCGCCCACTCTACGCCGGCGTAGGCAAGTTACGTTGGTGGAATGAAGCCTGTTTTTAGGCATATCCTAGTTTTGTGGGCATGGTGCACAGATACGACGGCACATATTTGCACTTACGCGGCGTATCTCGAGATACGTCGGCGCAAGTGCTTTGTGAATCCGGGCCTATATGTTTAATTCTATCAACTATTTATACAATATTTCTTAAAACTAGGTGTGTAAATTGGGGCAAGCTGGTGGGTCCCCAGTGCATTACATTGCCCAGGGGCCCATGATGCTATTAAGACAGCCCTGTGCAATACTAGCCCGTTATGCTTTCACTTTGCAGGGGAAAAAAGAGGAAATAAAACCCAGCAGGGTTTACTTCCTCTTTAAGCGAGTGCTCCCATAGAAAGCTGTTTTCTATGGTGTGTGGGCTCTCTCTCTAACCTTCCTGTAGCCACAGACAGGGTGACTCGGCCCGACTCCCTCACTACAGAATTTGATTGACAGCAGCGGGAGCCAATAGCTCCCCTCCTATCAATCTGCCCAGTGAGAAGGGAGAAAGCTGCTCTCGTGCATATCGCTCGATCGAGATGGGGCTCAGGTAAGTATAGGGGTGGGGAGTCCTCTGGTATAGAAGTATTTTACTTTAATGCATAGAATGCATTAAACTAAAAAACCTTCAACCCAACTATTTTAAAGGTAGGTAATTTATTTACATTATGAAACAACAAACTGCTCCTTGTGTGATCAGGATTTAGGACTTGTTAATGCATGTTAATAGTGTTATATCTTCAGTCTGTACTAGTTTAACAGTTCCACTTAGGTACAAATACATTCTGAAGCTTTTTTTTTTTCTATTTACCGTATTTATTGGCGTATACTGCGCACTTTTTTGCCCTTAAAATCAGGACAAAATTGTGGGTGCGTCATATACGCCGATACTCGCTTCCCGCGCTGTGTTTGAACGCGGCCGCCGACATTTACCGAGCGTAGTACACTCGGGTACACTCGGCCATGCTCGGCTCCCCTCGCGGTAATGCAAGAGAAGCCGAGAGGAGCCGAGCGTGGCCGAGCGTGCCCGAGTGTACTGCGCTCTGTATATGTCGGCGGCGGCATTCAAACACAGCACGGGAAGCGGGGATCGGCTCAGAGACCAGCGCGGGAGAAGCGGGGAGGACACCACAAAGGCCGCAGATGGACGTCGGACCGGACAAGGCCGCCGATGGACGCCGGGCAAGACACCAAAACGGTAAGTAATAAGATAATAATTATTTTGTATAAAACTGAATAGTGTATTTTGCTTACTTTAAAACACACATTTTTCTTGTTCTTTACTGACATCTTGTGGCCTTTAACCTGAAAGAAAAGTAATAAGCCAAACATGTACCATATTATTTTATTATAAAATGCAGGCATTTGCATTATTTTACTTTTTTAACCACTTCCATACCGGGCACTTATACACCTTCCCGCCCAGACCAATTTTTAGCTTTCAGCGCTGTTGCACTTTGAATGACAATTGCGTGGTCATGCTACACTGTACCCAAACTAAATTTCTATCATTTTGTACCCACACATAGAGCTTTCTTTTGGTTGTATTTGATCACCTCTGGGATTTTTATTTTCTGCAAAAAAAAATAAAAAATTACCGAAAATTTAGAAAAAATAAAACTTTTTTTTTGTTTCTGTTATAAAACATTGTAAATAAGTACGTTTTCTCCTTCACTGATGGGCACTAATGGTACTGCACTGACGGGCACTGATAAGGCGGCACTGATGGGCACCGATGAGGTGGCACTGATGTGGTGGCATTGATGGGCACTAATATGCAGCACTGATGGGCAGCACGGATGGGCACTGATAGGCGGCACGGATAGGCAGCACGGATGGGCATTGATAGGCGGCACAGATGGGCACGGATAGGCGGCACAGATGGGCACAGATAGGCGGCACGGATAGGCGGCACGGATGGGCACGGATAGGCGGCATGATAGGGCACTGATAGTGCGGGCATGGATGGGCACTGATAGGTGGCACAGATGGGCATAGATGGGCACTATCATATGTGTTGTACTAATGGATGCCAATCAGTGCCAAACAATGCCTGCCAATCAGTGATGCCCATTGTGGGCACTGATTGGCATCCATTGCGGGCACTGATTGGCATCCATTTTTTGTGTCATTGTCATCCCTGGTGGTCTAGGGTGGCATACCTGTGTTTTTATTTGCATCCCTGGTGGTCCAGTGGGCACCCTCGGGGGGGCTGTGCTGATAATCGATCAGCACAAACCCCCCCTTACACAGGAACAGCCGATCGGCTCTCCTCTACTCGCGTCTGACAGACGTGAGTGAGGAAAAGCCGATTACCCGCTTTTCCTGTTTACAGTGTGATCAGCCGTGATTGGACACGGCTGATCACGTGGTAAAGAGTCTCCGTGAGAGACACTTTACCTTGATCGGTGTTGCGGGATGTCAGACTGACACCCTGGAACAACGATCGCCGCGATGCAGTGGCTCACTATCCTGAGGACGTCATACGTCATAGATAATAAGCATAATAATAATAGTAGTAGCAGCAGTAGTACATGTTAAAAATATTTGTATTATTATTATTATTATGATTACTATTATTGTTTTTTTCAATAACTGAATTGGTATGGTGTTTTTTTTCATGTTCTCACATTTGCCTAAGTTTTTTGTATATTAGTTATCTATTCAATTTTTATACTTCAAATACTATTTCCTATAGCAGTGAAGGCGAACCTTGGCACCTTAGATGTTTTGGAACTACATTTCCTATGATGCACTCTGCAGTGTAGTTAAGCATTGTGGGAAATATAGTCTCAAAACATCTGGGGTGCCAAGGTTCGCCATCACTGCCCTATAGGGTAATTGATTTTAAATGTGACCCCCGAGGAGGGGTGTTTTATTAATACTGAACTTATATAGAAATATCCTTATGTTTTTTTCTAGCCCTGATGAGAAGGGTGCTCTTGGACCCCCAAAACGCATTGGATACTTTTTAGATTGCCCCTCTGACTGCTATTGGAATAAAGATATATATAGACATAAACAGTAGAAAGAGTCGGCAACACTGGAATCCTTGAAGTGTGATTTATTGGTTACATAGAAGTGACAATAGAACAATAGTACTGACGCATTTCGACAGAAGCCTAATGCTGCGTACACACAACCGTTTTTCAGGATGTTCTAGAAAAAACTATGGGCCAGATTCTCGTACATTTGCGGCGGCGCAACGTAACCCGTTTACGTTACACCGCCGCAAGTTTTCAGTGTAAGTGCCTGATCCACAAAGCACTTACCTGTAAACTTGCGGCGGCGTATCGTAAACACGTCCGGCGCAAGCCCTCCCAATTCAAATAAGGGGGGTGTACCATTTAAATTAGGCGAGCTCCCGCGCCGGACATACTGCTCATGCTCAGTTTAGAAATTCCCGCTGTGCTTTGCGCGATGTGACGTATTTTTTTAGAAAGGCGACGTGCGTAGCGTCCATTCGTATTCCCGGACGTCTTACGCCAAAACAAAAAAAATTGAAATTCGACTCGGGAACGACGGGCATACTTTAACATGGCTCGACTAAAGTTAAGCCATGTTAAAGCAGGTGTAACTTTACGTCGGAAAAAAAAATTACTAGCGACGACGTAACGAACGCGAAAACCTTAGTGGATCGCTGTAAATCCTCATTTGCATACCCGACGCTGGAATACGACGCAAAATCCCCCCAGCGGCGGCCGAAGTATTGCATCCTAAGATCCGACGGTGTAAGTTAGGGCTATCTATGCGGAAATGATTCTATGAATCAGCCGCATAGATAGGACAAGAGATACAACGGTGTATCAGGAGATACGCCGTCGTATCTATTCTGTGAATCTGGCCCTATGTTTTTTTCAATCCGATTATTGTTAAACCGGCCTTGCCTACACACGATTGGGAAAAAAAATGCTCTAGCAAAGTGCGGTGATGTACAACGCGTACAACGGCACTATAAGAGGAAGTTCCATTCAGATGGCGCCACCCTTGGCTGCTTTTGCTGATTTTGTGTTGGTAAAAGACGATTTGCACTTTTCAGTCTGTTACAGTGTGATGAATGTGCTATCTCCATTACGAACGGTAGTTTTACCAGAAGGAGCGCTCCCATTTTATAACTTGCTTCTGAGCATGCGCATTTTTTTCACGTCGTTAAAGCCCACACACGACCATTTTTAACAACGTTAAAAATGACATGAAAAATTAGAGCATGTTCTAAATTTTTAATGCCCATTTTTTACGTTGTGAAAAATGCTCTGGAGCCTACACACGACCGTTTTTAACCACTTAAGCCCCGGACCAATATGCAGCTAAAGGACCAAAGGTGTTTTTACAATTTGGCACTGCGCTGCTTTAACTGGTAATTGCGCGATCATGCAATATTGTACCAAAACGAAATTTGCGTCCTTTTCTTCCCACAAATAGAGCTTTCTTTTGATGGTATTTGATTGCCTCTGCGATTTTATTTTTTTGCGATATAAATGGAAAAATACAGAAGATTTTGAAAAAAAAAAGATATTTTCTACTTTTTGTTATAAGAAAAATCGAATAAACTAAATTTTAGTCAAACTTTTAGGCCAAAATTTATTCAGCCACATGTCTTTAGTAAAAAAAATCGCAATAAGCGTATATTTATTGGTTGTCGCAAAAGTTATAGCGTCTACAAACTAGGGTACATTTTCTAGAATTTACACAGCTTTTAATTTATGACTGCCTATCTCAATTCTTGAGGTGCTAAAATGGCAGGGCAGTACAAAACCCCCCAAATGACCCCATTTTGGAATGTAGACATCCCAAGGAAACTGCTGGGAGGAATGTTGAGTCCATTGAATATTTTTTTTTTTAGTCCCAAGTGATTGAATAATGACAAATTTTTTTTTTTTTTTCAAAAAGTTGTCACTAAATTATATATTGCTCACACATACCATGGCTATATGTGGAATTGCACCCCAAAATACATTCTGCTGTTTCTCCTGAGTACGGGGATACCACATGTGTGGGACTTTTTGGGAGCCTAGCCGCGTATGGGGCCCCAAAAACCAAGCACCGCTTTCAGCATTTCTAAGGGCGCAAATTTTTGATTTCACTCCTCACTACCTATCACAGTTTTCGAAGGCCATAAAATGCCAAAATAGCACGAAACCCCCCCAATTGACCCCATTTGACCACACATGTGGTATCCCCGTACTCAGGAGAAGCAGCAGAATGTATTTTGGGGTGTAATTCCACATATGCCCATGGCATGTTTGAGCAATATATCATTTAGTGACAACTTTGCGCAAAAAAAAAAATATATATATTTATTTTTCCCGCAACTTGTGTCAAAATATAAAATATTCCATGGACTCGAGATGCCTCTCAGCAAATAGCTTGGGGTGTCTACTTTTCAAAATGGGGTCATTTGGGGGGGGTTTTGAACTGTCCTGGCATTTTATGCACAACATTTAGAAGCTTATGTCACACATCACCCACTCTTCTAACCACTTCTAAAGACAAAGCCCTTTCTGACACTGTTTGTTTACATAAAAAAATATATTTTTTTGCAAGAAAGTTAAGTTGAACCCCCAAACATTATATATATATTTTAAATCAAAGCACCTACAGAATAAAATAGTGGGTGTTGCATTTTTTTTCCACACAGTATTTGCGCATCGATTTTTCAAACGCATTTTTTTGGGAAAAAATACACTTTTTTTTATTTTAAAGCACTAAAACACACTATATTGCCCAAATTATTGATGAATTAAAAAAGATGATCTTAGGCCAAGTACATGGATACCAAACACGACATACTTTAAAATTGCAGTGGCGACAAACTACATACATTTTTAAAAGCCTTTAAAAGCCTTTACAGGTTACCACATTAGATTTACAGAGGAGGTATACTGCTAAAATTACTGCCCTCGATCTGCCCTTCGTGGTGATACCTCACATGCATGGTACAATTGCTGTTTACATATGACTCCAGACCGGCGCTTGCGTTCGCCTTTGCGCAAGAGCAGGGGGGGGTAAAGCATCTGACCACACCAAGATCGGTATGATAAAATGCTTTCCCAATTTCCCAATTGCGCTGTTTATATTCGGGGGGGGGGGGGCATTCCCTCGCACTGAATGTAAAAGCAGTCTAGAGGCTAATGATACCAAGGTGATACCTAAACATCATTCTGGTATAACCATTCAAAATCCAGCAACATACCAGTACGTTGATGGTTCTTGTTGGACATGTATTGTAATCTTTTTTTTCATGCAGCCTGTTGGCTGAACGAAAAAAAGATTGATCGGCGGGTATGCCCACCATTAGAATACCTCCTTTCATCCACCCATTTCTAATGATGGGCATACATGCACCATTTATATATGCCGAAGCATGGGGGCATCCTCCCGCAAAAAAGTTATGCCGCGTACACACGGTCTGACTTTTCCACGGGCAAGCCTCCGTTGGAATTTCGACCGTATGTACGCGGCATTAGGAGCAAAATCGCTCCTCCGCCCCTAATGTCACCATGCTCCTACAGCACTGGAGTCAGGGCTTTATATATCGTGGGAGCAAACACTGTTGCTGTCAAGATAAATAAGTCCGCGCAACAGCTGAATGGCGTACCTGAAAACAGTAAAGTAAATTACATACCTGAAAAGAAAGCATGAAAAAACATAATAACAATACAACTTTGCAGAATAGAATACAGTAAAAAAGAGCAGAACAATAGAGAGAGAGAGAGAATAGAGAGGGAGAGAACAATGAGGCTAGGTTCACACCTATGCGAATTGAGTGCGGTTTAAACCGCATCTAATTCGCAGGACATTTCAAAATACATTGTTTTCAATGAGGCTGGTTCACATATGTGCGATGCATTCGCACTGCGTATTGCCTCCAAACCGCATGCGGTTTTTATGTCTTGCGGTGCGGCTCAGGTGCGAATTCAGTCCCATTATCTTCTATGGGTACGCATCTAATTCGCACATGTGTTCAGTTCTCTGCAGGAGTTTCTCTCATTCAGCTCAATACAATTCTCCCCCACTCTCCTCTCACCCGGAAGTTCTCCCAGGTCTCCAAATTCGCACCTGATCTGCAGCTAAACCGCAGTTGATCTGCAGAACACCCTCTAGAGAAATCTGCAACGACAACGCAGCTCAAAAAAGCAACGCACTAGTGTGATTCCGGCCTGAAACGACAACTATTTTTTATTTATTTATTTTTTGTGTTTTTATTTTTTACTTAGAAAACGCTTCCAAAAAAACTGTTAGCGATCGCAGGGATCAGGCCTGTCTCTGCAAACGCTGCAGTTATGTGTGTTGTGTTTTGTATGTGACAGTGATCGATCGATACTGCACTTGGGTGGGTTGGGCTGGGCTGGGCGGAGGGGCAAAACGCAGGTGCTAGCGGGTATCTGGGCTGATTCCGCTAACAATGGGTTTTTGGGAACCCTAAACTGCTGGGTACGCTAGTATAGATCTGATCAGATCAGGTATCGATCCGTTCAAATACTATACCACTAAGGGGGTTGTATGCTTTGCGCGTGGGTGTAAGCGTTACTGGCACTAACCTGGAGCGACGCAGGCCCTAACTGACGCTAAAATTTAATTGATATCACCCGCCGGGCGATCAGGGGGTTAAACTTTTATTGGGTTATATACGGTGGGTGCCCTGATGCTATAAACAGCAAACTAACTAACCAGCGTCAACCGTAACACTTATACGGTGATCACTGGTGAAAGGGTTAACTAGGGGGCAATCAGGGGGTTAAAACCTTTATTAGGTAATATATGGGGGTGGTGAAAAAATATGTAGCGCTAATAAGAAACACTTATAAAAAGTACACAAGTGAAAACCATACGTCAATGTGATTAAATCACAGTGGCCTGTGGATGAGTGTCCATTAAAATGAAAACAACACAAACAAAAGTCCATCAATAGGAGGTATATGGCCACATCCTCATCATAAGAAGGACTTTCTGCACGGTAAAACAGGAGTAGATGGAATACTCTTACCGGATAGCGTGGATCTGCTTGTCAGCGACAACAGATCATAAGCGCATGGAAGGACTCCACTCGAATCTGCTCGGCTGGACGATGGCCCAATAGTAGACTCCACACAGGATATCCCAATGGATGGCTATAAGCCTGGACTGGAACCTCACCGTGGGTGTACTTGCTCCGACTTGCTATACCTGCACCCCATATTGCTTTTATCCATTTTTATGCTGAAGTGATCACTTTTATGTCATTTGGTTTTATTACAATAAAACCTACCCTCTTTTACCTGCACCATCCGGAGCATTGTTTTTTTTTCTTTCTCCTGAATGACCTGCTTGGATATAAAGTTTTTCATACTCCACGATTGTGCTCACCTTCCTTCAGTGGATACCACTGTTTACACCACCGATTGTCGCTTTGAAACAAGTTGACCTTCTGTTTCTGTCTGCGAATCTGAGTCGGAGCAAGTACACCCACGGTTCTATCCAATTTTTGTCACATTGCTTGTGTAGCTGCTCACCTTATATATTTCCAGATTAGCGCAGTTTTCCCCCTTTTTACATTTTCACAATATATGGGGGTACCTGACGCTTTATAAAAAACCTGGCGGCGAACCCAAATAACGAAATAACTAACTGGCTAACCAGCGTCACCAGTAACACTTATACGGTGATCACTGGTGAAAGGGTTAACTCTAGGGGCAATCAGGAGTTAAAAGCTTTATTTAAAAAATGTATGGGGTATACAACGCAATAAAAACCTGGCGGCGAACCTCAAAAAAAATAGCTACGTAGCGGCACCAGTGACACTGTAAGAGAACTGTCACCTTTCGTCCTGGGCGCTCTCTGGCGCATGCGCGCGCACACAGGTGTCCTGGGACAGTTGGGCGCACCAACACATATATGCGCGTGCGCACGGGTGCGCCAATACGCGCACGTGCGCGCACCAGACGCAGTGCGCGTGCAGGTACACGCCCCTAGCCCAATTGGCGCCATACGGCCTATTTAAGGAAGTACTGGACCCCAGACCCTTGCTGATTAGTCTTCAGCTAGTACCCTGAAACTCTGAATCCTGCTATCTCCTTGTTGATATATGTAAAAAAAGGGGAAGGACGGGAAAAGGGGTTGGTGCAAAATATCCACTGATGTATATAGGGGATTGTATGAATTCCCTAAGCTGATCTAGTACCCAAATGGGTCGTGTTGCTGTAATCAAAAACTGCAATAACAAAAATTAGAATGAAAAAAGGTAGGGGGGATAAGGAGAAAGAAATGGGAGATTGGGGAAAAGGAGAGAAGGTCAGCCGACTGGGCTTAAAGGGATTACTATAAGCAGCACTGTAATGATCAAAATGTGAAGACAAGGATACGTTTAAGTAAATTTATTTGTATCAAAAATATAAAAATAGGCATTAGATAATACAAGTTACATGAAAGGTAAAGTGGTGGCCAAAAAAATATTAGTGTGGCTACCTTTGAAAAAAGTATACAATTAGACACAGAAAATTGTAGACAGGACATGACAAACATTTAACAAAAAACGTGATCCGGACACGTTGTGTTCAGACCAATCATGTATTGACACTCATGATGAAAAATCAAAGAAATTTAAACGCGGTAATCTAATAATAGAATGAGGGGGGACGGTATAGTGCCCACTCTGGGTAAATCAATAGGGTGTCAATATATAATGATGGGGCTGAGCACTGGCTTGATGGAGGACAGGAGGTGGGAGGGATGGGTAAGTGGGGATGGGTGTTCATGGACCATGCATAAATTGTTGGTCGACTTTAGCGCTTGATGGTTGTAAGTCCTCAAGGAGTTCAATAATCAGAAATTGAGATAAGTTGAATTATGGTGGTTAGCACAAAATAGAACAACTTGGTATTGATCACTTGTCAATAGGACATTTGGGAGAACACTATGAACTTGCTAAGTATTGGTTAGTATATATGAGTATACCAGTCGTTAGTACTAGAAGATGGATATTTACTAGGCAGTAGTTAACAAGTGCACCATCAGGAGGTAACAGGAGCAATCATGCACAGGGGAATAGCCAGCCAGCATTGATTCTTATGGACCGAACACAAGTCCCAAAGTAGCAGCTGGTAGGAGTAGTGTTAAATAACAAACCATCCCAAGGGTGGGAGGCTAATACATTACCAATCCGCTGCGTGTAGAGTGTGTAGGGCAGGTCCGTCCATGTGGTGCAGCTTTTGTGTAGGCTGCTCTGATGCTAAGTTTGTTGCTGGCTAGTTGGTTTTGATTTGCGGGAATCCTGTTTGGATTGATACATAGGTATCATACCAGGCTTAGTCCTGTGGGGTACATTCCTCCCTTAATTCGCTGGGTATTGCGGGTGGCACGGATGGCAGGGTCCGCTTGATGTTACCTCTATGCTGTGTGACGGCTCCCGGTCTCAGTCGCCGCCTGTAAGTCGGCCAGTACGATCCATTCGTAACGGATGCCGGTGGGCTTCCGTCCTCCGTCCAACAGAGCAAGCTTCCGGGGTCACGTGATCACGTTGTTAGGTGACGTCAACGCGTTTCGCCAGGCGCATTGGCGTAGCTTCGTCTTGATCCTCTGTTGCTGAACCCGGCTGGCCCTGACCCTGTTCCTGGACTCTCCTTGTATTCTGACTATTGGTTTATGATCCTGGCTACCTGGCTACCCACTTGACGCTGCTCCTGCCTGCTGTTTGGTACCTCACTGCCCGCCTACCTGCTGACCCGGCTTCCTGTTGACCCCGCATCTGGTTCCTGTGTTGCATCCTGGCAACCCCCAAGTGTCTGCGACTTCCCTGCTGCAAGCCTTCCAGAAACTGCGTCTCATCTGATGTCCAGTGTCGCTTCGGCTGCCAGACTCATCACCTGCAGGCACTCGTGTTCCTCCTGACCCTTGGTGTCCTCTGTTTCATCTCCAGTGGTGCCGGGGCGGGAGATACAAGAGAGGCCGACCTCGTCATCTCAGTCTCCCATCAGGTATGTGACAGACACTAATACAGCGATCAGAAAACCGATCGCTTAGTGACGCTGGAAATAGGGGGTGAAATGGTTAACTAGGGCGGTGATCAAGGGGTTAAACCTTTATTAGGGGGGGTAGGGGGCTACACTGGACCTAAAGGGGCCTAAGACTAACTGCCCTGCAACTTTTAACTGTCACGATGAGACTAAATGCAGTGATCAGTAAATAAATGATCACTGCAATCAGTGACACTGTGACAGGGGGCTGGGGGGGGGGGTGATCTGGGGGTGACTGGGGGGGTTAAGTGTGCCTGGTGTCAGTGGTCTGTTGGTGCAACTTACTTGTGATGTCTTCTCTCCTCTCGCCGAACGAAAATACTGCCAAGAGGAGAGATGACATCACTTCCTCCTGCCTGTGTTTACATTACACAGGCAGAGGAAGTCCTTCGGCGGAAAGATATTGGCTGGGAGCGATCGCGAGGGGGTGGCCAGAAACAAACAGCCGCCCCCTCATCCCGGATCGCTTCCAGAGGTTTACCGACTGCCGCATGTACCGGGGGGTGTCCCGATCGGACCCCCAACCCACGGGAAGGCAGGCACGTACCGGTACGTGCATCTGCCTGTACGTGCCATTCTGCCGACGTATATTTACATGCGGCGGTTGTTAAGTGGTAAATGACATTGAAAAAAAACCTGCATTTTTTACAACCCGAAAAACGGTCGTGTATACGCGGCATTAGTCGTAGCTACATGCTGCGACTAAGGCTTCTGCCAAAATGAGTCAATGCTATTGTTTTATTGTCACTTTGATGTAACCAATAAATCACACTTCAAAGATTTCAGTGTTGCCGGCTCTTTCTACTGTTTATGTCGCTTGGGTGTGAGGACACACAGAGCATTGGAACCTGTGAGTGGATTCAGTGCATGGATTATGTGGCCCTCTGCTGTGAGTGCTGATACTACTTTAAAGTTATATATAGACCTTTGGAACTCAGTGGTGTGTCACTGCAATTTCCATTTTTGTTACAATTACACTACAAGCCAAGGATACCATAGAGACCCTTTGGGATGTAGAAGCTTCCTGCCCAGGATCCAGATAATTTACATCAACATCAATACATTATAATAGCAGTACCAGTGAGGTAACCCCGTGACTCCAGCACTTTTTTTCCACTTTCCTTACTTAAAGGACTTGTAAAGGCAGAAGGTCTTTTATCTTAATGCATTCTATAAAAAACCCTTTGGGCCAGATCCACGTACATCGGCGTATATATAGGCCGGCGTAGCGCATCTCATTTCCGCAGTGCCGGCTCAACTCAGAGAGGCAAGCACCGTATCCTCAGAGCATTTGCTTTCAACGTTGCGCCGGCGCAACGTAAATTCATAGGAGTAAGCCAGCGTAATTCTAAGTAGGAAGGAAGTGCCCGTCGAGCGCAAAAGTACATCCGCTTCTTTGCCCCCCTGAAGCAAGGTACTTTTGTTTGCGGTTTGTTTTAGAGCCATGTCTGCTCCAGCTACTGGGAAGCAGAGGAGGAAGCTTAATTTTTAGGACCAGGAGAAGGATGTGATCATCAGGGCCAGGTATGATGTGTACCTCCATGGTGCACAGAGTGGCACCACTAGTCAGGCCAAGAAGGAGGAGATCTTGTTGCAGATTGCGACAGAGGTCAATGCCCTGGGACATGAGGTCAGGTCCCCCAAGGACATCCAGAAAAAGATCAATGACCTGCGTCGCCTGGTCCGAGGTAAGCTGGCCAGGATAAGGAGTCATGCCAGTGGCACTGGAGGGGGACCAGCCACTACTTTGACGCTTACTCCTGATGAGCAGGTGGTTTCCCAGTGTCTCCACAAGCATCAAGTGGAGGGAGTGGAGGGCTTTGACTCCATTGAGAATGCCTTGAGGACAGGTAAGTGTGTTTTATCTCCTATCCGGTGTGTAGCATGTGAGGGGGTGGAAGGGAACATGTGACAAGTGTGTGCGTCCACCAACATGTGAATGTTTTGGGTCACCCACAGATGTGCAGAAGGGAGCTGGGCCATCTGATGCCGGTGGCCGTCCCACACCATCCCCCGAACATCAGTCCGAGCCTGACCCCCTGGGAAGCCGTGAGGCATCGTTGGAGGGGAGTGGCCACACCTCTCCTCAGGAGGTGGTTGAGGAGGAGACGGTGATCAGTGACAATGAGGTTTGCCTCTACTTGGAGGAGTCTCCCCCTTTGGCTGGGCCCTCTCAGACCTCCACCTCCATCAGGGGAAGCCCCTCAGGGTCCTCCCCCAACAGGTCACCGCCCTCAAGGGGCTCCCCTTATAGACGGCCCCAAGCCTCTCCTGGCCCCAGAAAGGCTACCAGGAAGACTAGGGGGGTGTCTGAGTTCCTCCCGGAACATCTCAAGAGGGAACAGGCCCGCCAGACCCACCATCTGGGTGAGGTTGCCGTCCAGATGCAGCGAGTGCAGACAGCATGGCCTCCTCTGCCAACATCAATGAGAGTGTCCAGGATGTCAACGCCAACTGTGCTGCTGTGGTCACCTGCCTGGGTAGTCTGCAGGCCACCACAGCAGGCCTCGTGGAAGAGGTCCACACCCTGTCAGAGGCCGTACGGGACAATACTGCTGCCATCCAGGCAGAGGGGAGGCAGTCAAGGCTGCTGCAGGCCGAGACCAATGCGGTCCTCACCCGCATCACCCTGGCGTTGGAGGGCAGGGCAATGCGGTGTGACCAGGGGATGCGGTGTGACCAGGGGATGCTCCTCCTCCTCATGATTTCCCCCCCCAATGAGGCTCCCACCATGCAGTTAAGGAGCCGTGGCCATGGTCGTGGCCCCAGGCGTGGGCCACGACAGCGCAAATGAGTGCGTTTTTTTTTTTGGATACTCAGGTTATGAGTTTTTTTGCTTGCAGACCCAGCACACGGTCAGTAGTGCAGGCTACAGTGTGACTGGTGTGTGAATGTGGGGGTGACACTCGTGCCAGTAAGGGGTGTCACCCTGGCTCGTCGGGGAGAATTTATCCCCACGGCCGTGTGAATGTGGCATGAATGGACAGCGACATAATTGGAGCCTTGGTGCGGCGTTGCTGCTCCCAAGTCCTGCATGGTGGATTTGGGCTAATCCAATGTGATGTGGATGTGGTGTGTGTGAGCTAGGGACCACAGTGGTGTGCATGCGTGCATTCTCCTTGTGCCATGATGAATGTGTGTGTTTAACGTGCAAAGATGCCTACTGTGAGGCATCTCCTGACTGCTGCTCCCTCAGCAGATGGGGTAGCCTCGGTTAGGGGGGGACTGTGTGGCTCGGGGGTCAGGTCCTCACGTATGTCAATCTCCAGGCCCTTTCTCACGGCGAAGTTGTGCAGCATGCAACATGCACCGATGATCTGGCACACAAAGTTTGGGGAATACAACAGGGTCCCCTCGGACTTATCCAGGCATCGGAAACGGGACTTCAGGATGCCAAATGTGCGTTCCACCACTGCACGGGTACGTATGTGTGCAGCATTGTATTTTCTCTCTCCTCTGGTTTGGGGATTCCGGAATGGAGTCATGAGATGGGGCCCAAGTGCATATGCAGAGTCACCTGCAAGGGAAAAGAAAGGAGGATGTTAGTCATGCATGTGCCCCTCGTGATGTCTGCATTATGGGGTCAGACAGTCATGCCTGACTCCCATGTCACTCACCAACCAGCCAGCTGTTCCCGTACACGTTCTGTTCAAATTCTGTTGGAATGTTGCTTTGACGGTATATGTATCTGTCGTGGCTGGCCCCTGGGTGTTTGGCACGGACGTGCCATATGAGGCATTGGGCATCGGCTATCACCTGTACGTTGATGGAATGCCAATGCTTATGATTGCGATATACTGTAAATATGCACTGATTACTGTATAAATGTGACTGGCTGGGAAGGGGTTAACACTAGGGGGCCATCAAGGGGTTAATGTGTTCCCTAGAGAGTGATTCTTACTGTGGAGAGAGGGGGCTCACAAGGGGAGGAGACCGATCGGTGTCCCTATGTACAAGAGACACACCATCGGTCTCCTCTACCTGACAGGACATGGATCTCTGTGTTTACTCACAGAGATCCACGTCCCTGGCTCTGTGACGAGCAATTGCGGGTGCCCGGCAGTCATTGCGGCTGCCAGGCACACGCATCGGGTCCCCAGTGATGCGGCGTGCCACGCTTCAAACTGTGGGAATCCCAGGCCATCATATGACGGCCGCCCGGAGGGATGAAAGGTTTCTGCAGCCGTCATATAACTATGGGCCGGGCAGGAAGGGGTTAAACAAAATACTTTTGGTCATTCATGATCTATTCCTTTCTATTGGGCATTGGTCACTTGTATTTTGTATGTTTGGAGGGTGGTTCATTTACTGGCCCTTGGGTCACTTTTCAAGTATAATTTTATTTTGATATATTCCCCTTCTATTATAAGTCCCTATTTTTATATTAAAACGGAAACTTCTAGAATAATAAGACATAAAATCACAAAAAATACTTTTAAATAAAATACTGCACAGTAAACACTTCATTGTACCTTGCAGAATAAATAAAGATTGCAGCTTGATAAGGCTAACATCTGCCACTATGGCTTGTGATGGCTGCATCTATCTGGCCTCTTACCAAGTACGCTGACAAACAATTTAAACCCTCATAGAACATTAGGCTACAGAAATCCTTTGGGACAATTTCACTCAAAATTGAAGAAAACACAGAGGGTAAACAGCATTATCATTAAAACTTGTTTATTTCTTCTGCAAATGTATTGGCTTGAAAATGTGATTTGCTTTTTTTTTTTTTTGCAGTTGCTATGTATATTGCTATGTATATTGCTGGCAAATGTATTATTATTTGAGGAAAAGCAAACACTTTTAATTCATATCACACACTTACCCTCGTATGACCCAAACTTGGCTTCTTGCATGAATTCTGTCTTTAGTTTATATCCTCTGATATTAGGATAATCTCTCATTAGTTAACATTGGTGTTTGTTAATCCAAAATGCAATAATTCACTAACGAATGTACCATGTGAGTTGTTTAACCACTTGACCCCCGGAACATATTGCTGGTCAAAGACCAGAGCACTTTTTGCGATTCCGCACTGCGTCGCTTTAACTGACAATTGCACGGTCGTGCGACGTGGGTCCCAAACAAAATTGGCGTCCTTTTTTTCCCACAAATCGAGCTTTCTTTTGGTGGTATTTGATCACCTTTGCGGTTTTTAGTTTTTGCGCTATAAACAAAAATAGAGCGACAATTTTGAAAAAAAATGAATATTTTTTGCTTTTTGCTATAATAAATATCCCCCAAAAATATATAAAAAAACAATTTTTTTCCTCAGTTTAGGCTGATACGTATTCTTCTACATATTTTTCGCAAAAAAAAATCGCAATAAACATTTATTGATTGGTTTGCGCAAAAGTTATAGCGTTTACAAAATAGGGGGTAGTTTTATGGCATTTTTATAAATATTTTTTTTTACTAGTAATGGCGGCGATAAATTTTTTTCGGTACTGCAACATTATGGCAGACACTTCGGACACTTTTGACACATTTTTGGGACCATTGTCATTTTTATAGCGATCAGTGCTATAAAAATGCATTGGATTACTATAAAAATGCCACTGGCAGGGAAGGGGTTAACACTAGGGGGCGGGGAAGGGGTTAAGTATGTTCCCTGGGTGTGTTCTAACTGTAGGGGGGGTGGCCTCACTAGGGGAAATGACTGATCGCTGTTCATACATTGTATGAACAGACGGTCAGGCATTTCTTTAAAGTGAACCTGTGACCAAGCTATGGATAGTGAAGTATTTATATATTTCTAAAGAGGAATTACAGGTGCGCTATTCTAAATTTAGAGGGTGTCTGAGCCAATAGTGGGCTCAGACTTTGTTGAATTCTATTGAAATTAGCCTCTGTTATGGCTATGGTTGTGCTTGATAGTATTTTCCCCTGTTGCCTGTAGGTGGCGTTGCCACCGCAGGCCCATGTTGGAACACAAGCGAACCATGGTATGTTGAGTGACCCTTCTCGGAAGCAGCCCAGTGGGAGTGGTGCCACGCTGTGCATGCCGGGAAGGGATACGTAAGGGGCAGAAGCCGTTTTTCAGGGTCCTTCGCCTTGTGGCCCTCCTGGCGCGAGGCACGTGTGTGCGATCTTGACCTTGGGACCACGTTAGCCCGAGATTGCATTTCCATGGAGTAGGCCCGGTTATGCTGGCTGGGGCCTACAATGCAAAGGGACCCCAAGCTGTCCATCCAAGTGGGGGAAGCTGCTTAACGAATGATACCAGGGGGAGGACCTGCCCTGGAGGAGACCAAGCAAAGCAAGCTAATGTCTCGGGATAGGCCTGGTGACTTTGTTATAAAGGGATCCACTACTCTATTTGTCTTGCAGTTCGCCGGGTCAGCTTAAAGGCTCTTTTACTGCAAGGCTGGAAGTTTGGGACTTAATCCTGTGGCAGAGGATCCCTGACTATCCATCTTTCATTCTCAGACAGCCTGCGGAAAAAGCTGTTCTCCTACTGTTCGTGCATCATCCCAGCTGCTAGGCCATGTGAGAGGGGTCTATCCGGGTGGGCAATACCCACTCATGAGTGAGTGGTGAATACTGGAACTATAGACATTTTTCTATGTGCTCTGTACCGCGTACCTGAACCTTCCCCTTCTCTCTATACTCTTCACTTTCTTCACAAGTTTTACTGCAGCAAAAATAAAACCTAACATTTGAAGGTTTTACATCTTGTGTGGACATTGCAATTTCTACAGACTTTCTTCCCTTGACAATGAACTTAGAGGTAACGTGCAAAACACAAAATCTAACCAGCAGCTCCTATGGAGTAGTGCTACACAGGCATTGTATATTTTTACATAATTACATTGGTCCAGCTTGGACCAATATAACTCTGTATATACTGTACCATACCTGACTAATGCCCCCTGATGCATTATGAACACAGGAGGTTGACTGCTCAGCTTGGGGGCTGTTCCAGGAAGGTTTCACATTTTCTGAATCAATGCAAAGCGCTCTCTGATTAGATGAGGTAAAAAGGCAGGAAGGTGATGTCACAGGACTCAGAATAGGCGGGATGGTGACGTCACAGGACTTGGAAGCAAGTGGAGATCATTGGAGATGGTGGTGTCTACTTGAGTGATTTCCAGCTTCCATGGCCATCAGCCAGGTATAGTACCATTACATAGTTCCATTAGTCAAAGCTGGAACAATGTGACTATATGAAATATACCATGCCTGTAATTCATATTTAACAAACTGTACTGTATATGCACTTTACACAATCCCCACAGACCTCTGTGGCTACAAAAACACAAATTTATGTTTAAATTTTAAATTTATGTTCAAAAAGAAGCACTGAAGTTGTTCAGGTTGGCTTTCAGCACTCTTGTCTCCTGTACCCGGAGAGAGGTACACCTGTCTGTGTTTAGAGAATAAAAGACTGAAAGGCTGCCTAGTCACTGATGGGAGGGAGAGCAGGCTGGGATAAGCTGGTGAAAGTAAAAGCACTTCTTCTGTTCCAGGTGAGAATGAGTTACTCCGCTGCAGCTGCAGAGGTCACTAAAGGCTTGCTTTAAAGCTCTTGTACTGTTTGCAAAGAGTATGTACATACTGAATGGCCATAGCCTGGCAACAAATTCATTTTAAAGAGCTACTGTATAGGGATGAGCTTCATATTCGAGTCAAACTCATGTTCGACTTGAACATCGTATATCTGATTGTTCGTCAAATTACGAACGTTTTGGACCGCTTGCACCAAATTCAAGTTGCGTTTCACGGCCCATAATTCACTGCGGCATCGCAGTGCATTGCTGGCTGATGATTGGCCAAGCATGCACTATAACCTGCATGCTTGGCCAATCACAGCTTGCAAAAAACGGAGAGCCATAATTGGCCACAGCCAATGCAGGGACAGTTCTAAACACGTGCCACTTCAAAGGCACACTATAGACACCCAGTAGGTACGATATTTAAAGGAATTTTTCTTTATTTTTTTCACTTTAAGTATCATTAAAATCACTGCTCCAGAAAAAACAACCGTTTTTAAAACTTTTTTTCCATTGATACATGTTCCCTGGGGCAAGACCCAGGTTCTCAAAGATGTTTTACGACAATAACTTGCATATTAGGCTTTAAAATAAGCACTTTTGAATTTGAACGTTCGAGTCCCATAGACGTCAATGGGGTTCTAAATGTTCGGGCGAATGGAATAGGCAAGCAGCTTGGTGTGAAGAAATCAACTGTGGGAGCAATAATTAGAAAATGGAAGACATACAAGACCACTGATAATCTCCCTTGATCTGGGGCTCCACGCAAGATCTCACCCCGTGGGGTAAAAATGATCACAAGAACGGTGAGCAAAAATCCCGGAACCACACGGGGGGACCTAGTGAATGACCAGCAGAGAGCTGGGACCAATGTAACAAAGGCTACCATCAGTAACACACTATGCCGACAGGGACTCAGATCCTGCAGTGCCAGACGTGTCCCCCTGCTTAAGCCAGTACATGTCCGGGCCCGTCTGAGGTTTTCTAGTGAGCATTTGGATGATCCAGAAGAGGATTGGGAGAATGTCATATGGTCAGATGAAACCAAAGTAGAACTGTTTGGTAGAAGCACAACTCGTCGTGTTTGGAGGAGAGAGAATGCTGAGTTGCAACCAAAGAACACCATACATACTGTGAAGCATGGGGGTGACAACATCATGCTTTGGGGCTGTTTCTCTGCAAAGGGAACAGGACGACTAGTCCGTGTACACGAAAGAATGAATGGGGCCATGTATCGTGAGATTTTGAGTGCAAACCTCCTCCCATCAGCAAGGGCATTGAAGATGAAATGTGGCAGGGTCTTTCAGCATGACATTGATCCCAAACTCACCGCTCGGGCAATGAAGGAGTGGCTTCTTAAGAAGCATTTCAAGGTCCTTGAGTGGCCTAGCCAGTCTCCAGATCTCAATCCCATAGAAAACCTTTGGAGGGAGTTGAAAGTCTGTGTTGCCCAGCGACAGCCCCAAAACATCACTGCTCTAGAGGAGATCTGCATTGAGGAATGGGCCAACATACCAGCAACAGTAGGTAGGGAGACCGCCGCTCCAGGTGAGCACAGGCAGGTAATCAATGTCCACTCAGGAATCACACGGGTGCTGGCAATGCATAGAATTAAGCAGGTGGGAGAATGGATGGACAGCCGCACTCCAAAAAGTCTTGTTGAAAAAAAACATGCTCTTTATTGTAAAAAGGAAAAAATGCACAGCACACAACAGCATACAGTGGGATAGACAGCTGACGCGTTTCGCATTAACAACTAATGCTTAGTCATAGCACATGACTATGACTAAGCATTAGTTGTTAATGCGAAACGTGTCAGCTGTCTATCCCACTGTATGCTGTTGTGTGCTGTGCATTGTTTCCTTTTTACAATAAAGAGCACGTCTTTTTTTAACAAGACTTTTTGGAGTGCGGCTGTCCATCCATTCTCCCACCTGCTTAATACCAGCAACAGTGTGTGACAACCTTGTGAAGACTTACAGAAAATGTTTGACCTCTGTCATTGCCAACATAGGATATATAACAAAGTATTGAGATGAACTTTTGATATTGACCAAATACTTATTTCCCACCATAATTTGCAAATAAATTCTTTCCAAATCAGACAATGTCTGGATTTGTTTCCACATTTTGTCTCTCATAGTTGAGATATACCTATGATGACAATTACAGGCCTCTCTCATCTTTTTAAGTGGGAGAACTTGCACAATTGGTGGCTGTCTAAATACTTTTTTGCCCCACTGTACATAGATTAAAGCAATGTGATAGGTTGTGTAACCATAAAATGTTCATCCACAAATGGAAGCCTCCACAAGGGGATTAGAAGCAAAATCCAGCAAAAGAGAAGAGAGGTGCCTCAAATGCCCTGTACACACGATTGGTTCATCCGATGAAAACTTTTACTAACACGCTACGGTAACACGAAATCAGCAAAAGCAGCCCCAAGGGTGGCGCCATTGGATTTGAACTTCCCCTTTATAGTGCCGTCGTACGTGGTGTACGTCACCGCATTCTGACATGATCAGTTTTTTAACTGATGGTGTGTAGGCACGACTGATGAAAGTCAGCTTCATCGGATATCTGATGAAAAAAGCAGATTCGCGCTTTTCAGTCTCTGTGCTTTTCAAATCGTTTTCTGATGTTCAGTTCGTGCTTGTGGGTTGTATCTGTCTTTCAGTGCGTGCAGTCAGGTCGTATCTGTTTTGCAGTGCGTTCCTGTCCGCTTGTTATCTATTTTTCAGGTCGTTCTTTATAGGCCTTGCTGTTCCTAGGTGCGTTCTGTTTAAAGTTTGTTCTGACCAGCCGACCGGTTTGAAGCAATGTTGGAAGTATGTTCTCATTCTCGAGTTCGTGCTGCGTATGGGCTTGCTTCTGCAGTTCGTACTGTTACCCGATCTGAGGCCATGAACAGGGCAAGGAGGAGTTCATGGGCCAAGAATTGGTTGCGCCAGCGTGACCAATTCTCTCATATGCCTCTGCGGGAAATCCAGGAGAATAACCCTAATGATTTCAGGAACTTTCTCCGTATGACGGACCCCGTTTTTCACCGTCTGTTGGATTTGTTGTCCCCCTATATCACGAGGCAGGACACTGTGATGCGCCAAGCCATCACTGCCGAGCAGAGGCTCATTGCCTTGTTGAGGTACCTGGCGACTGGGAGAAGCTTGCAGGACCTCAAGTTCTCGACAGGCATCTCCCCCCAGGCGCTTGGGATCATCCCCAAGACGTGTTTTGCCACCATCCAAGTAATGCAGAAGGACTATCTTAAGGTAAGTTTTCTCCTTTAACATCACATTCTATGGGGTAGATTCAAATAGCCCGGCGTAAATTTCTGCGGGCATAGCGTAACATAGTGAGGCAGGTTCTGTATTCAGAAAGCACCTGCGCCCTAAGTTAAGGCGGCGTAGCGTATGTGGTCCGGCGTAAGCCCGCAGAATTCAAATTATCCATGTAGTGGGCGTGTTGTATGGTAATGAAGGCTGACCCCACGTAATTGACGTTTTTGACTAATGGCGCATGCGCCGTCCGTGAACGTAACCCAGTGCGCATGCTCCAAATTAACCCGCAAAAAGCCAATGCTTTCGACGTGAACGTAAATTACACACAGCCCTATTCACGAATGACTTACGCAAACGATGTAATCGACAGGAAATTTCAACGCTGGCCCGACGTCCATACTTAACATAGGATACGCCTCATATAGCAGGGGTAACTTTACGCTGGAAAAAGCCTAATGTAAACGACGTAAAAAAATGCGCTGGGCGGGCGTACGTTTCTGAATCGGCGTATCTACCTAATTTGCATATTCCACGCGGAAATCGTCGGAAGCACCACCTAGCGGCCAGCGTAAATATGCAACTAAGATACAACGGCATAAGAGACTTACGCCAGTCGGATCTTAGCCAAATTCCGGCGTATCTTGTTTTCTGAATACAGAAAAAAGATATGCCGGAGCATCCTAGAAGTTACGCGGCGTATCAATAGATATGCCAGTGTAACTTCTTTCTGAATCTACCCCTATGTCTTTAATGTATGCTAATGTATTGTATTTCTTTCATCCTTCCCTATTTCCCATGATTGTAATATGCTGTGAACGTCCCCTCTGTCCCCATGCATGCTGTAAGCTTTTAATGCTCCTTTTTTGGCCTACATGCATATTTCCCTTCACTAACCTCTCCAGCATGCTATTCTTGGCCCAAACAAACCTAGCCTAGTCTGTTTGAAAATAGTTTTTTGTCTGCTTCATTGTAGTTCTGCCCCCCCCCCCTAAAATGTGTCCCAATTTATTGTTTATCATTCAATTTAGGCAGAGTGCTAGAGGTTTTTTTTTTGGAGGGCCCAAACTCCGCTAGAATCCAAACCTCTCCCCCCTAAAATGTGCTCCAATGTATTGTTTCTCATTCAATTTAGGCAAAGTGATAGAGTTTTTTTTTTGGAGGGCCCAAACTCAGCTAGAATCCACCCCCCCTTTTAAATTGTTTAATGGGCCATCAGAGGGGTGAGGAATCTGATAAGTGGGCCTATTTTATTTTTGGCTTTAAATACCCATATAAATAAATGTTATACTGATGTTGGACAAAGATTTCCTTCCACGCCACAGGAATGGCAGACTGTGGCATCCCATTTTGCCCAGCGGTGGGACTTTCCTAACTGTGGAGGGGCAATTGATGGGAAACACGTCCGCATAGTGCCGCCACCCCATTCGGGGTCATACTATTATAATTATAAAGGTTTTAATAGTATTGTGTTGATGGCGGTGGTGTCAGCACAGTACGAGTTCATGTATGTGGACGTGGGTAAGAATTTCCGGATGTCCGATGGCGGAGTATTCGCTCAAACGGAGTTTGCCCGACGTCTCCAGACTGGTGGCCTGGCACTGCCACCGGATGAGAATAATGTGGAGGGACTGCCATTTGTGTTTGTTACGGATGAAGCTTTCAGGCTGGGACCACACCTGATGAGGCCGTTTCCCCAGAGGACCCTCACCCCGGAGAGTAGGGTTTTTAATTACCAGCTGGCCAGAGCCCGCCTGTTCCTGACAGCCATCCACATGGCAGAATATAAAATTAACACCATTGTTTTTTGCTGCTGCATACTGTACAATTTTCTGCGCAGACATTCTGTTTCGTATCTATCTAACCTTGGGCCTGAGGCCGGACTATCCAAAAACCTGACTGGCCTGGACACTGGCCGTACTGGCTTGGCCCTCCAAACTCCCCCGTGATGTATGTCAGAAATACGTGGAGTACTTCACAGGTAGGGGGGCCATCGCTATGCCAGACCATATATAATTTTTTGAACCCAAAAAATAAACACAAATGGATTTATCTGTTTTAGTAAATAACCACAATTGTCACAGTAATCACTCACTTTTAAATGAACAAACTGGTATTGAGCATAGAAAGAAGAAGCCACACATTGTTGTATTTTTTGGGGGGTTTTAATCTGTGCACAACTTGTGCGTTTTTTTTGTATTTTTTTTTTTTTTTTGCCTAAAACCAGGCATGGTTAAAACAAGCAAATATATACAAACAATAGAACTTACAAAGTTCAACCTTAGAAACACATGAGATGGGGTGATGTCACCCCTGAACAAGCCAAAATTTGAAGATGCACACAGTTTGTGGGGCAAAATGGGGATTTCTATCCTGATCCTATGCCAAATGTCAACATGTGCTATCTGCCATCATGGGTGATCAATGGATGTGTTTTGGGGGAGCAAACCCTTCCTCTCACCTACTTGAGTAGCGAGGAAGGGGTTGCACCCACAATGCACAGACATAGATATCCTGTGATGGCAGATAGCACATGTTGACACACTGTGGGCATCTTCAAATTTTGGCTTGTGGATTATCCAATGCAAATGTGGTCGCAGTCTACTATCCCCCCCCCCAACATGTCAATGATGTTTTTATATTTTTGTTCAATGACATTCATCCTATTCCTCATAATGTCCATTTCACTACTACATTCCATTATTTCTTGTATCACGATTTTTGCACTAGCACTTGAGAAAGGAGTACTAGTAGTTGCTGTGACACCACCATGTTCATCCCCTGAAAAAAAAAAAGGTTTATTAGAAATATGCAGTCCTACATCTCTTTATTTGAAGCTGTGGTGACAGACACTGACCTGTTGTGCTGATAATCTCCACCTCTCCTTCTTCCACACCTCCTTCTTCCACACCTCCTTCTTCAACTTCTCCTTCTTCCACATCTACTTCCTCCACATGCTGAGGTTGGTGTTGTTTAGCATGTTTGTGCTTCCTAGGGCCAGATCCACGAAGCAGTTATGCTGGCGTATCTATTGATACGCCGCGTAACTGCTAGTTTGCTCTGGCGTATCTTTGTTTTGTATCCACAAAAGAAGATACGCCTGAAGCTGGGCTAGATCTGACTGGCGTACGTCTTAGTACGCCGTTGGATCTAAGGTGCATATTTACGCTGGCCGCTAGGTGGCGCTTCCATCGATTTCCGCGTCGAGTATGCAAATTAGCTAGATACGCGAATCCACAAACGTACGTCCGGCTGCCGCCTTTTTTTAACGTAGTTTCCGTAAGACTTTTTTCGGCGTAACGTTACCCCTGCTATATGAGGCGTAGCCAATGTTAAGTATAGACGTCGAGCCAGCGTCAAATTTTCCGTCGTGTACGTCGTTTGCGTAAAACGTTCACGAATAGGGCTTTGCGTAGAATGACGTTCACGTCAAAAGCATTGGCTTGCTGTGGGTTAATTTGGAGCATGCGCACTGGGATACCCCCACAGACGGCGCATGCGGCGTTCAGAAAAAACTTCATTTACGTTGGGTCAAGACGTATTGACATAAAACACGCCCCCATCTCATCCATTTTAATTGCACGCCCTTACGCCGACACAGATACACTACGCCACAAATTCTTTGTGGATACGGGAAATACGCTGTAAGTTACGGCGGCGTAGTGTATCTGAGATACACTACGCCGGATGTAAAGAAGCACCATGGTACGTGGATCTGGCCCCTAGCCTCATTCGAATGGTGTCCTCCCAGTCTTCTTTCCCCTAAGAAAATGAAACAAAAGGTATACTCAGCACACAGATATTGGAGGGCAGAAATAAAAAACATTGCTTGGAAGTGGGGTACAATTGTCTGTTTTGGATCATTCATAAAATCATAAAGATTTTTTTAGGAGTTTCCCAAAGCTGGAATACTGACGCTTTTTGTCAAAGTGACACACATGGAGGCACCCCCAAGTATCCTTTGTGTGAGACCCTAAAAAGGTTGTTTTGGTGGGCCACACAGGTGCTCCTGAGTACAGATGTGTAACCAGCTGCTTAGTATCCTCTCCTTTTTACACTGAATGAATCAGGTTTGCATTTCACATTCTAGTAATTTCGAACAAACACATCATCTTGACAACAATGTTTATAAACCTTGTTTTACGCCAAATAGGCATGACCACGTGTGGTTTTCCTGGATCTGCGGATTTTTGAGGAACAGTGTTTACTACGAACGTAAAAATAATACACTTTGGCCACTAACCTGAAAGTTGCCATGTTTAAAAGTACAACCAGGCCAACCAAGCGCATGGAGAAAAACATGCAAGAATCTAATAAACAAATTTGCAATAAACACATGAAAAATACGTACTTTTGTCAATAATTTTCTTTATCTTCCTATACTGCTCCGGCTCCCGCAATTTCAGGTCAGACCACCTTTTACAGAGCTGCTCCTTGGATCTCCTGACCCGAAATTTATGGTAAAGACTCTTCGCCACTTTGTCCATTATTTGGGCCTTCCTCAGATTAGGGGTGTGGTATGGCCCATGATCGCCATCGTAATCTTTCCTCTGCAGTATGTCCACCATCTGCACCATCTCATCAAGTGACATATTCGTGGCCTTGTATCGTCTGGGCCTGGATCGGGATGTTCCCGCCTCTGGGCTTTCCTCATTGTTACGGGGTATACCACGCACATGTGACACCGCCATATTGTCGTTTCCCACTGAGAAGGGGTGTGGAATAGAGGAAAAAGTCCGTCATGGGCGGGCGAAGAGGGTGGCATTTCACGCATGCGCTTGATATATAATGAGAATGACGTGACTACGTTGGGTACGCGGAGTAAGGACAAGCTGAAGTGCCGAACGACTGAAACAAAGATAAAAATGTAACTGGGGCCAGCAGTGGCCTATATATATTTGAGTCATGATATCAAGGCAGGGATGTCGGGTTTATGTTGATTGGACCCTTGACCAAATTAATCTTGGGGCCCCCCATGCAATTTTGCTCTCCATCTGCTCTGAGACATATACAATATATATCTGCGAGACTCAAAAACAGATTATTTTACTGTGTATCAGATCAGGCAATGATTGTGATTGTTGGACAGAGGTTATTAAACAGTGTATCATCTCATCACTGCAGAGGGGCATGATATACACATGAATGGTGCCTTTATGAATGCTCTCTTTACTTTTGCATATGAATGCCGCTTATTTATTTAGATGTAACACAGGGTCTGCAGGTAAATCATCATTACACAACAATGGTGCAGAGCTGGGCAGCATTAGTGGCAGCAGTACACACTGGGCCAGATTCAGAAACAAGATACGAAGGCGTATCTTCTGATACACGTTCGTATCTCTGAGTGCCGGCGGTCGTATCTATGCGCCTGATTCAGAGAATCAGTTACACATAGATATCCCTAAGATCCGACAGGTGTAAGTGTCTTACACCGTCGTATCTTAGGCTGTATTTTCAGGCTGGCCGCTAGGTGGCGCTCCCGTATGTTTACGCGAGGAATATGCTAATTAGGTAGATACGACGAGTCAGAAACGTACGTTCGGCCGGCGCAATTTTTTACGTAGTTTATGTTAGGCTTTTTTCGTCGTATAGTTACCCCTGCTATATGAGGCGTAGCTAATGTTAAGTATGGCTGTCGTTGAAATTTTACGTTGTTTGCGTAAGTCGTACGCGAATAGGGCTTCACGTCGAATCCAATACGTCCTTGCAGCGTACTTTAGAGCAATGCACACTGGGATATTTTACAGACGGCGCATGCGCCGTTCAAAAAAAAACGTCAAAAACGTGGGTCAAGTAAAATTTTAATAAAACACGCCCCCAACATCCCCATTTGAATTAGGCGGTCTTATGCCGCCACACATACGTTACGCCGCCATAACTAAGGGCGAAAGTTCTTTATGAATACAAAACTTGCGCCCAAAGTTACAGCGGTGTAACGTATCTGAGATATGTTACGTCGGGTGGATAGATACACCATTGTATCTGAATTCAGTCTTCCGTGTTTAAAGGTCTAGATTGTGATAAGATTAGGACAATTTAAGATGACCTAGTGTTTATATGTCTTTTGTTTGATCTTCTAGCAAATATGGATACATTGAGAGAGCCTGAGATCCTGATGAGGTTCACTACGCAACCTCTGGGAGATCAAGAACAACCAGTATCATAACAGTGTTGTAAGAAGGGCAACAATTGAACAATTTGCCATTTGTATGCAGACATGGATCCCAGAGGCTGATTACAACATGATAAACAGCAAAATAAATAATCTGAGGAATTCGTATAAGAAACAGTATAAAGAGGTCCGCGCTTCGCTGAGATCAGGAGCAGCAGCAGACAAAGTTCATGTGCCCAAGCTGTGGTACTTCAAACACCTCCGTTTTCTGGATGATCAAATTGAAGCCAGGGAATCACTTTCCAGTCATCCCTCCACCCTTTCCTCCACCGTTTCCTCCAGCGTTCCTTCCAGCAATCCCCCCACCCCTGCAGAGGGTGCTGAGGAGCAGGCTGAGCTCGAAGAGCCGGATCTGAACATCTTCAGCCAGGTATAGTAGTTTACAACATATTTATTGGCCTCATATTATTGTTGGTTTAACGAGATGTTTTTTTAACCAAAATGAAAGATTTAAAAAAAAATAAAAAGTGGTAGCCAGAAGTTATTGTGGCAGGGATGCCAACTGCAGGGGTCAGAATGAGAGTATGTTCTATTTTGTTAATAACATTCTAATTGCAACAGTCATGAGCTTAAAAATGTGTGTGATTGATGAATAAAAAAATAAAACCATGTCCCTTTTTTATACACAGGAAGAGCTCAGCCAGTAGGAGGAGGCTCCAGAATGTGGCAGTCAGGAGGAGGAAGGGGTGAGTGGCAGACAGGAGGAGGCTGGGTCAAGTGGCAGTCAGCAGGTGCCCAGGCCCAGTGGGAGCACACAATCACAGGTGCCTCCCCTCCAGATCAGAGCGAAGAGACCAAAGCGCATGTCACAGTTGGAGGAGGAGTCTCTGCAGATTATCAGGGACGCAGCTGCCACCATGAAAGCCCCCCTTAACCCTGTAGAGGGCTACAGCTGCTACCTGGCAGATCAACTGCAGAGAATGGAGGAGGGACAACGGGCCCTGTCTGAAGATATTTTTGCCACTGTGATTAACAGGGGAAGAATCGGCCAGCTGACTGAGGCCACACACCTCTGTGACCTGGCCCATTCTTCTCCTCCTCCTCCTCCTGCCACATTCTCACCACCAGCGCCACAGCCTGCAAGGGGGCGTGGAGGGAGCCGTAGAAGGAAGGCTTCAAGGAAGACCAGAAAGTGATTCCCTGGCTTCAAGCTGATCTGCCAGAAAACAAAGTTTGTTGTTGGAATACCACAGCTTGGGGACATGTATGACATCTGCTGCTGCTCCTGATTTCTGTGATTTGGGGACCAGATTGTGATCCCAATTAGAGGGACTCCTCAGATTATTTATGTTGCTGTTTATCCATGTTGTCTGCCTTTGGGGTCCAAAGTCTGCATATATTTGGCAGATTGTTCAACTGTTGCCCTTTAATTTTTTTGACCAGAATAAATTGAGATTTAATTTAAGTTAAATACTTGTCTATGTGTTTTTCTGGTGAATAGCCATAAAACATTTCAGAAATATACTGTGTAATTAACAAAGGACACCAACCTCCTTGAGGGGGGGGGGGAGAATGTTGTTGTGATAACTTGATTAAAAAAAAAATCACCTGAAAATATGAAAAAAAGGCAAAACCAAAAAAACGGAGATGTGGAGTAAAGAAAAATATTATGGAGATTTGGCTTTGAAAAAAAAAAAAACATTATTCATGAGATCACAAGCAAAAATTAAAAGAAATCGGTATGTGAGAACTCTGTCCAAATACCATCAGCAAAACAACGCGCTGCATTAAACGATGCAATCATTTTCTAAATGTAGAATGTGCCATCTCCATAACGAATGCTAGTTTTACCAGAACGAGCACTCCCATCTCCTAATTCAGTCTGAGCATGCGTGGATTTTTAACCGATGGCCTTGCCCACAGACGATCGTTTTTTTCTATCGTTTTTTTAACCATCAGATAATTTTAAAACAGGTTCTACGTTTTTTCACCAATGGTAAAACAAACGATGGGGCCCACACACGATCGGTTCGTCTGATAAAAACGTTCCGTTTTCATCAGACGAACCGATCGTGTGTACGCGGCATAAGTGTAGAAATATGTTGCTAAATGTTGTACCATCATTGAATGTAACCATATTGCTACGCTTAGAGGTGCCTCTCTTCTCTTTTATACTCAGTTGTGACATGACGCTACTTGTATATCAAGACATCGCTTGTATACCAAGTAAAAATGTATTAAAAATGTTTGCTTGTCTTGCAAAACGCTCTCAAACCAAGTTACTCTCCAACCAAGATTTTACTTATAAGGAGCATGTGACTCTCTATTCTATCTCCCACAATGCATTGATAGGTATGTATAGGAAATGCTCCAGGGATGGTGTGGACAAGAACCAAAACAGGATATGAAGAGAAATGCAAAGAAATTAAAAAAGTACACATTTTATTCCATAGAGAAAGTTTCAAATATACATAAACATTTTTTTTAAAACTTAAAATGAAACAAAGAACTAGAAACACAGCTGCTACTAATTTGTTAACACACTACACTTCTGAACATCAAAATGAAAGAAGAGTTGTGGTTAAACCGTAAACCAACATGTTTCGGATAACGGCGAAAGGATTTTTCTATTTCTGGCGCACTTAATTCCTTCTTCTTGGGTTATTAAAAAAGGAGCATGCTGATAAGTTTCTATTTAGAAAGAAAATATACAAATATATAAATAACGTTGTATTTATCCGAATCATTGTATTTATTTATGACACAAGGCTCAGAAGAACCCATATTTCAGCGGTCTGCAATAGCCTCCATAGGCTTGTGACAGATTGCCGGAAACCTAAATAACTATTTAGGACCTATTTGATGGAGAGTGTGAAGCATTATGGGTGGAACTGTACATGGGTGTGCGTATTACAAAGGTTATCATTGGAGTTTGTTATAGACCTCCCAGTGTTAATAAGGAGTAGGAGACTGTGCATTAATACATGTCCCTCAGGGCAGTACATACCCTTGTTATGGCCAATAACTTGTATATAAGCCCTCAAAATGGGAACTTTTGTTTTTTCATGTTTGGGTCCAATAGACTTTAATAGAGATTGTGGCTCGGGACCAAACTTTTTCTCTGTTCAGGAGTTCTCGTGCGAACCGAACCAGGGGATGTTTGGCCCATCACTAGGGATTCTGATTGCTGATGCTCAGGAGTTCACCTCTGGAGTGAGGTAGTCCTCCCTTCCTGTTGTTTAAGAAATCTCCACAGCGGATACCACTGAAGTCTCTGCGGGGGAGACTTGAACACCTTTGATTACAAGGGGCTTGCTTGATTTTGGCGTCTCATTGCCCAAAGTAACATCCAGAAGTTCTGGGCTGTTTGACTGTCACTTAAGTATTAGACCTCCTTATTGGAAGGTTATACAATCCGGATTCAGGCAGACAATGCCATGAAGTGGCATAAATCAATTGTCAGGTGGATCCAGAATTTTGCTGTAGCCTTTTCAGGCAAGAGCATGCTAGGTATACACAGTGGCAGGCAGACTGCATCAGACAGCGGCCCCTAAACCTGTGAGAGTGCTACCCTTGGAGCTATTCCTGTGGGTTCAGAGGTTGACTGCCTGACACTAAATTCTTGCAAATTTTTTCTCAGTGGTCCTCAGTGGTAGATGCAGTGGATGCTTTGGTGACTCTGTGGGATCAGTACTTCCTTTGCTTGCTTGTCCCACATGTTCAGGATGGAAGGCATTCTGGCGTTCGTCATTGCTCCATGCAGATGTGGTATGCTAACCATAAAGGATGCTGGAAATTTGCTCCAGGGGATCTACTGGATCATTACAATCTGTTTCCAAGGAATGTTTTTTTGTCATCCAGCTTTAAGCTGCTTTTGACAGCTTGATGATTAAAGCTCAAGTTCTGAGAGACAAGGCATCATCAGGAGTCTAGGAATCCCTTGATGCTAAGCTGGGAGTTATACTTCTTATTAAATCTATCGCTGGGCATGCAATGCATGCTTATATTGGTGTAAGCCTCAGAAATTTCTGCCAATAGACAATTCTCTTTACTGCAGTTGGTCCTAGGCTATTGGCACTATTTAGGCTCTCAATGTTGCTCCCCTTGTGACTCCATCGGATCTGAAGTAGTTCATTCGTAGCCTTTGCTTGGTGAGGTAAATGTTTGGACTGGTGGCCTTATTCAGCATAAAACCCTTCACTGATTTTGTATAAGACAAGGTTATTGAGACCCAGTTCTTTGTTTTGCTAGGGGTAGTTTTTATTTGTCTCCTCAAACAAAAGATCCTTATCCAGTTTTTTAGTCTGCCACCACTTCACCCAAAGGAAGTTTCCATCTCTTGGTTGGATGTGGCTTTTACTTTTCTCTTGTTTTTCAAGATGAAGCCTCTACTGATGCTCTGATATTCTATTTCCACCATGTCGAGTTGACTCAGCAGACCATCATCCAACCCCATGGTCTATGGTTCAGGTTCAATTCCTTCCTGAGAGGACACACTCTACTAAGGCCTCATGCACACAGGACATTTTTCCTTCCGCTTTTAGCAGTGTCAGGTATGTTTTTTTAGCAGCTCAAAAACGCCTCTCCGTGTTATTCTATGTGTCTATGCACACTATGGCTTGTTCAAGCTTTCAGTGGCATTAGAGTTGCCACCTCATCCCTTTAAACCCGAACACATATTAATTACACAGGTTCTGTGGCTGATTAAGGTGGTAATTAAACAATTAAACTCACTTGTTGCCTTATCTGCATTTAATTAGCCTCAGGACCTATGTAATTCATACGTATTCGGGTTTAAAGGGATGAGGTGGCAACCCTAAGTGGCATAGGCTTTTAGAAGCTGTAAAAAAAATACAGGGCCAGCGTGTTCAGGAGCAGAGATTAGGAGGTGTAAAAATGCTTGACGCTCCTATACCGCGTTTAGGCGCATCAAGCATTTTTAGGCATTAGTAATGTGATTGGTCACTGTAACATCAGCCAAACCAAGAAATTCCTGTCTGTATATTACCCAAGTGTCTTTTTCTCAGCCGTGTGGTTATGTAGAAAGGAGATGGCTTCAGACATGTCCCAGGCTGAGCTCATCACTGCTGTAGAGGCCCAGGCAGAATTGTGGGATTCATCTCATCCCCTCTACAATGACCACTTAAGGAAAGCGAAGATATGAATGGACATTACATCAGCAAACATGCCAATCTGTGAGCGATTGAGAGTACTTTGCAGCAAAAGGAAAGACGTCCATTATACAGAAGGCATAATGCGCATGTTATAATGTTACTGAAGATTGCACATTAACCTTCTTCTCTACATTTGTGCTTTATTTGTAGCCCAGATACTGGCCAAACGGTGGAAATCCCTACATGATAGGGGTAGGAGGGATCTCTCGGAGGAGGAGAAAGCCATGCACAGTGGGGCACTGACTCCACAGAAGAAACAGTATGTGTACAATAGCAACTTGGCATTCCGCGACAATCCATGATTTCAAACACAAGACAGTAAGGGCTCTTTCACACGGAGCGGATCCGTATTGATCCGCCCGTGTGTTTTCTCTGTCTGCTCAGCGGGGATCATCCGTAAATCCCCGCTGATCTGTCGGCGGACAGGGCGGTCCCCGCACACTGTGCAGAGACCGCCCTGTCTTTCCTCCGCTCTCCCCTATGGGGAATCGGATGAATACGGACCGTGCGTCTGTATTCATCCGATCCGTTCCGCCAGACGGACTTGTAAAAAACGGACCGTTTGTCCGCCCGTGTGAAAGGGCCCTAAGTATATATTTTTTCTGTTACATTTTTCCAGTAATGTATTTTTTCCTTTTTTTTTTACCAACGCGGTGGGTGGGGATTGGGCGGTGGTGTCATGCCGGCCGTCCCGCCTCTCCTAGCCCTGGGACAGCCCGTTGGCAGATTAAAAAATCACTGTCATAGCCCGCACGGTCCTCCTCCCCCTCCGAATGTAGTTTAAGATTGGAGGAGGAGAGCGGTCACATGAAACAGAGGAGAGTGATCATGTGACCAGCCGGAAAGAACAGTGACACAGTATGTACGAAAAGTGACTGGCAGTGATTGTTTTAAAACTTTAGAGTACGCTGGAAGTGCTGACCCAGGAGACTGGGGGGTCTCCTGGGAGTGCAAGGGGGCTGTGCAATGTAAAGGAGCTGTGTACTGTGCAGGGGAAAAATGCAGTGTAATGTAAAGAGGAGCTACATAATGTGCAGGGATCCGTGTAATGTGCAGGGGGGGGGTTGGTCTGTGTAATGTGCAGGGGGGGGGCTTTGGTCTGTGTAATGTACAGGGGGGGGGCTTGGGTCTGTGTAATGTGAAGGGGGAGGCTTTGGTCTGTGTAATGTGCAGGGGGGGTGTTGGTCTGTGTAATGTGCTGGGGGGCTTTGGTCTGTGTAATGTGCAGGGGGGCTTTGGTCTGTGTAATGTGCAGGGGGGCTTTGGTCTGTGTAATGTGCAGGGGGGGGCTTTGGTCTGTGTAATGTGCAGGGGGGCTTTGGTCTGTGTAATATGCAGGGGGGGCTTTGGTCTGTGCAATGTACAGGGGGGCTTTGATCTGTGTAATGTGCAGGGGGGGGCTTTGGTCTGTATAATGTGCAGGGGGGGTTTGATCTGTGTAATGTGCAGGGGGGGGGCTTTGGTCTGTGTAATGTGCATGGGGGGCGTTGGTCTGTGTAATGTGCATGGGGGGGGATTTGATCTGTGTAATGCGCAGGGGGGGGCTTTGGTCTGTGTAATGTACAGGGGGGGGACTTTGATCTGTGTAATGTGAAGGGGGGGCTTTGATCTGTGTAATGTGCAGGGGGGGCTTTGGTCTGTGTAATGTGCATGGGGGGCTTTGGTCTGTGTAATGTGCATGGGGGGGGATTTGATCTGTGTAATGTGCAGGGGGGGGCTTTGGTCTGTGTAATGTACAGGGGGGGGGACTTTGATCTGTGTAATGTGAAGGGGGGGGTTTTGGTCTGTGTAATGTGCATGGGGGGGCTCTGGTCTGTGTAATGTGCATGGGGGGGCTTTGGAATGTAAAAGGGGCTGTTGAAAGTTTTTTTCCTTAAACTTCCCTCTTAAAATTAGGGTGCGTGTTATACGCCTGTGCGTGTTATATGCCAATAAATTTTAATTTCAAAGGCCAGTATAAAGGAATAGTAGTGGTAAAAAAGCACTTGTGGGTCCTTTTTTTTGTATAATTCTCCTTTAAGGGGGCATGGCAGGTGGAATGTATTACACCTACCTATTTTTGATAATAGGTGTTCCCATCTCAAAAAGTTGAAAGGTATGCGGAGGTGAGAGGAGGGGTGGAGGAGCAAATTCAACACAGACGGTAATCCCAGAAGAGAAGAGGGCTTTGACATGCAAGTAAGGAGGGGGCTGTATTAGGAAAACAACTACTGTAATATTAGAACTAATGGAATAGTGAAATATTCTAGCAAGTTCGAAGGCACTTTTCAAGTAAATAAAAAATCATTTAGGGCCCTTTCACACCTGCGGTCCGTATGTCCGTATTTCATCCATCTGTTTCTCGGATGAAATACGGACATACATGTATCCCTATGGGATCGCGGATGTCAGCAGATGTGCAGGGACCACCCTGTCATCTGCCGACTCAGCGGGGATCAACGGAGCGATCACCGCTGAGCAAGCGGATGGTAAAGGTACGGATCCCGTGAAAGGGCCCTTAAAGAAACCTTTAACCTGCATTTTTTTTACTTAGTGATAGTGTTAAGTAAAAATACAGTTGAAAGACTACTGTAAACATATGGCAGCCAAGTTCTTTAATTTCCTAAATCTTTTTTCCTTATTGCCATACTGGTAAGCAACGTTCTCCTATGTATACTGGTGTTTCAGAACCCCACAAGGTAGAACGTTTTCATCTTCTATGGGGCAGACACTAGACTGTATTTCAGTTTGGCTTTTTCATTTCAAATATGCTTTTGTTTATGGAAACTGTTGGAAAGTGTAATGCCGCATACACACCATCACTTTATGTGATGAAAAAAAACGACATTTTCTGTGAAGTAAAAAACGACGTTTTTGAAACTTCAATTTTCAAAGACGAAGTTGCCTACACACCATCGTTTTTCTCACAATGTTCTAGCAAAGCGAGGTTACGTTCCACCACGTTTTTCCATTGAAGCTCGCTTCATAACTAGCTTCTGGGCATGCGCGGGTGTAAAAACGTTGTTTTAAACCACGTCTTTTGCTACACACGGTCAATTTCTGTGAAGTAAAAAACGACGTTTTGAAAAACGACACATAAAATTGAAGCAGAAGACATAGAAGACATAAAACGACGTTTTCCCCCACACACGGTCATTTAACCTGCCTGGCGGTGTTCCCGAGTCTGACTCGGGGTTAGATTTTCATGCTGCGAGCGGTAACCCCGAGTCAGACTCGGGCTCGCCTCGCTAGATCCACAGACTGTGTTTACTTACCTTGTCCCTGGATCCAGCGATGCCACCGCGCTGTGTGAGCGAGCGGGACCTCGCTCGATTCACACAGTGCCTCTGTGTGACGCCGATCTCCGTTCCCTGCGACGTTACGACGCACGGGGACGGAGAACGGCGCCAAATTCAAAAAAGTAAACAAACACTTTACATACAGTATACTGTAATCTTATAGATTACAGTACTGTATGTAAAAAAAACACACCCCCCTTGTCCCTAGTGGTCTGCCCAGTGTCCTGCATGTCATTTTATATAATAAAAACTTTTCTTTCTGCCTGCAAACTGTAGATTGTCCATAGCAACCAAAAGTGTCCCTTTATGTCAAAAATAGTTTTAGATCAGCTAAAAAACAGCGATAATAAATTATAATCACTTGCAGAATTGTGCGATAGCGATTTGTGGGGAAATTCCTCATAAAAAAAAAAAAATAATGACAGCGACAATTCTGCAACTGAGCAAATTTCAGCGATTTTGATTTGATTACATTATTGAATAATTTTTATTATAATTATATTATTATTTGTTATAAGTATTTATAATTATTTATTATATTATAATTTTGTTTTTAAAAAAATGTCATACCCGGGATGCCTATTAAACTCTGGTTTGGTCAGATTTAAGTGAGTTATTTCTAAAAATTACAGACCTACAATTTAAAACGCCAAATTTCCTTGCAAATAATGGTACCGCTTTCAGCATGTTTTTTCTGAAAGAATCATACCGCCAGGGAGGTTAAAGTGATGTTTTTAAAAACATAGTTTTTTTTCATCACATAAAGTGATGGTGTGTACGCGGCATTACACTCATGAATCATTATTAAGAGATGTTTTGTGGTACTATACCGTGTTACCAGCAATTGTTAAATTATATATGCATTTTGCAGACTAATTGTACAGGCATGATTAGAAACTAACTTTCCCACAGGTCAGAGATGTAATGGGCCCTGGATTTATTTCTCTGTTAATTAGAACGACATTGGAATATGCTAACCAGTGTCATTGGTTATTCATGCACAATCAAAAGGTCACAGTGTCATGACACACTACTAAAAACAATAGCCTATACCTCACACTCTACTTACGCACATTGCCAGACGTACAGTGCAGGCCATCAGCAAGTCTTAAAGGAATTTTCCCTTGCCCATTTTATTTTTTATTTTTTAGTAATTCCCGCTGCTGTATGATCTCTGACAAAACAGGTTCCAGGGCAATTGATGTCATCCTCATGCAATTAATTTTCATAGTCTGGCAAAGACAAGGAATTGGTCTGCTGTTGGAAGGAACTTTAAACAAGTATGTTAAAATTTTGGATATGTATATTAATTTTACAGAGCCTATGATTCCTAACATAAGTATAAAATTGTAGGATAATGTTCAATAAATCTGAGGAAAGACTAATTTTATGTACATTTTTAGACACATGATCAAATGCAGATGGTCACAAATGATTACATTTCAGGCATCTAACCGGCTTCACAAGCTAATTGTATACACTAAAGAGAGAAGCCAATTAACTGCATGGATCAGAGGCCCCTCCCCTCTCCACTGAACACATAGGGAGAAAGAGACCTGCAAAACTCGGCCTCCAGGACAGAG